>NC_133411.1:6065000-6690000 GCF_049350105.2 Macaca mulatta
GGGCAGGAAGCATCAGGCACAGGAGAAGGATGAAGGTTGGAAGACTCAGCCAGTCTAGTCTTTCCACGTTCCTTCCTCTGCCTGCTTTTACCTTAGTCATGCTGGCAGCTGATCAGACGGTGCCCACCCCGACTGAGGGTGGGTCTGCCTCTCCCAGCCCACTCACTCAAATGTTAATCTTTGGCAACACTCCCGCAGACACACCCGGGAACAATCCTTTGCACCCTTCGATCCAATCAAGTTGACACTCAGTATTAACCATCACAGAATGTGAGTTCCCAAGGGAAACAGAAAGATCTCTTCCTTGAGGGCAAACAAGAGATGCTTGTTATACTCGCCCAGAGTACAGAGAGGCACCTTCTCCAAGGAGAAGGACTTTGCCATGAGAGTGAGGGGTAAAGAAAATCTGTATGGACTCCAGTGCCCTTAGAAACATGGGCATCTGGACACAGAAGGGAGTGAACCCCAAGTCCTCTTATGTCAGTTGAGAAAAGAAGAAAACTTCACAGCGGACTCGTGTTTTTGAGTGTTGCTGTGTATGTTCATTGTTTCCATGAAGCCTGCATAGTTAACAGTGGGGTGTGCTTGGACGCCATCATTTTCTGTTAATCAGATTGTCTCCTGTAATTGTATGGGGACGTTATTGACCTGATGTAGCTGGAAAGAGAATACCACTTAGTTCAAATAATCTATCAAAGCAACAGTTGCACCAGACAAGATTAAACAGTCAAGGAAGAATTTATTCAACACGATTGCAATAAGGAGAGAGATCATAACTCAGAACTCATCAGGCACAGAAAAATAATTTTTAAAGAAAATGCTCAAAGGAAAGGGAGGTCAGCTGGGAACTTGAGTCCGGAAGAAGCCTGTCTGAAATTAGCCAAGCTGAGGCCAATGTTAAGGCCATCTTGGGCAAGCCCACAAAATTTGGTAAATTAGTTAAAATTTCATGAAGGAAAGAGCTAGATTTAAAAGGGTTACACAGGAGAAAACAAAAGTGCAATCACAAGATAAGAGAATAGAATTCAAGATCCTACACAAGGGCACTTCCCTGAAGAATCTGACACAGCCATGTATGTTCACCACAAACTACAGAAGAGCACCAGGGCTTAGCAAGCTGCATCAAAGCTTATTACTGACCTCGCTTAGTCCTTTTCCCAGTCTATCAAAATTAGCAAGTGGAACTCTTCAGTAAATTTCAACAGGTAGGCTTCAAATGCTGTGAGGGATTGTCAGCTGGATAGGGTTAGGTTTCAGGTATGGCACAGAGCAAAGCAGTCCACCCGTCACAGGAGAAGCCCCTGACCTGTAGTGACACACATGCAGAGGTTGTTAAGTCAGCATTGTGAGCTCTACAGTGAGGGTGTCTTCAAAGGTGGCAACCGCGGCTTACTAAGCAGCTTCAAGGACGTTGGCCCCACCACCTGCGGCAGAGTGGGCTGCGTAAAGAAGGACACGGAGAAGCAGAATGCAAGTGCTACTCTGGGAGTCTGATGACCCACACACACAGCCTTTTCTCTCAAAAAGGAAACATAGCAGACAGCAGTGCCCTGTCCACAAAGGGTCCATAATGTCATGTAAAAAGGGTGTGTTCAATCAGTGCCCAGCCTGAAGATATCCTGGCAGACATGCCTAGTAGCTAATTAGGTATATACATTTAGAGATTGGAAGACTGAGTACAGGCAAAGAAAAATAAATAAAGCAGAATTGAGGGAGATGAGACTAGATGGGGCAGATTGAGCAGCACAGGTTAAATTGTCCCAGGAGAGGGTGAGACATGAGAAGAGCATTTAGGAAAGGGACTGAAACATCAACATTTAGGACATAAGGTGGGTAAGAGAAATTTGGGAATAGAATTGAGAAGATAGTGAGAAGTAGCTAAAACCTAGAGAGAAACACACACATGCGCACACACACATATAGAAGAGGTTGACTCTTCTATCTTTGGTGGCTGGCTCACTGTACTCACTGTGGACCTTGTTGGGTGGTGTCTCAGTAGAGTGTGGGGTATAAAACAAACTGTCAGCTACTGGTGAGTTGAACCAAAGTCGAGGACTCACGGACAACTAATATAGCCCCGTATTTCTGAAAAGGCAACCATGAAAAGAGGGAGAACTCTCAAATCATATCTGAAAAATAGCTATCACCCAAGAGACGGTTTGGGGCGTTTTTGTAAGTTAGTTACTTTGAATAGAGATGTGTGTTTCCATTGGGAAGAAAGCAATGGAGAAGAACCATTTGAAGAAATGAGAAAGAAGCAAATTCATGAACAGGAAAGGCAGGGCTCCACGGGACTGCTAGAGTAAGTGGGGGGAAGGCAGCAGGGAAAGTCCAAAGGACAGTCAGTCACAGGAAGGTCCAGCACCCCAAAAGCTTCCTGCCTGGGCACCCCTGCATTTTCCATGGAATAAGATGGGTCACTTCTGAAGGTCAGCAGGGGCTAACAGACTTGCAATTCTTGGGAACAGTTGTTGGACTGATGGGAGAGGGCAGTGATAAAGGATGTACAATGAAGAAGCCATTTTGAAGATGTAACAGACTAAATCCAGAATCACACACTGGCCCAAGGGTGTGGCTGTATGTGATTTCTCAGCAATGCTCACCCAACCTGATGTCGATGTGTGGAGAAGCAAAATAGCCAAAACTGTTAAAATAGCCAAAGCAGCAGGCGTGTGGGAAGGACTACAGGTCAGGCAGCTGAAGCTGCACTACCAGGGGCCTGTGGAACTGTTGAATCCTGAGGTCAAAGCTGGAGCATGAGAGATGGACAGGGCTGAATGATAACATGGGATGTTGGCATCCACAAAAGAACAGTCAGCATCCGTTCCCTACTCCTCTGGTGGGGAGCGTTCCTCTACATGCCCCAGTCCCACTAGACTGTTTCTATCTCCTCTCACCTCTTCTTCCTCACTGGCTCTTTCCTAGGGGAAAGAGAAAGTGATCTAACTTGAGTTTGGGGTGAAAGTCACTGTGATGAAGCTGGATATGGATTCCTTTGCTTTTCTGGGATCTCTCTCAGATCGTCCAGTCCTCAAGGAAGCCTTTTTCCTCCCTGCCTCATCCTCCAAGTTGTCAGCTGGGTAGAGCAGGGCTTTTCCTGGCACCCAGGAGCGCTTCATGAGTGACAGACATGGCGCTCTCCCTGGCAGGCTTTCACATGCTGGGGAAGTTGGTTCAGAACGGAAAAGATAAGAATCTGCTTTTTGGTCTCAGTTCCAGACTTCCTTCTAATGCAGTAATTATTAAACAGCTGATATTTTAACCCTCCTTTATGCTCATCAAGGCATTTCATACTACTCCATTGCCTATAATCCTGTCGGTGAAAGATGAAATAGGGCATTGATGCCAAAGCCTGCCAGCACTTTCCAAACTGGCTGATCCCCAGAACTTCCAGGTTAACTAGAGCTGAAGCTGAACCTGGTGATCTTCACTGGCCAGTGTTGCTCTGATCTGATCACTGCTATAGTGAGAAAAGGGCAAGTGGCTTGTCCTGCTCACACATTATCAAGTCCAATCAAATATAAGAATGCAGGAAATTTGAGATCAGTATTTGTGGGTTCTTCCTGGGCCTGTACCATAGGAGGTCATTCCTGTAGGAGTGCCCACCATAACATCAGAAACAACTCCATTCTAGAGTATCAAGTGACTTCCTGGCAAAGCGTCAGTCAGACCTTAAATACAGAAGACAATGCTATTTCAACTTTGGTTTCAAGAATCAACTTTTAAACTATCTACATTTATGCAATTAGCATTTCAACTCTTGTTTTGGTCTTTGTAAATGCAGCTTGCTGTCTGAAATATTAGATGCAGCCCAGTGCTTTTGTTTGGATTATTTCATTTATGTGAGCACTGGTGCCTTCAGTGTCTGCACTTTGTGGTGAAAGTTGCGTGAACAGGAGGCAGTCGTTGTGTGATGGGTCCAATCACAGAGGCAGAGAGTGTGAACATGGCCACAGGCAGCCTCCAGTCACTCCAAGCTCACCCTACAGCCTCCAAGCCTGTAATATGTAAGTGAGGTGAAACAATATCAAAGCCAGTGCCCTGTCAAATGGGGAGGGGAACCAAAGGGAAGCATCATCTTACATTTTCTACCATCTGACTGGTGACGAGCAAGTGATTCTGGGATCAAACTCCCATTGGCACCTTCCCACCCAGGCCCCCAGGTCTGTGAAATGGAAGGGAGAAGGGAGAAACAGCTTCCTTTCTATTCTCAATTACAACAGGCTGCCTGTTTCCTCCTGCAGAGATGCTTCTATTGAGTCCAGTATTCATATTGAAGCTGAATTCTTCCCACCCACTTGACAACTCGCTCAGGCAAGCAAAGTCACAGGGTGGCCCTGGGTGGAAATACCAGCCTGCAGGGATCCAGGGAATGAGACCACAGGATCCCTGCTTCTCCAGGGAGCCGGGCTCACAGACGCTGGCTCAGGCACTGAGATGAGGCTTATTGCCTGGGAATTGGAGCACTTCTATGCTTCTACAAAACCACTTCTAAAGGAAGGAGTGTAAATGCCATCAATATAGGCAGTGTTCCTCTTTGAGCTCCTGTGCCATGCTGATTTTTTAGTAATGGACAGGAGCAGACAGAGGAGAAAATTAGACCTAATGGAATCTCCTGGATTAACAATCTGCCCACATAACCTCTGGACTCCTTGACTTGCCTCTGTCCACCCTCCTTCCCTGCTCCAGCCACCCTTGAAGTCTTCTGCCTCCTTGAGCACACTAGACTCTGCCTTTTCTCAGTCTTTGCTCATCCTTACTCCTGCTTATTGCACAGAGTCTCCCTCTTGCCTTCCAGGGCTCAGAGAGGCCCCCTTAACCAGTCCTATTCAGGTCCTGCCATTCTCATCTATTGCAAACTATCCTGGCTTTTCTTTGTAGTATTTGCCACAATTGCAATGACTTAGCTTCTGTTTTTTGGAAGAGCCGGGAGCTGATTTTTCTGCCCTAGGTCTCAGAAGACAAAGCTCCTGGTGTTGAATTGACTGTGTTATTTTCTGGAAGCTCTGGAGAAGAATCAGTTTATAAGCTGACTCAGGTTGTTGGTAGAATTCAGTTCTGCTAAAGGAAAACAATCGTAACAGTGTTAAAGATGATAAAGCAGACATTATCCAAGGGGAGCCATGGAGATGGGTATAGGGACCACTGCAACAGGGTCTTGCAGTAAAAGAGAGCGATTGGAGCCAACTTCAGCAAGGACAAGTCGGGGATTATGGCCAAGGAGCAGGGTGGGCTCAGTAAATGGAAAATTACTAAGAGAAGCTGGATGCTTCTCTTATGCTTCCAGCCTAAGGGGGTCTTGGCTAAGCTGACTTGGTAGGATTATTGCTGAAGGCAGTGTTGTAAGATAGATAGGGAGGGTGGTCAGATACCAAGGATTGGGGGTGTCCTTGAAGGATTCTTATTCAAACTGCATTCTACAAGGACAGAGAAAGAATCTCAAGTTTGGACCTATTCAACAAGGACTTACGAGATTGAGTAAAGTTTTGGTCAAAGGAGAGAGTCTTTGTCAGTTCCGTGTTGCAGGAACCCTTCCCTTGTTAGCGGCCAGAGGAGATTGTTCTTGCTATCCAGGGGCAGCCCACATTCATGCTCACGGCACCTGTTACATAAGAGCTAGCATGCGTCCATCGAAAACGTGTGCTGGAATCTCTCCAACGGCCACTTCTGCCACATTTCTCTTCTGCCTCCAGCCAGAGAAAGTTCTCTGCATTTTAGGACTCAAGTGTTAAGCTTAGGCACGCTGGAAAATTTACGATAATCTTTCTATTTTAAAGGATGTAACCCCAATTACATCTGCAAAGATCTTTCTCAGTGGTACCTAGATGAATGTTTGACTAAATAACCAGGAGTGAGAATCTTGCAGGGAAATCTTTAGAATTCCCGCCACACCCAGAATGTTGTCCTCCCTAAAGAATATATTAACACAACAACTCTAAATGACTATGCACCTAACCTGAAGTGCAAAAATACTTGAGGCAAAAACTGATGGTATGGGTAGGAGAAATCAACAAATAAATGATCATGGTTTGAGATGCCAACCATCTGTTAGAAATTGAGAGCTCTAGCAGGCTTCGGGAGACAGTTGGCCTGAACATAATAGACAGTTATGGACTACTTCAGACAACAATGGCAGCAAACCTTCTTCTTCTTCTTCTTCTTCTTCTTCTTCTTCTTTTTTTTTTTTTTTTTTGAGACAGAGTCTCACTCTGTCACCCAGGCAGGCTGGAGTGCAATGGCGCAATCTCGGCTCACTACAACCTCTGCCTCCCAAGTTCAAGTGATTCTCATGCCTCAGCCCCCTGAGTAGCTGGGACTACACTCATGTGCCACCACGCCTGGCTACCTTTTTGTATTTTCAGTAGAGATATGGGTTTCACCATATAGGTCAGGCTGGTCTCGAACTTCTGACCACAGGTGATCCACTCGCTTTGGCCTCCCAAAGTGTTGGGATTACAGGCATGAACCACCACACCCAGCCCGAAAATATTCTTCTTAAGCTCACATGTAATACTCACCAAGATAGGGCACATTTTGGGTCGTAAAACGTATCTTGACAATTTAAAATGTAGAAATCATACAAAGTATGTTATCAGGCAACAATGGGGTTAAACCATAAATTGATGACAGAGAGATAGCTAGGAAGTTCTCTAATACTTTGAAATTTAAAAACATTCCTGTAATAGCATATGGGTCAAAATGAAGTCTCTTGGTAAATTAAAAATTATTTTGAACCAAGTTCAAATGACAGTAGAACTAAATCATAATTGTAGATATAGCAAAATTACTGCTAAGGAAGCAATTTATAGCATCAAATGTACATATTAGTAAAGAAAAAAGACATAAAATA
Organism: Macaca mulatta; assembly: GCF_049350105.2. Lineage (NCBI taxonomy): Eukaryota > Metazoa > Chordata > Mammalia > Primates > Cercopithecidae > Macaca > Macaca mulatta. The sequence continues at coordinate 6,071,851 of NC_133411.1, forward strand.
AAATTGACAATATAAACCTCCACCATAGGAAAAGAGATAAGAAAGATTCAGTCTAAAGCAAGCAAAAGACATAAATAACGGAAATTAGAAAAAAAAATTGATGGTGGGACTGTAAACTAGTTCAACCATTGTGGAAGACAGTGTGGCAATTCCTCAAGGATCTAGAACTAGAAATACTATTTGACGCAGCCATCCCATTACTGGGTATATACCCAAAGGATTATAAATCATGCTGCTATAAAAACACATGCATACCCATGTTTATTGCGGCACTATTCACAATAGCAAAGACTTGGAACCAACCCAAATGTCCATCAATGGTAGACTGGATTAAGAAAATGTGACACATATACACCATGGAATACTATGCAGCCATAAATAGGATGAGTCTGTGTCCTTTGTAGGGACATGGATGAAGATGGAAACCATCATTCTTAGCAAACTATCGCAAAGACAAAATATCAAACACTGCATGTTCTCACTCATAGGTGGGAATTGAACAATGAGAACACTTGGACACAGGAAGGGGAACATCACATGCCGGGGCCTGTTGTGGGGTGGGGGGAGGGGGGAGGGATAGCAGTTGGAGATATACGTAATGTAAATGATGAGTTAATAGGTGCAGCACACCAACATAGTGCATGTGTACATACGTAAAAAACTTGCACATTGTACACATGTACCCTAGAACTTAAAGTATAGAAAAGAAAGGATAAAGGAAATCAAATTTGCAGGAAAATAAAAAAAAGAAAAACTAAATAAAAATGAACAAAGAAACAATAGAGAAAAATCGACGAGACCAAATTTGATTCTTTAAAAATATCGATAAATTCATAAACTATAGACAGACTAACAAAGAAGTAAAGAGAAGACACAACAAATTGCCAATATCAGTAGTGAAAGAGACATCATCACTACTGGGGTTACAGACATTAAGAGGGCAATTAAAGCTAACTATGACGAATTCAATGCCCACAAATTTGATAACCGAGATTAAATAGACCAATGACTTGAAGGACAAAAATACCAAACCTCACACAAAGAGAAGCAGATGTTAGGTGGCACCTAAAGAAAGCACCGAAATGTTTTATAGGCAAATTCTACCAAAAATTTAAGGAAAAACTAGAACTACTTTTCCACAATTTCTTCTAGAAAATGGAAGCCGATGGAATACTTTCTAACATCATTCTCTGAGGCCAAGATAATCCTAACAAACCAAATAAGTGTTACAGGAAAGAAGAACTACAGATAATATCTTTCCTGAACATAGGCATAAAAATTCTCAACAAATACTAGCAAATCAAATCCAACATTGTATTAAAAAATCATACAACACAGTGGGATTTGTTCTAGTTATGCAAGGCTAATTTAACATTAAAATACTAATCAATTTAATCAACCACAGAAACAAACAAAAAAAGTGTTCTAACCATATTAGTTGTAAAGAAAAATCATTGGACAAAAGACAACACTCATTTGTGATAAATACTCTCCATAAAGCAGGAATAAAGTGGAATTTGCCTAATTTGATAAAGAATTTCTACAGACAACCTATAGCTAACATCATACTTTGTGAGAAACTGGATGCTGTCCCCATAAGACTGTGAATAAGGCAAAGATGCAATCTCTCATTCCTCCTCTACAGCTCACTGGAAGTCCTGGCTAATGCATTAAAACAAGAAAAGAAAATCAGGCATAGAAATTGGAAAGAAAAAAGTACATTTGCCATTATTTTCAGATTATGTGATTTTTTTCTGCATGGAAAATCTCAAATAATTGGTGAAGAAAACCTTTTGGAACTAATAAGTGAACAAATAGCAAGGTTTCAGTATAAACAGCTAATACATAAAACTCAACTGTTCATTTCCAAAAAACAATTGGAATTTAAATTTTTTAGAAATAGTAGCATTTTCCATAACACCAAAAAATTTAAAAAACTATAAATTTTACAAAGCATATATAGGATCTTCAGGTGAAATACAAAATCTCTGATGAGAGAAATCAAAGATGTCAAGAAATGGGAAGATATTCTATGTTCATAAGTTGGAGACTTACTATTATCAAATTGTTAATTCTTGTCAACTTATTCTACAGTTTCAGCATAATTCCAACCAAAATTCCGGGAAGGCAATTTGTAGACAATGACAAATAGATTCTCAATTTGCATGGAAAGGCAAAAGACCTAGAATAGTTAACACAATACTGAAAAAGAAGAAGAAAGTTGGAAGGCTCGCATGACCTGATTTCAACTCTGACTATAAAATTAGTCAATGAGATAGTGTAGCAATGGTGAAAATAGACACATAGATCAAGGGAACAGAATAAAGAAGCAAGAAATAGGCTTATATAAATATGGTAAACTGATTTATGTAAAGAAACACAATTAATATCATGAAAAATAGTAGTCTTTTCAACAAAAGGCACAGGGATAGTTGGAGATACATATTTTTAAAAAATGAGCCTAGACAAAGATCTCTCATTTTTCCCCAGAATTAACTAAAATGCATTTTTGCCCTAAATGTATATCAAAATTCTAACACTTGTAGACAAAAACATAGAAGAAATTTTACATTATTTTTGGTTTGGTGATGGGCTTTCAGATAAAATGCTAAAAGCATAATCCATGAAAGATAAACATTAGAGTGGAAAATATTCAAAGGAAAAATGTGTACTCTGTGAAAGACAGTGATAAGATAATGAAAATTAAAGCCACAGAGTGGAAAAAAAATTCATAAATCACAGAATTTTTGAGACTCAATGATAAGACAAATAATCCAATTAAAAATGTGCAAATGACCTGAACAGACACCTCATCAAAAACATACACATATGGCAAGTAAGCAAAGGAAAAGATGTTCAACATCATTTGTCATTAGGGAATTAGATACTATTCACAACTATTAAAATGGTCAAAACAAAACAAAACTGTCAATCCTAATTGCTGGTGAGGATGCACAGAAGAGAATTTTCATTTCCTATTACGGGGAATGGTAATGGCACAACCACTTTGGAAAACAGTATAGCAATTTCTTACAAAGCTAAATATAGTCTTAACATGCAAACTAGCAATCTTACTCTTAGGTATTGATCCAGCTGACTTTAAAATTTATGCACACAAAAACGTACACACAAATGTAGTAGCTTTATTCAAAATCACTAAAAACTAGAAAAAAATCACTAAAAAAAAAAAAAAGAATTTCTCAAAAACAAGCAGCAAAGCTGTCCTTCCATAGATAAATGGGTAACAATCTAGTACATCCATACAATGGAATATTATTCATCAATAAAAGAAAGAAAAGACAAAGATGAGTCTTGCCAACTGGACAAGAAACACACTGTACGAATCTAGTTACATGACATTCTAGAAAAAGCCAAATGAGAGAAAGAGTGAAGAGATCAGTGGTTGCCAGGTGCTTGAAGGAATAAGAGAAAAGTTGAATAAATTATGTACAGGGTATATTTTAGGGTGTAGAACTATTGTGTATGATGCAATAATGGTGGATAAAAGATATTACTCCTTTGTCAAAACCCACAGAAATTTAGAGCACAAACAGTGAAGCTCAATGCTTGCAAATTATTTTTAAAAACTTTAGGAAGTCAAAAAAAAAAAATCCTTGGATGGACTGCATGATGTGTTAAAGCAATTTAACTGTATTACGAGTGTATGAAACAATCTCCCTGAAACAGATAAGGAAAAAAGTTTCCATCCTAAGTATCTTTCCATCCTAAGATATTAGAGTTTGTAAGAAAAAGGCACAATAAATTGGACATAGCTCCACACTGTGTAGTTGATAAAATTATTTTACAGGAGGCCACAGGTTAACAAACCTGTTATTGCCATACACAAATACTGGAATTGAAAAATTAGGTAAGTGGATGGCAGGGGTTGGCAGTTAGGTTTCTCATGATTGGAGTGGAAAATTGCAGATGAGCAAAGGGAGGATATGGGAATTATTCATGAGGTAATGGGGTAGAGTTGAAGATACCAGTACAAACATTCAGTATAAATAGAAGCAGATGGCTATGTCTAAAAATACCTACAAATATCTGATGTTTCATGTGGGGGTTAAAATACACTATAGTTTTTGCTATGTCAACTGAGAGGGCCGAGAAGCAATGATACCCCAAATCTTGGTTTCTACGTTAAGTCTCTATAAAGTAAACTTTGGAGAAAGGGCTAGTTCTATGACTGGAACTAGAGATATGCAAGATGTGCTTAGAGTATCCTATAGAGCCAGGAAAAAAAAAAAAAGAATTTCTCAAAAACAAGCAAGCAAATGAGCAAACAAACAAAAAACACAATGATAGGATATGTCAAAGAGGTATAGAAGCCAACAAAAAGAACTCCCTGTGCCCTAAGCTGGAAGAAGCTAAGCAACAAACATAGTACTATCAGATTCTAATCCAGAGTATAAAATAAGCATCAGTGAGTCCATACCAATGACTGATGAATAAGTAAATGGGCAGAGTGGAGAAGTCTTCCATGCAGAGGAATTCCAAATAATCTATGTATATGCTCCACCTCTAAGGTATGACACCTCACTCTGTAAGTGTGGGCTTTATGTAGTGACTTCCTTCTGGAGAGTGCGGTAAGAAAAAAGGGGGAAAAGAGTAACTTCACAGTGGAAAAACCTAAGAAACATTTCCTCAGCCAGGAGACCAAGGTCAACACTAGCAGTGACAAGTCACGTGGGTAGTATGGCCCCCGCATGAGATATGATAAAAATAGAACTTTATCTCCATGGCCTTTCTTCTCAAGTTCCATAACCTCGATCTAATTGTGAAAAAAAAAATCAAACACATTTCACTTGTAAAGGAAATTCAACCAAATACCAGACTAAAACTTCTCAAAACTCGTCAGGTTATTGAAAACAAGATATGCCTGAGAAACTCACAGCCAAGAGGCAACTAAAGAGACAAGACTATTAGATGTCATGTATTCAGGACACAATCCTGGAATATAAAAGGGAAATTAAGCAAACAACAAAGGCATTCTTGATAAGGTATGCACTGTACTTAATAATGATGTATCAGTAGTGTTTCATTAATTTTAATGTAAGATGTTAATAATAGAGAACACTGGTTTGGGAACTCTGTGTACTACCATCACAATTTTTTTGTAAATCTAAAACATGCCTTATTTTTGAATGAAGAGGAAGTCACTGAAGGATGGATGCTTACCCTAAAAAAATAGAGGTAACATGGAAGAGATAAGCAAGACAAAAGCAATTCTACTTTAAATATTTAATCCCCTGAGTAGAAAAAGACTCATGGGGCTGGGCACGGTGGCTCACGCCGGTAATGCCAGCACTTTGGGAGGCTGAGGTGGGGGGATCACCTGAGGTCAGGAGTTCAAGACCAGCCTGGTCAACATGGAAAAACTCTGTCTCTACTAAAAATGCAAAAATTAGCCAGGCGTGGTAGTGGGCGCCTGTAATCCCAGCTACTCGGGAGGCTGAGGCAGGAGATTCGCTTGAACCCAGGAGGCGAAGGTTGCAGTGAGCAGAGATCGCACCATTGCACTCCAGCCTGGGCAACAGAGCCAGACTCAGTGTCAAAAACGAACAAACAAAAGAAAAAACTTTATCACTTTGTGTTCGCTGGGCTAGAACAGTCATTAATGCACCTCTAATTTTTCTTTGTCTTAGGGGTTCCTACATAATCTGATTATCACCGTCATGAGGGCCATCATGAGGGTCACCTTTGCTGTGAGGGTGTTGATGATGGCCCTCCTATAATGCTTATGTGGGTCAGGCACTAGTCTCAAGGATTTATCCCATTAATTCCAGGTATCCCTTCAAACACCCTAAGAGGTATATTCCGTGATGAAATTGAGACACAGAAAGACTAAGTTACTTTCCGTAGATTACAGTCAGGTAGTGATGGAACCAGGCTTCAACTGTCCAGTTCTAGAAGGCAAGCATATATCCACCATGCAATTCTGCTTTTGATGGGCAGCCTGACCCCAAAATAACAATATTCTGACCTTTAGGGAAGCAAAGGATCTGCCAGTTGTTGAGTATATTATGGGACTGTCTGGGAAAGGTGTATTTCATTTTTGTGCTGTAGCAATGAACAAACAATAATTTTTTGAAATGGATCAATTACTAGAACACAAGAGGGCTTTTGTTACACATGGACCACTTCTAAATGTCATCTCATCTACTTAGCACTAAAGCATCAGGCATGGAAATGGTAGAGAATCGGGCTGGGCCTGCTCCTTACAATGACTCCGTCACCCGAAAAACATATGTTTGGCAGTTGAGGGAATACATTACTTCAAAGGAAATAGTAAAAGGCAAAGGAAAAAAAGGCAAACGTGTGTTCTCCAATTATTTACTTGTAACACATGTTAAATGATTGTAATATGTTTGTTTGCATGTTTCGTTACTAGGAACTTTTACCTTATCTCCAAAGAAGAGAAGACAGCCAAGTCACAACATGTCTTGACTCTTTCTAAGTAAGTCATTTATGAGCAGTGGGTGTAATGCTGACTCTGACTCTATTAGCAGCAAATCCTGGCTACTTAATACTGAGAAATAGCTTCCAGACACTTAATAACTAGCAGACTGGTTCTACTTAAAATGACTTTGTGAGCAATACTTGTTAACTCTGCTTGTCAGGGTTCTTCAGAATGGGCAGGCCATCCTCCTAGACCAGCAATTAGTCACTCTAGAGAAGGTTTGTCTCATCACTCCAATCCCAAAAACATGTTCGTCAATTTTGAATGAACCAATGTTCTACACTGACCCAAGAAACTGCTGAAAAACGATTTTATGCTATTATGAGTTAGGACAGTACAAAAGACAGAATTTGAATTTTGAAGTAAGAATGTAAAATGTGACTCTGACACTTGCTAATTGAGTGACTAATTATTTCTTTCCCATGCATTTCAGTTGTCTTATCAAAAAATTTGAGAAGATAACCCATACTCTACAGGATGATGTGAGAGTTGAAGTAAACATGTGTTGGAATATTCAGTCATTATAACAACGTACTCAGTAGAGCAGAATCGAGTTGTATTTATTCATTTACTGCTTTCTGCACCATACCTCCATGATAATGAGATGGAATTAGATCTAGTTGAATCTCAATAGTAGGATTTCACAGTAGTCCTTAGAACCAGCATTTGAGGAAGTAAGGCTTGTTGCCATGTGACAGAGAAACCTAACCAATTTGTTAGCCATCTGGAAACCGTTTTCTCTTATTCTAAGTAGATGCACAACCCCCTTCCTTTGGCTGAAATGTGAAAGAGAGTAAGCAGTTAGATTGGAGTGGCTACCTGAAGTAGGAATGAGACTTGTTGGAAGAGTCACAAAAAGTTGGCAAGATAATCAAAAGCCAGAACAAACAATGTCCTAAGTGAAATGAGAGATCATTTGGATATATACAGAATCATGAGCACTGCTGATATCTACTGAACTCTTGGTAGCTTGTTCCTTGTTTGACTTCTTACATGTAATCCTCACAACTACTCTATGTTAGGCAATCACAATTTTTATTTTTCAGATCAGGAAAATGGAGCACTGCAAGATGCAACCGCGTGTCCAAGTTCGTATCTCCAGTGAGGACCACATCTCATTTCTGCCCAGAGAAGGATCCTGGGTCCTAAACCACGATGCTCTCCTGCCCCTCACATCTGGGTAGACTCTGAGCATCCTGAGGACAATGCAGATGGTTGATTCAGATTTGCTTTGCTGTAGCTCAGCAGCCCAGACTGCCAAATCATAAATATTTCTTAGATGAATGCTGTCTAGGTTGTAACTGTTTGACCCAGGAAATGTCATGATGAAATGGGTGCTTGGGGAGCATTAGTCTGATAGAATGCAGGTTGGTTGGACCAGAAGTGTGGGAGTTGAGATGAGAACTAGAAAGATGTCTTAGGAAACTATTACAGTGCACTGATGTGAGGATAGCTGAGGCAGCCTGAGAGCTTAACTCTCATTTTCCATTGCATATAACACAACTTGACGAAGTCATAGAAACAACTGTATTGCACCAGTTTTCACAATCATTGTCCACTTTCCATACCTCACCTTTTTCTCTGTGGCGATGGAGACTTCTGCCTCAACAGCAAGGTTCCTCAGTGGTAGAAATTTATTGCAGGAGCCATCCAAATTGTCACAGAAAGGTGCCTTTAGTGACTAAAGAAGACCACATCCATATTAAATATCCTACAACTTCAAGGTACATCTGCATAAGTTACCAAGTTTAGGCTCATTCTTACACAAGTAAGAGTTTCACTGTGGCTCTCCAAATACGATTACTAGCGTTGTTTTCCAGAATCAACAAAAGGATGTGACTATGGTGGTTCTTTCCACTTGAGGCCTTAAAAAAATGCATGTCCATTCATTTGTTCAGCTTCTATTTCTCATGTACCTACTACATACCTGGCATTCTCCTTGATTCTAGGAGCAAAACGAGGTCCTTGCTCTTTAGAAACCTACATGGTAGAGCGATAAATAAACAATCAAGGAATAATCTATCCATATTGCTCCTTGTTATAAGTCTTCCAATTGTTTGTCATTTTACTTAGGAAGAAATCTAAATTCATCAGCATGGCATAGAAGGTCCACCAAGATCTCATGCCTGCCTCCTTTTGTTGTCCCCTAGTCTATCTCCTCCTCTGGAATTCAATTCCCAAGTCATGCTGAAAGACACATGTTTCCCCAAATGTTTCATATCTCTTCTGAAATGTTCTGTGTTTTTGTCACTCCCAGGACTTGGAGCAGATTCCTCCCCCTTCATTGTTCACCAGCTGCTCATCTTCTGACACTCAGCCTAAATGGCCAACCCTTCTCTGGGAAGACTCTGTAAAGGCCCCAGCACCCATTCCATGTGACTACTTCCCCTTTCTCTGCCATAATGGTTGTGACAGCGTCTTATAATCACCTCATTTGAGAATGAGGATTTTATTGTTTATTTCTGTGAACTCCCAATGACTTGAACATAATGGTATCTCCTCAATATATTTCAACTGAAGGAAAGAAGGAGGGGAAGGATGAAGAGAGGGAGGAAAGAATGGGGGGAGAGATAGAGAAAGGGAGTAGGTCAGGTCTTTGTCATTAGTTTATACTATGATTAAATCCTCCTCTTCCCTGTGGGGCAGTTCTGTCCTTATTCCAGGGACAACCAAACAGGAGGTAATGAGCACCTGACCTCAGTTTATGGTGGTAGTAGCAGAGAGACAATATGGAAAAAATCAGAATGGGATAATCAACAATAGCTGGTGATAGGTTCAACAATTAAATAAAAGGAAACAGTAGTTTCCTTGTCTTGTGACTAGAAAAGACAGAGACTAAAGAGTAGAAGCCATATCTTTTCATGTCTATTAGTGAGAGTTGGGTGCTTGGGTTTTCTCATTTAAATCAAAGTATTCAGGAAAACATAAAACATGCATTATTTTAGAGCCACACATGAAAGCTTTAACATACATACATAAGAATAATCACTATGTTAAATTAAGTTACAAATGTATAGACCATCCAAAAGCTTCCCTGCCAAGATTCAACTGAGAGTGTATTTAATAGAAATCACATCTGGTCTGATGCGGTAAACTCCTTGCCTGTGATTCACTCCTCTTGATGAACAACTCTTGAAGCCTATCTTCAGATTCAGGGATAACCTCCAGCTCAAAGTCTGAATTTTCTTTGGAAGTATGTTCAAGGTTTTGAGCAATCCATCATGTTGTTATCAGATTAGAAATGAAACAAAAGGAAACAACTATGCAAGAAAAATAGTCAGGATCTGTTCTATGAGAGTCAAGTCAGGGTTCATGAAGCCACTGTGATCATACTCTAGGGCAAGCTTGTCCAACGTGCAGTCCACGGGCCATACATGGTCCCAAACGACTTTGAATGCTGCTCAACACAAATTTCTAAACCTTCTTTAAACATTATGAGATTTAGGGGGGATTTTTTTTCAATTCGTTGGCCATCATTAGTGTTAAGTATTTTATATGTGGCCCGAGATGATTATTCTTCCAACGTGGCCCAGGAAAGCCTAAAGATTGGACACCCCTACCTAGAGATGTAAGACAAGAGATCTGGGAAATATGAAAGCATTGGTGGGTGGCAGACTTGCTGGAGACTTACTTGAGGAAAAACTAGTGCCTGATCAAGAAGCTGCAATTCACAAAGAAACTGGAGCATGCGTTTGTTTTCATGGAACTGGACATGATGGGAATGACTGCTTAAGTAACTGAGACATTTCACAAATGGGACAGTTTCACCCTGAGGGAAATCTTTTAGATTATGTTATTGCCAATACTAAGGCATTCCAAATAGAATAATTCTAGGTTCCCAGAGGGTTCCAATTTTGTTTGAGGATTGCTGTTAAAATTACAGTCCCAGAACACTCCTGAGGCCTTCCTAGGTTAAGAAAATGGACGTCTATTCCAAGAGTCTCCTCTTTATCAGGGGATGATTCTTACTAACTTCTGCCACTCTATAATATACCCATCCCATTATTAAGTTGACATATATTTCCTCAGCTTATATTGATGTGCAACTGGGCCTATAACCCTCAAAACACTTGGGAGTCTCCGAGCCCCCCTCACCCTTCTCTTACTGTTTTGTCTGGCTTTGTTCCGTTTGCTTCCTCTATTTGTAATAACTTGTATTATTAGAGCGCCTTTGAGTTTACAATGCTTTCAAATACATTATCTCATCTGGCCTAAGGATTTGGCACTGTTGCTAGGCACAAGCAAGCATCTGGGATCTCTGATTTACAAGTCTATCATTAACTCATCATCAAACAGTCACTGAACAGCTACTGTAGGTCAACCACTACATTGGGTTTGGTGTGACCTGTGGGAAGCTGGAGAAAAAAAAAACAAAACAAAAAATGGTATTATGATAATATTAGCTTCAACAAATTTTAAATTAAAGAACTAAAATGGCTATGAAAACTCAAGTTTCAAAAAATACTAGTGTTGTCTGAAATTTCACCCCGACTGTCTTCTGTCATTTCTCTACACAGAAAATACATAATTTTCTCATAATATCTGCTCATTTAGTGGTAGTCAAATGCAAATCAGGCTGGGCACATGGGCTTATGCCTGTAATTCCAGCACTTTGGGAGGTCAAGGTGGGTGGATCACTTGAGGTCAGGAGTTCAAGACCAGCCTCGCCAACATGATGAAACCCCATCTCTACTAAAAATACAAAAAAAAAAAAGCCGGGCATGGTAGCATGCACCTGTAGTCCCAGCTACTCAGGAAGCTGAGGCAGGAGAATCTCTTGAACCCAGGAGGTGGAGGCTGCAGTGAGCTGAGGTTGCACCACTGCACTCCAGCCTGGCAGACAGAGCAAGACTCTGTCACAAAATAAAATAAAATTAAATAAAATAAAATAAAGCAAATCAATCTTTCTAAAATAGTTTAAATGAAATCTAGATCTCCAAAATTGTACTCACTAAAAAAAGAAATCCATAGATAATTTGACCATAATACTCACTTTAATAATAGTTCTTCAGGAAAAATGATAAATATGAAATGCGTGGATTGAGTATAACTTGGGCTCACCAGCTTCAGAAATGTAAAAAATGTAGACATGGGCCTTAGAATTAAATGCAGGTCACATATACCTAATCTTCCACTTCCTCAGAAGGGATGTCCTACATGGCTGCAAATCACACTTTGAGATACTAAAAATTAATATTATTAAGAGTCATTTAGAAATGTTAAATTATAAATTGTCAAAATTCTAAATATTTCTATTAGAAACAACATTTGCTGTTCAATTAGAAGTTTTAAGCTGGATACTTCGTGAAATTTTTAGTTTGGGGCACCCATCTAGCCCAGAACAGAAGTAATTTTTCATTCCGAACACAAAGTCATTCACGAGTCTTCAGACAAAGTTGGCTTCAAAATCATGTAAGATATTTTAGCCAATTAACTTTCACTATAAAATTTATGAGGAGCTTGTCCAACACTAGTATTTATACCAATAGTTACAAGTCAAAAAGAAATAACTTCTCTAGCGTTTTCTTCCAGAAGCCAACTAAAATGCATGAAATAGTTTGATAATAGACTATTTCAACCTCTATTATATTAAACTACTTGACTAAGAGTATTTAACCTACAGCTTTCATAAATTGCCAACAAATAAAAAGAAAACAACAAAAACAAATGTAAAGGAACAATGTCAGGTGATACTAGAAAATATCCCAGGAAGCAGCAACTAGAATAGGGTCTGGTAGTTAATTTTCAGCTACTCAGAGTATATTGGTTACTTATAAGAACTAATTTGTAACCACTGTTGAAGTGTGCTTTTTATGCTAATGAGGAAAATTATGTTTTTGCAATGAACTTGGACCATTTGCGTGGGAAAATACGCTTACTTCCATCTCACACTAATGGGAGTTTCTCATTCATCCTGGGTTCCTCATCAAAGTAGGTTTTCCTGAGTTGGAGATAATGCCTCTAGTAGAAAGTCTGTGGGTCACACCTGAGTGCATTCTTGTGGATGCTACTTATGAGAGTTGTAAATCCAGGCAGGTATTTTAACTCTCTGAGAACATTTCAAATGGGCTTCCTGCTGGTACCTACACCCAAACCTATCCCTATCCTATGTGGAATTCGATGCCTACATTTATTCTTATATCTACACCTTTACCTATATCTCTACCTATACTACACCTATAACTATATTTATATTTACACCTACACTTATCCCAAATACACCTGTTTCTACACGTATACCTACACTTATGATGACATCTACACACACTCCTACACCTATATCTATACCTACACCCATACTTATACCTCCAACTACACTTTTGTCTATACCTACACCTACATCTATACATATACCTCCAACTATATTTATGTCTATATCTATACCTACACCTATACATATAACTCCAACTACACTTATGTCTATACCTATACCTACACCTATACATCTACTTCCAACTATACTATGTCTATACCTATACCTACACCTATACATACACCTATATCTATACTTACACCTATACCTATACCTCCAACTACACGTATGTCTATACTTATACCTACACCTATACATACACCTATATCTATACTTACACCTATAACTATACCTCCAACTACACTTATGTCTATACTTATACCTACACCTATACATACACCTATATCTATACTTACACCTATACCTATACCTCCAACTACACTTATGTCTATACTTATACCTACACCTATACATACACCTATATCTATACTTACACCTATACATCTACTTCCAACTATACTATGTCTATACTTATACCTACACCTATACATACACCTATATCTATACTTACACCTATACCTATACCTCCAACTACACTTATGTCTATACCTATACCTACACCTATACATCTACTTCCAACTATACTATGTCTATACCTATACATACACCTATATCTATACTTACACCTATACCTATACCTCCAACTACACTTATGTCTATACCTATACCTACACCTATACATATACCTATATCTATACCTAAACTATACATAAACCTATTTCTATACCTATACCTGCACCAATATGTATACCTATGCCTATACACATGCCTATGTGTGTATCTCTGCCTAAGCCTATCTATACCTATGTGTACTCCTACACTTTTCCCTATGTCTATACTTACACCAACACCCATACCTACACCTATGCTATACCTATACAAATCCTATAGCTACTCCTAGACCTATAATTACACCTACATCTACACCTATACCTACACCTACAATGATACTTCTACCTATTCCTGTACCTATATCTACACCAATACTGACACCAATATGTATACCTGCTGTGCCTGTACCTCCAAGTTACATTTGTTTACACTTACACTTATACCTAAATGTACACCAATATCTATACCTACACTTATCCTACTTATTTTTATACTTTTACCTATACCTACACCTATGCTTATATGTACACCTACACCTATACTTATACCAATCTTACACCTACTTTTGTACCTCTACCTACACCTACATCTACACCTATACCTAAACCTGTACCTACAGGCATGCCTATGCTTGTGTCTCTGCCTAAGCTTATGTATGCTTATGTGTACTCCTACATCTACACCTATACTTACACCTACACCAATACTTGTATCTATAGGTGTGCTTATGCCTGTGTTTATGCCTAAGCCTGTCTATGCCTATGCCTACTCCTGCATCTATACCTATAACTGTATTTCTCTCAAAGGGTTGTTTTGAGGATTGAAAGGAGATTTCAAGATTAGGATATCTAATGTCTCATAGTCATTGCCTGAATGTTGGCCTCAAAATGATTTCCTTGCTAGACTTAAAATTGATGGATTTCAATCCCTACTAAGTGGTCATTGTTGGACTTTGTGAAGAATGGGCCATCCAAATGAAGTTTGCAGTGGCTGCCAGTGGCCACAAAACATCCAAGTTCTTGAAAACATCCATTTAAACCAGCTTTGATTTACTTAAGTGAATAATGTGAATCTGTAATACAATATTCTTGTTTACTTTTTTACTTGGCATTGAGTGGCCTGGCCTCACCCTTATCAGGAACAGGTCCCATTCCCCCTCCCGGCCCGTGGGTCAGCTTTAGTGGCCAGAGTGAAAAGCGACAAATTGCTATGAAAAAGGCGTATAGCCAGAGGCCTGGAATTCAAAAGGAACATTTCAACCATGCGCAGCTGGAGAACACCAACAGGATGGCAAGCAGGGTCAGAGTCCCAGCCCCTGGGCACAGGAAGGAGTGGAAGAGAGGTTCCCAGATGTGGAGGAAGTCACAGTCGCTGAGAGCAGGCCTGTGGATGTGTCTCTTGGGTGGACAGTGAATATGCTGCAGAAATTACAGCAGTCAAACCTTCCCAGGAGCTTGCATATCCACGGAGACTTTTCCAACAACTACTGTGGCTGAGCTTGGGGTAGGATTCTAAAGATACAAAGGTAAGTAGAAAATAGTCCAGCCTCTGAACACTTCAGCTCCTCCACGGAGAAATATAGAATGTCCCTATAATATCAGCTGTAGGAGAAGGCCAGATAAAGCTTCTTTCTTAACACCCAGAGATACTGCTTCATCTCAGGGTTGGGCAGAAAAATTCATAGAAGTGACATTTGAATTAGAACCTGAGACCAGGAAGACTTTCTCCAGATGCAAGTGAACAACACTCCTGGAGAGGCACAGCAGAGGCAAAGGTGTGAGGGGCAGGGCTGCAGGCATAGCACACTGACCACTGATGGAGAAGACAGGAAGGTTAGCTTAAAAGTAACAACGGGCTAGGCATGGTGGCTCATACCTGTAATCCCTGCACTTTGGGAGGCCAAGGCAGGTGGATCACCTGAGGTCAGGAGTTCAAGACCAGCCTGGCCCACATGGTGAAACCCTGTCTCTGCTAAAAATACAAAAAATTAGCCTGGCGTGGTAGTGGGCACCTGTAATCCCAGCTACTAGGGAGGCTGAGGCAGGAAAATCACTTGAACCTGGGAGGCAGAAGTTGCAGTGAGCCGAGATTGTGCCATTGTACTCTAGCCTAGGCAAGTAGAGCAAAACTCCATCTAAAAAAAAAAGAAAGAAAAGTAGCAAGGCAACCTGAGGCATCTAGAGTTTAGACTACCCTAAATCTAACCCCTCCCAGTATTGACACACATTAGTAAATGTGCATCTTTTCTAATGAATTTCACTTTCATATGTTCTGAGGATTACTGAAATGAAGTTACTTTCACAGCTGCATTGTGCAGAGAACCTCAGAATTGCTTATTTAATTGCTCACAATTGCCCATTTAAAATAAAGCAAAAGTATAGTCAAAAATTCTCAGAAATAAAGAAAAAAGCTGCATATAACAAAACATATAAGATTAACAAAGTGCAAGAGGATGTTTGAGAACCTCTCCTGCTCTGTGCTATAAGGAGGTTCTCCTGAGTCTGTCTAATAATGCATCAATAAGAAGAGTTATTTTCTTTACAAAATATCTTATTTCTGTGCTCAGGTCCCCAGGAACTCCAGTTGTATCACCACTATGTACCCTTTGCATAAATGGATCTATTAAAATGTGCTCAACTCCGCTGCTTTCTATTGTTTTACACATTTGCTCAAATGAGGTTTGAATGAAGAGCACATTTTCTGATATTCATTAAGGATGTTTCCATCTTCTTACATTTCCTTGGCTTAGGCCCATTCCACACCACTATGTTTGGTTTAGGATTTAGTTATGCTCCCTCAGTACCAATAAATCCGTGCAAAAGATATGCATCTAATTGGAATCTTCTTCGGGATGTTTCCTTGACATTTTAAGAGAGTACAGCTTTCATCCCCAGTAGTGAACATGCTCTCAAAAGCACTGAAGCACATTTCCCTTTGCAGAACAACAAAGGCCCAATTTTCCTTCTGCCTTCAGCTCTATAGGCAGAGGAAAGAGTGTGAAGAGCAAAGGCATGGAACTATGATCTGTGGCACTCTTCACACAAGCACTCACTCTCCTCACCACAGCTTCGGATATCTCACCCTGTGCCCTCAGCCCTGGTGTCTGAGAGCCGCCATTTTGTTCTTGCCCCTCTGAAAATGAGGAGCTCGCTGTTATTTTCCTTGAATGCTTCTCTGTGAGGTTTAAAGATCAATTGCCCCAGGATGTGTGGACTGTCATCCACACCATTGAAACTAGAAATGCAAACAAGAAATGAACATCTTAGGAGTAACATAAAAGGTGAAAAGTAGATTAATGAATGGATGTATGGATGACTGAATGATTCAGTCAAGTAACTGCAGAGACTTGGGCCCAGGCCACACTTTGAAATTCTAAGTAGATGAGAACACCAACAAATCATTCGGCTATTTGTTCTGGCTAATCATTTCCCCTTTTGAAAAAGGGTAAACATAGACTGAGAATTCTGATGTGGTTTGCAAGTTTATTCCTCAGAGGTAAAATGTGGGATGATGACTATTTTATTATCTCTAATTACTACATTATACCATGTTTAATAAAACAGAGTGTTATCACTTCATGCTTTTCAAAATGTTTCACAACTGTTATCTCACACTATTAAAAAAAAAAAAAGAGGAGAATGAGTTCTGTGTCTTCTTCAATTAATCTTCAAATTTTCATGTGTTAAATTTTCCTTTATTGTATTTTTCTGTTTTATCCAAAAAAATTGGTGTTCCTTTCTTGTGGAAGCAATTAAAAAAATCACCAATTACAATATAAAGTTCCTTTGTTAATTGTCCATAGACATTTTCATCAGGTTTTCAGAACCCATGCTATCCTAATTCAGAAGCTGGACATGGGACAAGCATTACTTCAGCATGCAGAGCACTGCCATAGGAAACAAATAGAAGCAAAGGGGAAAAGCCATAGTGAAACCAAAGTCTCCTCATTAAAACATGACAGAGAGCTCGTTATACCCAACCAGCTTTTACTGCTGTGGCAACAGCAAATGTGAATGGAAAACACCCAAGACAAGAAGCTGTGTTGCTGGATGTTCTTTGGAAAGAGTTAGACATTGATTAAAGAACCCGCAGGAGCAGGCTGGGAACTAGTCTTAGACATCTTTCCTCTCCTCCAAGTCAGTCCCTCTTCTGAGCAGAAGTGTGTGTGTGTGTGTGTGTGTGTGTGTGTGTGTGTGTGTGCTGGTAAGAACCTTGAGCACTCAGCCAACTCCAACCATGGAAGGAGGAAAACTTAAAGTTGGAAGGATCTGGAAGATCATCTGGTGAAATCCTCTCCCATCTCATGCATGAGTCACACTACAGTGTCTGACACAGGGCACTTCAGCTTTGGCTTGCATCTACCTCATGACGAGTGGCTCATCACCTGAAGGGGTGGTTTGTAGATGCACAATTCTTATAGCAAAGTCATGATCTGATTCTATTGAAGTGCACCTACTTGTGGCATCATAGACTTGTTCAAGTCGTATCCGTGGAGGTCACCTGTATCCAGGGCTCCTCCAAGGGGGCCTCCAGTCCATCCTCACATCCTCCACTGAGTGCTTTCTCTGTGGGCGTGCAGAAGACAGAAGCCACACTGCTTAAGATGTGAGCAGCCAGCCCTGCCCAGCACTGACAGACACTGTCCCATACCCTACCAACCCATGAACGCTTCCATAAATGCACTCTCAGGTTTCCTGAGTTTAGTCTAGAAAAAGTATGTGACACAGTCTGGGTATTTGTCCCCAGCCAAGTCTCTGGTTGAACTGTAAAACTCAAGCTGGAGGTGGTGCCTGGTGGGAGGTGACTGGATCTTAAGAGTGGATCCCTCAAGGCTTGGTGCTGTCTTCATGAGAGTGAGTGAGTGCTTGCAAGATCTGGTCATTTAAAAGTTTTGTGGCACCGCCCCCCACAATATCTGTCTCCTGGTCCTGTTTTTACCATGTGACATGCTGCTTCCCCTTTGCCTTCCACCATGATTGTAAGCTTTCTGAGGTCTCCCTGGACGCTGAGGAGATGCCAGCACGGGGCTCCATGTAAAGCAAATTGTGTAAAACTGTGAGCCAATTAAACATTTTTTCTTTATAAATAACCTAGTCTCAGATATTTCTTTACAGCAATGCAAGAATGGCCTAATACAGCATGGAACTCTGATGGCTGGCAATTGTGTGGACAACTATGCCTAAATACCCAGAAACTCCTAACTTCACATCACCCATTTAAATTGAATCCTGTGTATCTGGTTGCAGTTCTCTTCCTTTTTGAAACATTCTGAAGGTCAGTTCTGTCATCTATATTAGCTATCCCTTTGAATTTGCTTCATGTACAAATCTTTTAAATTTTTAATTATAACTTCTATTTTAAATTCAAGGGTACATGTGCAGGCTTCTTATATAGGTAAACTGCATGTCACAGGGGTTTGGTGTACAGATTATGCTATCACTCAGGTAATAAGCATAATATTCCAAAGGTATTTTTTCTTATCCTCTCCCTCCTCCTAACCTCCAGTAGGCCCGGTGTATGTTGTTCCCCTCTTTCTGTCCATTTGTTCTCCTTGTTTAGATCTCACTCAAAATTGAGAATATGAAGTATTTGCTTTTCTCTTCCTGCATTAGTTTGCCTGGGATAATGGTCTCTACCTTCATCCATGTTTTTGTAAAGACATGACCTCATGCTTTTTTGTGGCTCTGTAGTTTCCATAGTGTATAAGTACCAGATTTTCTTTATATCATCTTGTTGATGGGCATTTAGGTTGATTCCATGTCTTTGCTATTGTAAATAATGCTGCAATGAACATATGCATGCATGTGTCTTTATGGTAGAGTAATTTATAATCTTTTGGACATATACCCAATAATGCAATTGCTGGGTCAGATGGTAATTCTGTTTCAAGTTCTCTGAGGGATAACGACACAGCTTTCCACCATGGCTGAACTAATTTAGTTTCACCGGCAGTATATATGTGTTCTCTTTTCTCCACAATCTCATCCGCATCTCTTATTTTTTGACTTTTTATAATAGTCATTCTGAATGGTGTGAGATGGCACTTCATTGTAGTTTTGATTTGCATTTCTCTAATAATGAGTAATGCTGAGCATTTTTTCATATGCTTGTTGGATGCATGCATATCTTCTTTTGAAAATTATCTGTTCATGCCCTTTGCCCACCTTTTAATGGGATTGCTTGTTTGTTTCTTGTAAATTTGTTTAAGTTCCTTATAGATGCTGGATATTAGACCTTACTCAGATGCACAGTTTGCG
Organism: Macaca mulatta; assembly: GCF_049350105.2. Taxonomy (NCBI): domain Eukaryota; kingdom Metazoa; phylum Chordata; class Mammalia; order Primates; family Cercopithecidae; genus Macaca; species Macaca mulatta. The sequence continues at coordinate 6,091,496 of NC_133411.1, forward strand.
AACATTCTCTCCCATTCTGTAGGTTTTCTGTTTACTCTGTTGACAGTTTCTGTTGCTGTGCAGAAGCTCTTTAGTTTAATTAGGTCTGATTTGTCAAATTTTGTTTTCATTGCAATTGCTTTTGGAGCCTTCATCATAAAATTTTTGCCAGGTCCTATGTCCAGAATGGTATTTCCTAGGTTATCGTCCAGGGTTTTTATAGTTTTAGGTTTTACAATTAACTCTTTAATCCATCCTGAGTTTATTTCTGTGTATGGTGGGAGGAAGGGGTCCAGTGTCAATCTTCTGCATATGGCCACATGTGCAGATCTTATAAGCATGATTTTTGTGCCTTCATCCAAACCACTGAATAGAAGTTAACACATGATAAAGAGCAAGACCCAACAGCATGCCATTAAGGGTTTCCTCTTGATTGACCCCAATTAATTAGTAGCAGTCTTTGAACAGATTGTTAAGGCAGCTCTGATCTGTTGAACTGTGGCTTCATCTAGTACATGGGAATATCAAAAGGACAACTACTTGCCAGGTGAAGTGGGAAGCCAGAAACTCACCACGCTATTTGGTACACCAATTGAGAATGCTCCTTAAATCTAAGGATCACTCTTCATTAATCTTTATTTAACTATCACCCAGCAAATGAAGTTGACTAAATACAAAGAGAAAACTAACTGGGCTGGACCTGGAGATCACTGCTCCTTTTCAATTGCTCATTTGCCTGTTAATAATTCCTTCTGAATTGCTGTCAGTGATCAATGCTGAACTGACTGGCCCAGCATCTCTGGAATTCATCCTTTTGCCAATTTTGAAATTGGAAAAATATTAGCCTTTTCCACTCATCTGACCCCTCTCTCACAATTTAACATTTTCTCATGGAAAATAACTCCTCTTTCCTATCTGCAAATACTCGAAGGCCCTGTGTTATGACTCTGGTGGACCTGAAACATTGAAGCTTCCTGGAACATCTGATCTCCTTCTTTCTTGCTGCCCCCGCCCTGCAGTGGAGCAGAGTACTCTTACTAACACGTCTCTGCTGTCAGCCTGAATGTTGTCTTCTGCTCGAAGATGATGGGAACACAATGGTCATCTAGAGGTGCTGCCCTCACTCTGTCCTCTCTGAGTATAATGAATTTTCCCAAGGGTGGGCCTGTCCTTTTCTTTCTGTACTTGCTTTGCATGTATCAAGTAGTTCCATCTGATGGCTGATAATAAAGTGGTGGATTTCTCAGAAATTGAAAAGTGGAAAGAAGCTTAGGGTGTTGCCTTCCTCACTTTAATTTTCTGGAGAACAAAAGTAAAGTAATAAGTACTAAAGCATTCAGTGCTATGGTCTGTCAGTAATTTGTAAAATAAATAATAGAACCTGAAACACACAGATGATGAGTATATAAATTACATGTTCAAAATTTGAACTTATAAAATAATCTAGCAGAAATTAAATGCAAAATTTGTGAGTGTTAAATGTTCTGTTTGTTCTCATGGATTTCATTAACTATAGAAAAAAACCAACTAATTTAAATATTAATTTCAATGATCATTATTAATTGAACTGTAAGTAATAGTTATTTGAAAGTTTTGCTATAATGTTATAAAAGAAAAGTGTCAGAATACACAAGAAAAACAATATGTGCATGTTATTTCTGTCTGTGGACATGCATCTCTCAGAGGGACCAAAGCTGGAATAATTCTCTGTGCCAGCTATTTTTCCAAGATCCTGACTTATTTCGAATATCTTTTGGTAATTGGTTCCTATTCTTCTGGCAAGCCACCTGTAAGCTAAGGCAGAAGCTAAGAAGGAGAAAAATGGGTGGAGTTCATATGATTTTAGCATTACTTCACGATACTGTAATGCAAGCTCTTAGCTCCTGAGTCCGCTCATTTTTTCACAGGGTGTGTGGTTGATTTATTAAGGCTATTCAGGTCAAGGAATACGAGTTTTTATTTCATTTAAAATTTAAAAAGAGATTTGTTCAGAGAAATATTGAATTTGGGATATTTATCTATGATTTAAAACAATAATATAAGTCAATTTAAAGTCAGCAATTCTAGTGTAAGACTTATTTGGTTACGAGAAGTATTGGTGCCTATAAGTGAATGATACTTTTGCTTCTATTATATCCATGTAATTTAATTGAACCCAAATAAAGCTAAACCCAAGGCAGGTATTTTATGTCACTTCAAAATTTGAAATTTAATTACATAAAAAAGAATTGGCCTTTTTTTTTTTTTTTTAATGCTTTGGTGCTCCTCTACACTTATGCTATGTGTTAAGGTTGAGCTATGAGGAAATTCCGTTGGAGAGAATCAGCATGGTACCATGCTGTAGCAGCTGCTGGATGGTGGTGTGGACAGTCCTCACCAGGCCTTGCTGCTGATGCTATCCAAACCCAGTGTGTGTGGGGGGTGGTGGGGGGGCGGTTTGCTCTTCCATGTGTAATCCCAGACCAGTGGCATCAGCACCACCTGAAAACTGGAAGACACCCCGGATCCCTGAGTCAGAAACTCTAGGAACGGAACGCAGCAATCTTGTGTTAAGAATCCTTCCAGATGGTTCTACTCTATGCTAAAGTTCGGAAACCACCGATCTAGGTCACACTCCCTAGAGACTCAACAATTTTGCTGAAAGCAGCTTAATTCAAGATCAACACAGGACACATGCCTGTGAAGCACTAAGAAAAATAGAAATGGTGGAGTCTGGTTTTTATACACCAAAGACAGGACCAAGTCCAACAGTTTCAATATTCCTTCAAGGCCAGAAAATAATGTCTTACAAATCACAGTTCTGGGTAGGAAAGAACTAAGCACAGCACTGGAGAGGTGACGATGTCCTTCAGCAGTTTACGGTCTCGGGGGATCCTCTAGGACAAACAGCTTCAGGTGATTTGCAAGGTTATCTGTGTTATTAAGAGTCTGCTGAACAAGTTAAGTGTTTTATTGTATGTATGCTAATTGTCCAATGAAGTTTTTTTTGAGGTTATCTAAATTATCATCAAAATCTGCTAATCTTCAAATAGAGTATTTTATTTATCCCTCATTTTCAAGTCATTGATTAACAACTAGCTATAACTAACATTGCTTCCAAATGTGTGAAATTAATGAGTCCACAGCAGGGCAGTGCAACCAGAGAGAGGACTCCAGTCAGGCGCACATTGGCTCAAGAACGGTGAGACGATGAGTCAGGACACCAGAGATGCAGCCTTCTCGTGTGTTCACCTCTCCGGTGCCTGTGTTCAGACTCACGCAGAAGTTTCCTATGGTAACTTGGCATGTCTGCAGACAAAAAGGACAAGTAAAGGCAGACATGTCTATTTAAACATTTAGCAGTTTTAACAGGCATTTAAAACATACACCAAGTCACACATGGCCACTTTAGCTGATGGCTGCTGTATGTGCTGGAGAGTTTATCCATACAGGTTTCAAGACACAATCTTCCTTCCACCAAGAGTTTATTAGGATTACTTTGTAATATAACACTAAAGACTACTCAAAGAGACTCATGCACTCCCTTCCACATGCCTGAGAGTTTGAGAAATAGACATGCTGCGAGTGAATGAAAAGTCAGTGCTGGAAAGACTCAGAACATGCACAGCCCACCTTCACAATCTGGTCCAAAATAACCATCCTGGTTCAAAGCAGTTGGTGACTGACAGTTTTTACTAGAGGATACCCCGAGACCATAAACTGCTGAAAGACATTGTCACCCCTCAGTGCCGTGCTTAGTTCTTTCCTACCCAGAACTACAATTTGTAAGATGTTATTTTCTGGCCTTGAAGGAATATTGAAGCTGTTGGACTTGGTCCTATCTTTTGCATATATGAAAAACAGATTCCACCATTTCTATTTTTCTTACAGTGTTTCACTTGCATGTGTTCTGCGTTGACCTTGAATTAAGCTGCTTCCAGTTGCATTTAAGTTGCTTGCCAGTTCACGATCTGTACTTCAGCTTCTTTCAGAAAAGGTTACTGGAGCCAAGAAGAAAGTAGTACGAACACTAATGCTGTGGTTCCAGCATCAACAATAGCAAAATCCCTCGTGTTCCCCCAGCTGGGGGATCTCCTGCAAATGCTCTCACAGTGCCCTGTGCTGCTTGTCCACCACATTTGTGATATTGTCATTGAGTATCTGTGTTTCAACGTGTCTTTTCCACCAGAATGCAAGTTTCAGGAAGACAAACCGCACATATTATATATTCTGCACTCTATTTTTCACATCCAGTAGCACATCTAGCATATTGTAGGTACTCAATACATTTTTGTATAAATAGTAAGCAAATACATAATGTATACATATACATATAATATATACATCATATATTGATATTACAGCACATATCACATGGTAGTTTTTCGCATTCATTTTCTTCCCTGGGTTTCTTGCTGAGCTGAATAGAATCATTCTTCAACCCACATCTGGTGCAATGCCTATTGTCTAGGGGATAGCAAATTGTTTTATTATTAAGGGATAACTCTTGAGATCCAGGAGTGAGTAAATATGGCCTGAATTCTCATTCTCACGGCTGATGAAGGACTGTTAAATTAACTATTCTATGTTCCAGTGTTCTCATCCATTATACAGACATAATCACATTTATTTTTATTTCCCTAACACATTCTAAGGCTCTAGGGAAAAAATGATGGAACAACAGAGTGAGCCTTGAAAACAAAGGCATTATGTGATTCTGTAAAAACAATGAAGCTGTTATTTCTGGTCTACTTTTCTCCTTTTGAAATATCTGTCCTATTCTAGTAACTCGGGCAGAATCTGAATAAAATACTCTCCCCATTTTACTGATTATATTCTCTAAGTAGCATTTTCCTTCTTAGCACATGACTAAAAACTATGCAGTGAAAGACAAAGATCTGCCATATAGACCTATCCTGTTTCAATTTCTTCTGCAGATGTTTCAATACTACTTAGAGTGTCCCAAACCCAGAGGACTTATCCTCAGTCACCTGTGATTCCTTTTGCAGCCAAAATGAGAATTAGTCTTCCTAGAAGCCCACAGAGGAGGTGGCCGAGGGGCCATGATAAATGCAGCATGTGATGGTTAATTTTATGTGACAACTTGGCTGGGCCATGAGATTAAACATTACTGTGGGTAGGTCCGTGAGGGTGTTTCTGGATGAAGTTAATATTTGAATTGTTGCAGTGAACAGAGTAGACTGCGCTCCCCAGCACGGGTGGGCCTCATCCAATCCATGGAGGGACTGAATGGAACAAAAGGGCTGAGTAAGAAAGAATTTACTGTTTTCCTGCCTGAATGTCTTTGAGCTGGGACATTGGTCCTTTACTGCCTTTGGACTCAGACCTGGACTGAAACTTACACCATCAGCCCTTCTGGGTCTGCAGTTTGCTGGATACAGATCTTGTTACTTCTCAACATCTTTAATTAAATGACACAATTCCTCTGGGGAACCCTGACTAATACATGGTGCGTGGAGAACCTCAACATCACTAAAACCTTCATGGTGACCACAACTTCCCACCCTGATGTCCAACTCCAGGAGCAGGGAATATCCTACAGTAGCTACAAATTAGTAAGAATTAAAAGGCCTTTTTCACCCATAACCTGATTGCCGGGCCACATATTGATGATTGAAAACACCCACCCTGTTATGTGTCTTCTCACCAAGGTGATGAAGACCAGGATGACAGAGAAATTGTAATCATAGAGGTAGAAACAGAGGACATATTTGAAAAAAAAAATCACACATTAAACAATGTGGGATGAGTCTGAGGAGGGTTGAGGTGGAGAAGTGTAAATCCATATAAGCCATTTAGAAAAGCAATGCTGGGCACCACCTTCTTGCCACTGCCTTAACCACATTCAGGCACCTCTCCTTTCAGAAGCATTGCTGGAGTGTGATCAGTCCTCCAGTCCACAGCCTCTTCTGGGTTGGAATGGTGAGAACATATACCAGGTCTAAAGCCAAGCTTGCAATAGGAATTAGACAAATTCAAAGAACTAAGAACGTCAACATGATCTTTTCATGACACTTTGGAATACAAAGTAAGTCATGCCCAGACATATTGTGCTCTGCAGTGGTGGCACCACGGCAAAGGTGCTCCCTTTCCCTTGGGAGGAGATGAGTCATCCTCCACCTCCAGTCTATGGCACTGCTGAGCCTCGAAGCATCCATTTGCAATTTCTATGCTCTCAGGGGTATTCTCCCACCTAGTGCATGATACTTATAAATGGAAAGGTACAGAGAGTTGTGTAGCCAAATTGCAAGCATAGGAATATTGGTGTAAAACAGAAGGTATAAAGAAATAAAGCCTCTTTCTATCTCCAGTAATTGTGATTTAACTACTTTCTTTTTTGAGACAGGGTCTTGCTCTGTCACCCAAGCTGGAGTGCAATGATGCAATTGCAGCCTCAACCTCCTGAGCTCAAGTGACCCTCCTACCTCAGCCTCCTGAGTAGCTGGGACTATAGGTGCATGCCACCATGCTTGGCTCTATTTTTTTGTAGAGACAGGATCTTGCTATGTTGCCCAGGCTGCTCTTGAACTCATAGCTTCAAGCAATCCTCCTGCCTCGGCCTCCCAAAGTGATTGAATTACAAGTGTGAGCCACTGCACCTCACCTAACTATTAATACTTCCTTGATAGAAAGAAGTTGAAAAGATAGCTCTTGCTAAGAGAATGAGGGAAAGGGTCTGCAGCTCTAAAATCTAACTCTAACAGCAAACTTCATGAGATGAAACCAGGCTTCTCATGAGTCTGAGAATGGCAGTAGCTGAAGTCAGCCTGGAACTGTGATTTCCTGTTGAATGTGGCAGCTCAGATCATGGTGTGCTGAAAGATTGCTTGGCGTCAGAGGTATTCAGGGTGGGTTCCATACAAGCACCATAAAATAATAATAATAGTAAACATCAGTTATTTTAAACCTGACAGTGGTACTCAGCCTGGAATCAGAATAATCCTGATGAGTGTCCCAACTATGTGAAGAGAACCTCAGGGCATAGCTGGACAAAGTACACAAGTCAAGAGAAAGCCGAGCTGCTCTGCAGTCCGGAGCATGGGGAGTGCCGGAGGAAGTCTGGGGATGAAGAGGGGCAGGAAAACGGAGGCGTGGCCAATTAGAGGAGGCTCCTCAGAGGCTGCTGGGATGAGGAGTGACAAAAGACCAGCAGCAGTGGCCAGCTAACCGAGAAGGGGTAAATGTCCCATGGAAGTCACTTGGTATGGTAATGGCAGAAGATCTCTGAATGAAACAAGGTTTAGTGCTCATTCTTAAGAAGTTTCGTGTATTGTCCTAGATATTGAACATTGCTGCTGCTCCCAAAACGTTCCTACTAACAAACATCTTACATATGGACTGTTTGAGGTATTGAGATCAAAGAGAATGACTTCTGTTTGGCAGACTGTGAGAGGAGTAAAGAAGAGACCAGGTGCCTTGAGAAATACAGAAGGGAGATGAGAAGGAAAGAGGCCTGAGTTTCTCAAACCCTGCACGTTCCCAGAAATGACTATTTTCAGGACTGACCCTTCATTAGTTCTTGGGAAGCAAACTCTGAGTTCTGGAATGTTCTGCCTGGGAAGAATGTTTTTGTATGGCTGAGGCCTTGGGTCGCATGGCACCAGTTAAACAGGTTGTTAATGCTAGCAATGTGATTTATGCTGAGTGCCTAATTCTGCTCTGGAAAACTGGAATCTGAGTATCTGAGTTCAGTCATATAAATGCTTCAGGTCTGCAGGACTGGCTCCCAATAAGAACCCTGGACACAAAGGCTCAGGTTAACTTCCTAGACACCAACACTCAGGTGAGCTGTATGGAAACCAATGCTCAGGTGAGCTTCCTGGATGCCAAGGCCCAGGTGAGCTTCCTGGACTCCAAGGCCAGGTGATGTTCCTGGACACTCAGGCTCAGGTAAGCTTCTGTGGTTGGTAAGAGTTCGCATATGCTGTTGCACAATATTGGGAGAATTAAGCATGTCCGTGGGACTCCACTGTAAGAGGATGCCTGGAAGCTCTATTCCTCTGCTGGAATAATTCCTATTCCTTTGCTGTAATAAACTGTAACTGTAAGTATAACAGCTTTTCTGAATCCTGTAGGTCTTTCCAGTGGATCGTAGAAGCTGAGGATGGTCTTGGGACCCCCCAACACAGAGAGGGAGAAGTCAACTGGTATAGGATAACAGCTTAAGGAAAAACAAACAAACAAACAAAAAAAAAAAAACAGGAAAAGGCCACTTGTGCAAATCCTATGGGATAACTGTAAAGAGAAATGATTTCCACTGTCTGGAAGTTTCAGCCTTTATTTTCCAAAATAAAAAATGGACAATCTTATACAAGAGATAATTGGGGCAGAAATAATTGTATGTATTCTTTCCTCCTTTTCTGGTCTAGATTTGTCTTCATTTATCAACTTTAAGTGTTATTTTATCAGTTATGTTGAATCCATTTTTGTTAGCTATGTGACATTATTTTTGTAAAAAGGTTGGGGGTGCAATCATTAGTCAATGTTTCAAATTAACATCTTGCCAATGGCTCTTGTGACCCAAATCAAGTAAATACGACCTAAGAACATGTCACTTGACTTTGTCATATATGCCCACCACCACAGCATGCTTCTAAGAATCCCGAAAATCCTACTGTCACAGAAAGACAGCAACGTCAGCTTTCTCCGGTATCGTATTTTTCTTTCCAGCTTAAAAGTGAATTGGGTTTACTACCTACATGACTGGATTTACCCACTTCTCAGACCCTGATTCTGTAGTCACACTTGAACTGTTCTGCTCAGTCTCTTCATATCTAAATAAGGGCAGACATGTGGATTCCGGAGTGGGCTGCACTGATTGACCCACTGCAGGCTGAACGAACTTCTCTGTGGATCCATGGCCTCTCTTTGACTGACAGACAAATAGAGAACAAATGTACCTCCAGCAGTTCTAAAGAGGCTTTTTTCCAATTATAGCATATTTTTAATATGTCTGTGCTTTGTGAATCATTCCTTTGAAGTCATCCTAGTGTTTTGTTTTGTTGGGTGCTTTTTATAAATTGATGACTATAAGCTAGTATTTATATTATTTAACAAATCTATTTTGTATGTGTCTATTTGCTTTGTTGTTCAGCACACTGTTTAGTCCGAGAATCCACAAGCACAAACTGTTACATCAGGATAAAAGTTCCTTACAACCTGGCCTGGGGTTGGGAAGTGCCTCGTAATGCCTGACTCATTAATGCAGTCTATAAATGATTGTCGAGAGTTTTACAGACGGTGCATATTTTTGCCAGCCTCCCCTTTCTAGATACACTAACTAATGTGGACTTATTATTTTCTGCCAGCTAAGCACACAGCCTTGGTTGGTTCCAGGTGGGAAAGTAGTTGGTGATTCAGTGGGGCCTCATTGTAGATCAAAGGCAGACTCTCTACTGGGAAAATATGTGTTGTTTGCAAAAGCTCCAGAAAAATCAAGACAATTCTCACAGAAACAGAGCACTGTTTACAAATACATTCCAGAAATATATGAGCTAGGTCGGACATTTTAAAAATATTTTTTTCGGTAGAATACTTTTAAAACTTCAGTGGGCCTCTCAGACATCTATCCTGCTTTGCCAAGCCAAATAGGAGGCTTTCCGTGCAATCTTGCAGCCCTGCAGAGGCTTTTCCATGCATCCCTGCAGTAAAATTTAAATTTGGTCTCTTTTTGCTCTCTCTTTTAATTGCAAGAATAAAATTACTCAAGAATAAGTTATGCAAATTGGTGACAGCTACTTCTGTCAGGGACTAAGCCCTACATTCTCTTACAGTAGGTATTTATTGCACTTGGTCGATTTAGCAGATGACCTCAGGGGCGAAAGAGACTCTAAGTGTCATTCAGCCCACATTTCTGAACATACAACTAAAGAAACCAGAACAAAAGCTGACTGAGGCTTTTGCACAAGAGTATGCTGTTTGTGAGGATGAGGGATGAGGTTCAAATTAAAACTAGGTGTGTCAGGCTGGCTAGCTGTTCACCGATCTGGCCATTTTCTTCCTGAGCACACAGTGACATGGCATTTTATGGGTCCCTGGAGGTGAGATGTGACCTGTAAGGTAGGTACATGGAGGTGCTTTGGTCAGGAATAGGCCGAGGCAAACATCCAGGCCAGAGTGACTCAGCAAGTTTAGGGTGCAGGCACGTACTCCACTTGTTACATAACCTGTTTGTGTAAGTCCATACTTGCCTCTGAGCCACTATCGTCTGAAAAAGGTGTGACTGCCTTGCTGACACTGTAGGGGCTCGGCTTGCACTTGTGGGTCTTGAAAGAAGAGGGTCTGGGTTCAGGCGCATCTGGTTCACTCCAGTACCTGCTCCACGCACATGCTTCAGCTGGTGGTAAATGTTGCTGAGGTCAGTAGAAAGAGAATTCCAAAGTGGGTATAGCATTTATAAAAATTGACTCCTCTCATTGGACAGATGACTCTCTCTGTACCGCGCCCAGAAAGAGAGTAACGCTACTGACCCATGTAAGGGTGATCAAGTTGCCTTGAAGACAGGTGAGGGGAGCCAGGAACTGGCTTGTGCGGAGAGAGAAAAAGAGTTAAGCTGCTGACCCTGAAGGCAAGAAAGAGCCGGTTGTGCAGCTGTGTGTGGGAGCAGCTGGAGCAAGCAGCCAAGAGAGCAGACAGTGAGAGAAAGCTGCTGATGGGCGAGCTGCTGCTAAGAAAGCTGGTGAATAAAACCATATTCACCTGCCTACAGCCCCCTGAGTGTTCTCTCAGCTATCTGCCATCCACCCACTCCCCTTCAGACCTCAGTTGGGGCTAAACCTGACCCTGAGCATGACATTTGGCGTAGTTGTGGACCTAACAGACTACATAATTGACCGAGCTCAAGCCAATGGATGTGAACATAGGTAATACACAACTCTTTATGTTCTTCAAAGACCTACCCACGAGACCTCTCTTGCCAAGACTTCATGTTCTTCCTTTATCTGCTGACTTACAGCAGACAAGCACGCCACCTTGGAAGTCATGAGCTGTTACAAGACGAAGAAGCACGTATTGCATGGGGAATTGTCATTGCATGGGGAAAATTGTCATTGCATAGTCACAGCAGACAAGCATGCCACCTTGGAAATCATGAGCTGTTACAAGACGAAGAAGCACGTATCTCCAGTCATTGCATGGGGAAAAGCTACCCACACACCAGGAACATTGTTTGTATTTTACATGAGAGAACAAGTAATAAACATCTACACAAAAATAAGCTGCAACCTATGAATTCAAAAGACAACAACTACAATAAACAGAGTGTAATAAATGAGCTGCACTGGAAGAGCAAAACCCAATAAGCCAGTATTGACTTTAGATGTTACTGTGTAGTCGTAAGAAGGTTTTAGTGTTGTTGTAGTTGTTACTTGAAGGGTGGTGTTAGGATTTCTTGCTTTCATACCTAACGGGTGACTTAAAACAGCCAACTGGCTGTCATCCACAAATGCAGACTTTTTTTTAAATTTAAAAATCCATGTTTCCAACAGTTGTGCAAAGTGGATCTGATATAGTTGGAAGCAAAAGGGTTTTAGCACAGTCAGCTTCCAACGAATGTCTGTGTTGAATACCCACAGTGGTGATTCCTGCTAAAGCCGAACAGGCTCACAAGGAGTTTGTAGATGCAGGTATGTTTGGGCCACAGAGATACCTTCAATCTCCCTTGGTTTTCAACACTTTTACAGAAAAATCTGTTTTTTGAATGCCCAAGGCTATTTCCTTTGATAAAAAGTTTTGTTTTTATTATTATTACATAAAATAAGTAAGCAAATAATCTCGAAACAGAGTATGTCGTGTTTCCAATAGTAACAAGGTAGCCTGCCATGTCTAGTTATTTCTAAGGTTCTCAAGACATTTGAGAATTGCATGCACTGAATGATAAAATAACATTGAAACTGTAAGGGTTCTGAGATACACCCCTGACCCTTTTACTTGTTTTTTGTTGGAAGGCAGTTATTGCAAGACTAATTTTCTTCATCCATCCAATGACAGGGAGTCAATTTTTACAAATGCTATACCCACTTTGGAATTCTCTTTCTACTCATCTTGGAAACACCTGCCACCAGCTGAAGCATGTTCAAGTGGCAGGAACTGGAGTGAACCAGATGCTGCCTGAACCCGGACCCTCTTCTTTCAAGACCCACATCAAGAGGCCATTTCTTTTTTTTTTTTTTTTTTTTTTTTGAGACGGAGTCTCGCTCTGTCGCCCAGGCTGGAGTGCAGTGGCGCAATCTCGGCTCACTGCAAGCTCCGCCTCCCGGGTTCACGCCATTCTCCTGCCTCAGCCTCCCGAGTAGCTGGGACTACAGGCGCCCGCCCCTGCGCCCGGCTAATTTTTTCTATTTTTAGTAGAGACGGGGTTTCACCATGGTCTCGATCTCCTGACCTTGTGATCCGCCCACCTCGGCCTCCCAAAGTGCTGGGATTACAGGTGTGAGCCACCACGCCTGGCCAAGAGGCCATTTCTCATGGTCCCTACAAGTAGACACTGCCAGTGACCTAGTGACACTCAGCACTTCCAGGCCCATGCAGGGAGACTTCCACATGATTTAATCGTTCCCTGTCTCCTCCCAGGATTGAATGCAGAATTCTCTGAGTAACCAAAAAAGGGCACATAGTCCTTACTGGAGGGGCCTGGGAACCTGAGTGAGCACATGGAAGGTGCTCCAATAAAAACACCTGGTATTGGACTCGAGTGTGAAGGAGAAATAAACTTCTGTTGTGTTAGGCTGGTGAGAATTGAGAGTTTATGTGTTAAATGACCTTATGTTACCTTTGTGCCAACAGACATCTCTTTTAAGTTTTTCAAACTAAAATATATATGAGGCATTCAAGGGTAAAACTTCAGTTCCCTCTCCTTAACCTAAAACTTACACATTGCTCACTTCATGAGCCCACACTGACAATGGCTGATGACTGCTTTATAGAAGCTTAGGCTATGGGTTCAAAGTCAGGGCTTCTTAGCCTTGGCACTACTAATATTTTAGGCCAGATAATCCTTTGTTGTGTGTGTGTATGTGTGTGTGTGTATATGTGTGTGTATGTGTGTGTATGTGTCTGTGTGTGTGTATGTGTGTATGTGTGTGTGTGTATATGTGTGTGTGTATATGTGTGTGTATGTGTGTGTATGTGTCTGTGTGTGTGTGTGTCTGTGTGTGTGTGTGTCTGTGTGTGTGTGTCTGTTTGTCGGGGGAACTGCCCGTTCAGTGTAGGATGTTTAGCAGCATCCCTGGTCTCTACCCATTAGATGCCAGTAACGTCTCTCTAGCTGTGACAGCCAAACATATCTCATTGTCAAATAGCTCCTCAGGGGCAAAATTGCCCCCACTTTGAGAGTTGTTAAAGACCATCAAACCTGGATAATAGTTAAAGAGGCAAAAATCACATTGTATTCAGGAGCTGCTGCAATAAGAGTAAGAGCCCTCAGTATAGTACTGAGCTCAAGTGGAGATTTAGAGTCAAGGACCAGAGTGGGGATCAGTAGATAGAAACTCACTAAGGGGAAACATCAGGGACAGAGGGGATTCTGGTTAAACCAACTTCCCAAGATTCCTGTGGAAGGCAGGCCAGGAAGATCTGACACCACCTGTGGGTGGTGAGCATGAGTTTGATCAAATACTGAGGGAGAACACTGTCGCTAAATGTATTTAACAAAATTCTTACTAAATCTAGGGAGTGCAGTCCCACGAAGGACAGACACTGAAGCCCAAGGTTGAAGTCTAGGTGAGAAGCAGACTTAGGCAAGCCTGACAAAAATTTCATCAAGAATAAGGTCTTTGTTGAATCAATGATCTAACTCAGAAGAACAGCAAGTTAACAGAAGCACGTAACTATTTAGTCACTTTACAAAACATTAGAATCACACAATCTTAAAGACTGATGGGAACTTAGAAATTCTCTAACACCAGCTACCGTTTAGCCCAGACATTTCTACATTCGGTCTTTCCTGGCGTCCGGAGTTACGGAGTGCCAGGGAGCTAACACCCATTTACCTATGGATGGCAGGACTTTCCAGAAACAAACCAAGTCACAAGGGCACATTAAATTCTAAAAGAGAAGTGAGGGACATCTTGTGCATGCCACAGATGGCATTGGTTCCAATTGTTGCTTATGTTAGCTTTTACTAAGCACTCATAAACCACTTTCTTAATTTCTAATGCATTGGTGTTGCTGTTGTTACTAAGGCATCATGAGGTTATAATCAACATGTAATTTAACAGAAAATCAGTTATCTGGGTGACAGATAAGTTGGATGTTAAGTAGATACTTCGTTTCCTACAGTGTATTGTGCTGTACGTAATATTTTATACAGAGAATACAGTTTAATTTTAAATTCAAAGTTTATTCATTTTTGACTGAATGCCCACATTACACTTTCTCATATTCCTACTCTTTATACTCTAGGGTAAAATAATAGCTTTTATCTCATCTACTCCAAACATGCCTCTTCCCACACACTACTGAACATATGTACCTGATGAAAGACATGTGGTTGCTTCAAATACTGAAAAACACACGTAATTTATTTTCAGTGCATTCTTTTTTGATATTTTTAAACTGCCAATATGTCAAGAAAAACAGAAATATCAAAATAGGTAAATTTCCTTTTGCATTGTATGCACATGCACAGTATGTATGTATACATACACAGTATATATATATGTATACACCACACACACACTATATATATATATATATATATATTTGCATATATATGCATAGTCAGCAGTTAGCATCCAAGTGGGATGATGCTAGAAATCTTTAAGCTCACAATCTGCATTAGACAGCATATCAAAGGCTGGACTTTGGCTCTCAGCAGATTTTGATAGTCTACAAAAGAGTAGGGGTCATTGCTGTAGGGGCAGGTGGTGATTTGTGAAAGGAGTTTGATCTAAGAAATGCCTTACTCGTTTTCCCTAGGAAACCTAAGGAGATGTTTATAACCATGTCTTGTCTTAAAACGGTCTTAACACATGAACCTGTACAGTTTACAGTATAATTTATCCAAAGTGTAAGTCTTGAAATGCTTGAATGGAGGATAGACCCATCAACCACGTTAATCCAGGAGCTGCTTGCACCATGTGGCACCTCTATAATCAAGTATGTTCTTAGCAATGTTAGTTCACTAAAAAGATTCAGTTTATAGATGACCCCGAATTCGGGTTGATCCTTGCAGCTATCACTGAAACAACGAGAAGTGTTCAAGCTCATTCATTGAGCTTTCCTTCTGCCTCACTTTCTCCTTCATCTTTTTATTAGTTTCTTTCTTTGCAACCCTAGAGCTTACTCCTTGGACCTCTTTTTTCATCTATAATCACTCTGTTGATAAGCTCATCGCAGCCCACAGTTTGAACATTTCTTGTATACAGATTACTTCCACATTTTAATTCCCAGCCTGGTACTTTTTTCTACAATGTAGATTCCTATATAGAAAGTATTTATTCACCACTAGATGTATTTGAGCATCTCAAACCTTAAAGGGACCTAAGATTCGTTCTTTATATAGTTCCCCAAATCTGCTTCTTCCTCATTCTTCCCCATTTTTGTAAATAATAACTCCACTCTTTTACTTAATTAAGCCAAAGACAGGTGAATTCCCCCTGACTTCTTTCTTGTCATACTCCATGAGATATGTGACAGCAGTTCCTGGTGGATCTAGCATCAGCATACACCTTAAATCTCACAACACCCATGACCGTCACTATAATCTAAGCCATAGATATCTTTTTTCTTTAATTGAAGTAAAAGTATACATAGAGTGAAACACAGATATTAACCGTGTAATCCAATGAGTTTTACAAACGCATATGATATGATTTGGCTCTGTGTCCCCACCCAAATCTCATCTCGAATTGTAATCTCCACATGTCGAGGGAGGGACCTATAGTCCCCACATGTTAAGGGAGGGAAGTGATTGGATTTATGTGGAAGGTTTCATGCTGTTCTCATGATAGTGAGTGGGTCTCACGAGATCTGATGGTTTTCAAAGTGGCAGATTTTCATGTGCTCACTCTCATTCTCTCCAGCCACCTTGTGAAGAAGGTGCTTGCTTCCCCTTCACCTTTCTCCATGATTTGAAGTTTCCTGAGGCCTCCCCAGCCATATGGAACTGTGAGTCAATTAAACATTTTTCCTTTATAAATTACCTAGGCTCTGGAAAGTTATTTATAGAAGTGTGAAAATGGACTAAGACAAGATACATCCATGTAACCAACACCCAATCAAGATACAGATGTTTGAAAATATTTTCAAAATATTTTTAGAAAAGTTTTCAATATTTACTTTGCACCCCTGACAACTTAGTATGGAGTCAAATAACCAAACTAGCTTGCTTTATCTTCAGAGAAAAAGTGAGTTTTGTTTGAAATTATGCTTTCAACATACATATGGATGGAACTCAAATTTGAAGAACTTGGTTTTTGTTGCATTAATTTTGTTTTGTTTGTGGAGTCAGCAGACCTCTCTGCAGGCACCCTTTGCTTAACAGCTTTATTGGAATATAATTCATGCACCATGAAGCTCGCCATTTCAAAGAGTACAGTTCAGTGGTGATGAGTATATTCACAGAGTTGCGCAACCATCACTGTATCTAATTCCAGAATGCTTTCATCATCTCACAGAGAAACTCCATTCTCACTAACAATCATTCCCCATTCCTCGCTTTTTCTAGCCCCTGGGAACCACTAATGTACAATACTTTCTGCCTCTGAGGATTTGCCTAAGCTGGCTATTTCAAATAAATGGAACCACATAATATGTGATCTTTTGTGTCTGGCCTCTTTCACTTAGCATAATGTTTTCAAGGTTCAGCTGCATTATATCATGTATCAGCACTTCATTTTTTAATGGCCAATTATTATTCCATTATACGGACATCCCACATTGTGCTCATCCATTCATCACATGGTAGAAATTTTTTATGGTTTCCACTTTCTGGCTATAATGAGTAATGCTGCAAAGAACATTCATGTTAAGTTTTTGTATGATTGCATATTTTCAATTGTCTTGAGCGTGTAAGTAGAAGTGGTATTTCTGTAGCACAGGGTAATGACATAATTAACTTTCTGAAGCATCATCACACAATTTACCTGCTTCACTACTTCACCATCTTACATTCATGTCAGCAATGTCTGAGAGTTCAAATATCCCATATGTTCCAACACTTCCTTGTGTTCCCATCTTCTGATTGTCATCATATCACTGTGGGTTTCATTTGCATTTCCTAGTGTCTAATGATGTTGAGCACATTTTTAAATGCTTATTCACTCTTTTATATCTTTTTGCTGAAGTATCTATTCAGATCCCTTGAATGATTTCAAATTGGCTATTTTTTAGTATCAAATTGTAAAAACATAAATACAAAATAAAATGTTTATTAGAGACATGATTTGCAGATATTTTCTCCCTTACCATGGCATATCTTCTCACTTTCTTGGTGATTTCCACTGAGGCACAAAAGTTTTAAATTTTGATGAAGTTTAAGTTATCTATTTTTCATTTCGTTGCTTGGGATTTGGAGCATATCCAGAAAATCATTGCCTGAGCCAAAATCACAAAGATTTATGCCTATATATTCTTCTAAGAGTTTTATACTTCTAGCTTGTACTTTAGCTCTGTTATCCATTTGAGTTTTTTTAATGATACAAGATGATGGGAGTCCAAATTCATTCTTTTTCATGTGAATATGTAGTTTTCTAAGCACCATTTGCTGAAAAGTTTATTCCTTCCACTGAATAGTTTTAGCACCATCATGGAAAATTAATTGACCATAAATGTTTGGGTTTATTTCTGTAATTTTAAGTCTATTAAAATTTAATAGACTTAAAATTAAATTTTCTCTCTCTCTCAAAATTGTAGAAATTAAAATAGAATATATATATACACACACACACACATATATATATATACACACACACACACACATATATATATATGGAGGACTTTATCACCTTATGCCAGTATCACACATTCCTGAATACTGTAAACTGTACTAAGTTTTGCAATCAAGAAGTGTGAATTTTCCATCTTTGTTCTTTTCAAGATTGTTTGGGCTATTCTGGGTCCCTTAAATTTCTCTAAGAATCTTGGCCGGGCGCGGTGGCTCAAGCCTGTAATCCTAGCACTTTGGGAGGCCGAGACGGGCGGATCACGAGGTCAGGAGATCGAGACCATCCTGGCTAAAACGGTGAAACCCCTTCTCTACTAAAAAATACAAAAAACTAGCCGGGTGAGGCGGCGGGCGCCTGTAGTCCCAGCTACTCGGGAGGCTGAGGCAGGAGAATGGCCTGAACCCGGGAGGCGGAGCTTGCAGTGAGCTGAGATCCGGCCACTGCACTCCAGCCTGGGCAACAGAGCAAGACTCCGTCTCAAAAAAAAAAAAAAAAAATTTCTCTAAGAATCTTAAGATTAGTTGATTTATTTCCCCACATAACCATCTGGAATTTTGATGAGGTGTGTTAAATTTATAGATCAATTTAGGAAGTGTTGTCATTTTTAAAAAAATATTTTTAAAGTTTTTGTTTTTAATTGACAGATAATAATTGTATATATTTATGAGGTTTAATGTAATGTTTTGATATCTTTATACATTGTGGAATAATTAAATCAAGCGAATTAATAGTTCTATCACCACACATATCATTTTTTGTGATGAAAACATTTGAAGTCTATCTCTTAGTAATTTTGAAACATACAGTACATTGTTATTACCTATAGTCACTATGTTGTGTGATAGATTTCGAAAACTTGAAATATATTTCCTGTCTAATTGAAACTTTGTACACTTTGACCAACATGTCACCATTCTCCCCCGATATCCTCCACCACCAACTTCTGGTGCCACCATCGTACTATTTGCATGACTTTCACTTTTTAAAATTCCACATATAAGTGAGATTATGTAGTATTTGTCTTCCTTGCCTGGCTTATTTCCCTTAGCATAATGTCCTCCAAGTTTGTCCATGCTATTATAAATAACAGCATTTTCTTCTTTTTGAAGGTAGAATAGTATTCAGCATATATGCACCACGTTTTCTTTATTCTTTTATCCATGAATGAATACTGAGTTTGCTCTGTGTCTTGGCCATTGTGAATAATGGTGCAATGAACATCTGAGGGCAGAAATAACTTCAACATACTAATTTTAATTAATGTGAATATATACTCACAAGTGGGATTGCTGGGTCATATGATAGTTCTATTTTTATTTTATCGAGGAATCTCCATATAATTTTCCATAATGACTAAAACAATTTACACTCTCACCAATAGTGCATAAGGATTTCCTTTTCTCCACAATATCACCAACACTTTCATTTTTTGACAGTAGCCATTGCAACAGGTGTGAGTTGGTATCTCCTTGTGCTTTTAATTTGCATTTCCCTAATGATTAATGATGTTGAGCCTTTTTTTTTTTTTTCATATAACTCTTGGCCATTTGTATGTCATCTTTTGAGAAATATATTTTCAGGTCCTTTTAATTAGCTTCTTTGTTTTCTATTCTTATTGGGTTGTTTGAGTAGCATATATTTTGGGTATTGACCCTTTATCGGGTGTATGAATTGCAAATGTTTCCTTCCAATCTACAGTCTCTTCACTCTGTTTATTGTTTCCTTGTCTGTGTGGAAGTTTTTAGTTGTCTCTCAATTCAGAAACATATGGTATCTCTCCATACAGAGACATGCTCCATACAGAGCATGTACTTCTCTCATGGTTATTCACCCACTCTGCTAATCTCTGCCTTTTAATATTCTTTATCTGATAAGTTTGTTCAAATATTTTGTTTAATTTCTGATTTTGTATTATTTACATATATTTTAGGTAGAAGTATATATCAGATACATATATTGCAAAATTTCCTTTAAAACTGGTTTGCCTCTACTTTTCACATTTTCTTAATGATATCTTTTATGACTAGAATATTGTAATTGGGATCAATTTTAATGAATTCATTAAATTTAATTTACATTTCGTATTTTTCATCCTCTCCAAAATAACTTTTGACTAACCTAAAATTGGAAATCCTTTATGTTTAGTATCTGCTTTAGCCCGTTTCCAGGTTGCTAATAAAGACACACTCAAGACTGGGCAATTTACACAAGAAAGGGGTTTAATGGACTCATAGTTCCATGTGGCTGGGGGAGGCCTCACAATCATAGTGGAAGGTGAAAAGCACATCTCACATGGTGGCAGGTAAGAGAAGAGTGAGAACCAAATGAAAGGGGTCTCCTCTTATAAAACCATCAGATCTCGTGAGACTTATTGACTACCATGAGAACAGTATAGGGGAAACCACCACTATGATTAAATTATCTCACACTGGTTGTCACTCCCATGACATGAGAGTTATGGGAGCTACAATTCAAGATGTGATTTGAGTGGGGACACAGCCAAGCCAAACCATATCATTTTGCCCCTGGCCCTTCCCAAATCTCATGGTCTCACCATTTCAACACCAATCATGACTTCCCAGCAGTCCCCCAAAGTCTTAACTCATTCCAGCATTAATGTAAAAATCCACAGTCCAAAGTCTTATTTGGGACAAGGCAAGTCCCTTCTGCCTATGAGCCTGTAAAATCAAAAGCAAGTTAGCTACTTCCTAGATACAATGGGGGTACGGGCATTGGATAAATACAGCCATTCCAAATGGGAGAAATTGACCAAATCAAAGGGGCTACAGGCTCCATGCAAGTCCAAAATCCAGCAGGACAGCCAAATCTTAAAGTTCCAAAATAATCTCCTTTGACTCTATGTCTCACATCTGGGTCACACTGATGCAAGAGGTGGATTCCTATGGTCTTGGACAGCTCTGCTCCTGTGGGTTTCCAGGATACAGCCTCTGTTCCTCTGCTATCATGGACTGGCATTGAGTGCAGCTTTTTCAGGCACATGGTGCAAGCTGTTAGGGGATCTACCATTCTGGGGTCTGGAGGACAGTGGCCCTCTTCTCATAGCTCCACTAGGCAGCATCTCAGTGGGAACTCTGTGTGGGGGGTACCCACCCTACATTTCCCCCCTGCACTTCCCTAATGGAGGTTCTCCATAAGCGTCCTGCCCCTGCAGCAAACCTATGCCTGGACACCCAGGCATTTCCATACATCCTCTGAAATCTAGGTGGAGATTCCCAAACCTCAATTTCTGACTTCTGTGCACCCACAGTCTCAAAACCACGTGGAAGCCACCAAGGCTCAGGGCTTGCCCCTCTGAAGTCATGGCCTGAGCTGTACCTTGGCCTCTTTTAGTCACCGCTGGACTTCACATAGCAGAGGGACCGCAGGCCCGGCCCAGGAAACCATTATTCCCCCTAGGTCTCTGGACCTGTAATGGGAGGGGCTGGTGCAAGGGTCTCTGACCTACCCTGGAGACACCTTCCTCATTGTCTTACTGATTAACATTTGGCTTCCCATTATTTATGCAAATTTCTACAGCTGGCTTGAATTTCTCCTCAGAAAATGGAATTTTCTTTTCTTTTCTAAATAATTTTTATGAATTGTGTATATTTATTTTCGTCTTAAAAAAAAGGGATACACGTGTAGAATGTGCAGGTTTGTTACATAGGTATATGTGTGCTATGGTGGTTTGCTGAACCTATTGACCCATTCTCTAAGTTCCCTCCCCTCATCCCCCAGCCCCCAACAGCCCCTGGTGTGTGTTGTTCACCTCTCTGTGTCCATGTGTTCTCAACATTCAACTCCCACTTATGAGTGAGAACATGTGCTGTTTGCTTTTCTGTTCCTGTGTTAGCTTGCTGAGGATGATGGCTTCCAGCTTCACTGATGTTCCTGCAAAATACATGATCTTATTCCTTTTTATGGCTGCATGGTATTCCATGGTGTATATGTACCACATAGAAAATGGGATTCTCTTTTCTATCACATTGTCAGACTGAAATTTTTCTGAACTTTTATGCTCCATCTTCCCTTTTAAAACTGAATGCCTTTAACAGCATCCACATCACATCTTGAATGTTCTGCTGCTTACAGTTTTTTTCCACCAGATACCCTAAACCATCTCTCTCAAGTTCAAAGTTTCATAGATGTCTAGGTCAGGGGCAAAATGCAACCAGTCTCTGCTAAAACATAGCAAGAGTCACCTTTGTTCCTGTTCCCAATAAGTTCCTCATCTTCATCTGAGACCACCTCAGCCTGGATTTCATTGTCCATATCATCAACATTTTGGTCAAAGCCATTCAGTAAGTCTCTAAGGGTTTCCAAACTTTCCTACATTTTCCTGCCTTCTTCTGAGCCTTCCAAACTGTTCCAACCTCTGCCTGTTACCTAGTTCCAAAGTCACTGCCACATTTTCAGGAATCTTTTCAGCGGCACCCCACTCTACTGGTACCAATTTATTGTATTAGTTCATTTTCATGCTGCTAATAAAGACATACTCAAGACTGGGCAATTTACAAAAGAAAGAGGTTTAATGGACTCACAGTTCCACATGGCTGGGGAGGCCTCACAATCATGGTGGAAGGTGAAAGGCCCATCTTACAAGGCATCCGGTAAGAGAAGAGTGTGAACCAGGTGAAAAGTGTTTCCCCTATAAAACCATCAGATCTCGTGAGACTTATTCACTACAATGAGAACAGTATGGGGGAAATCACCCCCATGTTTTAATTATCTCCCACTGTTTCCTCCCAGAGCATGAAGGAATTATGGGAGCTACAATTCGAGATGAGATTTGGATGGGGACAGAGCCAAACCATATCAGTATTTTAAAAACTACAGTTTTAGCTATTGTGTTTGAGTTGATGTTTTATTTCAAATAAAAATTTTGTATAATGTGAGCTAAGGATCAAGTTTCCATTTTCTTCCCACATGAATATCTAGTTGTTTCAGTACCATTAGGTGAAAAGACTTTCTTGAGTGAATAATGACAGCAAGATGGTAAAATAGAAGGTTCCAGCCCTTCTACCCTGACAGACAGACCAATTCAATAACTATCCATGGACAAATATACCTTTGAGAGGGATCTGAAATAAAAGCAGGAGGCTGCAGCACCCTAGTGGAACATAAAAACAATAAACAAAACATTGAAAAAGGGTAAACAGAACAGTTTTACTTTATATATGTCATTCCTCCCCAAGTCAGGCTACTGCAGTGCCAAAAGAGATCCCCTTGGCCTGCATGTTCTCCCATGGGAGAAAGAAATAGTGGAGTGGACATCCCCAATTCTCCAGCCTTTTGAGGTGCTACCTGAGAAGTTCACATTAGTTATGTGTTGTTCAGAACATGAGAAAATCAGCATGGCTAGATCACCTGGAGACAGCTAAGAAAAAAGAAGAGAGGTCAAAGCTCTAAATATCCAGATCTTTGCAGAGCTCAACAACCAGCCGATGGCTCTTGGCAACAGGCCTGCCCACCAATCCCATGAGCTGGCCTATCCAGAATCTCTGACCAGGCTGACTGGTGGAGGATTTTTTTTCTGCTAAAACTCGCCTGTAAAGACCAGAGAAGATGTAAATGCCAACTTGCAGACACCAATGCAAGGCTACAAAAATTATGAAAAATGTGGGAAACGTGACACTACCAAAGGAGCAAAATAAATCTTTACTAGCTCTAAAGAAACAGAGATCTATGAACTGCCTGACAAATAATTCAAAATAGTCAAAATAACATCTCGACACAGCTTAGTGAACTAGAAGAGAACAGAGATAAACAACTAAATGAAATAATGGAAATAATACGTGAGCAAAATGAGAGTTCAACAAAGAAAAACCATAAAAGAGAAACCAATAGAAATTCTGGAAGTGAAAAACACTATAACTGAACTGAAAAAAGTCAGTATAAAGCTGCAACAACAGATTTGTTTAAGCTAAAGAAAGAATCAGTTAAATCAAAAATGGGCCAGAAGAACAAAAAAAAAAAAAAAAAAGGATTTAAAAAGAGTGAAGGATGAGTTCATGTCCTTGGATGAACTCTGGGACATGGATAAAGCTGGAAATCATCATTCTCAGCAAACTATCACAAAGACAGAAAACCAAACACTGCATGTTATCACTCATAGGTAGGAATTGAACAATGAGAACACTTGGACACAGAGCGGGGACCATCATACACCAGGGCCTGTTGGGAATGGGGGACAGGCAGAGGGATAGCATTAGTAGAAATACCTAATGTAAATGACGAGTTGATGGATGCAGCAAACCACCATGGCACATGTATACCTATGTATGAAGCCTGCACATTGTGCACATGTACCCTAGAACTTAAAGTATAATTAAAAAAATTAAAAAAAAAGAGTGAAGAGACCCTATGGGACTTATGGGATACCATAAAGCAAACCAATACATGCATTATGGAAACTGCTAAGAAGAAAAAATAAGGCAGAAAATGTTTTAAGGAAATAATGACTGAAAACTTTTTAAAACTCAGGAGGCAAATGAACATCCAGATGAATGAAGCACAAATGATTCCAAATAGATGGAATCTAAGGAGGCCTACACCAAGACACGTTATAACTAAATTGTCAAAAATCAAAGACCAGGAAAGAATTTTGAAAGCAGCAAGAGTAAAGCAATGTATCACATAAAAAAAAAAAATCCCCATAACAGTACATTTCTTCAGTAGAAACCATACAGGTAAGGAGAGAGTAGAATTATGCATTCAAATTGCTGAAAGAAGACAAAAAAACCCAACCCTAAAGAAGAACGAAATCACATGCTTTGCAGCAATATAGATACAGCTAGAGGCCATTATTCCAAGCAAATTAATATAGGAGTAGAAAACCAAATACCACATGTTCTCATTTATAAGTGGGAGGTAAACATTGAGTACACATGGAAACAAAGAGGGGAACAATAGACATGAAAGCTTACTTGAGGGTGGAGAGTAGAAGGAGGGTGAGAATTTTAAAACCACCTATCAGATACTATGCTCACTAACTGGGTGATTAAACTATTTGTACATCAAACTCCAGTAACACACAATTTACCCATGTACTAACAAACCTACACAGGTTCTGCCTGAACCTAAAATAAAAGCTGAAAAAAGAAAAAACAAAAACAAAACAAAACAAAAAAAACTCCTGCCAACCAAGAATACTATTTCCAGCAACTCTGTTCTTTGCAAATGAAGGAAAGTTAAAGACTTTTCCAGACAAACAAAACCTGGAAGTGTTTATCACCACTCGATTACCATGCCAGAACTAGCAAAAAAAAGTTCTTCAAGTTAAAATGAAAGGATGTGTCAACACAAATGCACATGAAATTATAAATCTCACTGATAAACGTAAATATATAGTCAAATGCAGAATATTCAACATTGTGAGAAAAGTACATAAATCACTTTTAACCTTAGCACAGAAGTCACAAGACAATAATATTAAGAAAAACTATTACTTCCCCAAATTAGTTAATGGATACAGAGTATTGAAGAAGTAAATTCTGAAATAAAGTAAAGGCATAGAGTTTTTATATGCATTTGAAGTTATCAGCTTAAAATAGACTGTTACAACCATAAGCAGTTTTATGCAAGCCTCACGGTTACCACAAAGAAAAAAGCTATAGAGGATACAAAAAAAGATAAAGATAAATGAATTATGTGTAGGACTACAGAAAAAATAATCAAATAACAAAGGAAAGCAGTAAGAGAAAGAGAAACATAAGAACTACAAAAACAAACAGAAAACAACAAAGTGACAGTAGTAAGTTCTTACCTCTTAATAATTACTTTAAATACAAATATAGTAAACTTAGTAGTCAAATAACACAGAGTGAATAAATAGGCCAGATGTTGTCACTCACACCTGTAATACTAGCATATTAGGAGGCTGAGATGGGAAGATCACTTGAGCCCAGGAGTTCAAGACCAATCTGGGCAACATAGTAAAACCTTATTTCTACACAAAATCAAAAAGTAGCAAAGTGTGGTTGTGCAACCCTGTAGTCCCAGCCACTTGGTAGGCTGAGGTGGGAGGATCACTTGAGCCCAAGAGGTCCAGGCTGCAATGAGCCATGATTATGCCACTGCACTCTAGCATGAGTGACAGAGTAAAACCCTGTCTCAAAAGTTAATTAATTAATTAAAAACAAGACCTAATTATGTGCTGTCCAAGAGACTCATTTTAGATTTAAAGACACACATAGTCTAAAAGTAAAGGTTGCAAAAAGATATCTTATGCAAATTATAAGCAAAATAAAGCAGAAGTTTCTAGAATTATATTATATAATTAGAATTTAAATTTTAAAAATCTGCCACAAGAGACAAATAAGGTAATTACATAATGATAAAAGAAATAATTCAAGAGAAAGATATAACAATTATAAATATATATGCACTTAACATCAGAGCACCTAAATATAAAAAGCAAATATTAAAAGATCTGAAGGAAGAAGTAGCAATACAATTATAGCAGGAAATTTTAATCACACACTTTCAATAATGGATATATTACTCAAACAGAAAATCAATAAAGAAACAACATACTTGAACAAGACTATAGACCCAATGGACCTAAGAGACACATACAGAGCACGTCACCCAACAGCAGCAGAACATTTCACTCAGCACATATGCAGCATTCTCTAGGATACATCAATAATGTGTCACAAACCAAGTCTTAACAAATTTAAGAAGATTTAAACAGTCCATGTATCTTTTCTGACTACAATGGAACAAAACTAACAATGAATGAGAAAAAGAAAACAAAAAAAATCACAAATACATGAAAATTAAACTATAAACTCTTTAACAGCCAGTCAAAAAAGAAATCAAAGGTGAGATTAGCCAATATGTCAAGACAAACCAAATAAAAGCAAAACATACCAAAATTTATAGAATGCAACAAAAGTGTAATAGAAGGGAAGTTTACAGTGATAAACACCTACATTAAAAGAAGAAAAATGAGCTCCAATAACTATCTTAGCTTTCTACCTCACGGAGCTAGAAAAAGACAGACAAACTAAGCCTACATTCAGAGGAAAGGCAAAAATGATATGGATTTGAACAACAATACATAAAATAGAAAATAGAAGAATAATTAAAAACTGACAGAACTAAAGTTTTTGCAGAGATAAAGAAAATCGCTAGAGTAATTAAGAAAAAAGGGAGAAGGTTCAAATAATAAAACCAGTAGTTAAAGAAGAGACATCAGTACAGATAACTTAAAAATAAAAGTATCATGACAAATTATCAGGAACAATTATATGCCAATAAACTGAACAATCTAGAAGAAAGAGATAAATTCCTAGAAATATATCATCTACCTAAACTGTATAAAAATAAGTAGAAAGCTGGAACAAACCAATAACAAATAAATAAATTGAATCATTAATAAAAAATCTTTCAACAAAGAAAATTGCAGGAACGGATATTTTTGCAATTCTACTAATTAAGGAATGAATACCAATTCTTAAACTTTCTCAAAAAAATAGAAGAAAGAACACTTCCTGATATAGTTTGGATGTTTGTCCCTCTAAATCTCATGTCCAGATGTTGGGTGGAAAGGACCTTGTGGGAGGTGTTTGTGTCATTGGGGCAGATTCCTCATGTAATGCATAGTGCATTCCCTGCAATAATGAGTTCACATGAGATCTGATTGTTAAAATGTACCTGGGACCTTCCTCCTCTCTTTTGCTCCTCTTTTGTCAGGCAACCCAGCTGCTATCTCTTCACCATCCACCATGAATAAAAGCTTCCTGAGGTTCTGACCAGAAGCAGTTACTCGTGCCATTCTTCTTGTACAGCCTACAGAACCATGAGACAAAGAAATCTGTTATTTTATAAATTACTCAACTTCATGTATTTCTTTATAGCAATGCAAAATGTACTAAAACACTTCCAAATTATTTTTATAAGGCAACATCATCCTGATAGCAAAGACAGACAAGAACACCATAAGAAAAAAAACTACAGGCCAATGTCCCTGATGAACACAGATGCCCAAATTCTTAACAAAATATTAGCATACTAAATTTTATAGTGTGTATACACACACACACACACACACACACACACATATATATATTGTACTTTAAGTTCTGGGATACATGTGCAGAATGTGCAGGTTTGTTACATAGGTATACATGTGCCATGGTGGTTTGCTGCACCCATAAACCCATCATTTACATTAGGTATTTCTCCTAATGCTATCCCTCCCCTAGCCACCCACTCCCTGACAGGCCCCAGTGTGTGATATTGTTTCCATGTGTTCTCGTTGTTCACCTCCCACTTATGAGTGAGAACATGCGGTGTTTGGTTTTCTGTTCCTGTGTTAGTTTGCTGAGAATGATGGTTTCCAGCTTCATCCATGTCCCTGCAAAGGACATGAACCCATCCTTTTTTATGGCTGCATAGTATTCCATGGTGTATATGTGACACATTTTCTTTATCCAGTCTATCATTGATAGGCACTTGGATTGGTTCCAAGTCTTTGCTTTTGTGAAGAATGCTGCAATAAACATACATGTGCATGTGTCTTTATACTAGAATAATTTATAATCCTTTGGGTATATACACAGCAATGGGATTGCTGGGTCAAATGGTATTTCTGGTTCTAGATCTTTGAGGAATCGCCACACTGTCTTCAATAATGGTTCAACTAATTTACACTCCCACTAACAGTGTAAAATCTTTACTTATTTCTCCACATCCTTTCCAGCATCTGTTGTTTCCTGACTTTTTAATGATTGCCATTCTAACTGGCTTGAGATGGTATCTCATTGTGGTTTTGATTTGCATTTCTCTAATGACCAGTGATGATGAGCTTTTTTTCATATTTTTAACTGCATAAATGTCTTCTTTTGAGAAGTGTATTTTCATATCCTTCGCCCACTTTTTGATAGATTTTTTTTTCTTGTAAATTTGTTTAAGTTCTTCGTAGATTCTGGATATTAGCCCTTTGTCAGATGGATAGATTGCAAAATTTTTCTCCCATTCTGTAGGTTGCCTGTTAACTCTGATGATCATTTCTTTTGCTGTGCAGAAGCTCTTTAGTTTAATTAGATCCCATTTGTCAATTTTGACTTTTGTTGCCATTGCTTTTGGTGTTTTAACACATCTACAATCATTTGATCTTTGAAAACCTTGACAAAGACAAGCAATGGGGAAAGGATTCCCTATTTAACAAATGGTGTTGGGAAAACTGGCTAGCCATATGCAGAAAACTGAAACTGGACCCCTTTCTTACACCTTATACAAAAATTAACTCAAGATGGATTAAAACTTTAAATGCAAGACCTAAAACCATAAAAATCCTAGAAGAAAATCTAGGTAATACCATTCAGGATGCAGGCATGGGCAAATTTTATAGTATATTTTTAAACATCATACACCATGACCAAGTAGGACTTGTCCCTGTGATATATAGATAGTTCAATGTACGCATATTAAACAGTGCAATACACCAGATTAACAGAATGAAGGATAAAAAGTCTCGTAATCATCTCATCTCAAATAGTTTTGACAAAATTCAACGCTTTTTTATAGTAAAAAAATTCCAACAAATTAGGAATAAAAGAAACTTTCTTCAATTCAATAAAGGGCAAATAGGAAAAACAAACAGCTAACATCATCATCCTCAATTATTAGAAACTAAAAGCTTTTTCTCTGCAATCCTGGAATAAGGAAAGGATGCCAACTCTTACCACTTCTATTCAACATATTTCTGTAAGTTATTATCAGGGCAATTAACTAAGAAAAAGAAAATGCATTCAACTATGAAAGGAAGAAGTAAAATTATCTCTCTTTACAGATGTCATAATTTTGTACGTAGAAAACCATAATGTCTACACACACACACACACACACACACACACAACTGTTAGAACTAATAAACAAAGTCAGTAAGGTTGCATAATACATAATTGACAAACAAAAACCTATTGTATTTCTGTGCACTAACAATAAAATATCCAATAGCAGATTAAGAAAACAATCACATTTGCTATTAATAGCATCCAAAAGAATAAAAGACTCAGAAATAAACTTAACCAGAAATGTTGTCTTAGTCTGTTTTGTGCTGCTATAACAGAATACCACAGACTGGGTAATTTATGACAAACAGAAATGTATTGGCTAACAGCTCTGAAAACTGGGAAGCCCAAGATTAAGGTACCAGCATCTTATTAGGGTCTTCTGCTGTGCCATCACAAGGCAAAAGGCATCAGATATTAGAAGGGCAGAGAGTACAAGAGAGACCAAGTGGGGGCTGAATTCACCCTTTTATAATAGCATCAATTTTGCCCATGAGGGCAGAGCCCTTATAGCCAAATCACTTTTTAATGTTTTCACTTTTTAATACTGATACAATGCCAATTAAGTTTTAGTTGAGTTTTTAATGAGTTTTATAACCAACATTCAAATCATAGCAAATGTGAAAGACTTGTGTATTGGAAACTAAAATAATAATGAAAGAAATAAACATAAACAAATGGAAAGATATCACCTATTCACAGATTGGAAGAATTAATATTGTTTAGAAGCCCATACTATCCAAGGTGATCTAGACACTTATTGTATTTTCTGTCAAAATCTCAATGGCACATTTTAATAGAAATAGAAATTAAAGAGTTTAAAATTTATATAAAACCACAAAATGTTCAAATAGCCAAAATGATTTTGAGCAAGAAAAGTCAACACATTTCAGATTCCAAAGCAAGAGTAATCAAAACACTATGGTAGTGGCATAAAAAAAAGAAATGTAATGGAATACAATACGGAACCCAGGAATAAATAACACATTCATGGTCAACTGATCTTTGACAAGGATGTTAAGAACACACAATGGAAAAAGATGGTCTCTTTAATAAATGTTGCTGTAAAAACCTGGATATCCACATGCAAAAGAATGAAATTGGACCCTTATCTTACACCATACATAAAAATTAACTCCAAATGAATTAAAGACTTAAATGTAAGAATTGAAACCATATAACTCTTAGAAAACATGGGGAAAATCTTCTGGACATTAGCCTTGCCAATAATTTATTGGATATGACACCAAAAGCACAGGAAACACAAGCAAAAATAGAAAAGTAGAATGATATCAAACAAAAATTCTTCTGTATTTTAAAGGAAACCACCAAATATATAATTAACCTACAGAAAAAGAAAAATTATTTACTAATCATGAGTCTGATAGGGGTTAATTTCCAAAATATGTAAGGAATTTCTAGCACTCAACAGCAATCAATCAATAAATAACCATATTTAAAATATGGAAACAAAACTGAATAGGCATTTCCCCAAAGAAGGCACACAAATGAATAGCAGGTATATGCAAAGGTGCTCAACATTACCAATCATCAGAGAAATACAAATTGAAACCACAATGAGCGATCACCTCACAGTCATGAAAATGGCTATTATCAAAACAAAAGGAAAACACAAGTATTGGGAAGGACGTGGGAAAAAAAAACCCTGGTAGACTGTTGGTAAAAATGTATATTGGTGCAGCCACTATGAAGAAGAATAGGGAGATTCTCCAAAAATTTAGAGAGCTAACATATGATGCAGCAATCTCTCCTCTCTGTATATATCCCAAAGTATTGAAATGGGTCTGTTGAAGACAGATCTGCATTTCCATGTTCATTGCAGCATTATTTATTCACAATTTCCAACATATAGAAACAACCATAATGTCCATTGATAGATGAATGGGTAAAAGAAACACGTCATATATGTACAATGAAATACTGTTTAATGTTTAGAAGAAAGAAATGCTGCCACTTGTGTCAACACAGATGAACCTGGAAGACCTTATGCTAAAGGAAATAAACCAGTCAGTCACAGAAGGACACATACCACATGACACCACTTTTTATTATTTGGGTGTGTCCCCACCCAAATTTCATCTCGAATTGTAGTTCCCATAATTCCCATGTGTGATGGGAAGGAACCAGTGGGAAGTAACTGAATCATGGAGGTGGTTTTCCCCATGCTAGTCTCATGATAGTGAGTAAGTTCTCAGGAGATCTGAAGATTTTATAAAGGGCTTCCCCCTTCACTTGGCTCTCATTCTTCTCCTTCCTGCCATCAAATGAAGAAGGAGATGTTTGCTTCCCATTCCACCATAATTGTCAGTTTTCTGAGGCCTTTCCTACCTGCAGAACTATGAGTCAGTTACACCTCTTTCCTTTGTAAATTACCCAGTCTCAGGAAGTTCTGTATATCAGCCTGATAATGAATTAATATAGTACAGTAAGTTAGTACCAGGCAGTAGGATGCTACTGTAAAGATACCCAAAAATGTGGAAGTGACTTTGGAACTGGGTAATAGGCAGAGGTTAGAATAGTTTATAGGGCTCAGAAGAAGAAAGAAAGATGTGGGAAAGTTTGGAACTTCCTAGAGACTTTTTGAATGGCTTTGACCAAAATGCTGATAGTGATATTCAGTCCAGGCTGAGGTGGTCTCAGATGGAGATGAGGAACTTTCTGGGAACTGGAATAAGGGTGACTCTTGCTATGTTTTAGCAAGGAGACTGGTTGCATTTTGCCCCTGTCCTAGAGATCTGTGGAACTTTGAACTTGAGAGAGATGATTTAGGATATCCGGCAAAAGAAATTTCCAAGCAGTAAAGCATTTAAGGGGTGACTTAGGTACTGTTAAAGGTGATCAGTTTTCTGTATTCACACAGATATGGTTTGGAATTGGAACTTATGTTTAAAAGGGAAGCACAGCGTAAAAGTTCAAAAAATGTGCAGCCTGACAATGCTATAGAAAAGAAAAACCCATATTCTGAGGAGAAATTCAAGCCAGCTGCAGAAATTTGCATAAGTAATGAGGAGCCAAAGTTAATCACCAAGACAATAAGGAAAATGTCTCCAGGGCATGTCAGAGGTGTTCATCGCAGCCCCTTCCATAACAGACTCAAAGGCCTAGGAGGAAAAAATAGTTTCCTGGGCCAGGCCCAGGACGTTGCTGCTTTGTGCAGTCTCAGGACTTGGTGCCCTGCGTCCCAGCCATGGCTAAAAGGGGGAAACATAGAGCTCAAGCCATTGCTTCAGAGGGTGCAAGCCCCAAGCCTTGGTGGCTTACATATGACGTTGGGACTCTGGATGTGCAGAAGTCAAGAACTGAGATGTGGGAACCTCCACTAAGATTTCAGATGATGTATGGAAATGCCTGGATGTCCAGGCAGAAATTTGCTGCAGGGGCAGAGACCTCATGGAGAACCTCTGCTAGGGCAGTGCAGAAGTTAAATGTGGGGTCGGAGCCGACACACAGATACACAGAGTCCCCACTGGGACACTGCCTACTAGAGCTGTGAGAAGAGGATCACTGTCCTCCAGATCCCAGAATGGTAGCTCCACCGACAGCTTGCAATGTGTGCTGGAAAAGCTACAGATACTCAATGCCAGCTTGTGAAAGAAGCTGAGAGTGGGGCTGTACCCTACATAGCCACAAGAGCAGAGCTGCCTAAAGGCATGGGAAACCACCTCTTGCATCAGCATGCCCTGGATGTGAGACTTGGAGTCAGAGAAATCCTTTGGGAACTTTAAGGCTTAATGACTGTCCTATTGGATTTTTGGGCTTGCATGGGGCCTATGGACCCTTTGTTTTGGGCAATGTCTCCCATTTGGAGAGAGTGTATTTAGCCAATGTCTGTACTCTCATTGTGTCTAGGAAGTAACTAACTTGCTTTTGATTTTACAGGCTCATAGGTGGAAGGGATTTGCCTTGTCACAGATGAGACTTTGGACTTGGACTTTCGGGTTAATGCTGAAATGAGCTAAGACTCTGGGGGACTGTTGGAAATGCATGATTGTGCTCTGAAATGTGAGGATATGAGACTTGGGAGGGGTCTGGAGTAGAATGATATGGTTTGGTTGTGTCCCCACTCAAATCTCATCTTGAATTGTAGTTCCCATAACCCCCATGTATCGTAGGAGGGACCCTGTGGAAGATAATTGAATCATGAGGGCAGTTTTCCCCATGCTATTCTCATGATAGTGAGTAAGTTCTCAGGAGATCTGATGGTTTTATAAGGGGCTTCCCCCTTTACTCAGCTCTCATTCTTTTCTTTCTTGCCATCATGTGTAGAAAGATGTGCTTGTTTCCCCTTCCACCATGATTGTAAGTTTCCTGAGGCCTCCCCAGCCTGTGGAACTGTGAGTCAATCAAACCTTTTTTCTTTGTAGATTACCCAGTCTTGTGCAGTTCTTTATAGCAGCGTGCAAATGGACTAATACACCAGTTATGTAAAGAATTGAAAATAGTCAAACTCCTAGAAGCAGAGAATGGAATGGTGATTACCAGGGGCTTAGGGAAGCAGGAAACCAGGAGGTACACAGCTTCTACTATGCAAGATGAGTAAGTCTTAAAGAGCTATTATACAACATAGTGCCTAAAGTTACCAATACTATATTATAGACTTGAAATTTTCCTATGTTTGCAGATACCATGTTAAGTAATCTTATCACAAAAATAATTATTATAAACAAATAGAGAGTGGGAAATCTTCTGAAGGTGATGAATAGATTTATATACAGATCTTGGTGAGTTTCATGGGTGTAGACTTATCTCCAGGCTCATGAAGTTGTGTACATTAGATGTGTATGGTTGTTTTTATGTTAATCATACACCAAGGAAGTGGTTTAAAAAGACTTTCATTTCTCCAAGAAAATGCCTTGGCACCTTTTTCAAAAGTTATGTGATCTTCATATATGGACCTAGTTTGGGGTTGACTTTTTTCTTTCCTTTCAGCACTTTCAGCATATTAACTATGTTGTTTTATTGTTTTCTATCCATCATTGCTTCTTATGTGAATTAGGTGTCATTTATGTTATTACTCTCTTACTCTCTAGTAAGTCTTTTCCTCTGTCTGCTTGTTTTTCATTGTTTAATTATTTTATTTTATGTTTTTATTTTTGTGGGTACATAGTTGGTGTATATATTCATAGGGTACATGAGGTAATAGCTAAGACTTCCATCTGCTTTTAAGATTTATTTTTATATTTAACTCTCAGCAGTTTGACTATGATATGTGTAGCTCTCTTTTTAAAAATGTATTCTTCAAGGTGTTTTCCTTCTTGTGAATCTATAAGTGGATGTTTTTCAAATGATTTTGGAGTTTTATCATCATTTCTCAACTAATTTTTTCTACTCCATTCTCTATCTCCTTGATTTTGGAATTCACATTCAATCTATGTTTGTCTGCTTGACATTGTCCCATGAGTCAGTAAGGCACTAGTCATTTTTTTTTTCTCTTTGTTCTTCAGCGTGGATAACTTTTATTGACCTCTTTTTAAGGTCATCAGTTCTTTCTACTGCCATATCTAATCCACTGTTAAGCCCATTCATTCTATTTTTCAATTCAGATGCTATAATTTTTAGTTCTAGAATTTCCATTTAATTATTTATCATAGTTTTTATGTCTCTGGAGACCTTTTCCATCCGTTTATACATTATAATCTTTTCCTTAAAGTTCTTGAATATATTTATAATGCTGTTTCAAATTTTTTGTCATGTTTGCTTATCTTTGAGTCTGTTTCTCTTAAATGCTTTTCCTCCTTTTTAATGGGTCATGTTTTCCTGCTTCTTTGCACATACAGTAAATGATAAACTTTGTATGTTTGTTCCATCCAAATTTCATGTTAAAATATAATCCCTGAGGTTGGAGGTGGGGCCTTGTGGCAGGTGTTTGGGTCATGGGGCAAATCCCTCATGAATAGTTTGGCGTGCTGTCCTTGCGATAGTGAGTGGGTTCTTGTGAGATCTGGTTGTTTAAAAGTGTGTAGCACCTCCCCCTTCACTCTCTCTTGCTCCTACTCTTACTATGTGACAGGTCAACTTCCCTTTTGCCTTCTGCTATGATTGTAAACTTCTTGAGGCTCTCACCAGAAGCCGACGCTGAAGCCAAGCTTGTACAGCCTGCAGAACTGTGAGGCAATGAAACCTCTTTTCTTTGTAAATTACTCAGTCTCAGGTATTTCATAGCAACATACAAATGGCCTAACACAGTAAATTTGTATTATTTGTTGAATGTTATGAATGCTATCATGTCTTAGTTTGTCTCCTTTTTAAGGATGTTAAATATTTTTATGCAAAATAACCAAATTACTGGTAGATCCTGTGGAGCTGTTTTCTTTGGTTATGATGTCACTATTTCACTTTTCAATGAAATCCTAGAATGTTGCCTTTATGGTAAAATGTGAGTCTTGTGTATGAGACATATCATTTTCTGGGATCTCAAGTGGATGCTCAAGGTGTGTAGTGAGGTTTCTACACCGTTGTTTTGTCAGAACATCAATGTCCATGAGTTCTACAGGACCTCCTGTATCTCCGTTCAGCTGCCAACTCTGTAGCAAGTCCTTCCTGCAAGGCCTTAAGGAGTCTCTTGTGGATGCGCGTCCAGCCCCGTGCAAGGCTTCAAAGTGAGTCCCATTGCTACTTCTGCAGCCACTCCTCTGTACATCTGCTTGACTTCCTGACTGCCAGCCACTTCAGCAGGTTCAAACTCCAATCTCTGATATTTTAATTCAACAACCCTGCTACTCTGTTTG
Organism: Macaca mulatta; assembly: GCF_049350105.2. Taxonomy (NCBI): domain Eukaryota; kingdom Metazoa; phylum Chordata; class Mammalia; order Primates; family Cercopithecidae; genus Macaca; species Macaca mulatta. The sequence goes on from NC_133411.1 coordinate 6,127,910, forward strand.
AGTTTCACCTCCTTGTGTCTGCAGGCAGGATGGCAGTGCTATCTTCAGGCTTGGTTCTATGTTTGGATTTTCCTCACAACCTGTATCTTGGTTGTCTGTTGCCCAATGTCCAAAAACAGTTGAATCATCAATTTTGTCCAGTTTTATGCTTGTTCTCCACTGGAAGGAGAGTCTTGTAACTCACTGTCATAACCAGAAACCAAAGTATCATCACCTCTTATTTGGATTACTGCAGCATCCTTCTACCTATCTTCCTGCTTCCACTCTTGCCTACTCCCCCATCACCACAGTCAAGTCTCAGCCTATCGGTCAGAGTCAACCTTGCTAAATAGTTAAAACATGCTGCTCCATTACTAAAAACCTTCCATGGCTTTCTGGGGGAAAAAAATGCTTTCAATGACCTGTCTGACCTTTCCCCAGTCCTCACCATGACTGGGTCTCTAACCGTGAATTCTCATCGTTTCCATTTGTGCTACACCGGTGTCCTCCCTCTTGTAGATATCCCAGCCATGCACTGGAGCTGGGCACCCACTGCTCTTGGTTCAAGGTCTGCTTCCAGTCACTTGATGGCTCTCTGCCTCATTGTCTTCACTTTTATTTCAATCTTCATCTTCTTTCTGAAACTTTTCTGGCAACTCTTTCCAAAATTGATTTTCTCCATCAAACTACATGAACTTTTCTCTCTACATCTGTATGTCTTTTCCTCTATGAAACCTGTCAATAACTACAACATAGCCTCTTGTGAATATTGACCTTGTTGTGATTTGTCTTCCACATTTAGAAGTAAAAGCTTCAAAAGGCATGAACATTTTGTGTTTTGTTCACTTTTGTCACCCCTTCACCTACAAGAGTACTTGACTCTGAGTAGACTCTTGGTATTCCTTGAAACAATAAAAGCTAAAGCAAGTATACAGAATTTACTTTATACAATAATAATTACTTACTATTTACTTGTTCACTTAGTCTGTAAATTTTGTCGGGAAAACTTATGATGTACTAATTATAACACATAGAAGAGCATTTATGTCTTAAAAATACTATAATGATAGCTGGAATAAATTACAGAAGACAACCTTTCCAGATATTTCATTAAATACCTTAAATACTGAGAATCTTGTAAAAATTACAGTGTATATTTTCTTTCATTCCAAAGAGACTACATAGAACCCAGATGATTTTGTTTGACAATGATTGAAATAGAGATGAAATATTTTACTGCATTTTACTATCGATATAATGACATCCTCAAAATTTCTGGATATTTTCATGGTTCATACTGTTTTACTAAATTACCTAAAACTGCTCTTCTTCTTATATTTTTCAACATTTTAAAAGTTATTAACACTTTCCCCCTTAGATTCATTTCAACAAAACAACCATGATTATGGAATTTTTTTTCTAAAGATTACATGTTTCCCTGATTAAAATGGGATAGAAAATCATTCTTCCTGTTAGTGATCCTGGGCAGCTTCGTTCTCTGGTGGATTCTACTCTTTTCCCCTGCTCTAGTTTGAACTGCAAGGCCTGATGCTCTGAGATGTGTTCCTCAGTGATAGATTCACAGGCAACTCACTGGGTGTGGCCCTGCGAGGCACTAGAGGGAGACTGGGAGGTGGAGAGAAGAATCAAGCCAGCCTTGTCTTCTCTTTACCCACTTCCAATGGCAGTGTCTGTGTGATGGCCTCACTTTCCCCAGGGAGGCCCCCGGGGTGAGTTACACCACCTCCATCACTTCCTCATGGCACTCACAGGCCTGGTGCAGTGGCTTCCTGCTGACACTAATCCCCGGGTACTTGCATTCTTTTGGCTCCCTGCCCCTCCCTCACCTGTGCAATGGTTTCCCTGCATTACATTCTCTTTTGTTAGGTAGATACATAGATGCATAATATGGAGACATAAGTATAGAAAGATATAAAGGAAGACATAAAGATACATATATATGTTTTATGTGGTTTCTCTTTTCCAGGCATTTCCTGAGTAAACCCTTAGTCAATGACTCAAGTCATGCTATGAGCAACAATTTCTGTGTTCCATATCATGCACAAGCAACACAATTCTGTGACTCTCCATCTGTCCCCAAGTTATGCTTTGGCCAGTAATCCAATTGCTACCATCGTACCTTCCTCTTAAAGAGTCCTTGGATATTCCTTCGTAGCTGGAGGGAAGTTACTTCTTTAGGGTGATTTGGGCACTTGGGGAACCTTTGTCATCTTTATGACTTAAATTTGACTTCCCAAAATAAATAAGACATACAAGGAAAGAACATCAATTTAATAGAAAAGTTCAACATATTTCCATGTGGATGTCTTTTTTACATTAATTTGGCATCTCCTTTCTGTCCTACTCAACCCTCTTAAATAGAAAACAGAGAGTCAATTATTTGATTGGCTGTATTAGGGAAAGAATTAGGGCCAAACCTGTTTGTCCTTTTGTTCTCTGTTTATTTGGAAATCTGAAATATAATCTATTCTTGGATTATCTGCAACATAAATTTTCAAGGGCAGGGAAGGCTGAAGTCTTCAGTTCATCAATAACTGGTTGGGTTCAATGCAGGGTCGCTGAACAGGAAGCACACTTTTGCAGAGGAGGGAGCCATTCTGTGCAAACAGCCTGATCAGTAGTAAAGGCAGTGATTTTGTTGTCTATCTTTTTGGCTTCTCCCTTATGCATTAATTAATTCAAATGTGGGAGTAGGGAAGACTTTCATTAAGTCTTTTAAAACCCTAACAAGAGTTTACAGAACAAACATCACATTTAACACATTTTTTTTTTCTTTGAGACAGGGTCTCACGCTGTCACCCAGGCTTGAGTGCAGTGGCACAATCTCTGCTCACTGCAACTTCTGCCTCCCAGGTTCAGGCTATTCTCCTGCCTCAGCCTCCAGAGGAGCTAGGATTACAGGCACCTGCCATCATGCCTGACTAATTTTTGAATTTTGAGTAGACATGGGGTTTCACCATGTCAACCAGGCTGGCGACATTTAACACTCTTACTGGTAAATTTAACACACCCAGGCCAGAATCCTTGCATCCTTTACTGGGAATATCATGAAAAGAGACTTAAATTTATGATAATTCTCAAGGGAGAGATAAACGACACTTTTTGGTCATGTGCCTGGAAAGCACCTCTCAAAAACATCAATTGTAAAAATAAATGCTCTTTATATGAGGAGAGACAGGTGTTATTGTGTTGCCCTAACCTGTGGCATTTCTGTGAGGAGGTGCAAGACCAGGCCCCCACACTGTTTAAGCATTTAGAGGACGGCAGATAACATGTTCCTCCACATCCATTCGTAGCTCCCAAAACTGCGGTGGTTGGCATCACAGATTTGAAGCACTCAAAAAAAATTCCAGAAGTTTTGACTTTTCACTTTTTTCATCTTAAAAAAGAAGAGCTGGACCTGGCACCACACCAAGCATCATATCATCCTCTTGAGTTGACCACGGCCCACTGGCGTGTGAAAACCGGGCCATGAAAGCAAACGGCTTGGCCATGGTTACTAGATAAGTAGAGCAATTCGGAGCCTTGACTATGATTCTGCCTTTTCAGAAATCTAACCCAAAGACATCATACTTGGAGGAAAACATATATAACAGGGGTGTCCAATCTTTTGGCTTCCCTGGGCCACCTTGGAAGAAGAAGAATTGTCTTGGGCCACACATAAAATACATTAACACTAATGATAGTTGATGAGCTTTAAAAAAATCACAAAAAAATTTATGATATATTAAGAAAGTTTACAAATTTGTGTTGTGTTGCATTCAAAGCCATGTTGAGCCTCATTCAAAGCTGTCCTGGGCCACATGCGGCCTGCCATCCACGGGTTGGACAAGTTTGATGTACAGTAAAGCACATAGCATTACAGAGTTACAGAACATTCTGACCAACTACTGTATAAGAAAAATGGATGCCAATTTTTACCCTGTCAACCGGAAGACTCTTCTGTCGGTTTCCAGCAACTGTATCTGTAGAATAGCATCTCGGTCCTACCGTTTTAGATGAGATTGTAAATTTACATACAAGATTCAAAGATATATAATACTCATCAGACACAGTTACACCTAAGGCTCTAAAAAGGAATCTTGACATTATTTTGTTATTTAAAAGACAATCATTTGTGACAAAATGACCTTCCCCCAAAAGAATTTAATCAGCAGCTAATCTCTGGAGACTACATGTACTAGCTTATATGACAAAGGAGCTTTGTGATGAATAATTTTGACATGGGAAAATGATCCTGGATTATCTGGGTGGACCCTAAATGCAATCACTTATTATAGATGAGCGGTAACACACACTCAGAAGAGAAGGAGATGATAGGACCACGGAAATCGAAGGATGCGGCCACCAAGGAATACCACAGCCACCAGAAGCTGGAAGAGCCAAGCAATGGACGTTTCCCCAGAGCCTCTGGAGGGAGCGGGCCCTGCTGACACCTTGAGTTTGGCCTAGTCAAACTGACTTCAGACTTCTAGCCTTCAGAACAGGGAAACAATACATTTCAGGTTTGTTTATGGCAATTTATTATAGCAGCAACAGGAAATTAGTGCATAAATCACTGGCCCCCATTTTCTTGCTCAGGTGAAAAATGTCCCTTGCGTTCACTCTCTTTGGACTTTCAGGGCCCACCATGTGCTCAACTGACAACTGCAGGCACAGCCTATTCTCATTGCATAGGGGGCATTGTCTAAATTTAGCATAGTCCATTCTCATTGCATAGGGGGCCTTGTCTAAACTTATAGGTTTGACTTGACAAATAATACAAACAAAATAAATTTAGTTTTGACAGACTGAAATGAATTGGTTGATGTAAACATAAAGAACTATATGATTTTTTAAAACTACTTCTTATTTTTAAAAGCCAAACACAGTAATTGTGGATTATAACATATGTATACATGTGTTTGTGGGTATGTATACATGCATATATATATAAATATATATGAATTTTCAACCAAAATGGTAAGAAAATTGTCATTAAAATGCCATAATTTATCTTTTACTGGTAATTTCTAACTTATTCCTTTAATTTTCTCTACCTCCTGAACACCCTTACCCAAAAATTGGAGATGAAAGTTTTGTTTATCCATCCAGCTCCTCTTTATCATTGTCTTAGTCTGTTCAGCTGTGAAATCACTACAGTAGGGATAACACTTCTAAATATAATCTGTTGTAATCTGCATAATTGTCTAACAGAAAACAGGTGTTGCCTTCTCAATTCGCCTGAGGACGGTCTCTGAAGCAAACGTCACGAACATGTGCAAATCATTGGATAATATGCTAAATCAGAGGACGAGTTTTTATTAAGAATTTCAAATCTGCAAAATGGGTTCTCCTTGTATTATTTTTTCCTGGAAACTTTCAGGTGTTTTCCTTTGTGCTGTATGTAGTATTTAAGTCTGTATGCTAATCTTGACCTAGATCCATATTCATCTTTCCATCATTAAACACGATCCTGTCATTCACATGTTTGAAGGCTTAAGAGTGACTGCTTCTACACTTTTAACTGCAAGCAATTTGGCATCCTGTTTCCCATAACTGCCATATCCATGTTTTATGGGATTTTGAAAAGGTTTCGGAAAGTATTTTGGACACAGGACAGCCTACTGAATGAGACTTGGAAAGGGCCCCAAGCAAAGTGGTAGGGGCCAAAAGAAAGCCCAGAAATGATTCATGGTGTGTTCACACCGTGTGGGCTGGCAAGTGCGGGAGACGGCTCTCTGCTAGCAGACTGGAACTAAATTCTTAGACATTCCTGGGCTGCCAAACAATGTCATCACAGGGGTTCCTAAAGAAGCTGTGAATTGGATGTCAGTGTCTTTTGGCTGAAAGAAGTGTTTGTGTCAGACCCCAAGAGGTCTTCTTAGATACATTTTTCTAATTGAGTCTCCTTCTCTTTCCCTGACAAAGAAAAGCATTGACACCTGTGTGTTCTGCGTGGGGACAACTTTCAGCTAAGCCAGATTCCAAGTGGGAGGTTATAGCAGGCTTGGCTGTGGTTTATTCCCTCTGCCAGTTCAATACTTTTACCCCACATTTTCAAAGAAAGTGTATGCCCTGTCTGGTCCCTGCACACCCTTCCTCCTCACCCAACACTCTGTGGTCCTACAATGTGACTACTATTCTTGCTTCTAGAGCGACCAGGCCACACAGCCTCCAAGGGGGATCCCATCGCCATGGCAGACAATTTGGCTACATCCTGCCCTTCTCTTTCCTTCTCCCCCTGACCTTTTATTTCCAGGCTGAAAATCCACAGCTCTTTAACACACTCTGCAGCAGCCCATTTTTAGCTTAAATAAAAGTGGAGAGAGGATTTAATATTCCAATCCCACTGCATTACTGTCAAATACGTTTATACTAGTGAGAGGAAAATAAATACATTCTGTCATATAGATGCCATTCAAATCTAATGGGACTCAATTTCATGCTTTCAATACTGAGAGGAAGTAACCAGATTAGCCTCAAATCAAGAGTGATTCTTGAACCTTCTCTATTTGCCACATGCTAGATTTCCAGTTTTTTTTTTTTAATTGCCTTTTGGTCTTTTTCTTTTTTCAATAGCAGCAACACTAGATACCATTCTGACATGCTTTCCTCGGGATCCTATTAATTAGAATTGATTATCTCTGGGTATGCATCAACTTATAAAGTAGAAAAAGGCCCAGGATTTTTCAGAGAAGTTATGAGAAGTCTTTCATAACTAAAATTTTTTTAACACATCTGACACATACAGATTTTAAAAATAGCCACAGGAGAATTCAGTTAGAATTTACTTGATAATTTGAAGAAAATCATCACTCACGTTAGACAAAGCATTGTCAAGAGGGTCAAGGGAGGAGCCACACATCCTCTTCTGCTTGATCCTCTCAACAACTGTGGGACAGCATTATGTCATCCTCCCATTTCGAAGGTGGCAACCCTGCAGCCTGGCATGGCTTTCCCAACATCCCACAGAGTAAAACATAGGGTTAGGACAGGACTGTAGGGTTTTCCAGCTCCAGATCTTCAATCTTTTCCACAGCACTATTGAAAGCTACAAACTGGCTGGACATAGTGGCTCACGCCTGTAATCCCAGCACTTTGGGAGGCCAAGGTGGGAGGATCGTGAGGTCAGGAGTTCAAGACCAGCCTGGCCAACATGGTGAAACCCCATCTCTACTAAAAATACAAAAATTAGCTGGGCGTAGTGGCAGGCACCTGTAATCCCAGCTACTCAGGAACTCAGGAGCCTGAGACAGGAGAATAGTCGTAACTGGGAATGCAGAGGTTGCAGTGAGCTGAGATCACCACTGCACTCCAGCCTGGGTGACAAAGCAAGACTCCATCTCAAAAAAAAAAAACAAGAAAGAAAGAAAGAAAGAAAGAAAGAAAGAAAGAAAGAAAGAAAGAGAGAAAAAAGAAAGCTGAAAACTATGCTGGTAACCAAGAAGATGTTTTGTTATCCATATAGCCATATATACACTTATTAAATAAATACTTAAATACTTTCCAGGTTTCTGTTGCACGTGACGCCTGTCACCAAGCACCAAAGAAGCTCTCCTACCACATCTGGTCATGTAGCACATGTTCATCAAACACTTACTACCATAGCATTGTGTGTGCCTTGGGCTGGAGTGGGTGTTCGGGAGAAAGAGCTCTTGTACCTTCAGAGTTCATGACCTGCTGAGGGGCCAGGGAAGTCAGAAAGAAGTTGATTAAATTATGTTAGGAAGCATCAAGTATTATAAAGAAAAAACAAACAAAGCAAAGTGGGATCAGAAGAGTGACAGAGGGCGGGGATCAGGGTGGCTGACCTGTGTGGGAAAGTGACTGATGGGGAAGATGACACAATTGGTTTCTGCCCATAGGGACCAAACAGAAAACAACAGCAACAACAAATCAAACCAATGGGCAAAGCCATCATGAGCTGTGATGCGTGATGGGAAGGAAAACTGGGAGGCTGGGAGACAGGATGATGGAGGAAGGGCTGTCCTTACAGAGGGTGGTGTGGGACCCCGTGCTGGCCAGGTGACCTGGATGCTGTGATCTGACGACTGAGAAGGAACCAGCTGAGTCCAGTGGAAGGAGGTGCGTTCCACCAGAGCCGTCATCGATTGCACTGATCTGATAACTGGAACAACCTGGCTCGTCAAGGACTTAAGAGAAGCCAGTGTGGGCGTGGGAGAGGGATGCACAAGGGAGTGAGTGGAGGGTGGCCCAGGGTGGAACTGAAGGGATGAGTCTGAGTCCACCCTGTAGTCCTGGGGGCAGGGGAGAAGTTCAGGTTTATCTCTAGGCTAACGGGAAGTCAGGGGAATGTTTTAATCCAGGTGGCATTGTGTGGAGCCTGCATCGTGGGAGGGAGGGTGGAGCAAAGCAGTTAGGCCCCCTGGGAGTATCTGCCGTGTCTGCAGAGAGCTGTGAGGGTGACCTGACTACTGCCACAGGAGAGGAAAGGGGGCTGAATTTGTGGTGTGCTTGGAGGTAGAACTGATGGACAGGTCAGAGCATGGATGGAGAGTGAATCAGATTGTCTGGATGAGGGCAGGGTCTCTCTTAAGGGAAGAGGGAAGATTTCAGAGGGAGGACCTGTTTGAGGACTGAGGAGGAGAGCAATGCATGTTACAAAGGTCAACTTAATTAGGGAAGCAAGGAATCTCTGACGGAGACAAGTCTTCATCTGATGAGATTTGGGTAAGACAACTTCAAAGCTCTTTTCAGCGCCCCCATTACCCCTGCCAGGCAGTCACATGGCTGTACTCTGGGGCCTCCAGTGACAGCTCTCGCTGCTGGGACCTCCCCATCCTCAGACAGTTCTGCCTCTGATCATACCCGGGCTTCCTGCCCCAGGACTTGAACCCGACAGATCCATTCAGCCCATCCAGAGATGGATGCAGTGCTGCTCCTCCAAGTGATTCCTCCCAACACTCAGAAGGGGGACTACGTTCCTTGTTCCATTTCTCTGAACAGCTGAACAGCTGTCATGGCGTCCACCTTTCCTCTCCCAAGCATTCTCTGGCTACTTGTCCTGGCCATGGCTTTTGGATTGTGCTTTGTTTGTTTAATGCTCTCCGAAGGAGGCATCCAGAACTAACGTGGCACCCACGGATGGGGCCAGAGAGACGTCAGAGAAAGGCTCCTGCCCCCTTCACCTTGGGAGAGACGTCAGAGAAAGGCTCCTGCCCCCTTCACCTTGGCTGCTGGTGTCTGTTGATTCAGCCCCAGGCGACCCCACCCTTTGGGCTCCCACACCACACTGAGGATTCATTCTGGTCCCAGTCAATTAGGCCCTCTTTTTGAACATATGTCCCTGTGAGCTGGGGCTCTTCGGTTCTGCTTTGGACATGGTTTTGGATCCCAAATCAGCTTGGCTACCTTCTGATGAACTAACTGTCTGACAGCTGACAGTGTAAAGATATTGCCGGTTTCACTGGTAACAAGAAGACAATGGAAACTCAGTTATTAGTGCTGGGCCCACAGCCCAAGCTGCAGCCACGGTCACAGTGTTGCCACTGCACTGCACCGGCAAGGATGGGGTGCTTGTCTAGGAGCTTTGTGAGCACAGACAGGGTGCTGCGTGCCTTTGTAGAGCCAGTCTGTGGTGGCAGGCAGGCAGGAAATGTGCTATCCTTGAGTGAAGCAGGATCCCAGACATTTGGCTTGGTTGTCTGAGACCAAATTCGGAGAGCATTAAATCCTGGCCTAAGAAACCAGGGCTTTATTCTGCAGGAACTGGAAAATCATTGTAACAAAGGGCTAAAGAAGCATTTGGAAAGGTTAACTGGTGGAAAGGTTAAGGATGAACTGCAGATAATATGGCTAACTTTTTATGAAGCCCCACAAAGAAGTCAATGTGGGGAAAGCTTAGCGTTACATTGTGGGTAAAATAAGAATAATTGTGACATACTTTGGATGTAAAGTGAACATATAAGGTCAATCATTCATTCAATACCATAGCACTTCTGTGTTTTCTCAAAAGAAAACATCCAATTCAAGGTGGGTGAGAATGAGGTTTTTTTGTTTGTTTGTTTGTTTGTTTGTTTAGACAGAGTTTTGCTCTTGCTGGCCAGGCTGGAGTGCAGTGGCGTGATCTCGGCTCACCGCAACCTCCGCCTCCTGGATTCAAGTGATTCTCCTGCCTCAGCCTCATGATTAGCTGGGGTTACAGGCATGAGCCACCACTCCCGGCTAACTCTGTATTTTTAGTAGAGATGGAGTTACTTTACTCCATGTTGGTCAGACTGGTCTCGAACTCCCGACCTCAGGTGATCTGCCCGCCTCGACCTCCCAAAGTGCTGGGATTATAAGCATGAGCCACCACTCCTGGCCGAGAGTGAGTTTTACACAAAATCATTCTTGCTTAACAGGAGTACCAGGACGGTAAGACACATTTGTGGATGCACGGAGCCAGCATGATGCAGTCAGACAGAAACTACCACAGCATAGCATCTTCCTCCAAGAATCATTTCTGTTGGCTGCTGACTATGTGATGTGTTCACATGGTTGAAAACCTCTCCCTCTCACCTTGGGGCCCACTTACCTAATCCACACTAGGCCCTCTGCCCACGCAGTTTCAGTTTCTTAGGAATCTTTCCGGTATTTACTTGTAGCAGTCAGTCTCCCTTCTGCCTTTCCTGCTCTCATTTCTTTGATTCTAAAAAAAGTGAACAATTAAATAGGACACAGTCTAGAACTAATCCAGAACCTGAAGGGCACAGTGGGTTTCTTAGCACATGTTTATCAAACACTTGTTACCACAATATCCAGTGTGCCTTTGGCTGGAGCGGGTGCTGGAGAGACAGAGCTCATGCCCTGCTGAGGGGCCAGGAAAGGCATGAAGAAGAAGCTGATTAAATTATGTCAGGGAGCATCAAGTATTACAAAGAAAAAATAAAAAGCAAAGCGAGATCAAAAGAGTGATGGAGGGTGGGGATTGAGGTGGCCTGATCTGTGTGAGAAAGTGACTGACGGGCAAGATGACGGAATTGGTTTCTGCCCATAGGGACTGAACAGAAACAACAACAGCAACAACAAATAAAAATGAATGAACAAAGCCATCGTGAGCTGTGATAAGTGATCAGAAGGAAAACCAGGAGGCTGGACGATGCATCAGCTCAGTCATGATGCTGGATCTGTAGCCAGCCACACTGAACTGACCCCTGGGTGCATCCCAGTTTGTACTGTGGAATTATTACTCTGTTTTCAACTTAGTACTAACAGATACTGTGGCTGTGGTTTATCCAATGGATGGAGTTCATTTTTTCCCTAATAATCCTGTTTTACAGTTTCAAGATAAAAGTAAAACAAAAAAGAAACAAACAAAAACAAAAACCCTCTGTAGAAAGTGTTGGAGAGAGGCACGTGGTACAGATACCCCAGACAGACTTTTCTAGAAACCACCTCTCGTCTGTCTTGGGCAATGCGAAGGGTACTTGGATTTCTGGGCTAGTCATCCTCTTGTTGCTATTTCATGGAGGACACTAACATTCAGTGCTCCCGGCAAGCTCATTACGTAAATTTATATTATTTTGCCATTATAAAACAAATACACACTGGCATATCAAAGGAAATTTAGAAAATAGATAAAGATTTTAAAAGTCCATTAGCATAATAAATTCAGATAGAGCAGCTATTTTCAAAATAGTATGCCTTATTGTAAAACAGTACAGAAACAAGTTGTTTTCGCCAAGAGCTCATGGACAGGTGAAAATACTAGAGTAGCAGAATTCTAGAATGGGAAAGTGGTTATTAAAAGGAGAAAGAGCAGAGGCCAGCTTTCTTTGGCTGCCTGCCATTCCCTTCCTGTGAGGTAGATTGAAGATCCATCAGGAAGAGGGAACAGGGTTTCACAGTTGCCCTGCTTTATACACGTAAATATATGGGCTTCACCCAGCCCCGCTCTGGAAGGGAACAAGAGGCATAACATTGAGCAAAGAATCACAGGGATGCATTTATTTATTTTTTATGTGTTATTTTTTATTTTTTATTTTTTGAGACAGGGTCTCACTCTGTCACCTAGGCTGGAGTGCAGTGGCACAATCACGGCTCACCACAGCTTTGACTTCCCTGGCTCAGGTGATCCTCCCAGCTCAGCCTCCCAAGTGTCTGGGAGTATAGGCGTGCACCACTATACCCAGCTAATTTTTGTACTTTTTTAGAGACGGGGTTTCCCCATGCTGTGCAGGCCGGTCTTGAACCCCTGGACTCAAGTGATCCACCTGCTCAATCTCTCAAAGTGATAGGATTACAGGCGAGAGCCACCATGTCTGATGGAGATGCATTTTTTTTAAGGAACCCATATCAGTTAAGATCTAAATTCTTGGTATAATAATGGAACAAAATAGCATGAGAATAAACCATTGTCCTGGCATGTGGAATGACTCAGAAAGTTAGGGAAGCAGCAGCCCAGCATAAGCTTGAGGCTCACAGAGAAGGGCATGGAGAGTTCCTGGAGGTGCCATCTGGGCTTGTCACCACCATAGTCAAATTTTCATATCTTCATCATCCCATGAGCCAGAACATAGGGGTAGAAAATATGCAGAGGGAAAACACACACAATGCATCAAACCATTGCCTATATTACCACTAGATCCAAATTAGCCTTGGGGTACAATGTGTACTTAGTTTGCATACATTGTATATGTAATGCAGTAAACAAATTGCAATGTTTTATATGCCTACTGTACAGAAGTGAAGAAACGTTCCCTTAATTTTGAAACTTTTTGTTATTTTATTAAATCATAAAGAAATGAAACAAGTCACATGTCTGAACCTCTCGTGCCCAGCTCCGGTCACAGGGCCTCCTATACTTGGGGCTAGAGGTGCATTCCATTGTACGAGAACTACTTAATTTTTTTCAGTAGGTCTCCAGAATCAGAGTGATTTTTCACTTGAATTAGTTCCTTAGAAATGTATCCCCAAGGAAAAGTGCTACACAAATGCATTTTATTATGCTTTTGATCATCAATTTGCCAGACCTACTCTTTAGGGAACTGAAAATATGAATCTTTCAGTAAAATATGTATTGCCGATACTGGCCCATCATCATCCTCTACAAAAAATGTCTATACATATGAGCCTCAGAAAAGGGGAATCTTGAAGACCTGGGTTACAGCTGCAGCCATGCCATTGATAGAAACCAAAGTCCTAAACTATTCCTCTAAAGCCCATACATGAAGCAGATATACAAATAACTACATGTGTAAACTATAAAAATCTTTCTGAAAACATAAAATATTTGAATAAATTAAGAGTAGATTTGGTACTTAATATAAGACGAGTATGTTAAATATATTGATTTCTTCACATAACTAAGTAAATTAAAGGCAATCTCAATCAAAATTTCCACCATTTTTAGAAGGTGAAAATTCAAAGTGTTATTAATTCAGAACTAGGCAGGAACATTTTGAACACAGGAAGAACAGGAACTTGCCACTCACTAATAATATACAAAATGAAACAGCAGTAACTAAAACTGTTCATACTGAAGAAGAACTAAAAGATAGACTGATAGAGCAAGGAGCCCAGCTACAGACCAAGTACACATGGCAACTTAGTATTTATTGAAGACAGAAGTTCAAATTAAGGGAGGAATATATAAATTAGTTAAGGCTATATATAGATTAGTTAAGAAATGGTTTTAAAATAACTTCCATCTAGAAAATGTAAATGAGTTTACATTATTTCTTACATGAAGAAATATTTTTTAAAATAATTGTGGCCTACAAAATTGTTTCTCTAAACATGAGTGATGATGTAGATTGATACGTATAACACAGCAATTATTGTGTTGCAAATTACAAGCTGAACCAAGTCAAGAAGCAAATAATTTAGTCAGTGAACAAAGTAAAGAAGCAAATAATAATGGAATAAAAAGTATTGCAAGGAGGTATTTCAAAATAGCATGCCCTTATTTTTGTAATAAAAATTATTTAAATGAAAACTCAGACAAGCCTATTTATAAAAACATAGTTCCAATATCATAACTGCAATCAAAAAAAATTCGCAATCCTCTCCCAGAAAAAGAACTAACTAGAGAGATTTTAATGAAAATTAGGTATTTCTTTTAAGAGAACTACAAATAGTATCTAAAAAATGTAAAAGCAGATTCAAATATACAGAACAGTGTAACTTGCGTTGGGAGTTAAAATGGATGCCAAAGGACATTGGTCTATTTCTTTGTCTCTGAATAACTTCTGGTAATCCTTAGGAACTAGGAGACTCCTGTAGACATCTGTGCACACTGCAAAACCCAGCAACTGTGTGACATTCACAAAGGCCTTTTGACACCATCCCAACCACTCGCCTAATGTGAAATACCAAAAGGAAAATATCCTCAAATAGTTTTTTTTTTTTTCTGTTTGTGTGTTTTTCATGACATAAGTGAAATAAAAGGGGATTCAAACTTCTCTTTAAGTATTTACCTTGGTGCCTGACAAAGGATCCACCTGGGTGGCCAATGAACTAATTAATTTGAATTAATGTAGCAAGGGAGGTGAAGGAGTAAGACCTGCTAGACTCCTGTAGCTACCGTCAGGCAGCTGTGAGCAACCAGAAACATTGGTTTGATAGAACTAATTCAAGTGTGTGTGGTTTTCAACTCCTGGTGGAATTCTTCGAGTCTACACTATGGCCACAAGGGGCTCAACTGAAGTGAAAAATTTCCAATATGCAGACAGATTTGTAATTAACGTAGAGAACTAGCCAGCTGTCTCTCGTGGGAAAGTTCTTATTTCATGGCCAATTCTATTCCATAAAGGAATCTGACGCTTTGCTAACCACAGGGCACTGGAAACAGAGCTTTTGTCTTGTGTTTGTATCACCTCCTTTCCCCTTCATTCTAGTGGGCTGAATTGTGTCACCCTAAAAAGAAATGTTCAAGTCCAAACTCCCAGTACCTGTGAATGGGCTCTTATTTGGACACAAGGCCTTTGAAAACTAATCAAACAAACAAACAAACAAACAAAAAATAAAATAAAAATAAAAAATAAAAAACTTAATCGAGTTCAGATGAGGCAATGCTGGATTCAAGTGATCCCTAAATGCAAGGACTCTTTTCCTTACAAAGTGAGAAGTGTCACAGAGACACAGAGGGAAGAAGGCCATCTGTTTATTCACATTTCCAACTTCATGCTATCCATTCAGTACCATTATTTGGAAGCCAGGATAACACTCTTAGCTTTCTTCCTCAGTGCCGTCTCCTGAAACCCAACATGGAGAGTCACACAGTTTAGGTAGAGAATGGAAGATCCAGACCCCAGACAAGATCATTGATGCCTCTCCCCGCACTGTTTACCCTATGGCTACAAATCATCACCTCTGAGAATGTCTGGATCTAAACGAGTGAGATATTTGTTGTTGTTTGTTTAGAGAGCCTTGTATAGCTTGATTGAGGGCACTGGCCCAGGGAAGTCTTTCTAGCCCCATTGTGAAATCTCTGTGCCTCCTGCAGTTTCCTCATTTGTAAATTAAGACCATTTTACCCCTCTCCTGGGGTTGTTACGTCATCACACCCAGGGGACTTAAAATGAGTGCATACACCTGCATTTGACCCTTACTAATCCCAGTGTGATTAACCAAAGAAATGAACATGATCTGAATCTAAGAGTCAGGAACCAAGGTAAAGACCCAAGTAAAACGAACAACCCAAACCTACCTGAAAGTCATGGGATGGTGGACTTTTTGTCACCCCAGGACAGCTGGCCTGTGTTTACCCAAAAACTGGGCAAATTTTCATCCTTCAGAATGGACAAGGTGCCCAACACCAGCTTCCTTGCAAGTGCCCACTGAGCTCCCAGCTCCAACAGAGCAGATTAAATAGAGCAGTGAGTTATCACCAAGAGTGAGTTTTCTATTGAGCAAGACTTTGCCTAGCACATGTGCCCCAGGGGATCAGTGAGGCTGTGCTCATTGTGGGATGGCACCTGGTGGCGGTGAAGTGGAGGAAGTCATGGAGAAAAGGTGAATGAAGGAACAGGGAGACCCCTGAAAGGAAGGAAGCATCGTTCTGGAGAAGCTAAGCAAAAAATAAAATAAAATAAAATAAAAGCATCCAGGGAATTAAACAGAACACAGAAGACCAGATTAGAGGCGCGTTTCAATAGTAGGAGTTATTAGGAATAGTCCAGGGAGGAAGACAGCGCAACCTGGGCTAACTCCCAGACCATTCTCAGCTGAGTTTTCATGTGGCTTTAAAAGGAGCTGGACCGATGGAGTCTGGACTGTGCACCTAAGGGGACAAATCTCATATTTAAATTTGCAGAAATGTGAGGGCAGGGCCAAGATGACTGATTAGAAACAGCGGTGATCTGAGGATCCCATCAAGAAAAAACAAAAAAGCATGTAAATCCTTCACTGGCAACCAAGGTACCCAGGTTCTCTGATCAGAACGACTAGGAGGCTGGCGTGATTCCCGAGGAGAAAGGAAGAGCAGTGTGGTGTGGCAGCCCACCCGAGAGCTACCCAGGGCACAGAAGCCCCTCTCCACAGCCAAGGGAGGCGGTGAGTGCATGCGCTCCCCGGCCGGGTGAGACGGGAAGTCTTCTTCCAATTGCAGGTTTTTCTCAGTGGAAGGGTTCGTGGTCTCACCGGCTTCAAGGAATGAAGCCTTGGACCACAGCGGTGAGTGTTGCAGCTCAATTAGAGAAATGCGCGGACCCAAAGAGTGTGTGGCAGCAAGATTTACTAAAGAGAAAGCAAAAGTAAAGCAGAAGCGAGAGTAAAGCTTCCACTTGGTGGAAGGGAGCCCGGAAGGGTTGCTGTTTCTGGCTTGGGTGCCTTATGCTTGTCCCCGTATGACCCCTCCCTTTTTCCCTTTTCTGTCCTATAGAATTAGCTTATTTTCTATCTGCCTGTGGGTTGGCGGGCCTGATTGGTTAAACACATCAGGCTGCAGCTAGAGCTTAACCTCCCTATATGATTGGTTGAAGTTTCAATCCCTTAGCTTGCAGCTATGACTCATTTTGGCTTAGGGGAAAGTCCCCTTAGGGAAGTCCCTGTGATCCCAGGAAGTCCAGTCCCAGGAAGTAGCCACTTAGTCCTTCACGGGAAACCGTGCTTTTTCCATGGAACTGTGCAACCCGTGGATCAGAAGATCTTACTCACGAACCCACGCCACCTAGGCCTAGCGTCCCCTAACCCCAGAGCTGCACAGATTCTCAACAGCCTCTCAGCTGGAATCTGCTTAAGCCTACTGAGCTCCCGGGGGAGGGGCCACCAGCCCCAGAGCTTCGGTTGCCTGCTGTCCACACCATTTGAGCTCCTTGAGGGAGGTGCAGGACCCACAGCTGCCTAACAAGCTAAGCTCCCTGGGAATGGGGAGGGCGGCATATATCTCTGTAGCTCCAGGCTGTGCTTTTCCCGGCTGGCACCAGGGAGGCTGGACTGCTTGGTCCCGAGACGTGTCCCCAACAGCCCAACACATCGGCTGTGGCATTCAGCAGCGGAGTGCCTCTTCAGGCCTGACCGTGACTCATCCTTCCTCACTGGGAGGGGCTTCCCTGCAGACACTCCAATAACTCCAGCCAGAGGCTCAGGGACAGAATCCGGATCTCTCTGGGCCTGAGCCTCTGGGGAAGGGGTGACCACAGTCTCTATGGACCAGCAGACTTAGCCTTTCCTCCGGGTAGTTCTGAGAAATCCAGACAGCCCAGATGAGTGGGTTTCCTGCAGCGAGGTACACACCCTCCACCAAGGGACAGTCAAAGAGCTTCGTTAAATGGGTCCTGTCCCCCATCCCATCCAACTGGATGAGACTCTCCAGTAGGAGTTGTCTGACACCCGATACAGGAGCGATCTACTGGCATCAGGTTGGTGCCCCTTGAGGTCAAAGATCCCGGAAGAAGGAGCAGGCACCCATCTTTGCTGTTCTCCAGCATGAGAGTGAGCCAGATGAGTAGGGCCTGAAGTGAATCCCCAGCAAACCGCAGCAGCCCTACAGAAGAGGGACTTGACCATTGGAAGAAAAACAAACAAAAAGCAACAACAGCAGCATCATCACCAACAACGACAAAAACAAAAACTCCTTTCAAGGGTCAGCAATGTCAAACATCAAAACTAGACGAACTCGTGAAGATGAGAAAGAATCAATGAAAAAATGCTGAAAACCCAAATGGTGGGAGTGCCTCTTCTCCAGATGTGCCCAGGGTCTCTCCAGCAAGAGCACAGAACTGGATGGAGGATGAGATGGATGAATTGACAGGAGTAGGCTTCAGAAGATGGGTAATAAAAAAAAATGAGCTAAAGCAACATGTTCCAACCCAATGCAAAGAAGCTAAGAATCTTGATAAAATATTAGAAGAGCTGCTAACTAGAATAACTGGTTTAGAGAGAAACATAAATGACCTGATGGAGCTGAAAACCACAGCACAAGAACTTTGTGAAGCATACACAAGTAACGATAGCCAAATCAACCAAGCAGAAGAAAGGATAACAGAGCTTGAAGACCACTTTGCTGAAATAAGGCATGCAGACAAGACTACAGAAAAAAGAATGAAAAGGAATAAACAACGCCCCCAAGAAATATAAGACTTCATAAAAAGACCAAACCTATAATTGATTGGAGCACCTGAAGGAGACAAGGAGAATGGAAACAAGCTAGAAAACACACTTTAGTATATTACCCAGGAGAACTTCCCCAACCTAGCAAGAGAAGCCAACATGCAAATTCAGAAAATACAGAGAACACCACTAAGATATTCCACCACAAGATCAGCCCCAAAACACATAATCATCAGATTCTCTAAAGTTGAAATGAAGGAAAAAATGTTAAGGGCAGCCAGAGAGAAAGGTCAGGTCCCCTACAAAAGGAAGCCCATCAGACTAACAGAATTCTCAGCAGAAACTCTGCAAGCCAGAAGAGATTAGGGGCCAATATTCAACATTTTTAAAGAAAAAAGATTTCAAATCAACACCCTAACATCACAATTAAACAGCTAGAGAGGCAAGAGCAAACTAATTCAAAAGCTAGCAGAAAACAAGAAATATCTAAGATCAGAGAAGAATGCAAGAATGCAAAAACCTTCCAAAAAATCAATGAATTCAGGAGCTGGTTTTTTGAAAAAATTAACAATTAGATAGATCACTAGTTAGATTAATAAAGAGGAAAAGAGAAGAATCAAATAGACACAATGAAAAATGACAAAGGGGATATCACCACTGACCCCACAGAAATACAAACTACCATGAGAGAATACTATAAACACCTCTACACAATAAACTAGAAAATCTAGAAGAAATGGATAAATTCCTGGACACATACAACTGCCCAAGACTAAATCAGGAAGAATTTGAATCCCTGAATAGCCAATAACAAGTTCTATAATTGAGGCAGTAATTAAGAACCTACAATCAAAACAAAGCCCAGGATCAAACAGATTTACAGCCAAATTCTACCAGAGGCACAGAGAGGAGCTGGTACCATTCCTTCTGAAATTATTCCAAATAATTGAAAAGGAGGAATTCCTCCCGAACTCATTTAATGAAGCCAGCATCATCCTGATACCAAAACCAGGAAGAGACAAAACGAATAAAGAGAACTTCAGGCCAACATACCTGATGAACATCGATGTGAAAATTCTCAATAAAATACTGGCAAACTGAATCCAGCAGCACATCAAAAAGCTTATCCACCACGAACAAGTAAGCTTCATCCCTGGGATGCAAGGCTGGTTCAACATATGCAAATTGATAAATGCAATCCATCACATAAACAGAACCAATGACAAAAACCACATAATTGTTTCAATAGATGCAGGACAGGCCTTTGATAAAATTAAACATCCCATCACGTTAAAAACTCTCAATAAACTAGGTATTGATGGAACATATCTCAAAATAATAAAAGATATTTCTGACAAACCCACAGCCAATATCATATTGAATGGGCAAAAGCTGGAATTCCCTTTGAAAACTGGCCCAAGACAAGGATGCCCTCTCTCACCACTTCTACTCAACATAGTTTTGGAAGTTCTAGCCAGGGCAATCAGGCAAGAGAAAGAAATAAAGGCTATTCAAATAGAGAGGAAGACAAGTTGTCTCTGTTTGCAGATGACATGATTTTAAGTTTAGAAAACCCCATTTCTCAGCCCAAAAATCCCTTAAACTGATAAGCAACTTTAACAAAGTCTCAGAATACAAAATCAATGTGCAAAAATCGCAAGCATTCCTTTACACCAACCATAGACAATCAGAGAGCCAAATCATGAATGAACTCCCATTCACAATTGCTACCGAAAGAATAAAATTCCTAGGAATACAGCTAGCAAGTGATGTGTAGGACCTTTTCAAGGAGAACTACAAACCACTCTTCAAGGAAATAAGTGGAAAACAAATAGAAAAACATTCCATCTTCATCAATAGGAAAAATCAATATTGTGAAAATGGCCCTACTGCCCAATGTAATTTATAGATTCAATGCTATACCCATCAAACTACCATTGACATTCTTCACAGAATTAGAAAAAAAACACTGTAAATTTCATATGGAATCAAAGAAGTCCCCGTATAGCTAAGACAATCCTAAGCAAAAAGAACAAAGCTGGAGGCATCAAACTACCCGACTTCAAACTATACTACAAAGCTACAGTAACCATATCAGCATGGTACTGGTACCAAAACAGGCATATAGACCAACTGAACAGAACAGAGACCTCGGAAATAACACCACACCTCTCCAACAACTGGATCTTTGACAAACCTGACAAAAATAACCAATGGGGGAAGGATCTCCTATGCAGTAAATGGTGCTGGGGAAACTGGCTAGCCATACGCAGAAAACTGAAAGTGGACCCATTCCTTACACCTTACACAAAAATTAACTCAAGATGAATTAAAGACTCAAATTTAAAATCCAAAACCATAAAAACCCTAGAAGAAAACCTAGGCAATACCATTCAGGACATAGGCATGGGGAAACATTTCATGATGAAAAATGACAAAAGCAATCGCAACAAAAGCCAAAATTGACGAATGGAATATAATTAAACTGAAAAGCTTCTCCACAGCAAAAGAAACTAGCATCAGAGTGAACAGGCAACCTGCAGGGTGGGAGAAAATATTTGCAATTTACCTATCTGACAAAGGTCTAATATCCAGAATTACAAGGAATTTAAACAAATTTACAAGAATAAAAACAACCCCATGAAAAAGTGGGCAAAGAATATCAACGGACACTTCTCAAAAGAAGACATTTACACAGTCAACACACATATGTAAAAAGCACAACATCACTGATCATCAGAGAAATGCAAATAAAAACCACAATGAGATACCATCTCACACCAGTCAGAATGGTTATTATTAAAACGTCAAGAGCAATAGATGCTGGCAAGGCTATGGAGAAATAGGAACAGTTTCACACTGTTGTTGTGAAAATAAATTAGTTCAACCATTGTGGAAGATGTATGGTGATTCCTCAAGGATCTAGAACCAGAAATACCATTTGACCCAGCATTCCCATTACTGTGTGTATAACCAAAGGAATATAAATCATTCTACTCTAAAGACACCTGCACACGTATGTTTACTGCAGCATTATTTACAATAGCAAAGTCATAGATCCAACCCAAATGCTCATCAATGATAGACTGGATAAAGCAAATGTGGTACATATGCAGCATGGAGTACTATGCAGCCATAAAAAGGAATGAGATTATGTTCTTTGCAGGGACATGGATGAAGCTGGAAGACATCATCCTCAGCAAACTAGCACAGGAACAGAAAGCCCAACATTGCATGTTCTCACTCATAAGTGGGAGTTTAACAGTGAGAACACATGGACACTGAGAGGGGGACAACACACACCGGGGCCTGTTTTGGAGGTGAGGAGTGAGGGGAGAAAACTCAAAGGACAGGTTAAATAGGTGCAGCAAACCACCATTGCACATGTATACTTACGTAATAAATTTGCATGTTCTGCACGTGTATCCCAAAACTTAAAGTAAAATAAAAAATATAAATAAATAAATTTGCAGATATAAGTGACATTGCCTTAACCTTCTTTTTACTTACTATATTTGCTTTTAATTATATCTATAACTGCTATACCTAGGGATTATTATTGTAACTAATCCTTACATTTAATATTAAACATTTGATAAATGCAGAAAAGCATAAGGGAAAAAATAACGATGGCCCCATAATGATACTATTCAATGATTACTTTTGGTGTTTGGTAAGTTATCTGATTCTTCAAAATGATACCATGCTATTTTGAAAACAAATTTTAAATAACTAATGTAAATTTTTTTCAAGCAATTGAATATTTTGCTACAAAACTATTTCAAATGACTCTGTAGCCATAGATATGAACTGATTTACATCTCCAGCTCTTTTTTTATTGCATTGTTCATTTGTCTTTAGGCTTTAGCATTAAAAATAAGGCTATGTCAAATGTACTTGAGACACAAGGCTGAAAATTGTTTTCTTTCTACTGCTTTTGTTTCTACTACACCTCTCAAAAATCTACACCTTCACATTCCAGTTGTGTTTATAGGGTTTGGCTCTAGGGTCTCACCCATTTCTATCTTGAATTGTAATTCCTATAATTCCCACATGTCAAGGGAGGGACCTTGTGGGAGGTGATTGTATAATGGGAGCATTTTCCCCCATGCTGTTCTTGCGATAGTGTATGAGTTCTCACAAGATCTGATGGTTTTATAAATGGTAGCTTTTCCTGTGCTCTGACATGCTCTCTCTCTCACACACACACCTGCCACCATGTAAGGTGTGCCTGCTTCCCCTTCCACCATGACTGTAGCTTTCCTGAGGTCTCCCCAGCCATGCAGAACTGTGAGTCAATTAAACCTCTTTCCTTTATAAATTACCCAGTTTGGGGAAGTTCTTTATAGTAGTGTAAAAATGGCCTAATACAGATGTTTAACCATAAACTGGGAAATCATAAACATTTTCATTGTTTTAATCTTTTCCAACTTGACAGGTGGCAATAATTTCACATTTATATTTGAAATGTATACCCCATTGATGATCACTGAGATTAATCAATTTCAGGGTTGATAGTATTTGTACTGGTTATTTTTAAAATTCTGAATTGTTTATTCTCATTCTTAATTATATTTTCAGATTCTATCTTAATTATTTGCAGGACATCTTTGTGTATTAATGATATTAACATTTATGAGTCACATTTATTGTGTTTTTAATTTGATTTTGGATAATATCATCATGTAATAATTTCAAATTTCTGTAGACATGACTCTAAATCTTTTATTCTGTAGTTTCTGGTTTGGGTTTTGGTTGCATACTTAACTTGGCCTTTTGCAACTCCAACTTCTAATAAATAAACGATTTTTTGTTCTTTTTCTGGATTTAACATTTAAATAACTCATCCCTTTGCAAATTGTGTGTGGGTGTGCGGGGAGGAGATGGAGAGTTTGACTTACTTTCTTTCCATCCCTTAGATTCTAATCTGCCTAGCTAGGCTCAGTTCTCTTTTTCTCTCTACAAGATAGATGAATTTTATAATTATGTTTTAGAAAACATATTCCTTTATACATTTTGAAAAGGCTATGTCATAGCCATAGATTCATTTGAATAAAAAAAAATAAAAATTTCACATTTTCATTTGTATCAGATGTTTTTAAAAATCCTAATGTACAGCTCGGATTCACTGGGAAGCAGCCTCTGAGATACAGATGAACATCCCGGAAGTTTTTAAGGAGTGATCACAGGATCAGTACCTATGAATGGAGGGGAAGAAAGGAGAATTGGGCAGAGGAAGAAGTTGGGTTGAGGTGCAGCTCCAGTGAGATCTCTGCTAACCCTACAGGGAGCAGACCTTACATCTAAGATGCCCCCTAAGAGAGGTCCAGAGTTGGCATGAGGAGACAGAGCCTCTATGCTACTGCATTAGCCAGTCATTGTCTGAGGGCTGCCCAGAAGGCAGCAGGACCTTGGGCAAGGTGACTCTCAGCCAAGGCAATTCCTGAGGAGCTACCAGCCCAAAGTGTTTTCAGCAGCCAGGGAAATGCAGTCCTTCTGTTCTAGAAGGGGATCTGGGAGGTGGAGCCCAGCACCCTTAAGAGCCCACTGTTGTGGCCTTTCTGATAGGGTCGCTACTTGTGAGACCTGGGAGCAGCTCACCCAGGAGGCTACTAGCATCTCCTCCTGGGGAAACTTAGCAGAGGAAATTTCTGGACTTAACTACAGTCTCTGCCACTAGAGCCAGCCTCAATCTGCAAATGATGCACATAGCTTTCCCTTTTTCCCATATGAGGCTCTCATCCCACTTGGCTAGCAACTCTTCTGGTTTGCCTGGGCCATGAGCCAACTCCTGTCCTTGGAGGTCTGAGTCAGTGTTTATCATGCCTTATCAGGGGATGGTTCCATTCACTGTTAAAACTGGAGAAGAAAGTCCTAAGAAACACCACGTGGATACCACGTGTCAAGCTTATTTCTCCCCAGCTCCATGTAGAAGTGACCGCACACCCTCCTGATGGCAGGGGCAGCTACCTTGCTGCAGTGGTAGTACCTCTTCTAGGTGGCCTGGCGTGTGCACTGTGGCACCTCCCTTTCTATCAAGTGGGCCATTTGGTCTGATGTGATGTCACAAGAAATGCCATATTGGGAATCAGTCATTCTGTAAGAGGATTCTCTTCCTTTGACACAAGCAGTCTCAACTGCCCACCTGGTGGCTGGAGTTTTGCATTCAGTAGAATTCTAAGTGTGTCCTCTGGAAATCAGTACCTCTAAAATCCACAGAAATCTCAACTGTCTAGATGAAAATCACACATTCACAAGTGGATATGATGACTGACGAGGCCACTTCTGCTGAAAGCTAATGATTTTATCTGTTGGAAATGTAGCACATGAAATGGTCACTGACTTAGCACCTACACTGAATTTTAAAAAATGACCCCTCATACTCACAGGACATTACCTCTGAGCTGGCCCAGAAGATGCATCTTTGCAGGCTGTCCCATTACTCTGGACTGGATGCTTCTGAGGGTGTGATGTGTGGTGAGATTAGTGCTGTGGTCATGTCCCCACTGTCATGTCTCCATTTTTATAAAGTGGGTCCCTTGGTGTGATGTGATGTCACATGAAATGCCTTACCATGCACCAAATATTCTGTAAGCTCCCAGAGCAACAGAATACTGTGCGGAGGCCCCAAATGAGAAAGGCAAGCTCATCACCAGAAAGTGCCCTTTCCTATCAAAAAGAATTGCTGCCCCTTACAAGACAGGAGGACTCCAATGTGATCAATTGTGACCAAGTTGGACCAGCCTTGAACCACAGATCAGACTTATTTTCTTTCTCTGCTCATTGGCCATTAGGTACCCAATCCTTATGGTATGTTCACACTGTCTCCAGGGTTCTCATCGGGTACTAAATCTTGTATCCTGGAAGAGAACTTCATATCAACAAGCTCCTTATCAAGGATGGTACAATCAGGAGAAAAAAGTCCTGCAGTAATTTGAACAGAGGACTTTCAATGTAAAGAAGTTCTAACTTGGGATATGAAAGCATAAAGAGCACTCAAAAGAATCACCTCAGCTGAGGGAGAGTACCCAAGGAAGGACAAATTTGGAAGCAGTGCCTCCTCCCTGCAGCTAGGATTACAGTGAAGAAGCCATGGATGCAGCACCTGAATGGCAGAGAAACTTGCTGGGTTAGAAGGTCACTGTGTCTACCCTACACTCAAAGGACGGGATTAAGTGCAAGGACATGAATACAAAGAACATGGCAGTCATTGGGGATTGTCGCAGAAGTCCGCCGACTACATTTAATTATCATTATGTTACTGTAGATACCACATTTTCTAAGTAGTTTTCATAATCGTAATTTAAATATCTGAGTAAATATCCATTATCTGAATAAATAAAATTATGTATTCATTGAACCATGTTTTCTGAAATGTATAGGTTTATTCTCATTCATAAATTTAAACAACATAAAACAGTAGTGACAGAAAAGCACCAGAGTGTGCAGATTCAAGCGTCTGCACTACAGAGATTAGATTCATAAGATGTCATTAGATGAGGAACATGCATGATATGGTTTGTCTGTGTCCCCACCCGAATCTCATCTTGACTTATAGCTCCCATAATTTCCACATATTGTGTGAGGGACCCAGTGGGAGATAATTAAATCATGGTGGCAGTTTCCCCCATACTGTTCTCATGGTAGTGAACAAGTCTCATGAGATCTGATGGTTTTATAAGGGAAAATCTCTTTTGCTTGGTTCTCATTCTCTCTTGCTTGCCACCATGTAAGATGTGACTTGCTCTTCCTTGCTTTCAACCATGACTGTGAGGCCTCCTCAACCACGTGGAACTGTGAGTCAATTAAACCTCTTGCCTTTATAATTACCTAGTCTTGGGTATGTCTTTATTAGCAGCATGAGAACAGACTAATACAATGCAGTACAGTCAAAATTTAGAGACTCTACATGCTAAGAATAGATCTAGCCAATCAGTCCATGTATATCTGAACTACCTCATTTTACCTCTTCCATTGCTCAGACTTGAAGTGAGATGTCATCTCTCAATTTTTATTGATGGATAGTATATGGGATGAGTCTAGGAAATCTGTCCCTGAACTTTTAATAAAGTTGTTCTTTAAAGTAAGAGAATAAAAATGGAAACCGTTGTATTTTCTTATTTCTCAAGACATAAAATTGGTTCTAGTGGATCAAAAACAGTAATATCGTGGCTGCTTAATAATGCCTAAATGTTTTTAGAGAACCCTTGTTATTATACTGGTTCACGTCCTTGTGGTAAATCTTCTATAAGAGAAAGCTATTTTAGAATTCAGGACTAAGAAAACTCTGTGTCCCCTTGAACTTAATGTTTTCTCCTCTCTCATAATTAGAATTCTGTACATTTTTTTTTTCTTAGCTAAGATGTAAGTAGGCTATTAAGATCTGTTCAAGGCTGGGCACAGTGGCTCACACTTGTAATCCCAACACTCTGGAGGCCAAGGCGGGTGGATGGCTTGATTTCAGAATTTGAGACCACCCTGAGCAACATGACAAAACCCTATCTCTACAAACAATACAAAAATTAGCTGGGTGTGGTGGTACACGCCTGTGGTCCCAGCTACTAGGGGCTGAGGTGGGAGGATTGCTTGAGCCTGGAAGGTGGAGGTTGCAGTGAGCCAAGGTTGTACCACTTCACTCCAGCCTGGATGACACAAGGAGACCCTTTCTCAGAAAAAAAATCAAAAACAAAAAACCTGTTCACAACTCATTCACAGAAATAATGCTAACTTTTATAGTTGATGCATTATGTATACCTTTTTTTGGTAAAACTGTTGTA
Organism: Macaca mulatta; assembly: GCF_049350105.2. Classification (NCBI taxonomy): domain Eukaryota; kingdom Metazoa; phylum Chordata; class Mammalia; order Primates; family Cercopithecidae; genus Macaca; species Macaca mulatta. The sequence goes on from NC_133411.1 coordinate 6,155,164, forward strand.
AACATATTTTTCTATTTTGATGGATATTTGTTATAAGCAGTGTTAAACATTTTATGGAAAGAGGTATAATATAAATATTATACATAAATTCATGAACTTCTTTATCTTTCTTTCCTCTGTCGTTAGATGTTTAGAGATTTTTGAATTGTTTGCTCTCATTGATAATGCCACCAGGGAAGCTTGTTTCATCACATCTGGGAGAACAGATCCGTTTTATAAATGCTTAAGAGAGGTTTTGAATGATTCAAGGTTTTGACTCTCTTTAGAGCTTTCCCCATATGTTGCCATATTGATTTCAAAAGGTTAAATTTTTACATGTATAAAACTATTTAATATATGCTCTATTATATTTTAAGATAATAAATATTATATGAAAGACTATTTTTTACATTTTTAAATTAACTTATAAATTTATCATGGTAGTTTTTAGCTGATGCATACAGATTTCCTGGCTATTTAATCGGTTAATCTGAAAATAATTATAGCTCAAGTTTCTTCATTCCAACTTTATTGTGAATATAAAACACACTTGATATTTACTAAAAAACTGAAATGTAGATTGTGAAGTCATCTTAGATAATCACACAGCCACTAGCAGACAAATTAACTAACAGGATTCTATATTTACAGATTATAAAGAATAAGAGTTTGTAAAAATACACTGGTTTCTGTTTGCTTATGCAGCATCACCCAGCCCTCCACCTGCACCCCTGGAAGGATGGCAGGCGTGGAGGTTGGGCTGGTGCTGGTGATGGAGTGAGATACTGGAACAGGGTCTGCTCTCTTGGTACAGCAGCAAGGACTGGAGGAAACAGCGTTGTCTTAGCCCCAAGAGTTTATGGGAATTTTCAGCTTTACCTATTTTTATCATTCTGATCAAATGTTAATAAATTCATAGGAGTAAAAGAATAAAAAATAAAACCCTTGTATTTTCTTATTTGTCAAGATATGAAATTAGTACTAGTGGATCAAGAATAATAATATTTTGGCTATTTAATAATAATATCTATGAGTAGATGCTAAGTTTAATTTTAAAGAAATCTATAATAGAAAAAAGACATTGTGATTCTTTATTACAACTTCTTTTTCAGATCATAAAATTCTTTGGAGTCTACCTCTAAAAATATCTAGCTCACCTCCCTCTCTTCTGCTGCCACGGGGCTGTTACATGTCCTGTGAGGCAGTCACTTTGCCTTCACCCGTTGGATGACCTGCCACCCAATCCTGCTCTCTTCCCACAGAATTATCTTCCAAAAATGCAACTCACTTTGTGTCAGGCTCCTGCTTAATAAACCTTTGTTACTTCTCCCTCAGGATGAAGTCCTAATTTCTCGTCACCTTATAAAAAATGATTACAGGCCAGGCGCAGTGGCTCATGCCTGTAATCCCAGCACTTTGGGAGGCCAAGGCAGATAAATCACAAGATCAGGAGATCGAGACCATCCTGGCTAACATGGTGAAACCTTGTCTCTACTGAAAATACAAAAAATTAGCCAGGCATGGTGGCAGGTGCCTGTAGTCCCAGCTACTTGGGAGGCTGAGGCAGGAGAATCACTTGAGCCCAGGAGGCAGAGGTTGCAGTGAGCCAAGATCATACCACTGCACCCCAGCCTGGAAGACAAAGTGAGATTCCATCAAAAAAAAAAAAAGATTACAATTTGGCCACATTCAGCATTTTTTTAACCTCACTCTTCACATATAATTTATGACCTAGCTAAGACCAACAAAATGCAATTAGCTAATAGATACTCATTGAAAGGCAGGGCGGTGTGAGGTGATACAGCCTAACTCAATTTGATCTCTGAAATGAATTTTTAGCTTAGAAAGTCAAATATAGCTTGATCACAGTAAAAAGTGGGAAAATCCTTTTATATAAAACATTAGATTTGGAGAGGCAAAATAATTATTTTTAGAGCTCTAAAAAGAACAATTGGGGAGAATAATTACTACATACGTCAACATTGTCATCACAAATTGTTACTAAAAGGTTTTGTGTCTCCTCTAAATGAACTGTTGCCAAACTACAAATATCAAAATAAAAATATAAGCCAATATAAATATAACTGCATCCACTTTTATGAAACTCTGCTCAGAAACTAAAACTGAGTATTGATGGATTATGTCATAAATCTATGAAAACTGAGCTTTTCAAAATCTAGAGCAATGATCTTCATCTTAGTCCCCACCTTCACCCGCTGTCTGTATCATACCTTTTCCCTCTGCTGCCTTCTCTTTCCAATTTTTACTCTAAGTATTTCTTCAAAAATCAGAAAAACTACCCATTGTCCAAGGGATCCCCATGTTAGTTTTTAGCTTCATTCCTTTGAACCCCTAAGAAACTCTTCTCTATTCCTGTCACTACCCAAAGCCTGTAAAAACTGGTCTCACAGCACACTGTTGGTTTGGAAAAAAATCTGTTCGAATTCTTGGACCTTTGAAGGGAGTATGTGTAGTATAGTTTTTCTTTTTCATTCTTGGTTCTGGGAGAAAGCTAAAAAGATAGGGAAGGGGTGAGAAATTAAACAATGGCTTCAATAAACAGAGGAAAACAAAAGTGAAAAAAAAACACTAAAACACAGAAAAAATAAAAGTCTGCAAACAGCTTCCATGTCTGCTTCTGTTTCTCAGTGTTTGTAACACTTGAGTCAAAACAAACCTGTGGGTTCAGTGTTTCTCTGAGCAGGTAGGAGGTTGTCAGCCTAAAAGAGTCAGATTGAAGCTGTCACTCACGAACCTTCACATCTGATCAACTTTCCAATCTTGATTCATCAGCTGCACTGTTCACTCTGCAGAAAATCCTTTGATCTGAAGCCTTAGGGACAATTTCAATTTTTTGGCAGAAGCCAACTTTTTAATATATAGCTATTTTATATATTGGCTATATATTCTGCCTACAACATAGGCAGAATAATGGTCCTTAATAATGCACATATTCTAATTTCCAGAACTTGTGAATATATTACCTCATATGACAAAAAAAAGACTTCGCAGATGCAATTAAAGTTAAGGACTTTGAGATGGGGAGATCATTCTGGAATATTCAGATGAGTCTAATCTAATCACTTGGATCATTAAAAGCAGAGAACCTTTCTCAAACAGGATCAGAGAAAAAGATGACTGATGGAAGTAGGGCCAGGGAAATGCTACACAGCTGAATAAGACGATAGAGGAAGGGGCTGTGAGCCAAGGAATCTGGACCTTGGCTAGAAACTGAAAAAGGCAAAGAGAATAATGCTGTCCTAGATCCTCCAGAAAAGATTGCTGACATTTTTATTTTAGCATAGTGAGACTCATATCAGACTTGAAGACTTGTATGGTAATACATTTGTGTTGTTTTAAGGCACTGAATTTGTTGCAATTTGTTATGATAGCAGTAGAAAAGTAACGCACCATAGTTCACTTTTGAGTTCTTTAATTATGATTTTTTTACAAAACGTTGTTGCTATGATTTCTCCTTCTAAGACCTTCAGTGACCCACTGCTAACAGATCTGACTCGCTTCAAAGTGACGGATGAAACCCATATGTAGATATTCCTGGGTTCAGTTGAAAGAGTGCTTACATTGAGAGAGGACTTGAGGCAAGCTGAGTATAGGGCTTGATCATGAGTTTAATATCTACCTCTCTCACTGGACTGCTCCATCAATGAGGGCAGGTTTATCTATCATATTCCCCTGTGCTGTGGTTTCTTGTTGTTGTTGTTGTTCCCACCTAAGCTCATGTTGAAATTTAATCCCCAGCATGACAATATTAGGAGGAAGGTATTAGTGGAAGATGTTTGAGTTATGGGAACAGATTCCTTGTGAATGACTTGGTGCTGTTCTAATGGTAGTGAGTGAGTTTTCCATCTCACGAGATGAATCAGTTCTTGAAGGAATGGATGAGTTTCCTTGAGAGTGGGTTGTTATGAAGCCAGGACACTCTCGGGTTTGGTCCCTTTCAAGTGCCTGCTTCTCTTTTGACCTTCTCACTGGGTTTGGTGCAGCACAGAAGCCCTCACCAGAAGCTGGGCAGAGGCACAGCCTACAGAACCATGAGCAAAATAAACCTCTTTTCTTTATAAATCACCCAGCCTCAGATATTTCTTTGCAGCAACACAGAAAGGACTAAGACATCCTGGATGCTCAGTTCTTGGAGAAGCATGGGTGTTTTGCCAAAGCACTTAAGAGCAGGCCTCTGGATGTCTGACTGCACAGGCTCAAATTCCAGCTGGGTAGGTTCTAAGCTGTGTGCCGTGTGCCTGTGGGCAGATAAGTCAATGCATCTCCTGTGCCTCTGTGAGGCCAGCAGCAGTACTTCATAAAGGATAGCTGGGAGAATTAAGTACATTATGGTCATTTTTCAACTAGCATGTACCTAATATGTGCTAGGTCCTCTTCTGGGCACCTTGGAACTATCAGTGAACAAGGAAAAAAACAATCCTCTGCCCTCTTACAGCTTACATTCTAGTGTGAGAACACAAATAATAAGTATACTAAATGACAAATAGCAAAACAAAATGAGGCAAGGAAAAGAAATAGTATCAAAGGCAGCTGGTTATGATTTTTAAAATATAGTGGCCAAGTGTATTAACTGGTTCTCACACTGCTAATAAAGAGATACCCAAGGCTGGGTAATTTATAAAGGAAAGAGGTTTAAATGACTCACAGTTCGGCATGGCTGGGGAGGCCTCAAGAAACTTACAATCGTGGCAGAAGGGGAAGCAAACATATCCTTCTTCACATGGCACCAGCAAGGAGAAGTATGAGTGAAGCAAGGGAAATGTCCCTCATAAAACCATCAGACCTTATGAGAATTCACTCACCGTCATGAGAACAGCATGGGGGAAACCACCCCCATGATTCAATTACTTTCCACAGGGTCCCTCCCATGACACGTGGGGATTATGGGAACTACAATTCAGAATGGGATTTGGGTGGGGGGTTTTGGCCAAACCACATCACCAGGGTAGGCTTTATTTTCAAAAAGAAGGACATTTTGAAAACTCTTAAAGGGGATGAGAAAATTAGTAACATCGGTATTTAGGGCAAGGGCTTTCTCAGCAGAAAGAGCATCTGGACAAAGGCCTTGAGGCTGGAGGAAGCCGATGGAATGGAAGACCTGGTGACAGGCACATCTGGAGTAAAGAGAACAGGGAGAAATTTGGTAGTGAGGGAAATAATGTGGGGTTAGGTTATGTGGAGTCTAGCAAGCCATTTTAGAAGAAGAAAAGTTTTCAGCAGGGATACCAGGAACAGACATTTACAATGAGCCACTCTGGCTTCTGTATCTAGGACAGACTCCAGAGGACGTGGGGTAGAGTCAGGGTCAGGAACGTGGAGACCAAATCCAAGGCCACTGGGAAACAGGGACATGAGATTGTGGTCCCTCAGAATAGAGTGGTAGTCCCGGAGATGGTAAGAAATAATTAGATTGCTGGACAAGTTTCAAAATAAAGCCAAAGCAATTCCCTCACTCAAAGGATTTGGGATGTGCAAAAGTGATAACAGTTGAGAATGACCCCAGGTTTGGGGGAGGAAAAAGTCGGTAGAGCAGGGTAGCTATCAGCTGAGAAGGGAAGGTTGGGAATGGGCTCAGTGTTGAATGTGTGGAGAGTCCAGTGTGAATAAAGCACCAGTGGAGATGTCGAAAAGACAGCTGGACAAAGGAGGCAATGGCAGGAGGCTGCAGCGTAGACTATGAACTTGAACATCAGTGTGTGAATGGTATTTGAAGCCGTGAGACTGCATAAGGTCACAAGAGGAATGTGTGTGGACAGAGAGGAGAGGAAGACTGAGCTCTGGGCCATAAAAAGTAAAAAGTCAGAGGGGAAAGAAAGGAAAACTTGTTTTGAGAAAAACCACAGGAGTGTGTATTGTGGAATCTAAGAGAAGACATGAATCAAGAGAGAGGAAGGGGTCAGCTGAGTGGAATGTAACTGGTCCCATTGGGTTTAGCATCACAAAGATCTTCCACAATGTGTTTGTGGAGTATAGGGGACAGAAGCTGGTGGAATGAGGTTAAAAGACAAGAGGGGGAGAGGAAATGGAGTTAGTGAGTATAGATAACTCTTGACAGCTTTATTGAAAAAGGGAGCAAAGAAATGGGTGACTGCAGGCAGAAGAAATGGGGTTACGAGAAGGGTCATCAAAAATGGGAGAAATGACAGCATGCTTTTGCATAGATGGTGATAATCCAGTGAAGAGGAGAAACTTGGCAATGTGGGAGAAAGTGGAGAAAGCTCTGGGAGCCGTGCTCTGGAGTCAGGGGAAAACGGGGGCAGCACACATTGCTGGAGAAGCTTGCTTCGGCGGGAGTATGGAGAGGGCGTCCAAGGAAGATGTACAAAGGGGAAGAAAGTGGAGACGGGTGCTGGCAGATGAAGAGCTAAGAGGAGGGAGTCTGGAGCATTATTTTCTTATTGTTTCCATTTCTCAGAGAGGGGGAAGCCAGGTCACATGGGGAGGAGGTGGACAGCAGTGGCCAGTGCTCAGCAAGCCTCCAGGGTACTGATGCTTCTCCAAGCCACAGGTTTGAACCCTAGAAGGCAAGCAAAGCTGTCTGCTGAATTATTGAAGAAATGCATATGATACATTTTATTTGTGAGGACCGAAATACTAATTTTTATAGTTCTATGAGCTTCAGCCAAATTTTTTGTTAAGTTATGGTCACAATAATGTGTTTTGTGTTTCATTTCAATGCACATTGTAAAGAATTGTGATAGCACACAATCAGGCCTATTTTAGCAGGAAAATCTAAGTGGTAAGTATGCTAATAGTCTCAAAAAAAGAACACGTGAACTTTTCTCTGAACTGTATTATAATAAAGATGAGGAAAGGAAAGTTCTCTCTTGTGACTAAAAGAGGCATGAATTTGGTGTCTATACTAAAACCTGGACACTTCTTGCCCAAATTATTCCTGAAAATAGATAAAGTATAATAAAAAGAGAAAAATAAGAGGACAGAAATAGAGAGATCATAATTTTAAAACAAAGCAACTTTCAGCATGAGCAAGGCAGGCTGAGAATAAATAAAAAGAAGCTACTTCAGAGTAGAAAATCAGATTACAGAGTTCATGACTCCAAGATTTTTACCAGTAAGAAGGGCAAAAAAGAAAAACTGGTTTGAGTAAAAAATAAAAAGCAGTTCCATAAATGAACCTCAGAGGTCAATGTCAGGACAAGTAAAAAGGCTATTTCATAGAATATCCCAGGAAACTATTGTTGGCAACAGAATGGTGGGCTTCACGGACCCGGCTTCTGACTAGAAAGGCAACTTCTCTCTCTTGGTTTAAACCTCAGCTATCTAGATTATAGAACTGGTGTCAGAGAGTACGGGTCATGCACTTGATATTAATAATGAATGTATAGATGGGATTGGTTTTTAACCGTGAAAATATGAAATTCATTTTCTCACCTTGCTTGAAAGTTCTGAGTACTTTAAACCCAATAACCGGCTGATCTCTGGATTGTCTTCATGGGATTCTTACTCAGAGCTTCTCTGAGCTGACAAACAGATGCTTCAACAATGGATGTCTGAGGAATTATAGAATTCTACCTTGTGAATGGAAAATTGAATAACTCAGGGTTCTGAACTTGAACTTGAAACACCCTTGAGAAAAGTGACCAGTCTGAAAAAGAATGTAATCTAAATTCCCATACTTCCATGGAAATATGCCCTCTGGGAAAGTTCAAAGAGGACCAACTGGTTTTCTACAATGAACTTCGGTTTATAAATGCATTCTAAATTTGTCTATCACCCTGGGATTCTTGTAATACAAGACAGCAAAACAGCAGGATGCCTTCTGCCTCTCTCCTCTGTGGTGGTTGTAAAGGACAACTGACATCCCTTACCACTACTTGGGATCAGGCCAGGAAGGGTCCAGAAATAGCATTTATGCTAAAGGCAATGGCTCTGAATTCATCAGCCCAGCTTGGACTTGCAATCCTTCTGCACATTTGGAGAAACAACTACCTTATTCACATGCATATATATGTTTGATGGATGTAAATAGATGACATAGATATAGACATAAACAGGTATCTGTGTGTTTATTTATTAACTTTAAAAGAAACATTTTATTGCATACTTGTAATTTGCCAAGAAAGTAGATTTTAAATACTCTTACCACAAAAAGAAGAAAAGGAGAAAGAAAAAAAAAGAAAGAAAGAAAGAAAGAAAGAAAGAAAGAAAGAGAGAGAGAGAAAGAAAGGAACGAAGGAAGGAAGGAAGGAAGGAAGGAGAAGGGAAGGAGGGAGGGAAGGAGGGAGGGAAGGAAGGAGGAAGGAAGGAAGGAAGGAAAGAAGGAAGGAAAGAAGGAAGGAAGGGGAAGGGAAGGAGGGAAGAGAAAGATGGAAGGAGGGAGGGAGGATATACTTATCTTGATGTATATATATCAAGATATGTATATCAAAATATATATATATCAAGATAATTATATCAGAACATCATGATGTACACCTTAAATATATATCATTTTAAAAACATAAAAAGATAAATATTTAATTGTTATTTCATTTATTAACTTTTAAGTACAGGGTACACGTGCAGTTTTGTGACGCAGGTAAACCTGTGTCATGGGGGTTTATTCTATAGATTATTTCATGACCCAGGTATTAAGCCTAATATCCATTAGCTATTTTTCCTGATCCTCTCCCTCCTCCCGCCCTCCACCCTCTGATAGGCTCCAGTGTGTGTTGTTCCCCTTTATGTGTTCATGTGTTCTCATCATTTAGCTCTCACTTATAAATGAGAACATGCAGTATTTGGTTTTCTGTTCTTGCATTAGTTGGCTAAAGATAATGGCCTCTAGCTCCATCCATGTTCCGGCAAAGGGCATGATCTCATTCCTTTCATGGCCTCATAGTATTCCATGTATTCCATAGTATTCCGTGTATATGTACCACTTTCTTTATCCAGTCTATCATTGATGGACGTTTAAGTTGATTCTATGTCTTTCCTATTGTGAACAGTGCTGCAATGAACATACACATGCATGTGTCTTGATAATAGAATAATTTGGATTTATTTGGGTTTATACCTGGTAATGGGACTTCTGGATCAAGTGGTATTTCTGTCTTTAGGTCTTTGAGGAATAGCCACACTGTCTTCCACAATGGTTGAACTAATTTACGTTCCCACCAACAGTATATATGCATTCTGTTTTCTCCACAACGTCACCAGCATCTGTTATTTTTTTACTTTTAATACAGCCATTCTAACTGGTGTGAAATGGTTCTCATTGTGGTTTTGATTTGCATTTCTCTAATGGTCAGTGATGTTAAGCATTTTTTCATGTGATTGTTGGCCATATGTATGTCTTCTTTAGATAGTTCAAATAGTTGGTGAGGATTACCTAGGAATTCAAAATATGCTTGCTATCTCTTTCCAAACCTGCTAAAATATTTATTTTCAAATGGCAGGTTTCCATGTCACCGCATGGGCATCTGGTCCTGCTCTCTGGGCTCATGTGTATCTGGCTACACACCAGTGAGAAGCATGAGTGACCCGAGTTCTGCATTAGAACATTTTTCTTATCTTTTAACAGCTTTGCTACCATTTTCTAAACATAACTCAGTGATCCTCTATTCAGAGTTTAATTTTATCACTGGATTTAGAATCTAGAGAAATAAATGCTCCCTAATCATTACAGTATCCCATGTTCCTGATAGAATAAAGAAAACAGCTCACATGACAGCAATGATATTGCTAAAATTTAAATGAACTTTCAGAGGTTCATGGTATGATTATAGGAATGAGTGGAGGATTATATATACAATTATCTATGCATTAATTTTTCATCCATCCAACTAACCACACCAAGCCAAGGATCAAGAATCAAAGATGTGTGTGTGTGTGTGGGGGGTGTATGCATACACATATATACAAATACATATTTATGCATATATACATATGTATCTGTGCCTGTATGTTGGTAAATATACATGTTTCTGTCCTTTGTTCTGTCTCTCTTTCTGTCATTTTATTTTGCTTAATAATCACATGATAAAATTTCTATATAGCTGCTCAAAGAGATCAGGTTAGTCAAAAATCTCTAAGCAGTTGTGAAACCCAAGGGACGTGAACAGAATCCTGCACCGCGAAACCAAGTAATCTCTGTATTGAGGTTATTCGGAACAGCCCTGCAAACTAAAGTAGATTTCACAGGAAAAGCCTATTGAGGCTAATTACCTTGATGGAAACTGAAAAGTAATTGCTCATCTCATATGATCAGTTCATTTCATTTCAGTTCATCTCATTTATTCTTCATGAAAACCGACACTTGAAGATATCGGGTTTGAGACTGTGCTCCTCTACCTCTGAGCCTTGGTTTCCTCATCTACAAAACAGCAGTAGCAATCATTCTGTTGCCAAGATAAGAGAGGGGACACAATGAGGTGATGAGAGCAGAGTACCTTTTTTCGTACCGTCAATGATACTAGTGCTGCTTGCTAATAGTCAACAGCTGTGTGGGATCTCCACAAAACATCCTTGGCCTGGACCCCTGTTTTCTACCTTTGGCTGGGCTTTAGATCAGGAACAAACACGGCAGGAATTCCTGCCATTGGCTTTGACCCAGAAAGAATCCTTAGAGCAGGGGTCCAAGCCAAGCCCTTGAAGAAGAGCTCAGCATCAGCCAAAGACCAAGCAACCAGGCCACGTGGGCAAGACGTGAGCTGCAATAAGGGTCAGAGCCAAGGCTCACAGGAGGTAAGCAGAGCCTGGTGGAACGTGGTGGGCTTGGAAGCATGCGGAGGGCACAGTAGTCAGGAGAATGAAGCTGGTGCTGACCTTCCCCAGTAGGAGAGTGGACAGTGGGTACCTCAGACTGACTCAAAGTAACCAAGTCAGGGGCAAGTTTTCTTCCAGTAAATAACGACAGTTAATCCTCAATCGCAGGCTCAGCTCCCCCTATCTACACAATCAAGTCTTATGTACCCACGACAGAGGCAAGAATTCTAGTCTAGGGCACTGGGGTGCAGGCTTCATCTGAACTCATTCTGACAGCTCCACTGTTTGGTCAGAGGACACTCACCCATGCCTGTCTGCAAAAGTAGACTTTCCACCACTGCAATGAGTTTTCTCTTTCCTATTTCCTGTCTTCCAGGGAGTCTAGATTCATGTGTTGGCACATCTTAATCTATCCTTTACTGAGTTCTGTCCTGTGTCATGATACAGGATATTTGAAACAAAATTTCTCAGATGTGCCTGAAAAAGTATTTGCCCACTTATTCTCTTCTTTGATTTAAATTGAAGTTGGCAGTTTTTTGTTTGTTTTTTGATTGTTTGTTTTTGCTCTTTTATTATGACAAGATATCTTTTAGAATATAATAAGTTTTTGTGACTGTTTTATAATGTTTCACTTTGGATTTCCTGGTCCCATTTGTATAACTGGATTCATCTACAATAACATTTTGTATCTATGCAATTAGAAGCAAAGCATCTAAGAAAAAGATGGCAGATACTATAGCTGGTCCTTGAGGGCTGATGCACTTTGCAGATCTGTTTAGACCTTAGATCCAATATTTATTCTGCTTTTCTACTCTGTCCTTGTTCTCAACATAAAGAGACAAACTTCTTGAAGCTGGAAGCCACATGTTGATAGACATGGTGATTTTTGTCAAACTCTGCAGAAAACTTAAGTTTTCCACATCCAGTTTTTTTCCCTTGTTTTTTTTTTCTTGGGGGCTGTTACACAGTCTCAACTAAAACCATGAACTCTCATTTTTAAATATTCTGACTACGAGCAGGTGATAGCAACTTCACATCTCAGATAGAAACATTATGAGTAAGAACCTGGGTCAGGCACATGCATTTTGTTCAATCGTTTGATTGTGGATGATGAACCAAGCCAGGGGGGACCTTGAAAATACTGACTGATTTTTTTTTTTTTTTCTAGGGTTTTGGTCAAACATGGAACTTTTAATGAAGTTCCATGAGCACTTTTAATGAGCACTTCTCTTGTGCTCCTGACTGAAATTGCATTATCAGAAGCAGCTATGAGGTGAGTTTGGAATCATGGTGAGTCCAACACCAGCTACTTCTGATTTTTAGGATGAAAGTTCAGTTTCATATAGGACAATTGAGCTCAGTCCATGGGACTTCCCATGTTAACAAAGAACTGCCCAAATTTTAATAATGTTTTAATCAGTCCTGGCTCAAGCATAACCAGGTGATTTGGGTGTAGTTTTTACAGAAAACTCTAGTGAAGGAGGGTAATGTGTTTCAGTTTCAGTGATGGAGAAGAGCTGAGAAGAATTACTAACCAGGATATATGCCTTTGAAATCCACTCTTTTTATTTTTTTTCCCCTGAAAAGAGATCTTTTCAATCCTCTTGGTTTGTGTCTGAAAATCTCAGTGGCCTGAGAACACAAAGGAAATTGATTCAAAGACTTTGAAAAACTTTGCAAAGGGGCTGTCATTCGACTGGCTTCCTTTGTCAGGAGCCCGAATCTGATACTGCCCCATGGAAAGGGTATGAGGGAGACGGAACTCGCCTCTGACCCAGTTCCTTTTCAGCCCTGCCTCAGAGTGATTGTGCAAAGAACAATCCCCACCATAGTCAAATCCATAATTGTTCTGGAAAGTGTTTTCCCTATGGTTTCTCATAAGTTATTTGAAGGTGAACTTTCCTCACCAGCCAAGGAACTGTCCAAGCTCCATGAGGTTAAATGATTTCCCCAAAGACTATTACATCTTAATCCAATTACGAAGCAATCTCATTTTGCTGAATGCATTACCAAAATGTTTTCAAGCCTCCATTGTATTTGTCTTTAGAGGAATAGTTTTATGTTCATCGAATTGAAAGAAAACTTTTTAAATGCCAAAATGATAGGACACATTGATATTCCTCAGGTCAAGCTCAAAAATGCAATTTAGGTTTACCTGGAAACTGAAAATATTGTTAAAACAGATAAATGCACTCCAAGAATTCAAATTATCCACATGGAAAAAATACAGAAATCTGTGCTGTAGGTTTAGAAAATAGATGGGCTTATAAAGTATAACCTTTCAAAATTGATCAGCAAAGCCCCTCTTTATTAATCCTAGTTAAAATATAACAGCCTAGGGAAGTTGTAGGGCCACAGACATATCGAATAGAGATTTTTCCTGTAGGAGCTGAAAGAAGACTACAAGTTTAAAAGAGCTCCACAGCTCTTGGAAGTCACCCTCCTGAACACACGTGGGCAGCAACCTTAGGCGCCTACACATAAACAAAGGTTGGTGAGCAAGCCTGACGCTAACTGGACCCCTCTTTGTATCAAGGGAAAGGCAACCACCTGGAGCTTTCACCAAGAGGCGCACATTGCCAGTGCCTGAAAGGAAATCACAGGTGACTAGTCCATGCGTGTTACTTTTCTTGCCCACTCAAGTAGATTGTCCTGGCTTGCGTCTCCGAATTTCTACTAAAGGAGTGAGCCCTGGGAGGTGACCTCCTTTATACACACTTGGTTTACAGTTCCCAACACTGACCCACACTGAGATGTGACCTTGGACCAACTACTTAAACACCTCAGTGTTTTAAAAACAGTTTGCACAGCACACATTTTACTGTTTCCAAACCAGAAAGGGTATCTTTCCAACAGGATGTCCTTCTTCCTATTCCCAATGGACTTCTTTTGGGGTTCCACCTCCTCACCTGAAAGACCCATCCAGGCAGCTGGTCAGCCTCTCTTCTGATCCTCTCCGGGTCCACTGCCCACCTTCCAGGGTCTCATTGTCTACTGCAGCACTGCCCAACAGAGAAATAATTCCAGCTACACAGGCAGCTTAAAGTTATTTTAGGCCGGGCAAGGTGGATCACGCCTGTAATCTCAGCACTTTGGGAGGCCAAGGCGGGTGGATCACCTCAGGTGGGGAGTTCGAGACCAGCCTGACATGGAGAAACCCCGTCTCTACTAAAAATACAAAATTAGCCGGGTGTGGTGCCGCATGCCTGTAATCCCAGCTACTCGGGAGGCTGAGGCAGGAGAATTGATTGAACCCGAGAGGTGGAGGTTGCAGTGAGCCGAGATCGCGCCATTGCACTCCAGCCTGGGCAACAAGAGGGAAACTCTGTCTCAAAAAAAAAAAAAAAAAAAAAAAGAAAGAAAGAAAAAAAAAGTTATTTTAGTAATCTTAGTAACCACCTTGAAAAATAAAAAGAAACAGTTGAACCTTATTTCAATAATATATTTTGTATTTTGTTTAACCCAATATATTAAAAATATTATCACTTCAAAATGTAATCAATGTTAAAACGTAGGTGAGATGTTTACTTCTTTTTGTACTAAATCTTTTAAATACAGTGTGCTTTATACTTACAGCACATTTCAATTCAGACTAGTCTACTTTCAACTGCTCAGTGGCTGTGTTCAGTCAGTGACTAGCACAGGAAAAAGCACTGGTCTGGAGTAGAGCAGCAATGTCTGGCTGTGCCTGCTGACCCATAGTCAGTGTCCTGTCCTATCTATATTTTGCTGTTGTTGTTGCTGTTTGTTTGTTTGTTTCGAGACAGAGTCTCACTCTGTCACCCAGGCTGGAGTGCAGTGGCATAATCTCGGCTCACTGCAACCTCTGCCACCTGGGTTCAAGCAATACTCCTGCCTCAGCCTCCTGAGTAGCTGGGATTACAGGTGTGCACCACCGTGCCCCGCAAATTTTTTGTATTTTTAGTAGAGACAGGGTTTCACCATGTTGGCCAGGCTGGTCTCGAACTCCTGACCTCAGGTGATCCACCCGCCTCACTTTCCCAAAGTGCTGGGATTACAGATGCGAGCCACTGCGCCCAGCCCCTGTCCTATCTGTTTTAACTTCAGTGTGCCATGATGATATTTTGAAACCTAATAATGCCCTCTATCTACAGCTGAACTAGTAAAATAAATGTCTCTTAGATTGATGTGAAATGTCCTTTGTAATATTAGTAAGCATTTTCCTCTTTTTCTCCTCTCTGGTTTCCTAATCTCTGGTCAAGCTTTAGCCCTAACTCACCTTAGAACATACTGCCCTCCACCCACCTGCACACCATTCCCAGAAAGAAATGCAACCAGATCCCCCTGCCTGCCAAGACCCTTAATGACCCGCATCCAGCATCCCTCCTTCACTGGACGCATCATCCCTTTACTGATGAACTCTCATCCAGTCCCTTAATGGCAGCAGGAGCAGCGTGTCGCCTTGTATTGTAGTTACTCATCTGAAACATCACAACACCGTGTACAGAGCCATTTCTGTGAAACCCTCCTAGAATGCCTAGTGCAGGAGTCATGTGAAGGTGGACCCTGAATCAAAACCCTTTCCCTTTTCTCTTCTTATGCTATGTAGAAGGGATCCTAGTGCCCTATCAGTAGACTGTCACCTAATTAGAGCTTGTTGAGCTAGCTTAGGGCACACATGGAGACCATGAGCATTTGCAGCGAGTTTTAGCATAGTAGCATATACCTGGACCTATCTGTGGAAGGGGCAAGGATATGCAGAATGGCTGCCTCATTAAAGACCTCTGGACTTCTCCAGCTAAAGGCAGAAAACTGTTGGGTTTGATTCTATCTCTTTGGTTGCCTTGATAATCCAAAGTAATCTCAACTCATTTTATTTAGTCTCTAAGAAGCCTGTCATTGTTCTGAAATCACTTGTAAGTTTTCACTGAAACTGGAGAGTTTTTCTTTGTTTGGCAGGATACATTTATAATTTCTTCTCCTACAATGAAAGCCCAGGCGAGAGGGGTCCAAGCAAGCAGATGGCACAGAAGCGTTTGTTGGGTGAGACACACCTGAAATCACCTGCATCTCCTTGCTGGCCTATAGAATGTCTGGGCTGCAGGGGTCTCTGGATGGGAGTTGTGCCTTGTTGGCCTCTGGAATGTCTGGGCTGCATGGGCCTCTGGATGGGGGTGTGGGTGCTGGGTCTGGCCTCAGTCTTCCAGATGCAGGCTGTGGTCGTCAGTCTGGTTCTCCTCCTCTGCCTCTTTCCTCTGTTTTGAAGCTTAAGACAGAACTTGACACAGTAATTCCTGGCCTGACCCTGGGTGACTCAGTACTCATTTTCATCTTTCCCTCTCCCTCATGACGGGAATCAGGAGCAGATCTCACCCCCACCTTTATTAGCTTTACTGTAAGCAGATAAAGAGCTTTCTCTGGTGCAGATGGCTAAGTTTTCCTTCTTGTTTTTTCTTCTCAATGACACGTGCTGTTTTATTCTTGTTACGAGCATATCTGAACCTTTTGCACCATTCAGGAAAGAGAAAAGGGGAGCTCAGGCGAGAAATATAGTTTTACTATTTATTAATTAATTTCTTATTAAGTTCAAGTTTTGTCAATTCCTTACCTAAAGTCTAACAACTCTCCCCATGTTGCATCCAAGCATCCTCCATATTTGCTTTAGATGGCAACAGCAGGATGACGAATGGACCCTAGATTCCCACTGCTGGGTCAAACGATGGCCCACTAAGCAAGTACTCAATACTTATTAACAATAATTGAGAGAAAGATGGAATATGGAGTATTTGCCTTTTAGGAAATAGAGTGCTCAGGTTAATATTTTTCTAAAGGAAAGAAAAAGCCTGACAGAGCTATTCCCAGACTTCCACAGTTTAAATTTGGGCCAGAGGTCTAGGAGGTCTTAGGGGTTTGGTGGAGGGAGATTCCTGAGAGTAGCCCCTGCTCAAATATAAACTCTTTGCCAAGGATTCCATGCAAGTAGTTTGTGTCACTCTCTTGCTTCAGGTATTTTTCTATGCAGACTAGGCTTTTCTTGCATCCTGATCTATTCTCAGAATGAGGAATAAAGGGACCTTAAACAAACACAGGTATCTCTCACCTCACAAGAAATCAGAAGTTCAGTAAAATAATGGGAATGTCCTCTAACTTCAGAAGTTGGAGTAACTGGACTCGTAACAAACTGGGTTCAGATTTTATCAAAGCACTTGGCTTGTTTGCTCTGAGTCATTCAACAAGGTTACCAAGTTTGTTTCCTTTAGAAGGTAATGCCAAAGCAAGTTCTATTTGGTTGATTAATTGATTGGTTGATTACATGTTAATCACAGTGATCCTAAAGTTACTTCCTGCCTTTGGGATAACTGCTGGGAGCCGGAGGAGTGATCAAGATGTTTCAGAGTCACTTAAGTCCCTGGGCACATGTTCAGCCTCAGCAGCTTCTGTTCTGCTCAGGGTCTGTGCAAAGTCCTTCAGGATGACAGAGCAAAGCCACCGGAGGATGGTTGACTTCAGGCTCTCTGCACTCCCTCCCAACAGGGGGCTCTGACACTGGACACCTCATGATCAGGCCCTCAGGGCATGTGCTTCTCCCCATGGGCAGCAGCATCTGACTGGTCATCCCCGTACCTTGGCTCCATTGCTTCATTGGTCCCAGTAGGAAGCCGAGCAGAAGCACCTGGTTTCTAGGAGCTGATGAGGGCTGCTGGCAAATGAGCAGATAGTTTCCCAGAAAAGTAGTGGTCAGCGATCATAACATGGTACTTAATGCTTGGAGGCAGGGGGCACACCGTTATTCCAGTGAGCTCCACGACCTCAGCAAAGCTGATGCAAGCAGCGGAGTGTTGGCGGTTTGACAGTGAAGGGAAGCAACACTAGCACCGGCCCATCCCGAACAACTACAAGTTGTAGCTGCTCATCCCTGGGGAGGGCTCCCCCTTCACCAGGCGCTGTGCCAAGTTCTTTGTGTGTTCTACCTGGTGTACTCCTCACAATAAGCCAGCTGAGGCAGATACTGTCATTAACCCATGCTGCAAATAAGGAAACAGAACCTTACAGTAATCACTAAGTGACTTGTTAAATTCACAGCCAGTCAAAGGCAAACCTGGGGTTTGAATTCAATTGATCTTTCTGTCTGCTGCTTATGCTAAAACTCCGCCACTGTTTCCTTTCCCTTATTTGCCTGTCTTAAAGCTCCAATTCAATCATCACCTCTTCTGTAGAGTTTCTCTGATTTATAGAGAGGTCTTGGAGTTGAGCCGCTCCAGTCTCACTTCCACACTGGTACCGCAGTCAACTTGCTATGGTTAGAATCACCATAGCTCTGCGGCTCTAGAGACTCTGAAGTCCTGGGATACCTGGACTATATGTTTCTGATGTGATGATTGCCAGCAGTTAGTACCATACAGGTAACATATATATGATGAAAGGAGGAAAAAGAAAAACAGACAGAGGAAGGAAAGAAATAAGAAGGGGAAGAAGAACAAAGGAAGGAAAAAAGCAGACCCTGTCATTCTTTTCATATGATTTAACCATAGCCATTTATCTGAAAAGTATTAATTACTTCTATTGTAGAAATTAAAAAAACTAAAAGACAACTGAAGGTGGCCTGAATTTTTTCATTGTATAAAAGTTAATGGGGCTCTTATCATTAAATGACCACAGGAAGGAAGTATCATACACCTATTCACAGGGAATAAGATGTCAGAGAGGAAAAAAACCTCTGTTTTCTATCAATAGCCAATTTCTGGAATTTAAATTTAACACATTTTAAGAACGATATCCTGAGACTTATGTTATCAGTGATCACGTTTTCCTTATCTTGAACTAAGATAATAAAAATATGTAAAAAAACAAAAAAGTCCATTTTCTAACCTAAAATCTTTGGAATATTCACCCCCAGCATAGAGCACGGGGCAATAATACTCAATGAATTCTTGTTGAAAGCATGCGTAAATGCGTGAATGTACGAATCCATAAGAAAATGAATCTCTCTGAACCTTTGTGATAAAACAACAAACATTTAGGCAGTCAAACTGGAGATGGGAGTGGAGAACAAGATATAGTTGAGCTCCCCAAACAATTTCCACATAGTAAGATAGCACTGAGAAAGACAACAAGAAGGGAGTTTATTTTTAAAATACGGAAAACTAAGAGATACAGAAGATAGACTGAGAGACTCCAAACACTCTTAGTGGCAACTCTAGAAGAAAAGACGATGACGCAGAAGTGAATAGTCTAAAAGTTAATGGTTATTTTCCAACTTAAAAGCTCTGCGTCTTCTGTACGACACTTAATCTGAGTTCAGAGTGAGTTAAGGAAAAAATCCATACTGGGACATAATCTAGTACGATTAGAATAGCAAATTAAAGAAAAAAAAGTAAAAGTTATAAAAAATGTTTTGAAAAGAAATATCTGCAAGAATAACCACAGACACATCACTGGCAAATTGATGAAGAAACCAATGAAGTATCCTCAGGGTACTGAGGGAGGAAAATCAATATTGAATTATGTTCTAATCCATGACCATTCGAATTTATGATGCAATAAAGACATTTTAAGTCTTATTTAAGATAGTTTACAAGCTTTCTGCATTGAAAGGAAGGACTACGTATTAAAAAAAAAAAAAAAAAGCAAAGTGCCTATGGAGGCATGGCGGGGATTATGAAACTATGCCCAGTAAAGAGCCTACTAACATCTATGTGTTCATATAACCAATTCTGTGTCTAAATTTGATTTCTGTGTATTAAACAGTTGTGGTTAAAATTCTAGACAACAGGTTGAGTGGTCCTCTAGTTAACAGCTAACGAATACCATGCCGCTTGTCCTATTGTGGAAGGAGAATACAGGACCTAAATAATTTTTGACACTGTTGAAAAAATTTAGAATAAGTCCCATTTATTTAACTATGAATAAACTTAAAGAAAGTAAAAGAGAATAAAATGGCTGTTTTAATATCATAAAAGGTAATATCAGAAAACATAAGGAAAGAAATAAAAAGAAGAAAGAAGAGGGAAGAAAGAGAAAAGCTTTACAGCTAAAAATTATGAAGTTTTTAAATCTTCCTAACATTTCTCTCCAGTGGCTGTGAATTCCTCATGTTGTGAGCTGGTACTCTGCCCTCATAAGGAAGAAGTCAGCTCTCACTTTGCATCCTCCCTTGCAGCTAAGGTGCAAGCATGTGACCTTGGCTCTAACAGTAAGCATATTTGAATAGGCATGAGTGAGGCTTCTGTTCAGGGACCAAAGAATCTCAAAAGCAGGTGCTTTGCAGCATCCTTTGTGGTGAGGGTAAGGGAGGAAACCTCCTCTGCCAGGCCAGCCATAGCACCCAGGCCCAGCACTGTCAGTGCTGTCTATAGGGGTTATGCCCACAGCTCCGTGTTCCTCTGCTGGGGCAGTCCTGCTGGGCCACGTGGGTGTTCTACCAAAGGATGGTTCTCTGGCCTTCTGTGACACACTCTGAGAGTCTCTAGTATGCCTAAATAAGTCTCTTTCCTGCTTAAACTAGAATTGATGTGTAATGTATAGCCAACAACTCTGAATGGCATTATGCATGTTGAGGAAAATACAGTTTCACCATGGTACTACAACAATTCATCCAAGCAGCCTTCTTCAGTGGACACAAAAACTAATGAATGTAAGTTTGCTAAATAATAATATTTACATAGACTCAATGTTATTTGCTTTTTTACAACAGGAATAAAAACTTTGGGATGGGTTAACTTAACACAGCCTTAACCAAGTGATCCAAGTTAATATCCTCAATAATAGGACAAATGGACATCATCTGCCTACAGTTATGATGCCCTGTGAAGGAAACATCACTTCTTTAATATTTCTGCCAAAAGAAAAGAAAAGCATGACCTCATAACCTGAATTCAATCAGGAGGAAACATGCAACAAACCCAAACTGAGGAACATTCTCCAAAGTAATTGGGCTGAATTCTTAAAGTCAAAATCATAAAAGATGAAAGCTGAGTAAATTTCCTGGATTAAAGGAGACAAACTGGACATGGCAATTAAATTTAATGTCAAATTCTGAATTGGATCCTGGCATGTAACAAAGAAAGGTAGCTACAGAAAACATTATTGGGAAAATTAATAAAATTTGAATATGAAATATGGATTAAAAATAGTATTGAGTCAATGTTACATTTTCAATTTTGATTACTGTACTGATATGTAAAATCCCTTTGTCTAGCTGAGAGGATGTATTGAGGTCATCAGAAAAGATCTTACAAATATATTGTTAATTTAGTCTCCACTCATAGATGATAATTTTATCCTGAGGACCTTTTTAACCTAATGGAAATATTGGAGATGAGAAACAAGTTTCTCTCTCGAATTTGAAAATTCTGGCACTTCCATATTCCCTCTAAATTTTGATTGCAAAATGCTCCATTCTTCCTCTAGCTCATCTCTTTCTTGCAATACCTTATTACACTTAGCTCTAAGAGCCAGCTGAACATTCAACATTCTGCTTCAAAATTTAATTTTTGAATTTAATTGTTCAAATTTAATTGTTCAAATCCAAAAGTTTATTAAGTACATTTGCTGTCTCCCAAGTTAGCATGCATGAGGGCTTTACAATTTGTTCCACCACCACATGACATGGGTCACTGTAACTCCAGACTCCTGATTTTCCTCCACTTCCTCCAACCTTGACCACAATGCAATGACACAAATTTCAGATTTTTGTTATAGCAGCACCAGCACCCCAATTCTGCATAGCATTTCTGCCTTAATTACCTATTGTCATGATAATGATGTTTTAGAAACTATCCTCAGATGCCTTAAAACAATGTAAATTTGTTATTTCTCATGCATTAGTGGTCAGCTGGGCAGTTTTACTACTCTCACCTGGGATCTGTGGTCAACTGCAGGTCTCATCTGTGGTTAGCTGCAGGTTGGGTGAGTGCCTCTGCTGATGGAAGCTGGGCTGTCTGACATGTTTGGGGTCAGTGGCTGTGACTGGTTTATGATGGTTTCAGTTGCAATGGCTGAGATGACTGAGCTCTCATCCATGGGCCTCTCACATCCCTCAATCCCTCCACACATGTCATCATGGTAAATGCAGACAGCCAAATCCCAGCAAGCCCAATTATGCAAAAAGGCACATGGAAATGTAGTGTACGTTGAAATTATTTTCTCCACATCCAATTGGTCCATATAAGTCACATGGATGAGTCCAAGGCAGAGGTGGAGAGAAGTAAAAATTATAGAACTGAAGCAGCGGATATGGGGAGACTTATTAAGATCTTTCTACAACCAACCTACCACATGGTTACCTGGTTTGTGATGAAGAAACTACTGATAATCAGCGGGATAAGTCTTAGAATCGCCATAAGTAGCACTAGGTGAATCTGATATCTACATTGAAAAAATGAATTTTGACCTCTAACTTACATCAAAGAAGAAAATTGATTTAGTTGGACCACAGAACTCAATGTGCAAAATAAAACAATAAAGCTTCCAGACATGTCCCTGCTGATTTATTACCAGTCTTATGATGGGAGTTGCCTTTTGAAAACACAGATCAGTTCACAAAGTCCCCGTCTCAGAAATGTGACATGGCCCCACTCTCTTCAAAATAAATGTCAATCCTTTTATCGTTGCCCTTAAAATCCTTCTAAATCTTACCTCAAGCTACATCCCAAAAAGGACCTACTCCCCCAGACATGCCAGGAGCTGCTCACCCCGGAAACCAGCTGTGTTTGCAAAACCGTGCACTGGCTCTGCACACTCCCACTCGCTTTTCTGGTTGCTCAGCTTTCTGCTCCCTCTTTATTGGTAAAATATAAATTGCAATTTCAGGACACATTTTTTGAAGTATTAGGCTCTTGAAACTTTCCAGAGTACACAGGCAAAAAAAACTCCCTTTCTTCTGTGTGCTCTCAGAATTTTACTCAGTCACGTTGCTCGCTGCTGTGCACTCCTGCAGGCACGTCTCAGTGGACTCTGCACTGCATCCCCAGAGTACAGTGTGTTTCCCACCTCCCGTTAGAGATCCAATACATATTTTGTTTGAAAGATGAAACTGACGGAAGAGAGGAAGGAAAAAAGAGAAGAAGGAAAGGGATAGGAAGAAGGGGAAGGAAAGGGACAGGAAGGAGGAAAAGGAAAAGGAAAGGAAGGAAGAGAAAGGAAAGGGAACTTGAAATCCTACAAGGTCTCAAAGTCAAAAAACATGTAAGTCAATTATCACAGACAATAAAAGAACTGCTGCAAGGGCAGGTTACTGGGCCAAATCCGTCACTATTACAACATAGTATGAGTGTGTTCATTTTTGGTCATTGTAATCATTGTTGCTTTGGTTATGTTCATCTATTTTATAATTTGTGGTGTCCATTTAGTTATCTTTTGAAAAATATATATATATATTGTGCATGTGTATGTGTGTGAGAGAGAGAGAGCGAGTTTTTCACAAATGGAAAGTAAAGATACAATTTGGATTTGGGAGGAATGGAAATTTATTTTAATGTCTGTTGACATTTGTTTCACAATGATAACCACATTATCTCCCACTATTAATTTTAGAGATTGCTAGGAAGAAAGATGTTGCATTCTTAATAGATCAAGTATTTTAACTTCCAATAATTGTTTAAGCTAGATTTTCCACTCTGCTGTTGTTTAAATGTTTGTGTCTCTCAAAAATTCATGTTAATACTTAATTCGCAATGCAGTAGTATTAAGTTGTGGGGTCTTTATAAGGTGATTAGGTCATGAGGACTCTGGCCCCATGAATGGCATTACTGCCCTTATAAAAGGGTTTGTGGGAGTCTGTTCATCTCTTTTGCCATGTGAAGACGTAGCTAGAAGGTGCCATCTTTGAAGGAGAGTACACTTTCACCAGACAATGATTCTGCTGGTACCTTGGTCTTGGATTTCCCAGCCCCTGGAACTATGGTCAATAAATTTCTATTAGTTATAAATTTTTCAATCTAAAGTATTTTGCTATAGTAGTGTGAAAAGGCTGAGACACACTGATTCTTTTACTTTTCATTGTCATCAAGGGGTAAAATATCTTTTAAAGGTAGCGGAGAGTAACCATCCAGTGATCTTTCTAGACCTCATGACTGATGTTGGCTTGATGACCCAGAAGAAATGCTTTGAACCAACATTAGTTTTATGCTTAGAGCACACCCATAGGTTCTTATTATATTTGCAACTGGTTACACTTTAATCAATCCCAGGCAGCTGAAGTAAGTCACACAGTTTATGTCTCTTGCTTAACATAAGCTGAGATATATTTCCTGGAATATTATTAGTCCTGAAGTGATTTTCCAGGCAGCCAATGCCAAGTTTTATTTATTTTTAAAGAAGTCTGAATGCTATCAATATTTGGCTTTGCTAAAAAGACATTTGAAGAATTTCTTTATTTTTTTCTTTGCTTATGATTTAAATAGAGTAAAAGCTTAATATTTTAGAATAACATGATAATTTACATACAAATTAGATTGAGGTTACCTTACCAAATTCATTTGTTATGATTCAAATACATACCGTTTTAGTGGTCAAAGGTTTAGATTCTGTTCCTTCTAATTGATCAGTTGATTGCTTTGCTGGTACAGAAGCTACCTCTGCATGAGTGTCTGCATTATAGATTTCTGCAGAGGAGCAGATGAGCTGTAGATTCGGAGAGTAAGATCTGACAATTTGGCTTATAGATCTCCACCCCTCCCGCCATACCAGCTCCTTCTTTACTTTTAGGTGCACTTCAAACACAGCATAAAGATGGTTTGGAATGTAAATAAAACAGAACTTTGATGAAGGTGTTAGTGGAAAAGGCAATACTTAATAATTATCTTTAATATATTAATTATATTAAGTTATATAAGTTAATATAAGTTGTTATATAAGTTGTTATATTAATTATACTTAATAATAATAATTTGGGCATAGACTCAATGTCAATTTCCCAAAAATTGTAGCAAAATTCTACTTATTAAATGTGATCAATAATTGCCTAAAAACATTCTGTTGTACTTGGAGAATGTATCCGTCTTCTAAAATGGTGTTTTAATTTTTAGGATTGCCGTTTTAGAGAATTGAAGATCTTTCATCTTCAAGAATTTGAAATCTACCATGGTCTTCACATGTAGCAAAACACAATGGGATGTAGTCATTTGAGAGTGCTATGAAGGCAGTATATGTGTGCACAGAAGCCCAAAAGGCTAAAATTGGGTGGAAAAGGAGAGAAAGTTGTGTAAAACATGAAATCGTCATAGTTGTGTGGACAGATACTTGACCAGTGAGCCAGACACATCACCACATGACCATGACAAAGCGGCAGACATCACTCCATCCTCAGTCCCATATTTTAAGAGAGAAATAGTAATAACTGCTCCAATTTTATCTCCTGCATATTTGTTAAGGGATAATCCTACAAAACATTCACAGCAACTTGGGAGTCGTAGATGAAAGCTAACTAACTATAGAGCACTAAATGTTTAAACTCCAACCCAAAGACAAATAGACTTTGTACTTTACATTACTGTGATGTGGGATGAGAAAAGAGTTCAAGTGACATTTCAATTTATCATAGCTAATCATATGAACATTATTTTATAAATGGGGATTCTAAAGTGCTAGGTTTTAAAAAACTTTAAAGGATAATTTTAAAATACCCTCAAAAATGTATAAAGCCATGCATGCAAATCCTTAACGTCTCCCAATTTCTTACAAAATGTCAAAACCAATGCAATATGAAAAGAGATTATCAAATTTGTAAAGTATAAAGAGCATCTGGTTACGTGCCTGATACATGGAACAGCTTTGGTAGAAGACTGAGCAGGCACAACCTACTCACTATTGGGAAGCCTCTGTAGAAATAGGGGCAGTGCCTCTCAGCCCCCGAATTTCCAGGGCCCATGAGAAACTCTTGGGTCCAGGTGTCTGAGGACCGAAAACGAGCTGAGTGAGCAGAAATTCTTCTTGGTCATATTCACCCAGAGTTGGGGGAGGGTACACTCAGTCCATTACCAAAGGAGTGATGTCAATTCTTAATGTCTTCATCAATGAATGTAAGCAAACTAAAATACTAGAAATACAAAAACACTAAATACCCTATTAAAAATAGAAATATTAGGGGGGCTGTGGTGTGCACCTGTAATCCCAGCTACTCAGCATGCTGAGGCTGGATGATCTCTTGAACCTGCGAAGTGGAGGCTGCAATGAGCCTAGATCATGCCAGTGCACTCCCACCTGAATGACAGGAGTGAGACCCTATAAATTGAGAGGGAAAATAGAAAAACTTAAATCATCAAAACCACCATACTAAGCCTGCCACAAGCACAAAACAGTATGGAAGAAACAAAGCATTCTGGGAAATAAAAAGCTGACTTCCAAATTTTGAAATGTAATAGAAGTAACATACAAGCTACCACAGAAAATCTAATTAATGAATTAGAAAGTTAGTTTAAAAACCTCCTATTATTTAGAGAAGAGGTAGAAAATAGCTTTCATCTTGTGCACCAATTATTACCGATTGATAGTGGTTGCCTATGTTAAAAAAGATTCTGAGGTACTGCTTTGGTACAATTCCAATTCCATGGTTTGACTTCTAAATTTCAATTAAAAATCATTGAAAGACCATTTAATATAAAGAAAATATATTTAATATAAAGAAATTTAATTTGATATAAATTTAATATAAACAAATTAATTTAATTTATTTTATTTAATATAAAGAAAATAAAACATACATCTACTTGGAATGGACAATTTTCTTGCAAAGAAACCAGAATCAGATTGGTTTAGATGTCTGCAGTCATATTTACCTAGTTTGAAGGGAAAATGATTATGACTGTTGAGTTCAACACTCAGCTAACCCTCATACATGTGCAACAGCCAAAATAAATTAATTAAAAGTTAAATAAATAACATAGGAAATATATCATTTAATACCTCTTTTAACACACGAATTTTTTAAATTTTTTTTATTATTATACTTTAAGCTCTAGGGTACATGTGCACAACGTGCAGGTTTGTTACATATGTACACGTGCCATGTTGGTTTGCTGCACCCATTAACTTGTCATTTACATTAGGTATTTCTCCTAATGCTCTCTCTCTCCCATTCCCTCACCCCACAACAGGTCCCGGTGTGTGATGTTCCCTGCCCTGTAACACACGAATTTTTTTTTTTTTTTTTTTTTGTATTTTTTAGTAGAGATGGGGTTTCACCATGTTAGCCAGGATGGTAACACACGATTTTTTTAAGTGAACCAGGATAAAGAAATCAATAAAGAGGAAAGGATGGTACAGAAGAAAGATATCTGAGAAACGGACAACATTAAAGCATTTATTTAAACAGAAACAATTGCCATGCATGTATTTTTGAAGCTTAATGCAAATACTTTAAAAAACATTGTTGCTTTATACTTAAAATTTAAATTTGCACTGAAAATGTTGTATGACTTCACTCCAAACTCAGAAATGGTAACTGGATAAAGGAAGAAGAGTAATACTCATCCAGGAGGTATTATTTCACTCTTGATGTTAATTAAGAAATCGAGATTTGACTATATGTTCTTTCAAAATGTGAGTGTGAAATTGCAGAATGGAAAACCTTTTCAAAAAGTCCTCCAAGGAAGGCCGAGCCTCTGCTGTTAATGAAGAACCAAAATGAAGGATATGGAGTGAGGCGACAAGATGGCGACCACATATGATTTGAGTTCTAGCCGCCCAAGTCCTGATGAATTCTTTCTTTTTAGAGGTGCTTTCCGCAGGCAATTCTTGGTCAGCCTCTCGGTAAAAGAAGAAAACACCCGTGTCAGTGACCCTTCCCGTAATTCTTTCTGCTGCCTTCCTGGAATAAAACTAATCTATCGTTTTGGGGAGACTCTTTTCATGTGTTTGCTGATGTGCATTTAAAGGGTTTCCTTTAAAATTGTTTTTTTAATATGGATGTTTCAGTGACCAAAAACAGAAGAGTTCGGTTTCTACTACTGCAAAGAACATGTTCACCTTGTGGATAGCAAAATGGTTGAGCCTTTTTATACACTCCCCAAACCACCTCCAATCATTTGTGCAAATTAACACAGAGCTAAACTTGGAAACCTGATCTAATAATTCAAAGTAAAATAATTAGGAAATAAGCATGGTTGTTAATTATAAGTAAAATGAAATATTTTCATTTTAATTTAATGCAGAATTTGTTCAATAATAATGATACATATTTACAGAAACTGATTTGGAAACACAGGAATTATAAATAATGGGAAAAGAAAGTTTTCCTTTTTAATCTAATATGCTTAGTCAATATCTTAAAGGTTGGCAAAGTCAAGAGCTGCAGACCCAAGGCAGCTGGCAATCTGCCTATGGAACTTCTAGAGACAAAAGGAAATTACTTACTATTTAAACACCAACCACTGGGGCTTTGGGAAAAGAAGATTCCTGTCTCTGACTCCCTCTGGGACCTTCCTAAGCCTTCCCAGGGTGCTCAGTCAGAAAATGCACAGAGCACTGTGCACCAGGATGTTATTAAAATAATTTAAAAATGTAAGCCCCAGGGAGCTGTGAATTGGGAGAGGAGTCACACACTGATAATACATAGTTTTGTAAAGCTTAACAGAAGAAGAAAAACTGCCCTGAGAACAAAACTGACTAAAATTTCCCCTTTCAATTTTAATATTGATCAAGTAAATTTCTAAAATCTGAGAATATATGCTCAGCTAAGTGTACATTAAGTGTACATGAGGATGTGTGCACATACAGAGGCACACGGGAAATTTCCCATGCTACAGGAAGCTTGACGAGAAAAATAAGAGAATGGAAAGCGGATGAGACCATGAAACATGGCCAGTGTGGGAGAAGACGCAGTTGGACTGAACGAGACAGATACCACCTAGGCTATGGAGCTTCTGTCTTTTCTGGAGTGAGTTAGCTCTGATCTGGATTTGAACTTGCTACTCTAAGGCACCTCATATATATTTTGCTACAGTTAACTGTGCAGCCAGATGTTAATTTTTTTTCTGGTCTCACCTGAGGCGTCAAAGCTGAGAAAAACATGTCTCAATCATTCCACATTCTGAAAAGAGATGCAGAACTGTGCATATAGTCCATGTGGTGGCCCAAAACTGGTTCTGAGACTATTCACTCACCTCTGGAGTATAATAGAAAATGTTAATGATTTACAGTGAGAAAAAGGTTGAGGATTTATCAGGCAAAGTTATTGGAATGCTCTACATTCCTTTCCCACATCAAAACAAACAAGTGTCTTGGAGAGAAATAATCAGAGAGCAAAGGTGATCTGCTGGAATGAAGACTCACATCTATCTCCCTACCCTTACGCCTGCTGGGGGCTTTCTGAGCTGCAGAAGCTCCCTGGGAAGCCCTAGGGGAGTTCTCTGGGGAGAGCATTCAATGTGCGCCTCCCAGAGTTTGTAGGAGACCAACACTGACACTAGACGCTCGCCTGGGCAGGTAGGAGCAGCCCCTGCTGGCCAGCTGAGGGGAGCTCTTGTGCCAGTGGTTAGGGCATGACACTGACCTGTCCCATGGCCCAAGAAGATGCTTCCAGAAGTAGCTAGGATTGCATCATGGGGAAGGCCCTACCAAGAACCCTGCCTACCAGTGGATGCAATTCTAGCAGAAAGGAACTTTGGGGTATCCTGGAACAGAAGGCACAGGGTGCCACAATCGAGTATAGGAGCAGAGCTCAGACCTTGCCAGGGAACAGAGTGGACAGCAGGTCTGTGAGGTTTCTGTAGGTACCGTGAGAGAGAGAGACAGAGCCAACATGCCCCCACTGCTTATCAGGAACATGGCACTAACCCAGATGGCTGCTGTCTCATCAAGAAAGAGTTTCTAACCCTTTATGTCTCCCCTTTCCAAGTCCTGGCCTCCACCCAAGAGGAGGAGCGAGGAAAACCAGGCAGGCTGGCATTCTCCTGCTCCAAATTCTCAAGCTGGTGATAGCCTCTCCATAGGGAAGGATGGACGTCTTGGGTGTCATGAGAAATTGAAATAGGAAACAGTCTCAACTTTCTAAATTGCTAAAAAATGAGCATGTCCTACTGAAACTAATGGAAAAGATGGGAAACCTGTTTGACAAAGTGTTCAAGGGTGAGACGGGAGATTTGATAAGCTAAGAATGTGTCCAGAGGTGAGGCAAAAGACAGCGAAGTTAATTTTTTGCTTATGAATGGAAGTGAGATGTGCACCATGATTACCGTAATGTGGGGTAATCATTCATAAGCACATCTGCATTTGCCTTCTGTAGATTCTTAACAATTGTCCCTTCTGCACAGAGCTATAGCTGCCAGGGGTCCTGTCCTGCCTGGCTATGGCGTTAGGGTTTTAGCACTCACAGTGGAGAACACAGGAGAAGGTCATCCTTGCCCAAAGACTTGCTCCAGCCTGTTTGCTCCACATTTAGCCGGCATAAATGTATAAGAGATCAACTGGGTTGTTGACTAAGGAGGAAAATTCCTATCATAAAGAATAAAACTAGCCGGGCATGGTGGCTCATGCCTGTAATCCTAGCATTATGGGAGGCCGAGGCAGGTGGATCACTTGATGTCAGGAGTTCAAGACCTACCTGGCCAACATGGTCAAACCCCATCTCTACTAAAAATACAAAAATTAGCTGGATGTGGTGGCAGGTGCCTATAATCCCAACTACTCGGGAGGCTGAGGCACGAGAATCGCTTGAACCCGGGACGCAGAGGTTGCAGTGAGATGAGATGGCACCACTGCACTTCAGCCTGGGTGATAGAACGAGACTCAGTCTCAAAAAAATAAAAAATAAATAAATAAAACGAAAGAGTCAATACTTTAGAGCAAGTTACAGATATGGGAGTGGAAGGGGAATGTGTCAAAAACACCTTCAAGGAGTCACGTTGAATCATTGATAGTGGTAATACCATTAAGAAAATTAGAAAAAGATCTATAGAGAACCTGTCTGGAGAGGCCCCTGACAAAGCGTTGCTTATATGTGTTGACTGATGCCACAGACATCCAAGCAGATGATAGGAGCAGAAGGTTAAAGAAGTTAAAGGTAAAGGAGTAAAATCCAAGGAGAGAAAGAAATAAGCCAACACTTAACCCATTTATGAAGCCTGGGTGGGGAGAGAGAGAACTGATTCCTAAGTTTAGGTCCTGTTTGTCATTACAAAAGCTAGACTCACACCAAGTGTTATAAATATTACGAAGTAAATCCTACAGGAGCACAAATGAGGAAGTGATTCCTTCTGGGTGGGAGGCAGTCAAAATTTAGCTGACTCTTGAAGGATGAATGACAGATATGAGGACAGATTCAGGCTGAACCTCAGGAGAGAGCTTCCAGCAGAAGCTGCGATGTGATGTGATGCCAGTTGTAGAGGCAGGAAGCCCGGGGCGGCTCACGCTGCCAGCCTCTGGGGTCTGAGGAGGGCACACAGAAAAGCAACTTGGTTGCTTTTGGATAAATGTCACCAGATCAGATGGGAGACAGGGACTTGGCTCTGCTACTAATTTTTGTGAAGTAATGGATCTGTTTGTTTATGGTGCTAAGAGAGGCAGAGGGCTTTGATGAGAACTGAAGGTTTTTCGGAACGAAGCAACAAGGTGATAAGGATGATAGACGGGAAAATGAAGAAAGAGTCCTCCTCCTCTCCAGAAGGGTTTCTGTGGGAGCTCATGGCAGTGGGAGCTCATGGCAGAGTGATAATAAGAGCATAGCCAGCCCTGTGGCAAAGGGGAGGGCGAGGGAGAGGCACACAGGCTCGGGGACAGATCAATTGCCAGACGAAGGAAACAAGGTGAAACTGAAGACAGCTCCCAGTTGTTGAGCCTAAACGTCAGAATCATGGTGAGGAGCACAGATGGTTTAAGAAACAAGGAAAGACTCAATCTTGTATTGGACATGAATACAAGGCATTGCTGGGACACCTAGATGCACACCGGGAGCCAGCTGAACGAAGGTAGAGAGAAAGTTGAAACTGCACTCGAGATGGGAGAGTTGAAGCCACAGATCTTAGATGGGTGGTTCTCAGACTTCAGCCCACCGCCGCAGCACCTGGAGGGCTCCTTACAGCACAGACTGCTGGACCCACACCCAGAGCTTCTCAGCCAGCAGGGCTGGGAGGAAATTGGCACTTCCTGTGTAGGAGATACTGGTGCTGCTAGTTGTCCGGGGACCACACTTTAGAACTACTGCCTTAAAAGTCACTGAGGAGGCAGTGGCTCAAAGTGTGGTCTCTGGACAACTAGCGGGACCAGTTCTTTCTATGGGGAAGGAACTGAAAAGAACTGAAAGAAAAACAGGCCCCCGCCCTCAAGAAGGCGGGAAAAAAAGTCAGCTCTTTTCCCCTGAGAGTCTGGTTTAGTTGGCCTGGGCCCAGATGATGTCATCGGTATTTTTATTGCTCTCCAGGTGGTTCTGACATGCTTCCAGGGTTGAGAAACACTGATTAAGGAGAAGAAAAGAAAGCAATTTATTTAAAAATTTTTAAAAGAAGCAGACAAAAAGCCCACCTTTTTTTGGCACTGATCTAATTCTCTTTTCTTTCCTAAGGAAAAGCAGTTGAAACACCATTAGTTAACAGATTGCCCAATGAAGTCGATGACAACTGTGATAAGAAATTACTCACTATCACAGTGTCTCCAAGAGATGAACAGTGGATGATGCTTACAAAGCACAGATGTCCCTCTCCTCCTCAACCTTCTTTCCCCAGAAAGATGTCAACACCGTGGAGATTGTGCCATGAAGACACCTGGTGTGGCATTGCAATAGATGAAATATTAAGGGCAATTCTACAATTTTTGGAACAAATAAATGGATTTAACTTGAAGTTGAGTTTAATTTGATTTCAAGAAAGATTATATTTCTGGTCCTCCTATGATCATGTACTAAGAATTATTTAACTGCAGATACAATTCTCTTTAGAACTAGAAGGACTCATTTTAGAATTAAAATGAATGACAACCCAGACAGATAAAGTCGAGTCGTGATCATCCCACTGCGGAGGCAGAGCCAGTGCTGGCCGTCCCCCTACCACCCCAACACACTCCAGGTCTCACACATTTAATCCCTGTCTCTGCCAAGGGAGTTTTTTCTTTCCATTTATTCTTAGAAATAATTAAGGGAGTTTTAAGTTAAATACGTGCTGCCAAATTGAATCCAAGGAAACTAAAGTCAAATGCATTAGCAAACACTTAATGTCCTCTCCATTTTGACATTTCTCCCTCAATTCCGATTTCTGAGTAAGGGCTGTTCAGATGAATGAAAACATATTTTCAGAAATCTGAGCTCCTAAGACCTACAGGACTGTGAAGTCGCAGACTGTGCGCTTTCAGCAGTCAGCAACTCTGCTGGGTTGAATTGGCATGTTTCAAACTATGTATTTTTGTTAAAAAGGATGTGTAAATGCACTTATGAAATAAGTTGTACTCTTTCCTAGTAATTTATAGTTGCCTTCACAGTACCCGGTTCCCGATTTCACACCAAGCCCTGCTGAGGATATGAGAGTAATAAAAAGGGGAGCCCTAGCTCTTCTGCTCCTGCAGTGTCTTTCCTGGAAGTGGACTGCGAGAAGAGCTTCAGCCACCTTTTTCCTGCAGACAACCTCCATGAATTTGCCTTAGAAGAAGGCTTCAATTTGAAGAAAGTCAAATAAAACCAGGTAGGCTATCATTACTGTAGATGCAAAAGAAGGTGAACCTAGATTCAGATCTTAAGTCAGCCATTCTGCAGGGAACTCTTAGGTGTCCAAGTCAGAGGCTCTATTCAAACTACCTCATCAGTATTGGTACCTTAGTTGTTACAAATATACCACACTCATGCACACTGTTAATAATAAAAGGGGAACTGGAGAGGAGGGGGTGGTGTATATGAGAACTCTGTACTTTCTCTGTAATTTTTCTATAAACCTAAAATTGCTCTAAAAATAAAGTGTATTCAGAAACAACAACAACAACAAAATCATCTATCCTGAGTAAATATTACATAAGATTTATCTACGTTTTTACCTACTTCTTCAAATGTGCTGACCTTCACTGAAAATATTTTATTCATTTTGAACATTCTTGTCACTCCATCGAAACGCAGTCCTCCTGGTAATTTTGTTTTGTGCTGTATATCCAGTGTATTCTACATCGGCGAAAGCTTTAGGGTAAGTTTCCCAGCCAACCAACCCCACTAAATGCCCGCATGCTGAAAGCATAGTAAAATAGTCTCTTTAACATCACAGGTTTCAATTGCACAGGTTTTTATATGTGGATTTTTTTTTTCAATCAATATATTGGAAAAATTTTGGAGGTTTTTAACAATTTTTAAAAACTCACAAATGAATTGTGTAGCCTAGAAATATTTTTACAATTACAAAATGTTAGATATGTTATGAATGCATAAAATATACACATTAATCTACTGTTTATGTTATCAGTAAGGCTTCCAGTCAACAGTAGGCTATTAGTGATTCAGGTTTTGAGGAGTCAAAAGTTATGCATGGATTTTTTTTCTATGCAGGCGTTGGCTTCCTTAATCCCCTGCTGTTCCAGAGTGACCTGTACACATTTATTTCTCTCTCTCTCTGTCTCTCTCTCTCATACACACACACACACATCCACACACAGGCACGTCCACATTACCAGAAGCCACATCAAAGAAAATTAAATGGAAAATCTCAGCAAATGGTATGAGGTGGGACTCTAGGATATTTATTTTTAAAATAGTATTGAATGTTGTGTATATGATAATTCAAAGAATAAAATGGCTAACATAGAATGTGGAAAGTCATATTAAACGAATTCATTTCAGCCTATTGAACTGGAGTCACAAGAAGAAATTTTTAAAGACTACTCATATATGCCCCTTTTTTATTAACCCTAATATAATAGAGATAGAATTTAAATTTCTGTTAGATTCCATATTTCACAATTGATTATCAAGTCTTAGACTCCTAAGTAGGGGCTCTGTAGACTCAGCTTTCTCTTTTTTTCCAAGATGGGATTTCTCTGCTCATTAGGTCATTGTGTTTGCAATTGATCCATGGAGACAGCAATATCTGCGAAGCTTCCATGCCACGGGGCTTCCAACTTCACATGTATCCCTCAAAGGTATCCTGAAACCACCCTGTCCATCCAAGTACTCAGTTGTAGGATTCAAAAGCAAATTGCAGGGTTTGTTGCCTGGCAGAGAAGCATAGACACAAAGCATGAGAGCAAAATCTATGAGTTGACCATATCAGAAAGAGATAGTTAAGAATACCAGCTAAGAAATAGGCAATAAACTTAAACAGTAGGCTTCTGAGTAGACATAGCAAGTGCTGGGTAGAGATGACAGCTTCATGTCCTATTAGAGCTAAGTCAGAAAGCTGGGTCGAAGTGAATGTGAGGGAGCAAAGGCCATTAAAATATTTAAGGAGCAGCTCCAATATTTTTAAAACGTGAAGGAAAACTTGCAAGCAATCTCCGGGACTGGAGGGAGAGAAATGCAAAGCTCCCTGAGCCTGCTCCACAATTATCTTACGCATTCCAATAACGGACATGCTGCTGAATGTTATGACTATTTGTTTATTGTTGACTGTTCTTGGCACTGCCCAGTGTAGCCGAAGATTCCTTGCCTGCAATAAAGGCTTACTCAGACAATAAGCCAGGGAGAAAGAAAACTGTCCTTGAGAATAATGGCATTTCAGAGGGAAAGGAATTCCACCAGAGGCAAAGAAACCCCCATGCACCGCAGAATTCGAGTTCAATATCTCCTATGTCTATCTGTGAAAGCCGTCATGGAACCCCAGGGCAGGAGGGGGTGGTACACAATGGTTTGTGTTGTAATTCCCTGTTTTCAGACACATTTTTCTGAAAGCATAAACTTTGCTGGCTAGGATTGTATAAACCTAGTGGGATTTTTTACTTCTTCTTGGAAGGCATTTGTCTCCTAGCATCATAAAACTTAACAGTCTGCTTTTCATGGTAACAGTGTGGCCTTGTAGTCCCTGATCCTAAGTGTGTATGTGTATAATGTATAATTTCCCTTTGTTTCCTCTGAATTCTCCCTCTCCATCCTTTGTCAGTCTAAATGGACTTTAGTCTCTAATTTCTCTCTCTATTTTCTCCAGCAATGTACTAATTTTGCTTCTCGATTACTACTGTGCCTGGCTTTGAGGTTGCCATTTTAATTTTAGCAAATGCTTGGATTTATGAGAACCATCAAAATGGCGAGATCACTGGGCTCATTGCCCTTCCTGGGACTCTCTTTTCACTTTGGTGTTGGCTGTGTTAGTGATTTGATATCAGACCAATCCATGAACCCTTCATTTTAAACCAGGAGCCCGAGGGAAATGAATAATGCCACCAGAGAGAAATGAGAACTCCAAAGCTATTATTAAATGAAAACATACTCTCTCTGAGACCTGGCAATCTGTACTAAGACATTCAGATTGCGTATCTAAATGTTATTCAACACACTCACAGCCATAGTCCTTTGATGCCACTAAGGTGGTACTTAAAAAGGAGCAGGTTCCACGTCAGCATTCCCAGCATCATCCCAGATAATCAAGACCATGCATCCTCTTCAGGATCCTGTTTCCCTGGCTGCTTCTCACCCCTGAGCCTCACTGCCCCACTGTGCTCTTCAATACTCTTTCACTAACATGCAGAAACAATGTTTTTCTTTCCAGTGCCTTTAAAATGTGGCCAAATTCTCCACCAAACTTCAGGAATTATTCATTACCTCACGTCCTTTATCCAGAACAACAGCTGAGCATGTGTTTCAGTGAGCTGAATATTCTGGCCCAGCCCTGCTGTGTCATGCCCGAATGACGATTTTTTAAAATGCCAAAAACGAGGAAAGATAAAACACTTCTAGGGCCATTTTGAGAGCTCAGCCCTGTGACCCTTCTCAGCCTCCTCTGACCCTTCTTTCTTTCTCCCGCATGCTCTGTGCTCTGCCTGTGTCTGGTCAGCCTCCTTCTTGACACTGATGCAATTCCATGACCCAGAACATTGGCCTGGCTTCCCGCTGCACAGGACGGGAGGGGACACCTGGAAGTGCCTATAAGGTAGCTCTTCTAAGGTGGAGGGAGGTAGGAGGAAGCAAGGTAGATGGAAGAACCCCTCCCTCCCTCTCCAGAATTTTCTGAGGTGCGATGCCTCCCATCAGCTCTCCTGGAGAAGTCCTGTGGACCATAGGGCTGCCTGCTAAGAGGCTGGTGGGTCTCCTGGGAGCGCCTGGAGCAGGGGCAATGCTGGACATCACACCACTTCTACTTCACAGTGTTCTTGTCTCACCTCCCTTATCCTCCACCCTCACCACCTCATGAAGGACTGGCACCTACTTCTCACCCCAGGCTCTGCTTTGTGGAGGATGCAGGCTGGCTCAAATGTCCTTCCTGCAGGACATAAAGGTCAGCCTTGGAGAGCTCAAGGGACGTGAGCATTGAGCTGTCCAGCAATGTAGAAACATGCACACTTCTCTGAGCTTCTGAGTGTCCCGACCTGTTGTGGAGTTTGGGGTGGAAAAAGGATGACCGACGATGAGACAGGAACCTCAGAGCCTGTCAGTCACCAAGAAGGCAAGTGGACTTCTCCTCTGAGGAGCAGAGAGGAGAACCACCTGTGTGGCCTCTTTCTCAGGTTTAACTTCATTGGAATAAAAGCTGCATATGGCACTGTGTATTGATCAGGGTTCTTTAGAGGAACAGAACTAATAGGACAGATGTGTCTAAAAAGGGGAGTTTATTAAGGAATATTGATTCACACAATCACCAGGTGAGGTCCCACAATAGGCTGTCTGCAAGCTGAAGGGCAAGAAAGTCAACCCAAGTCCCAGAACCCCAAAAGTAGGGAAGCTGACAATGCAGCCTTCAGTCTGTGGTCAAAGGCCCAAGAGTCCCAAAGCTGAAGAACTTGGAGTCCCATGTTCATGGGCAGGAAGCATCCAGCACAGGAGAAAGATGTAGGCTGGGAGACTAAACCAGTCTAGTCTTTCCATGTTCTTCTGCCTACTTTTATTCTGGCCATGGTGGCAGCTGATTAGATCATGCCCACACAGATTGAAGGTGGGTCTGTCTCTCCCAGCCCACTGACTCAAATGTTTATCTCCTTTGGCAACACCCTCACAGACACCCCCAGGAAAAATACTTTACATCTTTCAATCCAATCAAGTTGATACTCAATATTAACCATCACACACTATGACATCCAAGTCTTGACCCATTGAAATTCAACCCTTTTAGACAAAAACTCACTTCCTGATTACAGCCCTTTCTTCATGCACAGCTCAGGGAACAGAGGAGGTGAGTGAGAGGGTATCTTCAGGAGGAAGATGCTCTGGCTCTAAGCTTCTTCTCTGGAGCTGGGGCTCAGTCAAAATAAAGTGGTGGTGTCGGTCCTGCTGGCTGGCTTTGTGTTCCCAAGTGTTTTACCATGTACAAAGAAACGCAGAGAGGTGTACCTATAGAACAACCCAGTCAGATTTGTTTCCAGCCTGACATCTCTGGGGACAGGCCTGCAGACTCTTTTGTACTCATTGCATTTTCCTTGTCCCCTTTATATTCCGGTGAGTCCCTCAGATCCAGATCTTTCAGGATCCAGTTCTAATGCCCTTCTGCAGACAGGGTTCTCCGACACCTTTTCTATTCTGGTGGCATTGCTGCCATCACTGTTGTGTGGATGGAGGTCCTGCCTTCTGCCTTCCGTGCTGTGTCATCCTCTTTTCTAATGTGTCATTATTGTCCCCTATCCTGCACTGTCTGAGCTTATCACTCTGGTATGGATGGAGTTTTAAACCCCTTTTGCTCCTGATGGATGTGAAGTTACTTGTGTCAAGTAAATGATCTGGATTAACTTAAGAGTTGCAGAGTTTGTATCTATTCCTGACAGTGGTGTCATCTGTCACTTTTTAATGTAGTTAAATATCTTACCCTTTTAGGGAGATGCTGAACCTAAATCCATGAATCACTGTCCATATCCACAGAGGTGCTGAGGAATCATGTTGACAGCCACACAACAGTCCTGGTGCTCAGTGAAGGGCAGCCACATGGCAGCAACTTCACAGAACATTGTAAACATAATGTCACTCAGCAGAAACAAGTTGCCTTGTTGGTGTGCAGTTCCCCATGCAATGGACTTAATTGTGTCCCCATGAAATTAATAAATTAAACCCCCAATCTCCAATGTGATGGTATTGGGAGGTGGGACACTGGGATTTAATTGTGTTTACATGGGGTCCCGAGAGTGGAATTCTGATATGTTGGATTTGTGTCCCTGCCCAAATCTTTTGTCCAATTGGAGGACAGACCTGGTGGTAGGTGATTGGATCATGGAGGCGAATTTCTCCCTCGCTATTCTCATGATAGTGAGTGAGTTCTCATGAGATCTGATGGTTTAAAACTGTGTGGCACTTCCTCCCCACTCTTTCTCTCCTGCTGCCATGTGAAGAAAGTGCTTGCTTCCCCTTCACCTTCCACCATGATTGTAAGTTTCCTGAGGCCTCCCAGTCATGCTTCCTGTTAAGCCTGCAGAACTATGAGCCCATTAAACTTTTTCCTTCACAAATTACCCAGTTTCAGGTGGTTCTTTATAGCAGTATGAGAACAGATTAAATACAGGTACCCATGACAGAATTAGTGCCCTTATAAGACGAGACTTTGGAGAGCTCACTCTGTCCCTTCCCACAAGCAAGAAAGACCCATAAGCAAGAAGGTGGCTGTTAGCAAAAGCCAGGAAGAGCCCTCACCAGAAACCAACCAAGCTGGCACCCTGATCTCAGACTTCCAGCCTCCAGAACTCTGAGAAAATGCAATTCAGTTGTTTAAGCCCACAACCTATGGGGTTTTGTTATGACTGCCAGAACTGACTAAAATACCTTGTTTCTCAGATGAGGAACTGAAGCGCCAAGAGGTTAATGAACCTCCCCTAGACATACAACCAAAGATGGAAGGGGTTGAAACTTTCATCTATTTCAGTTGACATACAACCAACCAATTAAGTTGAAGATGATAGAATCATTCAATTTCTAGATAGCCTAAATAAAATTACCTGAATTTCTAGATGACTGAGTCCCATTTATTTATAAACTTTTAAAAGAAACTTTAAAAAATTCTCAATCTCATTATTTTCTTACTTTAAAATTTTTCTCATTGAAATAATGTTAAATTTATAGAAGAGTAGCAAAGATACTACAGAGAGTTCCAAGTATCTGCCACCCAGCTACCTCTAATGTCATCAGTTTACATACGTTGGGGTTCAGAAAACAATGCCTTAAAGTACAGTGCTTTGACCTGCTGGCCTCTTCGAACTAAAGGAGCGGCCCCAGAACCAAGGTCTCTATGACCCCACGTACAAGACTCTTGTCCCTCTACCACTTCAGAAATACAGGCAAGAGGACCTTATCTGAGGTTCACTTCCTGAACTAAGGGAAGTTCCTTTGGAAGTAATGCAGTTGTCAAGAGCCTGCTTCTTATAATTTCATAAAACAACGAAGATTAACTCATGGGAGAAGAGACTAGATTGGACATCACACCCACAGCCCAGATAGACTGTCCCAGGCATTTGTCTGTTCTTCAAGCCCACTCATCTCCCCTAAAAATCATTTACTTTTCTTCTAACAGTGCCTACAGCCCCTGCTTCTGTTTCCCCTATGAAAAAGGTTATATAAGTCTTGTCGGATTGTTAGGTATTGTGATGTCTCCAAGCACCTAATAAATTTATGTCTTATCTCCTGTTAATCAGTATATTTCAGTTCATTTCTCAGACTCAAGTATCAAACCTCAACAGGGGAGACAGAGGGTTCTCTTGCCCCAACATATAATTTATTGTTGTGTATTTATCAAAAGTAAAAAAATTATATGAGTGCAGTACTAGTAACTAAATTCCAGACTTCATTCAGACTTCAGCAGTCTTTCCACAGAACACACCCTTCTGTCCAGTGCAGGATTCCATATCACCAGGGTGGTTTCCTGGGCACAAAGACCGAACAGTGCCAGGACCCGGCCAATTCTTCAAGTTGCATTTATTCACGCTACCTTCATCTCCTCTGATTGTGGCAACTTCTCAGTCTTCTTGTATTTGACAGTTTTGAAGACTGCTTGTCAGGTGTTTTGTTGAATATTCCTCAACTTGGATTTATTTAATGTCTTGTCATGATTAGACTGGAGTTACGGATTTTTTGGTAAGACGCCATAATTTTTTTTACATTGACTTCATACATGAAAACAAATTACTTAAAATTATTTTAACAAATAGAGAACTCTGGCAAAACTATCATATATCAAATGGACCCTATTCTTTGCAAAGTATGCCATTTCTGTTTTGATTGGTGAGACAATAAATATTTATGGATACATTCAGCCTCTGCTGATTTGTTTTTGTTGAACTAAATTACACATAGTATAGAATTAAACAGTTTAAAGTGTAACCATTTTAAGTGTACAGTTCAGAGGCAGTTAGTACATTTATTTATGAAGTAAATAGGCAGATAATATAGGAGAAGAATTACGTCACGATTCAAAATTAACTTTAAAGCACAATATTTAGTTGTTCATTCTTTTCTTTCCACAATGTACAAATTATGTCTCATTATCCTCAGAAAAAACTGGGCATCCATTTGCCAGTTATGTATATGTATGTGTTTGTGTACATATGCATATGTGTATATGTGTATATATGTATATACATGTGCACATATATATATACACAGGTATATATGCATACATGTATATGTATGTATGTGTGTGTGTACTTATATATGTACATATATATGATGGTCATATACACCATCAAATGAGTTGCCAGGCTGCTTGTAGAAAATGTTTTCTAGTATCCATGTGAGCCGAACTTTGGTTTATAAACTTTAGTTTGTAAAGAGAAAAAGCAATACTTATTCAAGGGGAGCAACATGAAAGCATTTGTTAAATGGCATGCTGCTTGTCCTAGGCACTTCTCTCATGAATCCTTCCACCACCCACCACACCTTTGGAACTTTCCAAATGTAAATGCATAATGTTATAGTTAATTTACTTAATTTTTCACTTTGTCTTACATGTATTAATGAAAAAAAAAAAGAGCTAAACTCTGTAAAATACTTGAAGAGGTTTATTCTGAGTAAAATATGAGTGACCCTGGCCCAGGGCACAACCTTCAGAGATCCTGAGAACACGCCAAGCTGGTCAGGTTACAGCTTGATTCTACACATTTTAGGGAGGCAGAAGTTACAGGCAAAGACATACATTGATAAGTTATTGATAAAGACATACATTGGTAAGTTTTACATTTACTTAGCCTGGAAAGGCAGAACATCTAGAAGCGAGGGGACTCATAAGTCATAGGTTGAATTTAAAGATTTTCTGATTGGCAATTGGTTGAAAGAGTTAAGCTTTGCTGAAAGCTTTGTAGTCAGCAGAAAGACATACTTGAGTTAAGATAAGGGAGGTTGTAGAAGCCAAGGTTCTTGTCATGTAAATGAAGCCTCCAGTTAGCAGACTTCAGAGACAATACACGGTAAATGTCTCTTTTCCAACCTTAAAAGGTGTCAGACTCTGTGGAAAAGATCTAGTAAGGGAAGGAGATTCTCTACAAAATGCAAATTTCCCTCACAAGAGAAGGCTATGCAGAGCCCTTCCAAAATATGTCAAAGAAATATTAATATATAGTGGAGTAAAATACTTTGATTTCCTTCAGGATCTGTTTTTTGTCATGTGATGCTATACCAGAGTCAGGATGGAATTCGAATTTGGTATCTTGTTGCTACAAAGAGTCCGTTTTATCAGTCTGAAGATCTCCATTTCAGTATTAATGCTGGTCTGTTGTGCCTAAGTTCCTAAAGGGAGGAGGGCATAATAATGCATGTCTGGCTGCCTTTTCCA
Source organism: Macaca mulatta (assembly GCF_049350105.2). NCBI lineage: Eukaryota > Metazoa > Chordata > Mammalia > Primates > Cercopithecidae > Macaca > Macaca mulatta. The sequence goes on from NC_133411.1 coordinate 6,197,619, forward strand.
TCATGACCTGAACTGGTTTTTGAAGTTTCTTTGGGATTCCCTTGGCCAAGAAGGGAGGTCCGTTCAGTTGGCTGGGTGGCTTAGAATTTTAGTTTTGGTTTATGTTTGCCTAGCTAGAATACGTGAAAGTTTGCAAGCAGAAGCCACAGAAATTCACCTTTAGAATTCTAAATCAAGTATATCATTTTGTAAATAATATCTTAACAGATACTGATCCCTTGCAATGACCCTCAGGAACGTTCTCCTCTGTCTGTTAAGCCTGTGCTGTCCAGTGCTGGACTTCCCTCACAGGGAGCTGCAGATTCCCCAGCAGAATAAAGGCTAGGACTATTCTGCTCCAAGAAACTCACCTTGCTTGGTCCAATCATGCGTTTCTGGAACTTGTTTGATCACAGATATCTTGGATCAAGAAACAACTGTTAGCACGCCCTTTGGGAGGGCGTGATCCTAAAAAGTTTTCTTGTGTAGAATAGAAACTGGTTACTGATCATGATGTTTTAAAGCACCAAAATAGTTTTGTTTTTGTCTTTGTTCTTTTTCATCTGTGATAAACAACCCCCAAAAGGCATGTGAAACACAATGAAAAGGTGCTTAGCACAGCTTGGTCATGTGGAGAGCACTCAAAAGCTAACTGCAAGGGCATCCCAGGGACAAAATCAGCACTTATATCATGCAACTGTGACTTCGGTTATGTTAGCTAAAATCCTGGTTACTCACTTTTCAAGTTACCCCCAAGACAAGAGTGAGCCTTGACGGTCAGAAATGGTAGAGAGGAAATTGGGTGTTTGCCAAAAGAAATGTGCAAACATGAAACAAACACGTGCTAACTGTTAATGCTTGGATTGTCAACCTAAGGGCATTCTTTAATGCACTGAAAGGAAACCAGAGTATAAACGAGGTGATTCCCTTGCATTTCCTCATTCCCTAGTGGGGGGAAAAAAAAGCAAGCATAAGCCATGCGCTTAGCGTAAGGATTCATTGTTAAGGACCTTCTTAACCTCAAAAGACAGCCTGTGCCAGTGATTATTTCCCTCCAGGAGGTTAGGATATTCATGCACAGAAAGCTGGTGTTCCAGGGGAACCGAGGGGTGGAGAATCATCGTGAAAGTGGTAAATTTTTAACTCCTGGCCAAAACAGTGTGATGAAGATAGTCCTCTCTTGAGCGCGATGACCCCTAGCTGTCAATAGCAAGCGTGTCCTCCACATCCATGGCCAAAGAAACCCCTTGAGTAAAATAGGACACAAAACTCTGAGAACCTGAAAAGGGTCCCTGGGGAAGACAGGAGTATCCTTCAGAGGATGCTTGATGACAGCAGAAACTCTGAGCCAGGAGAACCCATCCAACCCCAGCATGGCCTGGTGCTCTCCAGCTGTGACCACCACTTAACACCTCTTTGTCATAATTCATCCTCATCTGTAGGTAAGGATAATAACAGTATTATTACCAGAAAGGGGTCCTGATCCAGACCCTAAAAGAGGGATCTTGCATCTCATGTAAGAAAGAATTTGAGACGAAGCCATAACATAAAGAAAAAACAAGTTTATCAGGAAAGTGAGGAAGGATGGCTACTCCGTAGGCAGAGCAGGGTGTTCCCGGAAATAAGAGGAGGAGGGCACCCACCCTAGGTATAATGCTTGTTTATATACAGGGTAACAACAACAACAACAAATCATGGGAGATGGGCTCTACTACAAGAGTTTGTGATAAAGGATTAATTTTCATTAATTATTTTATCTTGCATGAATCAATGTTATCTTTAAAGCAAAATTAGGAATGCTTTTGTTCTCAAGATATCAGAATGTCAGGACATTCCTGAACCTGGGTCTGTTTAGTGAACATTCTTAATCTGTTCTCGTAGCTGTAAACATCTAGAGGCTGGGAATGCCAAACTCCTGGCAATGCAGCCCAACCAGTCCCAGCCTCATTTTCCCTAGCCTTCATTCAAGATGGAATCACTCTGGTTCAAATGCCTCTGACAGTTTCTCCTTTAAAGGGTGACTGGTGGTGATTAAAGAATTAATAAACAGAGTCTCCGGCAGAGAGTGTGTGCTGTAGGACTGTTAGCCAGAGTTGATCATCAGAATGGAGGGTGTTGTGTTCCTGGTACACTTAGGAGCAATGTGGCCAGGTCTGACTTTAAGATTCTCTGGATAATTAGGGTTGCTTTTAACCTGCCTAGAGTAACCTAATAGGGAGAAGAGAACACAAGAGCAGTGGACCTCATGGGAAAGAGGGGAGAACTTGAACTTCACACATCGCTGCTCTTCCATTCACTGCCATTGCCCTACACGTGCTCCAGGCCTTGCTGGCTCTGAGGAGATGCTGGCATACAAGCTGGGGGCCTCAGGATGAGCTTTTCTACCCACGCAATGAGTGGGAAGTTGTATAGACAGGAAGCAGGACCACTGAACCTTTAATCACCGAACAGGGGCTGCTGTGGGTGACATCACCACCATGCTGGTCACTCCTGTTTATTTTTCAGTATTTATTTAAAACGTTGGCTTTGGACAAGTTGCTTCAGTATGTTCAACTTTGGAAAAAGTGGATACTTTAGAAAATTATTTTTATAAGCCAGAGTGTCAGATGAGCACAACCTGGGCAACATGGCAACAAAAAATATAAAAATTAGCCAGGTGTGCTGGCACACATCTGTAGTCCCAGCTACTCCAGAGGCTGAAGTGGGAGGATCACTTGAGCCCAAGAGGTCAAGGCTGCAGTGAGCCATGATTGCGCCACTGCACTCCAGTCTGGATGACAGTGAGATCCTGTCTCAAAAAAAAAAAAAATTGAGAACACCCCAGGGAATATGGGGACCATTTTCTCTCTCTTTTCCTCTCTGTCTCTCCCCACAGTGGAGTGGCTGTGTATTTGTGTGTGTATTGTGTGTTTGTGTGGGGAGAGCTACTATACCTGTTCAGGCAAGATTGCCACAACCTCCACTTTTAGCACAGGGTGAGCTGGTCTGTGGCCATACCTCAGCCAAGATCCTCAGTGTGGCTCCACCACCCTGGGCGCTAAGGAGTTCACTCTGCTTGGAAAAAGGGGGAATCTCTCGGCTGGAGGGAAATTGAAGTCCCAGGATAATATATAGCAGGGAGGCTCAAAAAGAATTTGAGAGACTACAGCAGTGTGTTGTGTTAACCTCAGTTAGTCAGTGATGAGTGTGGTCACTGGAACAGTAGAAATACCACTTGAGGTCAGAAATAAGTTATGTAAAGAGTGAACAATTAACCGAGGTCGAGAATTGGTTTGAGCAACACAGGTCACCCAGGCATTGTCCCATCAGCTCTGGGTCAGGTAGGATGTTATTTCACAGCGTCCATCACTGCTCATCATGCAAAAGGGAGACCAGTTTGCTTCATCACATCTTGGCTGTCTTATGTCCTCAGTTTCACTCCCATGTGCCTGCAGCCTTCATGTAAAACCCAGTATGAAAACTGGCAATGTGCAGAGGGACTTGGACACTTAAATCTACAAGCTGAGCATGCGTATTTCAGTTCTTGATGTCCAAGAGAAAACAATGGTAGTTAGTACACTGACAGTGAGCAAAGTAATAACATTCAAAACAGCTACCCTATTATGATGACAAACTGTAAGGAACACATCAATTCATTAACATGGGAAGAGTTAACATGTGAATACCAATATAAATAAAGAAAAAACATATTGCTCTTACTTCAACTATTAACAAGGCTTGAAAAAGTAAACATTAATTCCTTCTGTCATTTTAGGAAATTATTGTCCTCTTTGTGTCCTAAGATATCTATTCTTATCTTTATAGATAACTGTGAGTCATTCTGGAACTAAGTTTTAGTCTTCTAACCTGGAAGTCACATATAGGAGAGTTAATCACTCCTTCTGTTCCTAGGAGTAGTAGACTTGGGTTAAACAAAACCGATATGCATTTCTTTTTCACGAAAGACAAGCTGGCCAGGAGGTGGCAGGCTACGGGATGGGCTTCGCAGGATTTTCGGAGGCTCCTGATCTCTGAGGATGGCACCCTCCTCAGCTCTCCGCACATAATTACCAGTTCATTGTCCAAGATTGTCACTAGTGCTCCAGCCATTGTATCTATTTCCATCCAGCAAGAAGGAGGCAGAAAAAAGCATTGTTCCTCTGAGGACATTACCTGTTTCTGCTCTGCTTATATTCTGCCAGCTAGAACTGGTCTCTTGACATCAACAAGCTTCAGCAAAAACTGGAAAATGTAGTCTTTATTCAGTATGGCCCCTGTGCCCAACTTAGAATAAAAAACAAGGGGTCTTATTACTCAGCAAGAAGGGAAAACCGCTACTGGGAGCTGCTGGGCCAGCTCAGTCATGTTTGTTCATCTTATGACATGAGTAGATTGTTCAAGTGTTCACGGAAGTGAAACTCATCTTGTGCTACAAGTTCTTTTTATGTTTCTGGGTTATTTGGAGCCATGACTGTGTAGGAAACTAGAATATTTCCCTTCGAAATATGTGTGAACTAAAAAAGTAAAAGTCACAAGATCTGTCAGTCCTTCACTCCCCCGCACCATCACACCATCACCTCTCAATCTTCTGACTCTCCCAAAGCGCAGGACAAAACTTCTCTGAAATGTCTGTATCTACCGAGAAACCAGACATGTCAGAGGGAAACACATTTGCCTTCCCTGAAATTTCATTAACCGGAAAAGATTAAAACTCGTGTCACAGAGGAAGAGATTGAAAATTAAAGACCACACCCAGATCCCAGAGAGACTTTGAGCTTTTTCTGTTCACGGGTCTCTTTCAATTCCCAAAAATAATTGTTCACAAGATGATGTCTGCCCCATGGGTCCAATCATTCTCCCCAAAGGTCATTTGCTCCTACAGCCCCATCTCCCCTTTTCCTGTGATGAAGTGCATGTAAGAATCCATACCCCATTGGGTTATTGGGTAACCACATTCCTATGATTTCTCCATTCTATGCACATTAAAATAAGTTTGTACCTCCTGGACATGGTTTGGCTGTGTCCGCACCCAAATCTCATCTTGACTTGTAGTATCCATAATCCCCACATGTGGTGGGAGGGACCTGGTGAAAGGTAATTGAACCTTAGGGCAGTTAAGTTACTCCCATGCTGTCCTCATGATAGTGAGCTCTCACAAGATCTGATGGTTTTATAAGGGGCTTTTCCTCCTTTCCTTGGCACTTCTTCTTGCTGCTGCCATGTGAAGAAGGATGTGTTTGCTTCCCCCTCCATCATGATTGTTAAGTTTCCTGAGGCCTCCCCAGCCATGCTGAACTGTGAGTCAATTAAACATCTTTCCTTTATAAATTACCTAGTCCAGGATATGCCTTTATTAGCAGCATGAGAACAGACTAATACAGACTTTTTTTCCTATTAATCTGCCTTTTGTGGGTTGATTTTCAACCAACCTTCAGAGGGTAAAGGGGAATCTTTCCCTTCAGTCCCACAGATTTGGCACAGGGAGCAGGGTAGACCCAAACCATTCTGCTCTTCTGGAAGCCACAGTCAAGGGAACCCAGGATGTGACAAAGAAACAAAAAAAAGATGATAAGTTCTCACACTCCCAGTCTCTGTCTCTGTGAAATCTTTCTCTCTGTGAAATATCATCACTACACATCTCTTTTTCTCTTCCAAATTTAAGATTAATGAAAGAAAAGCATTGTATGGCTAGTCTTAGGGGTAGCAACTCTGGTATACTTTTGGTATGAATACGTATATGGTCTGAACCTTTTCCTTCCAGAAATAGTCTTCGTTTTTCTTTTGTCTTTGTCTTCTTGTCATTTTGTTGTAAAGAGGGATACCTTAGGAAAACCTGATAAGGTTTCCCTTCATCTTGATTGATACCCTGAGTACGTGGCTTTTGTAACCAAGTGAGAAGTTTCTCCCCCCAGCCTCTGCCAGCTGGAAGCATGACTTCAGATTTCATCTAGTGACCATTCTGAAAGGACTGGGAATCTCGAGACATGTAAAATTGTAAGCAGCACTCTTTGTTCTGAATGTGCCAAGCTCTCAGGAGAGTTTGTCTTAATAAGTTCCACCTCTATTGTCTGGCTAGTACTGGAAAAGTTCAGTCCCAGAAGTGCCCGCCTGGCAGCCCAGGGGAGCAGGCCTGTTACTGGAGCCACCTTCACATGCCCCTGCATCCATGTGATTCTGAGACCAGAGGCATCACTCACACTACGCCATCCTTAACCACCCAGGGCAGCAAAGTCCTTTTGCTTTCTTAGCCTGGAATTTTTGAGGATCGTAAGGACTGCCCCTTCTATGCCCTCTCCAGGAATGCCTCTTGTTTATATAGTAAAAATGTATCCTAAGCCTGGAAGGTGACCTCCTGGTCTTTCTGTAAAGAGGCTTATTAGATTGAGTCACTATTGAAATAAGTACACCACTGGAAGGTCTAATCATCTGTGACCAGAAGATAAATTATTTGCATTAGAAGACCCCTCTATTTTAAAAATTTTGTAGAAATCTTTCATTCTAAGCAAGGTCTTATTTATATTTATGGAAGGATCAAGTTAAAAGAAAGATGCATAATAATGTCATGACTAGCCTTAAAATTCTCTTGACAAAACAGAAGAACAAAAATCTAACCTGAAACAATAGTTAAAATCCTTGAATGTTCCAACTGTCTTCTTTGGATTCCCTGAGGGATTTGTCAAAAAAGGCACCTACCCTTAGACCAGTGGTTTAAACTGGGCACTTAAACTGCTGTAGCCTGAATGCGGTTCAATTCCCTGATTCCCTTTCGGGGGGCCAGTCCCTTGGAAATGTAAGTCCTTTAACTCAGGGGATAAAAAGAAAGCATTTATGAGAATTAGTTTAAATTATTTGTATGTTCCTTGACCTTTGGGGTACCCATTTATTATCATTCTTTCTTCCTCCAGGGATAGCTTTTGATTTCCTATTTGTTTTACTGTTTGTCTCTTTGAATTTTCCATCCATCATTGTACAAGCTTGTTGGGTTTTTGAGTACAGGTAGCCAACCAAAAAGGTGAGAGCCCTGGAGAATATGGCCAGAGATGTGGGCCGCTCCCCATTTGCCACCAGCAAACCTTCCCTTCTTTCAGCCATCATTGTGAGGGGTCTGGATCTTCAAAAGCCTGCAGCTTTTGCTTCCTTTTTAGAGACCTTGGTTAACCCCATAAAGGGCTTCTTGGTTTTAGTATCACATGTGCTTATTTGTTTTGGTTTTAAGTCATTTGTTTAGGTATACCTCTGGTTTAAAGCTTTGGTTTATATCTAGAGTGCGATAGTATCTTTTTTTTCATTTATTTTTCTTCCTCTAATGGGCCGAAGAGACATGCCTCCCACCACCTCTGGTATCTGAATTGGTGAACAGATAAGCTGGGATCCTCCCAGACAGGGGACTGGGTGGGGGAACATTGCACTCACAGCTGCCATTCCTTTGGCTCCAGCAGAGGCCAGCTGCTTCTGTGACAGAAGGTTTTCTACTCATATATTTAAAAGAATTTTTTAGAGCTCTACAGTCAAATGTCAGCTTAATTAAGAGCTCTGATTCTTTTGTGATCTCTTTTAAATACTATATCTTCAGTGGGAATGTCTTAGTCAACTAGACAAATTTTTTTCTAAGCCTTGTTAGCTAGAACATTACTGGCCTTTTGGAAAGCTTAACATCTCCCCTAATTGGCTTTTCTAAGACTTGTTCTGATTCTTTTTCATGTTTTGTTTTCCAGAGTTTATACAACTTTTTTTTTTTAAGTTATCTATTACTCGCAGCAATTTGGTATACTTTTGTAAACAGAATCAAAGTATTTATCATTCTTTCTACCTGATCCCTCCAGAATTTAGAAGCTATTCATGGATATTTTTTATGACACTATAGTTATTTGCATATATTCAATATGAATCTGTTTTCTTTTATAGCAGGACACAATTAGAAACACTGGTTATTTTACCACAGATTAGATTGGAATATCATATTTTCATATGTGAACAGACTGCTTTGAGGGATTGAGGTTAACCTTCATGGAACCAATAAAAAGCCTCTTGGAAAGACTGGCCTGGCACCTTTTCTACACAGTTTTCTTACAAGATTACTGACACCATAGTTAAGTAAATAATGTCATTTTCTGACAGGCCTAGGAACCTCAGGATACTTGGAAGACCTCAAGAAGAGAGTAATTAACCCAAGTTAAACAGGCAGTGTGGGGCAAGTCAAATCTTTGGGTTGGCTACTTATTCTAGAGAAGCTTCTAATGGTTTGATTTGAGATTCCTTATGAAAAAGTTTCAACAAACCCAACTTAGCAAAGTTCTGTATCATACATCACTATCCTTGCTGAACTTATATATATGAATAATCAGAACAAAGACTAATTTTGCAAACAAATTGGTCCTACTGTGATTATCTTTGGTAAAAATGAAGAGACTAGAAAAAGAAAAATCATGTTTCAGAAAAAATAAAAAACTGTACTGTACTTGTTTGATTCTAGCGTTGTCAGTTTGTTTTTGAGTTTTTGTCTTTAAAAAAAAAATCTGGATTGCAATCCTGAATTTGTAGTTTCTTCCAATATCTGGGCTTGCTTGACCCTCCAGACTAATGTTTTCCATTTTTCTCCCACCATTCTGGCTTGGAATCACTAAAAAATGTTTTCCTGAAGTTGAAGCTAGTCAACTTAGCTTTTTAAAACAATCACTTCGAATTTTGTTTTAAACTGTTGTCTGTTTGTAGGTCCCATTTAATTCCCAAAAAGAATCATCCACAAGATATTTCTGTCTTCTGGGTCTGTTCATTCCCTTGAAGATCACTTGCTCCTACACCTTTCAGCTTCCCTTCCCCTAGGCAGATGAGTACATAAGCATTCGTACCCTATTGAGTTACTGAGTGACCATATTCCTGGGACTCCCCCATGCTAAGCACATTAAAATAAATTTGTATGCCTCTTTTCTCCTATTAAGCTTCCATTTGTCATTTGATTTTCAGTGAACCTTCAGAAGGTAAAGAGTAAACATTCCCGAGGCCCCACAACTGGATGCTTGTTTTCTGCTTTTCTGATACTTGAACTGTTTCTAAAAATACCGCATCTTAACATGCATTGAAATGTGTAATTCAACCATTACAATTCCCTTTAAGTGCATTTTGGAAGTACAACTAAAACTTTAGTCCAAATGCCTGTTGTGTTGTCATTCTAAGTTTTTATCCTAGACTTGATAAACTTGTCTAACAATCTATTGGGAATTATCCTTTTGGAATAGACTTCTTGACCAGCCCATGAGGATCACCAAAATCACAGTATCATGCCTTCACATCCGAGGCTCATAGACCATAGGCCTTCCTAATTTCTGGACAGTCCCAGTGACTGGCAGACTCCACATGCTGTTATCTTATCCAGGAAACAGCATGGTCATTTTTATACGGTTTCTGTGAGGAATCCAAAAGATTTCTTTCTTCCAGTTGCCACTGTGGACACTCACCACTGTAATACGTGTGTGTGTTAACTTTGCATGTAACAAATTATTTTTTCTTAGAGTAAGGTAGGAGACCACCCCTCATATTATCTTATGCCCAGTTTTTGCCTCTAAAGAAAGAAGAAGTAAAAACTAAAAGGCGGAAGTGAAATCCACAGGCAGACAGCCCGGAGCCATGCCCTGGGCCTGGTAGTTAACGATCAACCCCTGACCTAACCGGTTATATCTATAGATTCCAGACATTGTATGGAAAAGCACTGTGAAAATCCCTGTCCTGTTCTGCACCTTTCTGATTACTGGCGCATGCAGCCCCCAGTCACATACCCACTGCTTGCTCAATCAGTCACGACCCTCTCACGCGGCCCCCTTAGAGTTTCTGTGAGGAATTGCCCACTCACGGAGCTCGGTTTTTTGGAGATGTGAGTTCAGTTTTTTGGAGATGTGAGCCTGCCCATGTTCCCAGCTGAATAAAGCCCTTTCCTTCTACAACTCGGTGTCTGAGGGTTCTTGTCTGCAGCTCGTCCTGCTACAAGAGAATCTAAAAATAGGTAGAAATATTACCCCACTCCCTTCAGATATTGAGGCTCATAGATGGTAAGTAACATAGTAGGAGATGGGAAGGAAGTAACATAACCTCACAGGCATAGTTCTAGACACAGTCCACTGTAGTGCCTGGTCAGGCAAGGTGGAGCCTCACACTATATCCTGAGACTTGGTCAAACTAAAATGCATTTTTAGATGAGATGGCGGTAAGACGCTGCAGACTTTGCTTGTACTTAATTCCCTATAAGCATAGACAAGCCAATTTATTGTGGTTTCAAAACGAATTTAGTGGCTACTTTTCTTTACACGGCTAATGTTTCGAATCCAATAACGGGTTTGTTAATATGAATTTATATGCCTCATTCTTGCCAGTTTTCTCCCCAGAGATGAATTGTTATGTTGAGACTCTTAGCATTTATATGAGTATTTTATTTTATGTGGTATTGGGATATTGTGGTTTATAATAAGAAACATTTATTTGGTCTCTGTCCCTGGTTTCTGGCACACAGCAATTAAAATCCTTGTAATTTTTGAGTGACAGAAATGCTATGTGCATCTTCTGTTCGAATATTTGTTCATTGACCAAAGTTCCTGACATATAGCCCCTAATCCCATAGAATTTTCTAGCAATAGGAGCATCTATTTTTCCTATGGTTTGGTGTGTTCCTGGATGGGGGCTGGTCACCAGAAACACAAAGCCATGGCTAGAAGCTTGGAACTTTCAGTCCCACACCCCTATCCTGTAAGAAAGGGAGAGGGACTGGAGACTGAGTTAATAATTGATCGTACCTATATGGTGAAGCCTCCATAAAAATCTTTGAACTGGAGTGTTCAGAGAGCTTCTGTGTTGGAGAATACATCTATATGCCAAGGGGGGTAGGGCATCCCAACTCCATGGAGACAGAAGCTTCCGTGCTTAGGTCTCTTCCAGACATTGCCCTATGCACATTTTCATCTGGCTGTTCTTCTGTATTCTTGATCATATTCTTTCTAATAAACCAGCAATGTAAGTTTTTCCCTGAGTTCTGTTTGCCATTAAAGCAAATGATCAAGCCCAAGGAGGGGGTCATAGGAACTTCTGGTTTATAGGCAGTTGATCAGAAGAAAGGAGAGCAGCTCTAGGGACAACATGGATTGTGATTGGCATGTGACGTGGGCAGAGCCTTTATCTTATGGGATCCAACATCAACTCCAGAGAGATAGTGTCAGAACTGAATTTGATTGTAGAACATCCAGTTGGTTTCTGGAAAGTTGAGGAATGGGTTGGTGTCGGGGAAAAAACACACACACACACACACATCTGGTCACACAAGTGTTGTATATGAGTACAGAGGAAAGCCGTGTCTTTCTCTGATAGTCAGATATTAACCAAACCCTGTTGATTTTCTACTTATGGTCCCTGGGACTATAATCTGGGAGCTCCCTCAAAGCCAGCTTTACCCTCACTACCTGTAATTCATTTAAAAAAATTTTTAAATTCGTTTTTAAAATTCAATTTAAAAAAAAACTATTATTACCTGCTGCTTTCTGAAAGCGTATTTGAGCTCTAGAATAAAGACAGCTGGTGGATGAGATACCAACAGTGTGGAATAAGCCCTTTCCTGCCTTCTCCCTCTCTTCCCTTCCACCTTCCCTTCCCCTAATTCCCTTAATACTTTTCCCCTATTACTAATAAGGCCATCTAAATTACTAGAAAAATGATGATATAAAGGTATACAGTTCTAGGGAAGATTGTAACTATCAATAGCATAATATTAAATTACTTAACTTTTTGTGCCATTATACAGTTTGGCCTAAGTCATCTTCTGTGATTTTCACAGTCATAAGTGTAAAATGGTCAAGAAAGGAATTATTCTCGGGTACAAATGTGGATATTGAGTCAAAATTATTATGCAATTTACATTAGTTTCTATAACTAGCAACTCAGAATTTCAAAGGCAAATGAAAGTCTTATCTCTTCCTCATTGTCTTTCTATACACAGCAGGGGACCTTAGCCCATGAACTTGACCTTCACATTCATTTCCTCACTTTACCATCATGCCAGTTACCTTGAAGGAGCCCAAAGAGGAAGTGGAAATAGGTTTCCAAATACTTTGATAGGTTTTTTCTTTTTCTTTTTAAATGAAACTAATACACTTTTAAAGTTTTAATGATAAGAGAAGTTAATTCCAGTTGAATTTATAAACACTGTAAATAAAGAATAAATAGTACCCTAAAGAAAAACTCCACCAGTGTTTCCTGACAAACTAGCACATATTAGGTATCAGATATTATGGTTTTGCAATCCCAGATGCTGGGTTGATAATTCCCCAAAACGGTGTAATAGTCAGCATTCTCTAAAGGGGCAGAACTAACAGGATATATGTTTATAGAAAGAGGAGTTCATTAGGCGAATTGACTCACATGATCACAAGGTGAAGTCCCAAGACAGGCCATTGGCAAGCTGAGGAGCAAGGAAGCCAGTCTGAGTCCCAAAACCTCAAAAGTAGGGAAGCCAACAGTGCAGCCTTCAGCCTATGACTGAAGGCCCTGGAGCCCCTGGCAAACCACTGGTGTAGGTCCAAGTGTCCAAAAGCCGAAGAACGTGGACTCTGATGTTTGAGGACAAAAGCATCCAGTATGGGAGAAAGATGAAGGCTGGAAGACTCAGCAAGTCAGCTCCTTCCACCTCCTTCTGCCTGCCTTATTCTAGCCACACTGGCAGCTGATTAGATGGTGCCCACACAGACTGAGGGTGGGTCTGCCTCTCCCAGTCCACTGACTCAAATGTTAATCTCCTTTGGCAACACCCTCACAGACACACCCAGGAACAATACTTTGCATCCTTCAATCCAATCAAGTTAACACTCAATATTAACCATCACAAGTCCACCCCTTGTCAACTTGAACGCATACACATCTCCTGAAATCAGACATAATCTTCAGTGAAGATAATAATAAGGTCATAATTACATCTAACATAATACAGCTATCCTTCATACAACGGAAGCACGTTAATCCTTAACCTAAATGCTGTTACATAAAGATAACAACACTTAAATTCTGATATAAGTCAATAAATCTTATGTCACATAATAAAGGAAAAAAGAAATAAATATATTTTTAGTACAAGTTTATACATACACAAACAGGTTCTTAACAAAATAAGGAGGAAACACTCATGACAATTACAGTCCTAGTTTCTGCAACTGGTCATGCAGTCGTAGCTGGTATTGATGACTACCTTCTTCTACTACCCATTCTGTATTCCCTTTTCCTTCAACAAGCACCTCAGCAGGCAGTGTTTTTTTACCTGCTGGGGTGACCCAAATCTTCATTCCTGAAGCGTATCTCCTGTATTCCATGCATAGTCTTCCTTACCTCTGTTGTGGAGTAGTAGACTGATTTCGTCTTGATAGTCTGGATCAGTCACCCCAGCCAACACTGTAACTCTCTTCTTAGCCTGTTGACTTAAAGGCAGGAGGAGCCCAAAGTGTCCAGGTGGCAATCTTAACTTCCAGTTTAATGGAATCATTGTCGTGTCTCCTGGTGGCAGCATTCCTCCCTCTGGAACCAAGACCTCTAGGCCAGCAGAACATAATGTTGCAGAATAGGAAGCAAAAGTTTTGCTAGTGGATTACTAGGGGTGACGGTGAGTGGTGCCACTTCCACTTCCACCCTACTATAGTCATTGGAAAGGTTATACAGATAAATAATCGATATTCATAGAATGGAATATTACATAGCAATTTAAGTAAGTAAACTGGGTCTATAAGTATGAATATGTATTACATCAATAATAAAATGTTGGGATGTTAAGAGAAAAATGGTGGGCCTCAAAAGTCATTCCATATAACAAATGAATGGTTGACAATCTTTATTTGGACAATTAATTCTCAGGAGGTTAAATGGCTCTTCCAAGATATAAACCATGGTTCCCACAAATAGACATCCAGGGCCAGCTGACAGTGCTTCAGACATTCTAGACTGATTATCTCTGTCCTGTAATGCTCCATAAAGCATGTAGGAAAAAAAAAGGATTCACAAGTATTCCGGATTTAAAAAAAAAAAAAAAAAAAAAGGATATGCTTACACTATTACAAATGACAGTTCTTGTTTTACATAAATGCATTAAGTTCTGTGACTATCCCAGATGGCCCAGTGACCAGGACTAAGTTTGCATCTGAAAGCATCATAGTATGGAAGAGGGAGAACTCTGCCCAAGGGCCTGGGTAAGATTGATTTGTAGGGTTCATGTAGACAGCCTAGAGTGCTCCAAGCACCCCCACAGACTGCTGGCTCCTTTAGTCACCCCTCTGGCCACACGTGGCTCCTATGCCATCTGAAGCCTGATACCCAGAATGTTTCCACAACCTTCCAAATAGAAAACTTTCATTCTTGTTTTGATTCCATCAGCAATGTAGTGGTGGCACTTGGGACCCTTGGCCAACATGGGATCATAGATTTCATTGGCTTCATGGATGCAGGTTGTATATGACTTTCACATGTTGAGAAGTATTCTCTTGGCTGCAAGCATATTCATTTTACCCTTTCCAACACGAATTTCTTATAAAATATTTCTTTGGTGGCTATAATCTCCATAAGGACTTGGAAATGCCAGTAGGCTTGCTAATTCTGGCCTCTCTTCATCCTGTGCTTAAGTGCAAGGATAGATATGTACACTCACCTGCTGTATTTTTGTTTGTTTTTCACATTCTGCCCCCTTTCCAAGAAATTCTCCGTAAAATCTATTTTCATACCTCAAGAGTTCTTAGTTCATGTATTTTTGAGTCAAACTTCAGGATTTTACTTTTGTTACTTTATATTGTGTATGTTTTACATACTTTTCCATGTTAAAAACTTGCCAAAAATAATGCTAGAATGTAATTATCAAATGAGGAGCACAACATTTGGGTCCAACTTTGTTACGTAGCCCTGTGCCAACATGAACTAAGAGCCCTGTTTTCAGAGAACAAGCCAGGCATAGAACTGAGCTCAGCAGATCAATCAGCCTAGCACTTACTGGCCTCAGGCAGGATCTTGCCCAGTTCTCTGTACCTCAGGGAGGTTTTTCTTTCTTGCAAAGAAAATGTGTTCATTACATAACTTTGATCTACTTGTGGGCAAATCTGAGTTTCAAAGATTATGCTTTAAACCTTCTCTCCTACTATAACTTCCGTTGGCAAACTGTGCTTGGCTACTCTCCTTAAAATGAAAAATTCTTAAAGTAGAGGCAAGTAGCTTTCATGTATGTGACCAGTTACAAAACTGTTCCAGTTTTTATCCCTTCTAACTGAGAATTGTGTACTGACTCTATCTACTTGACTGGCAAAGTTGGAGATGAGGAAAGGAGGTGGTACTCAGGAGCACTGGTTTTAGTATTTGCTCCTCAATTAGCTTTGCCAACATGAGCACATCGCTCAATCTCTCTGAACCTCAACGTAGCTGTAAAAATCACACGGTAACTCCACCTATGCACATCATAAGGCTGACATCATGAATGGAAAGCCTCTTGTAAGCTGTTCACAGTTACACAAATATCAGTGTTTCAGTTTAGGTTCCCCCAAAAAACAGACCCCGACATAAAAATTCAAAGGCAAATAGTTTATCTGTCAACAGATGATGGGAAACATCAGAAGAGAAGCAAAGAAAAGTGGTAAGTGTTCGAGCCAGCCAGTTACCAATCGGGGAACCCTGAGAGTGAGAATGAAGCATATACCTCAGTGTATGCCCCCCAGAGAAGGTTGAAGGGCACTGAGGTGTCCACCACCAACTTCACTAAGTTATTGGTTAGAGGGTGGGTGTGATTTCCTCTACCTCCTATGTTCCCTGAATGAGCAGCCTGCGGCAGAGTGAGCCCTTGGTGGAAGAGAAGCTGGTGCTCAGCAGCTGGAAGTCAGACTAGTCTGCTTTGACATCATGGTACAGAGGAGATGTGGGTGGGGCAGCAACAGCATCTGCTGCCACTAGCATTGTCATGGAATCCTCTGAAGCTTGTGCACCATTGATAGTTCTGTTACCTAAGAGAGTTAGCATCTTACTGTTCTCTTGATCAGTCAATTGTGCTATATATTTGATTGATACCAAGTAGACTTACATTTTTCATTGTGAATAAATGTTAGCATGTTTAATATTTATTTCATTATATTTATTTAGATTTAAGGTATATGAAGTTCTTGTTAAGATCTTTTGCCATTTTTCTACTGCATTCTTCCTTGTTTTCCAAATGGATTTTCTAAAACTTTATTACATTAAAACAATTAAACCTCCAGCCTGGGTGACAAGGTGAAACTCTGTCTCAAAAAAAAAAAAAAAGTAAAGTAGAAGCAGCAAGATTAAAATTATTTAATTAAAAGTATATTCTGGCCAGGCATGGTGGCTCACACCTGTAATCTCAGCACTTTGGGAGGCTAACATGGGCAGATCACTTGAAGTCAAGAGTTCGAGACCAGCCTGGCCAACATGGTGAAACTCCATCTCTGCTAAAAATACCAGGCATGGTGGCACATGCCTGTAATCCCAGCTATTCAGGAGGCTGAGGCAGGAGAATTGTTTGAACCCAAGAGGCAGAGTTTGTGGTGAGCCAGGATTGCGCCACTGTGCTGCAGCCTGAGCTAAAGAATGAGACTCCATCTCAAAAAAGAAAAATAATGTATATTCTACAACAGATTGATGCCAGCAGTTGATACGATCACTACTTAGATACCTTTTTACACCATCTCAGCAAATCAGGAAGCCACTCGAGCAACTTTCATCTAAGAGTTCCCTATAGAGCATGTGCACATGAAGACAAACTATAGTTCAGTATGGGTTCGACAGATATAAAAAGAGGATCTCAGTTGTTCTGTTAGTAAAAAAGAGCTTGTCCCAGTCTTTCCTAATAAAGTTTTTGGGATATTCATTTAAAACACTTACAGCCAAGAAAAGACCAAGGTGCCTCAATGATTAAATGTAACATGATATCCGGAGTGGGATTCTAGAATAAAAAAGAACAGTAGGTGAAACTAAGGAGATATGAATAAAGTAAAGGATTTAGTTAATAATAATGTATTATTTTGCTTTATTAGTTGTGACACATGTATAATACTAACCTGAAATATTCACTAACAATAAAGGAAACCAGGTGCAGAGTATAAGAGAACTCTGTTATCTTTACAATTTCTCTGAAACTCTAAAACCATGCTAGAATCAACAAGTTTACTTAAATAAAAAATACTTCCAAAAATATAAACAAAACTTAGAGTTAAAAATAGTCATTAAAATGGAAATTAACAACAGATGGGAGAAACAATATGCTGGCTACAAATAAATAGTTAATACATTAGATAGTTGTACTAAAAAGAATTTTTTAAGGATTAAGTCCAGAGTGAAAAAATAAAATAAAAACAAGATGAAAAACAATAAACAGATATAGAATCTAATTAGATAAGAAGATTTTGATACAAAATAGGAAAAGTAGTTAAGAACTATGTAGGGCAGATTGACAGAAATAAGGACATGTCTAAATAGGATCGCCAGAAGAGAGCAGGAAAGAGTGACAGAAAGCCAACATTGAAACTGGCGATGGCTAATAGCTAAAGGGTTTCCAGAATAAAAGAGACGTGAGAATCCAGATTCCACGTGTACGTCATATGCTGACTAGAATAAATGGAAATAAATGTGTTTTAGAAAACCTGAAAACTAAAAGTCTTTTGCTCATAGCTTCACTGGCTGTGCACTGCACATGGACTGTTTTGTAATGGCACTTTTTAGTTTGTAAAGTATATAACATGAACGACTGTGTATGGTGGTTCTGCAGGAGAGAAAATAAAAATACCAACAATGGAACCACTGTTAAATTGAGAGTAGGCATCTCACTACCAATAAAATCTGCCAAAACAATGCTCTGAGGGGGAAAATTCTATCAACCCAGAAGTTCATATTGACTGGAGAATAATTTAACTTTAGAAAATTAATAGAGCTCATCACATTGTGGTATCAAGGGATTAAACAAAATCTACTTTAATAGTTTCACAAAGTTTTTTATAGAATTTTATACAGTATAAAGTTGGCCTTCAGTATCCTCAGGTTCCACATCTATAGATTCTACCAACCTCGGATCAACAGTCTTTGAAAAAATAACTAACAATAAAAATAACAATATAACAATTTTTAAAAATATAAATAAAGAGATATACAGAGGCCAGGTGTGGTGGCTCATGCCTGTAATCTCAGCGCTTTGGGAGGCCGAGGCGGGCAGATCACTTGAGGTCAGGAACTCGAGACCAGCCTGTCCAACATGGTGAAACACCCTCTCTACTAAAAATACAAAAGTTACTCAGGCATGGTGGCACATGCTTGTAGTGTCAGCTACTTGCGTGGCTGAGGCAAGAGAATTGCTTGAACCCAGGAGGCAGAGGTTGCAGTGAGGTGAGATCGGGTCACTGCACTCCAGCCTAGGCAACAGAGCAAGACACGGTCTCAAAACAACAACAACAACAAATGAGCAATACAGTATAACAACTATTTAGATGGCATTTACATTGTATTAAGTATTATAAGTAATCCAGAGTTGTTTAAAAGTATACAGTAGGATGTGTAGACTGTTATACATGCAAATACTCTTATCCCTTGGTATTCATGGGGGATTTGTTCCAGGACCTCCATGGATACCAAAATCTGTGGATGCTCAGATCTTTTATATAAAGTGGCACAGTATTTGCATAGAACTATGAACATCCATATAACTTTAATCAACTCTAAATTACTTGTATTACCTAATGCAATATAAATGCTATGTAAATACTTATACTGCTACTTTTTATTTGTATTAATTTTTATTATTGTATTATTATTTTATTCTTTTTTAAAAAGTATTTTCCATTCACAGTTGGTTGATTCCTCTTGTTCAGAACTCTCAAATACACAGGGCCAACAGTATTATGTCATTTTATATAAGGAACTTGAGCATCTGTGGATTTTGGTATCCACTGGAGTCCTGGAACCAATCCCCTGTGGATACCAAGAAACAATTGCATACTCCGGATCCACACTTAGTGATTGACTAATGCATGGCTGTTGTTATAAATAATTTGGAATAGTAGTGTTATTCTTGTTAAAGTTTGTAATGAAGCAAGGTTATTTGCCATTATTTTTGTAATTCACATTTTTCTGTAAGCAATAAGTATTACTACAAGACCAGAAGGAATATGAGAAGTCACAAATAACAGAAAGTTTTAGCAGTAAATAATCAGTATTTATAAAACGTACATTTGTGTGCTGAAAAACACAAGAAAATCAAGACTGGTTAAAAAAAAATAAATGAAAAAACCCCAGTGCTTCTAAAAATTAGAAGTAACTGCTTAGAAAATGTTATTGGAAAACAATATTAATAGGAGGCACAGAATTTATATACAGGACTTTTGTGAACAGAACTATAAGACCTTTTCAGAGGACATAAAGATGTGAATAAATGGAGAACCTCCCGTCACTCAGTGGGGAAGAGGCACCAGTGGGAGGTGAAGAGTTTGGGAAAGACGTTTCAGGGGGCACCATAGCCAAAACCCATGCAGGAAAACATTGATAGATCTGAGAACCCATGTGCTTAAAAGATTTAGAAGAAAGCTAAAAGTGCATTGTCCACTGGGAAGAAAATGTGTGTAACATAAACAGTATAAGAGAAAATGTTCCTATTTTAATATTAATGAGCTCCACCTTAGTTTACCTGGGCTGCTAAAATAAAATACCCTAAACTGGTGGCTTATAAACAACATATTCATTTCTTATGGTTCTGGAGACTGGGAAGTCCAAGATCAAGACACTATATCCCATATCTGGTGAGGGTCACTTTCCGGTTCATAGATGGCCATCTTCTCACAGTGTTCTCAGCTGCTGGAAGGGCAAGCAGCTTTCAGGGCTCTCTTTTATAAGGGCACTAATCCAATTCCCAAAGACCCCACCTCCTAATACCATTACCTTGAAGGCCACAACTTCAACATATGAATTTGAAAAAGATATAAACATTCAGACCATAGCAAGCTCTTACAGATTAATTAGAAAAGGCTATTCTGTCTTAAAAATAGTTTCACAAAGTGAATTTTCAATGGTCAGAATTCCAAATGGTATTCTGTGCATCATCTTCACTTGGCTTTCCTGACACCATTCCCATTCCCAATGATCCCAGCCTCTTCTGTCTCAGCTCTGGAGTGTAGGCACTGACTCTGTAAGGTTCTGGTCTGGTTCTGCCCTTCATCTCTGTCCCCGCTTGTTCTGGTCTTGGCTTGCAGCCCTGTCTACCCAGTGGCTTGTGTTCCCGGATTCCCTTTGGGCTGATTTCCCCAGTGGGCATTGTCTCACATTATTTACCTGTTGGTTCTTACCTCAAGCCAGCCCTGCCTTTCCTCTGCCCTGCAGAAACTCTTCAGTGTTTCTTGTGTATGCATGGCATATTGGATTTCTTTTCCCATGTGTCAGTGCCAAGGCCAGTTTTCTTCCATTTACCCCATTCTTCTTTTCACTTACTAGAAATTCAGGAGGCAGTAAGGGGGGTCAGATCTTCATCCAGAACCTGACCTGAAACACCAGTGGCAAGGCTGTAACTGATGCTCAATCAGTAACAGTTCAATAGAAAATCATAAAACAAATGTTTGTTTGAGATGGAGTCTCACTGTCTCCCAAGCTGGAGTGCAGTGGCACCATCTCTGCTCACGGCAAGCTCCGCCTCCTGCCTTCAGCCATTCTCTTGCCTCAGCTTCCGGAGTAGCTGGGACTACAGGCACCTGCCACCACGCCCGGCTAGTATTTTGTATTTTTAGTAGAGACGGGGTTTCACTATGTTAGCCAGGAAAAACAAATGTTTTAGAAGTGGCAAGAGAATTTTATTTGAGCTGAAAAAATTTAACAAAGGTAATAGTGCTGGATGTATTAAATTGGTTATATTTAATAAACCAAACACATTTGTTTTTCTTGTATTGCTGAAACAAAATTAACCATTCTTTATATGCCTCTCTAAGTCATTGTTTCATGGAAAAACAAACAAACAAGTTATATTTTATATAAAGTCTAGTCTTTTTAACCATTCTGTTAAATTAATGAAGAAAAAGTTGTAGATATTTAATGTGTAGCTCTTGATGAGTATACACCTACGAAGCCACCACCACAATCTGTGCCATGAACCTATTCCTCACCTCCAAAACTTTCCTCCTACCCTTTTATTTATTATTATTATTATTGTGATAAAAACACTTAACATCTTCTACTCTCTTCATGACTATAAAATCACGAGGTCAGGAGATCGAGACCATCCTGGCTAACACAGTGAAACCCCGTCTCTACTAAAAAATACAAAAAAAAACTAGCCGGGCGAGGTGGTGGGCGCCTGTAGTCCCAGCTACTCGGGAGGCTGAGGCAGGAGAATGGCCTGAACCCACGAGGCGGAGCTTGCAGTGAGCTGAGATCCGGCCACTGCACTCCAGCAAGGGGGACAGAGTGAGACTCCGTCTCAAAAAAAAAAAAAAAAAAAAAAAATGTATAATAAAGTATTATCAACTCTAGGCACTACGCTGCATAGTAGAGTCACAAAAATTATTTATTTTGCATAATTGAAACTCTGTATCTTTCAACTGTCACCTTCCTATTTTCTTCTATCCAGTTCCTGGAAACCAGCATTCTATTTTCTGATTCTGTAAGTTTGACTATTTTAGATTCCATATGTAAATGAAATCATATAGTATTTGTATTTCTGTGATTGGCTTATTTAACTGAATATAATACCCTCCACATCTATTCATGTTGTTGCAAATGGAAGAATCTTCTTTTTCTTTTTTAATGTGGAATAATATATCGTTTTGTATATATACCGCAATTTTTTTCTTTATTCATTCATCGAAGGTCATTTAGGTTGCTTCCATGTCTTGGCTATTGTGAATAATACTTCAATGAATATGGAAGTACAGATAACTCTTCAATACACTTTTTTCAGTTCATTTGAATAAACACTTAGAAGTGAGATTGCTGGGTGATATGTTTCATAGTTAATAGTTAATTAATACTAATAGTAAATATTTTTATTTTTCTGAGGAATCTCCATACTGTTTTCCATAATGGCTGTATTAGTTTACATTTCTACCAACAGTGTACAAGGACTCCCTTTTCTTCTATTGCTTCTTTGATCTATATGTCTGTGTCTACAACAGTACCATGCTGTTCGGATTACTGTAGTTTTAAAATATATTTTGAAATCAAGAATTGTGATGCCTCCAGCTTTATTCTTCTTGCTCAAAATTGTGGAAACTCTAGTTTTCAATCAACATTTGAAAATGTTTTCTGTTTGTTTAATCCTTTAATCTCTAAACATTTTATTTTCTGGTTGTTAATTTGCAAGCATCATCTTTTTGGTTATTAAAAACTGCCACTTGTTATATTAAAATTATTCATTAAGTATGTTTGTTATTGTCATTGTTTACAGTGGTCTGTCTTTCTCTTTGATGACCTTGAATAAACACAATGAAACTTAGCAATGTGACTGAAGGTGCATTTTTTTTTTTTTTTGGTTCCTTTAGGAGAAAGTGTAGGATAAGGCTTCGGGTTTTTATCATAGCAACGGTGAAGAAAGAGGCGAGAGCCTGAGGTCTGCAAATGCCCCTGAAATATCAAGGCCACTTGTCATGAAAGGTGTCATATTTTAATGAGAACGGCTCCAGTATTCCATGAACCATATTTGATTCTCATAAGTACCAGCCTGCAGGGCAACATAGACACAGGGCAGGAGGAACTGAGTTGGGAAGACCCCCAGCCAGTGGCTGCCCTCCAAAGATCAGGAGGCATATCTTTCTTTCATGGTTTATTGTCTTTTTCATATCTTCTTTTCTTTATTACTAAAATTCAAATTCATTTTGTTAGTAGATTGTGATAAAATAAAATTAGACCCAGGAGCTCTGAGTCAAGTACTATATTTGCCACTCCCTAAATGATAAAATAATGTTCTCTGGTTTGGGATATTTTAAGTTTTCCTCTTTGTGAATGGAAAATACTAACCACCCAACAGAATTGGTGCACAACTTACATGAAATACACTAGAAATGAGTGGCTCTCGACAAGTGTTAGCCAAATCTGGAAGAGTCTCACAGTGCCACTTGAATTAATTCCAAAGTTCCACTCCTTAACAAACGTAAATAGTGGTATTGAAGAGTTGAGAAGCTCTCTCCTCTAACTCCAGACATATGATCAGTCCTCCTCTTACGTACAATTCAAACTCATGTGCAAAGTGGCCAGACTTCTCTGTTCTTGGCAATAGGTCTCCACCTCTTCAGAAACCAAATACTGGACAGCTGGTGACAAAGGGTGACAAAAAAAAATGTTCATCTTATGTGGTGTGATGAGAAAAAACATAGATTGAGTTCCTATATAAAACCTGTGCCCAATATCTAGCATGAACATCAGTGTTTGACCAGAAATAGGAGGCTAAGACTAGAAATAAAATAAAATAAAGCAAAAGAAAAACATAACAAAGATGAGCATGCCTATTGCATTCTAGGAACTGTTCAAAAACTTTTCATATATTCGCACATCCAAAGCTTGTAGCAATCTTGTGAGTAGAGGCTGTAGTTAACCTTATTTAAAGATGGTTATGGAGACATGGAGTGACTTGCCCAGGTCCCACAGGGAGTGGGGTCTGGCGTCTGTGTTCCTTATTGCTGCTCTAGATAGCATCTCTGTGCTCCAGAACAGAGCTGTGGTTACAATACTCTGGATTTAGGCACCATCTGTCGAGAATGGAAGAACACAGAATTTAGGGCCTACCCTTTAAAGAAAAAGAATGTGAGAAGAAGAAATTTAGTTAGAAAAACAAAAAAGGCTGTCGTATTTGGCAATCAAGATGACATGAGTGACATTTACAGAGAAGTTTCTGGTATTTGCTCAGGGTATGTAGGATGTGGAAGGGGAGATGCTCAGGCTTTTTGCAGTAAAGAGAAGAACATTATGATAGTAGCTTAAGCACGCCACGGACTCTGAAAACCCTTTTAATGGTAGGAAAGAAGTGGGTGCGTTCTTAAAAGAGAGAGAGCCACGTAAGAGGAAAATACAGAAGAAACAGGAGAGAGAACTGAGGTACCAGCAGCAAGAATCCAGAGGAAGCTAGGAGTTCAGGAGATGGAATCCAGAGCATGGATAGAAGAAACGGCATTGATAGAGAGGAGGAGTGCTTGTCCATCTAAGACAGAAGCACATGAGAGGAGCTTGGAACCAGCGACACCACCTGCAATTCTTCCCCAGCTGCAACATCACTAATGTGATGAATGTGCCCTTAAGTTTATCTGACACATACATAAAGTTCATTGTGTGGATTGGTGAGGCAAGAGGACCACCCTAGTCAGTGGGTGGCAATATGGGATCAGCTCATTCAACTCGTCAGCCCTATAGTGTAGACAGTTCTACTGAACACTTGTGGCATACTTACTCCTGAAATTCTGTGCCCAAAAAGGAAAGTTAAAAGATGTTTCTCGAGATGGTGTCTCATGTAACAGCGAGACATAAGCAGTTTCCAAAAGGTGTTGTCAAGACTCAGAATCAGAATGGTCTGGCCAGCTGTGTGCCTCACATGTAAGCATTAACGAGTGTCTTGTGTTTATGATGCTTTGAAGTTGTTAAAAGAGATAGATCATTAGATTAACACATACTGTACAAATATTCCATTATCCTCCAAATTCCCCACTGAGAAAAAGAGGCGACTGCAAATCGTATTTGAAAGATTGGTTTGAAGAAAAGCTATGGCAAGCTTCCCAGAGTCTTGTGGTTTTCTGGGTCTCTGACCCTGCATTTGTCTCCTGGAATCACCTCAGCAGTGTGAGCAGGGCCACCAAGCCCAAGCTGCCGGGAGCAGCTGGAGAACACCTCTCCAGATTCCTCAAGCGACCAAAAGGAAATGAATTCAGTCACCATACATATTCATACACACATGTGTAAAATAAATGTGCATTTTTATATTCAGCCTACTTAATTAGAGAAGTCCCCTGGGCTGTGACTGTCACTGAGTTAATAGTGAGCTTTCTTAGGATTTGCCAAGAATAAAGACATCAAAATACATAGCAAGTCAAGGAAAGATAAGCATTGTTTAAATAGAAGGGCTTATGCTTCAGTTCTTTTATGAATCACTAGCACTTTCACATTTTGTGATGTTTTCTTTAGAGATTCAATACATATGTAGAATATAGCACATGATAAAAATGTGGTAGCAGGATAGAAACATTGGATTTTTAAAAGAGATGAAAAAATGAAAGAAAGAAAAGCAATGAGGCTAAAATTACTAATTAATGATTCATTTAGAGGTCAAATAATGAGTATTGGATAGACAAAGCATGTATGTTCTATTTAATTTCATTTATTGGTTACCACTGTGCCTAGGACAATTTATAATCACCTTTCTAAACCCAAGACATGGATAATCTTTCCACGTCTCTGGAAAGATTGCCCCTTCCAGGGCTAACTAATTGCCAGATATATTGAAGGACTTGCCTGCAAATGTACCTTCCATATGCAAATCAACCAATCCAGAGCTTATAGCTTGGACCACCAACTTTGACACTTATACTCAGGGCTGCTACTTTCCTGTCCTAATTATACCAGCATCAGATGGCAGATAAGGGACACCTCTTATCCCCCAGTGTGTGCTGAAATTATTAAAACTAGCCAATTCAAAGCCTGTCTATACTGTCTCACCCTGTTCTTTCCTGAAGAAACCACAATGCAGGCTCTTGCTCATGTTTGCCTCTTACTCCCTCTGCCTCCTAGCTAACCTAGTATTTCCCCATGTGGACCTCCATGGTATGGCATTCCTACTCCTCTTGGGATCTGTGAGTAACAAACTATCTTTTCAATGACTATTGAATGACATTTCAATGACGATTCACCATACCTGAATAACAATAATAAAATACATGTTTAGATAGAGAAAGTGATGACAAATAAATGGAGACATCATGTATGCAAGTCAGGCTTCAAGAAGAATATAGCATTGGCCCAAATGTATAAAACACTGAAAGCATTTGAAAGGCAGAGAAGGAAAATGCTGTGTCCAGAGAAACAGCACCAGAATCGAAGTCAAATTAAGAAATTTTGCTTGATCAACAAAAAGGTCAATGAATGGAAGTTAGACCACATGAAGCTTTGTACAGATGAGTGAAATGGTAGTGGAGATTAATTCTATAGTATAGATAGGAGAAGATAGTGCCTGAGTGTACTACAAAAGTCACAATGGAACCTGAAATAAATCAACCTTCCTTGATAGATAGGTAGGTAAGTAGGTAAAAACAACATTTAAGTGTTTTTTGCCTTTACATAAATTGCCTTTCTCTTTTATTTTTTTCCACAGACATGTAAAATTGTTAGTCTCATGTCCCATTTACAGATAGGAAAATGAAGAATCCCAGAGTTAAGAGACTGCTCAATGTCCAAACATGGTAAAAAGCAGATTTGTTAGCATCCAAATCTAACTTAAAAGTTAATACTGCAGAACATTCCAGTTAAAGTGAAATTGAAGGGCATATCAAAAGTACAAGAAAAATAAGAGAGAGAGGTGGAGCGAGAAAAGAGAGGAAAAAACTAACATAACCAATGTAAATCTAAGATGGATAGATAATCTGCAAGGATTTCTACTCATCAAAAGGACAAACACCACCACCAGTTTTTCAATGACCATTGAATGACAGTTCAATGATGAGTCATCATACCTGTATAATGATAATAAAACACATTTTTAAATAGAGGGAGTGATGACAAATAAATGAAGACATTTGTTTTGTAGTCAGTATTCCACCTGTTCTTTGCCTCTTCAAATAGTACTCACATTTAAAAATGCTGGAAAAATACCATGTTTGTTTCCCACTCCATGTCACATGATTCAGTATCGCCAATTCTGTAACAGCTCAAAACCTAGAGACCTATTCCTCTACTTCCGGCATTGTTTTTCATAGTAGACAAGCACCTTACTCCACACCTCTGCAATTCAATTTGGAGATAGAAGCTTCCAGAAGAGGATAGGCTTGGAACTAGCTTTTGAGCATGCTACATTGCATTTCTGGAGATCTGGGTGGGGAGGAAAGGCAGGAGATGGCTGATGAATACAGGCTGGATGTTGTGCTAAGCCACACATCCTACCAATGCAGAAGGGCACGCAGCATGTCTTTGTGTTAGGAACATACTAATTCCACTTTTCTGTTTATTTTGAAGTATACAATAAATTGTTGCTAACTATGTTGGTCCTATTGCAAACACATCTTATTCGTTCTATCTGACCGCATTTTTTATGCCTATTAACCATCTCTTTTTTATCTCCTCCTCCCCTTCACTCTCCTTCCCAGTCTCTGGCAATCATCATTTACTCTCTGCCTCCAGCAGTTCAGTTTTTTTGGTTTCCACATATTAGTGAGAACATGTGATATTTGTCTTTCTGTGCCTGGCTTATTTAACTTAATGTTATGACCTCCAGTTCCATCCATGTTGCCATGAATGACAGGATTTCATTCTTTTTCATGGCTGAACAATATTCCATAGTGTATATATACACCACATTGTCTTTACCCACTCATCTGTTGATGGACACTTAGGTTGTTTTTGTATGTTGACTATTGTAAATAATACTGCAATGAATATGCAAAGGTAGACATCTCTTTGATATGCTGATTTCCTTTATTTTGGATATATGCCCAGCAGTGAGATTGCTGGATCATATGATAGTTCTATTTTCAGTGTATTGAGGAACCTCCATACTATTGTCCATAGTTATTGTACTAATTTATATTCCCACCAACAATGTAGAAGGGGTCTCTTTTCCCTCTATCCTCACCAGCATCCATGATTGCCTATATTTTTGATAAAAGCCATTTTAACTGGAGTAAGATGATACCTCATGATAATTTTGACTAACGTTTCTCTGATGATCAGTGACGTTGAGCACTTTTTTATATACTTGTTGGCCATTTGTATATCTTCTTTTGAGAAATGTCTATTCAAGTGTTTTGCCCATTTTTAAATTGTATCATTTGGGGCTTTTCTCCTACCAAATTGATTGAGCTCCTTATATAGTCTGCTTATGAATCCCTTGTTAGATGGATAGTTTGAAAATATTTTCTCCCAATCTGCGGGTTGTCTCTTCACTTTTTTGATTGCTTTCTTTGCTGTGCAGAAGCTTTTAGCTTGATGTGAGCCTATTTATCCATTTTTACTTTTGTTGCCTGTGCTTTTGATGTCATACTCAAGAAATCTTTGCCCAAACCAAAGTCCTGGAGAGTTTTCCCAATGTTATTTTCTAGTAATTTTGAAAATTTAAGTCTTAGATTTAAGTCTTTCTTTCACGTTGACTTGATTTTTCTATATGGCAAGAGATGGAGGTCTAGTTTGGTTCTTCTACCTGTGGATATCCAGTTTTCTAGGCACAATTTATTGAAGATACCATCCCTTACCCAACGTATGTTCTTGGTGCCTTTGTCAAAAATAAATTGACTCTGAATGTGTGAATTTATTTCTGGGTTGTCTATTTTGTTTCATTGGTCTATGTGTCTGTTTTTACACTGTTTAGTTTACTATTGCTCGGTAGTAAAATTTGAAGTCAGGCAATGTGATGCCTCCAACTTTGTTATTTTCCCTCAGTATTTCTTTGGCTATTTTTGGGTCTTTTGTGGTTTCGTATAAATTCTAGGATTTTTTCTATTTCTGTGAAATAGAAGTAATTGCTATTTTGATAGGGATTACATTAAATCTGTAGATCACTTTGAGTAGTATGAACATTTTAAAAATATTGATCATTCCAATCCATTAACATGAATATCTTTTCAGATTTTTATATTCTATTCACATAGTTTCATCAATATTTTATAGTTCTCATTTTGGGGATCTTTTACTTCTTTGGTTAGTTAATTTCCAGGTATTTTATCTCATTTGTAGCAACTTTAAATGGGATTACTGTCTTGGTTTCCTTTTCAGATTTATTTGCTGCAGGTATAGAAAAATGCTACTGATTTTTGTATGTTCATTTTGTATTTTGCAACTTTACTGAATTTGTTTATCAGTCCTAATAGTTTTTTTTTAGGTAGAGTTTTTAAGTTTTACTAAATATAAGATCATATCATCTGTGAACAAGAAAAGTTTGACATCTTTCATTCCAGTTTGGATGCCCTTTCTTTCTTTCTCTTGTCTAATTACTTTGGCTGTGACTTTCATCATTATGTTCAATAAAAGTGATGGAGGTGGTCATCTTGTATTGTTCCAGATCTTAGAGGAAGGGCTTTCCATTTTTCCTCTTTCAAAATAATACCAGCTGTGAGTTTGACTCACACTCCACTTTTAGAATGGGACAGAGTCTAGAAAGAAAATAGTATAAATCCATTTCCACACTGCTCTAAAGATGCTACCTGAGACTGGGTAATTTATAAAAGAAAAAGGTTTAATTGACTGACAGTTCTACATGGCTGGAGAGGCCTCAGGAAACTTACAATCAAGAAGGAAGCATGGACCTTCTTCACACGGCGACAGGAGAGAGGACAGCATGTGAGAGTGCAGAAGAAACAACCAACTACAAAACCATCAGATTGCATGAGAATTCAGTCACTATCATGAAAACAGCACAGGGGAAAATCTCCCATAATCCAATCACTTTCCTCTGTTGACACATGGGGATTACAGGTCCCTCCCTTGACATGTAGGGATTACAATTCGAGATGAGATTTGGGTAGGGAAACAGAGCCAACACATATCAAAAATCAACAAAGAAACACTGGACTCAATCTGTACCATAAACTAAATGGGTCTAATAAACAATTACAGAACATTGTATCCAACAGCTGCACATTATACATTCTTCTCCTCAGCACATGGAACATTCTCAAAAATAGACCAAATGTTAGATCACAAAACAAGTCTCAAAAAATTTCAAAAAAAAGAAAAGAAAAGAAAAGAAAAACGTGAAATCAGTCAATTATCTTTTCTGACCACAATGGAATAAAACTGGAAATCAGTAACAAGAACTTTGGAAACTACACAGACACATGGAAATTAGACAATAGGCTCCTGAGCAACCACTGAAACAATGCAGAAAATAGGAAGAAAATTTTTAAATTCTTTAGGAGTTGGTGGGTGGATTACTTGAGCCCAGGAGTTTGAGATCAGCCTTGTCAAGATGCTGAGACATTGTCTCTACGAACAATTTAAAAATTAGCCAGCCATGGTGTCATGCAACTATAGTTCCAGATACTTGGGAGGCCAAGGCAGAAGAGTCCCTTGAGCCCAAGAATATGAGGTGGCAATGAGCTATAATAGTGCCACTGCACTCCAGCCTGGATGACAAAGTGAGACTCTATCTCTAACAATTATAAACAAATAAAAATAAAAATACATAAGTAAATAATTTCATGAAAATAGAAGCACAACATCCTGAAATGGATAAGATACAGCAAAAGCAGTACTAATAGGGAAGTTTACAGCAATAAACATTTAAATCAAAAAGTAGAAAAAACTTCATGTACACAACCTAATGAGGCATCTTAAAGAATTAGAAAAGCAAGAGTGAATCAAACCCAAAATTAATATAAGAAAATAAATAGTTAAGATTGGGACAGAAATAAATAAAATTAAGGTTAAAAACATGATACAAAAGATTAATGGTATGAAAAGATTTAAAAAAAAAAAAAGATTCAACAAATGACACACTTTTTGCCAGACTGACTAGAAAAAAAGAGACATGATCCAAATAAATAAAATTAGAGATAAAATAGGAGGCATTACAACTGATACTATAGAAATTCAAAGGCTCATTAGGGAATATTATGAGTAACTCAATGCTAATAACTTAAAAACTTAGAAGAAATAAATACATTCCTAGCCATATACAACCTATTAAGGTTGAACCATAACGAAATACAAAACCTGAATAGACCAGTATCAAGGAACAAAATAGAAGTAGTAATAGTTTCCCATCAAAGAAAAGCCTAGGAACTGATTGCTTCACTGCTGAATTCTACCAAACATCTAAAAAACTAAAACTGATCCTATTCAAACTATTGCAAAAAACTGAGGAGGAGAGAAGAACACTTTCAAACTTACTATACAAGATTAGTATTACCCTGATACAAAAGCCAAATAAAAAATGCAACAAAAAAAGAAAACTACAGGCTAATAACTTTGATAAGCACAGATGTAAAATTCCTCATGAAATTAATAGTAAACCAAATTCAGTAATGTATTAAAAAGATCATTCAACATAATTAATTGAGATTCATGTAAGGGATACAAGGATGATTCAACCTACAGAAATCAATCAATTAGATACAACATATCAACACAAGGAGAGACAAAAAATTATATGCTCATTTCAATATCTGTCAAAAAAGCATTAGATAAAATTCAGCACCTCTGCATGATAAAAAAAACTCTCAGACAACTGGATATAGAAGGAATATACCACAACATAATAAAAGCCATATATGACAAACCCACAGCTATTATCACATGAACAGGGAAAAATGGAAAGTTCTCCTTTTTCAATATCCCATTTCCTCTGATTTTTAAAAATAATTTTAACTTTTATTATAGATTAAAGTTACATGTGTAAGTTTGTTACATTGGTATATTGCATGACACTGAGGTTTGGGGTACAAATGATCCTGTCATCCACGTAGTGAGCATAGTACCCAATAGGTGGTTTTTCAGACCACACCCCTCCCTCCCTCCCTCTTCTAGTCGTCCCCAGTGTCTATTTTCCTTTTTATTTCTATGTGTATTCACTGTTTCACTTCCACTTATAAGTGAGAACGTGAAGTATTTGATTCTCTGTTTTTGTGTTAATTTTCCTAGGAAAATGATCTTCAGCTCCATCCATGTTGCCGCAAAGGACATGATTGTATTCTTTTTTAAGGCTGCATAGTATTACAGGTGTAGATGTACCACATTTTCTTTATTCAATCCGCCATTGATGGATACCTAGGTTGACTCCATGTCTTTGCTGTTGTGAATAGTCCCGTGATGAACATGCGAGCGCATGTGTCTCTTTGGTAGAATGATTTGTTTTCTTTTAGATATACACCAAGTAATGAGATTGCTAGGTTGAATGTTAGTTCCGTTTTAAGTTATTTGAGAAAACTCCAAACTGTTTTCCACAGTGGCTTAACTAGTTTTTTTTTTTTTTTTCCCACCAACAGTGTATAAGCATTCCTTTCTTCTGCAGCCTTACCAACATCAGTTATTTTTTGACATTTTAATAATTGCCATTCTGACTGGTGTGAGATGGTATCTTATCGTAGTTTTGATTTGCATTTTGCTGATGACTAGTGATATTGAGCATTTTTTCATGTTTGTTGGCGCTTGTACATCTTCTTTGAAGAAGTCTCTGTTCATGTCCTTTGCCCATGTTTTAATTGTATTATTTGTTTTTGCTTATTGATTTAAGTTCCTTGTAGATTCTAGATATTAGACCTGTGTCAGATGCATAGTTTGTGAATATTTTCTCCCACTCTGTAGGCTGTTTATTTACTCTGTTGGTAATTAATTTTGCTCGTTCGTTTCATTAGGTGCCACTTCTCAATTTTGTTTTTGTTACCATTGCTTTTGCTGACTTAATCATAAATTCATCCCTAAAGCCAATGTCAAGAAGGGTATTTCTTAGTATTTTTCTATAGTTTTTATAGTTTGACGTTTTACATTTAAATATTTAATCAATCTTGAGTTAATTTGTGTCTATGATGACAGTTAGGGGTCAAGTTTAATCCTTCAACATATGGTTAACCCATTATGCCAGCACCATTTGTTGAATGATTTATTTTCTCTTGAATATATATTATACCAAGTAATGAGATTGCTGGGTTGAATGCAGAAGAATGAAACTTGACGCCTAACTCTCACCTTATACAAAAATTAAATTCAGGTCCTTTCACCATTGCTTAATTGTATCAATTTTGTTGAAGATCAGATGCTTGTAGGTGAGTGGCTTTATTTCTAGGTTCCCTATTCTCTGCCATCGGTCTATGTGTCTGTTTTTGTACCAGTACCATGCTGTTTTCGCTACTGTAGACTTTTAGTATGGTTTAAAGTTGTTGGGTAATGTGATGCCTCCAGCTTTGTTCTTTTTGCTTAGGATTGCTTTGGCCATTTGGGCTCTCTTTTGCTTCTGAATGAATTTAAGAATAGATTTTTCTAAATATTATTTTTTTTGCAGCATTACATAGATATACACGTGCCATGGTGGTTTGCTGCACCCATCAACCCGCAACCTACATTAGGTATTTCTCCTAATGTTATCCCTTCCCTACCCCCCAATCCCCCATAGGCCCTGGTGTGTGATGTTCCCCTCCTTGTGTCTATGTGTTCTCATTGTTCGATTCCCACTTATGAGTGAGAACATACAGTGTTTGGTTTTCTGATTTTGTTATAGTTTGCTGAGAATGATGGTTTCCAGCTTCATCCATGCCGCTGCCAAGGGCATGAGCTCATTCTTTTTTATGGCTGCATAGTATTCCATGATGTATATGTACCACATTTTCTTATTCCAATCTATCATTGATGGACATTTGGATTGGTTCCAAGTCTTTACTATTGTGAATAGTGCTGCAATAAACATACTTGTTCATGTGTCTTTATCGTAGAATGATTTATAATCCTTTGGGTATATGCTCAGTAATGGGATTGCTGGGTCAAATGGTATTTCTCATTCTACAGCCTTGAGGAATTGCCACACTGTCTTCCACAATGGTTGAACTCATTTACAGTCTCACCAAGAGTGTAAAAGTGCTCCTATTTCTCCACATCCTCTCCAGCATCTGTTGCTTCCTGACTTTTTAATGATCGCCATTCTAACAGGTGTGAGATGGTATCTCATTGTGGTTTTGATTTGCATTTCTCTAATGATCAGTGATGATGAGCACTTTTTCATATGTCTGTTGGCTGCATAAATGTCTTTTTTTGAGAAGTGTCTGTTCATATCCTTTGTCCATTTCTTGGTGGGGTTGTTTGCTTTTTTCTTGTAAATTTGTTTAAGTTCTTTGTAGACTCTGGATATTAGCCCTTTGTCACATGGATAGATTGCAAAAATTTTCTCCCATTCTGTAGGTTGCCTGTTCACTCTGATGGCAGTTTCTTTTGCTGTGCAGAAGCTCTTTAGTTTAATCAGATCCTATTTGTCAATTTTGGCTTTTGTTGTCATTGCTTTTGGTGTTTTAGACATGAAGTCTTTGCCCATGCCCATGCCTAATTGGTATTGCCCAGGTTTTCTTCTAGGATTTTTATAGTCCTAGGTCATATGTTTAAGTCTTTGATCCATCTCGAGTTGATTTTTGTTTAAGGTGTAAGGAAGGGATCCGATTTTAGTTTTCTGCATAGGGCTAGCCAGTTTTCCCAACACCACTTATCAAATAGGGAATCCTTTCCCCATTGCTTGTGTGTGTCAGGTTTTTCAAAGTTCAGATGGTGGCAGATACGTGGTGTTATTTCTGAGGCCTCTATTCTGTTCCATTGATCTATATATCTGTTTTGGTGCCAGTACCATGCTGTTTTGGTTACTGTAGCCTTGTAGTAAAGCTTGAAGTCAGGAAGTGTGATGCCTCCAGATTTGTTCTTCTTGCCCAGGATTGTCTTGACTGTGAAGGCTCTTTTTTGGTTCCACATGAAGTTTAAAGTCATTTTTTCCAATTCTGTGAAGAAAATCAGTGGCAGCTTGATGGGGATAGCATTGAATCTATAAATTACTTTGGGCAGTAAGGCCATTTTCACGATATTGATTCTTCCTATCCATGAGCATGGAATGTTTTCCCATTTGTTTGTGTCCTCTATTATTTCCTTGAGCAGTGGTTTATAGTTCTCCTTGAAGAGGTCCTTCACATCTCTTGTAAGTTGTATCACTAGGTATTTAATTCTCTTAGTAGCAATTGTGAATGAGAGTTCACTCATGATTTGGCTCTTTGTTTGTCTGTTATTGGTGTATAAGAATGCTTGTGATTTTTGCACCTTGATTTTGTATCCTGAGATTTTGGTAAAGTTGCTTATCAGCTTAAGGAGATTTGGGTCTGAGACGATGGTGTTTTCTAAATATACAATCACGTCATTGGCAAACAGAGGCAATTCAACTTCATCTCTTCCTATTCAATTCCATTTATTGCTTTCTCTTGCCTGATTGCCCTGGCCAGAACTTCCAATACTATGTTGAATAGAAGTGTTGAGAGAGGGCATCATTGTCTTGTGCTGGTTTTTAAAGGGAATACCTCCAGTTTCTGCCCATTCAGTATGATATTTGTTGTGGGTTTGTC
The DNA here is from genome assembly GCF_049350105.2 of Macaca mulatta. NCBI lineage: Eukaryota > Metazoa > Chordata > Mammalia > Primates > Cercopithecidae > Macaca > Macaca mulatta. The sequence goes on from NC_133411.1 coordinate 6,232,811, forward strand.
ATAAATAGTTCTTATTATGTTGAGATATGTTCCATCAATACCTAGTTTATTGAGAGTTTTTAGCATGAAAGGCTGTTTAATTTTGTGAAGGGCCTTTTCTGTGTCTATTGAGATAATCATGTGTTTTTTGTCATTGGCTCTGTTTATGTGATGGATTATGTTTATTGATTTGTGTATGTTGAACCAGGCTTGCATTCCAGGGATGAAGCCAACTTGACTGTCGTTGAGAAGCTTTCTGATGTGCTGCTGGATTCAGTTTGCCAGTATTTTATTGAGGATTTTCACATCAATGTTCATCAGGAATATTGGCCTAAAATTCTCTTTTTTTGTTGTGACTATGCCAGACTTTGGTATCAGGATGATGCTGGCCTCTTAAAATGAGTTAGGGAGGACTCACTCTTTTTCTATTGATCGGAATACTTTCAGAAGGAATGGTACCAGCTCCTCTTTGTACCTCTGGTAGAATTCAGCTGTGAATCAGTCTGCTCCTGGACTTTTTTGTGTTGGTAGGCTGTTATTGATTGCCTCAATTTCAGAACCTGTTATTGGCCTATTCAGAGATTCAACTTCTTCCTGGTTTAGTCTCAGGAGGGTATATGTGTCCAGGAATTTATCCATTTCTTCTAGATTTTCTAGTTTATTTGCATAGAGGTGTTTTTATTATTCTCTGATAGTAGGTTGTATTTCTGTGGGATCAGTGGTTACATCCCCTTTATATTTTTTATTTCATCTATTTGATTCTTCTCTATTTTCTTCTTTATTAGTCTTGCTAGAGTCTATTTTGTTGATCTTCTCAAAAAATCAGATCCTGGTTTTGATTTCATTGATTTTTTGAAGGATTTTTTGTGTCTCTATCTCCTTGAGTTCTGCTCTGATCTTAGTTATTTCTTGCCTTCTGTTAGCTTTTGAATTTGCTTGCTCTTGCTTCTCTAATTCTTTTAATCGTGATGTTAGGGTGTTGATTTTAGATCTCTCTTGCTTTCTCTTACAGGCATTTAGTGCTATAAATTTCCCTCTACACACTGCTTTATATGTGTCCCATAAGTTCTGGTACTTTGTGTCTTTGTTCTCATTGGTTTCAAAGAACATTTTTATTTCTGCTTCCATTTCGTTATTTACCCAGTAGTCATTCAGGAGCAGGTTGTTCAGTTTCCACGTAGTTGTGTGGTTTTGAGTGAGTTTCTTAATCCTGAGTTCTAATTTGATTGCTCTGCGGTCTGTGGGAGAGTTTGTTGTGATTTCTGTTCTTTCACATTTGCTGAGGAGTGCTTTAGTTCCAATTTTGTGATAAATTTTAGAATAAGTGTGATGTGGCACTGAGAAGAATGTATATTCCATTGATTTAGGGTGGAGAGTTCTGCAGATGTCTATTAGGTCTGCTTGGTCCATAGCTGAGTTCAACTCCTGGATATCCTTGTTAATTTTCTGTCTCATTGATGTGTCTAATATTGACAGTGGGGTCTGAAAGTCTCCCATTATTATTGTGTGGGAGTCTAAGTCTCTTTGTAGGTGTCTAAGAACTTGCTTTATGAATTTGGGTGCTCCTGTATTGGGTGCATATATATTTAAGATAGTTAGCTCTTCTTGTTACATCAATCCCTTTACCATTATGTAATGGCTTTCTTTGTCTCTTTTGATCTTTGTTGGTTTAAAGTCTGTTTTTTTGGTTTTTTTTTTTTTTTTTTTTTGCCTCCCCTTTGCTTGGTAGATCTTCCTCCATCCCTTTATTTTGAGCCTATGTTTGTCTTTGCCCGTGAGACAGGTCTCATGAATACAGCACACCAATGGGTCTTAACTCTTTATCCAATTTGCCAGTCTGTGTCTTTTAATTGGGGCATTTAGTCTGTTTATATTTAAGGTTAATATTTTTATGTGTGAATTTGATCCTGTCATTATGATGCTAGCTGGTTATTTCACCCGTTAATTGATGTAATTTCTTTATAGCGTCTATGGTCTTTACAATTTGGCATGTTTTTGCAGTGGCTGGTACCAGTTGTTCCTATCCATGTTTCATGCTTACTTGAGGAGTTCTTATAAGGCAGGCCTGATGGTGACAAAATATCTCAGCATTTGCCTTTCTGTAAAGGACTTTATTTCTCTTTCACTTATGAAGCTTAGTTTGGCTAGATATGAAATTCTGGGTTGAAAATTCTTTTCTTTAAGAATGTTGAATATTGGACCCCACTCAATTCGGGCTTGTAGCGTTTCTGCTGACAGATCCACTGTTGGTCTGAAGGGCTTCCCTTTGTGGGTAACCCGACCTTTCTCTCTGGCTGCCCTTAACATTTTTTCCCCTCATTTCAACCTTGGTGAATCTGAAATTATGTGTCTTGGGGTTGCTCTCCTCGAGGAGTATCTTGGTGGTGTTCTCTGTATTTCCTAAATTTGAATGTTGGCCTGTCTTGCTAGGTTGGGGAAATTCTCCTGGATAATATCCTGAAGAGTGTTTTCTAATTTGGTTCCATTCTCCCTGTCACTTTCAGGTACACCAATCAAATGTAGATTTGGTCTTTTACATAGTCCCATATTTCTTGGAGGCTTTGTTTGTTTCTTTTCCCTCTTTTTCCTCTAACCTTGTCTTCTCACTTTATTTCATTAATTTCATCTTCAGTCACTGATATCCTTTCTTCTACTTGATCAAATCAGCTATTGAAGTTTGTGTATGCGCCACAAAGTTCTCATAGTGTGGTTTTCAGCTCCATTAGGTCATTTAAGCTCTTCTCTACACTGATTATTCGAGTTAGCCATTTGTCTAACCTTTTTTCAAGGTTTTTAGCTTCCTTGCGATGGGTTAGAACATGCTCCTTTAGCTCGGAGAAGTAGCTCCTTCTGAAGCCTACTTCTGTCAACTCTTCAACTCATTCTCCATCCAATTTTGTTTCCTTGCTGGTGAGGAGTTGCATTCCTTTGGAAGAGAAGAGGCGGTCTGGTTTCTGGAATTTTCAGCCTTTCTGCTCTGATTTCTTCCATTCTTTTTGGCTTTATCTACCTTTGGACTTTGATGTTGGTGACCTACAGATGGCATTTTGGTGCGGATGTCTTTTTTGTTGATGCTGATGCTATTCCTTCCTGTTCATTAGTTTTCCTTCTAACAAACAGGCCCCTCAGCTGCAGGTCTGTTGGATTTTGCTGGAGGTCCACTCTAGACCCTGTTTGCCTGGGTATCACCAGCAGTGGCTGCAGAACAGCAAATTTTGCTGCCTGATCCTTTCTCTGGAAACTTCATCCCAGAAGGGCACCCACCTGTATGAGGTGTCTGTTGGCCCCTACTGGGAGATTTCTCCCAGTCAGGCTACACAGGGATCAGGGACCTATTTGAGGAGGCAGTCTGTCCATTATTGGAGCTTGAACGCCATACTGGGAGAGCCACTGCTCTCTTCAGAGCTGTCAGGCAGGAAGGTTTAAGTCTATAGAAGCTGTCTGCTGCCTTTTTTCAGATATGCCCTGTCCCTAGAGGTGGAATCCAGAGAGGCAGTAGGACTTGCTGAGCTGCAGTGGGCTCCGCCCAGTTTGAGATTCCCTGCCACTTTGTTTACATGTGAGCATAGAACCACCTACTCAAGCCTCAGCAATGGCGGATGCCCCTCCCACTGCCAAGCTCCCATGTCCCAGGTCTATCTCAGACTGCTATGCTAGCAGAGAGCAAGGCTCCTTGGGTGTGGGATCCACATAGCCCAGCACAGGAGGGGATCTCCTGGTCTGCTGGTTGTGAAGACCATGAGACAAGCACAGTATTTGGGCAGGAGTGTACTGATCCCCCAGGTACAGTCAGTCATGGCTTCTCTTGGCTAGGAAAGAGAAATCCCCCAACCCCTTGTCCTGACCAGGTGAGGTGACACCCTGCCCTGCTTTGGATCGCCCTTCATGGGCTGCACCCACTGTCCAACCAGTCCCAATGAGATGAACCAGGTACCTCAGCTGGAAATGCAGAAATCATCCGTCTTCTGCATCAATCTTACTGGGAGCTGTAGACTGGAGCTGTTCCTATTTGGCCATCTTGGAAGTGCCCAGATTTTTCTAATTCTGTGAAAAAACAATATTTTATATTCTTATAAGGATAGCATTGGATCTGTATATTGCCTTGGGCAGTACGACCATTTTAACAATGTTGATTCTTCCAATCCATGAGCATGGAATATTTTTCCATTTGTTTGTGTCATCTCTAATTTCCTTCAGTAGTGTTTTGTAGTTCTCCTTGGAGAGGTCTTTCACCTTATTGGTTAGATGAATTCCTAGGTATTCTATTTTTATGTGGCTATTGTAAATGAGACTGTGTTCCTGATTTGGTTCTCAGACAGAATATGATTAGCATATTGAAAAGCTGCTGATTTTGTACATTAATTTGCATCTTGAACCTTTACTGAATTCCTTCATAAGTTCCAGGAGCCTTTTCTTGTAGTCTCTGGGGTTTTCTATGTATAGAATCATATCATCAGCAAAAAGAGATAGTTCAACTTCTTCTTTTCCTATTTGGATGCCTTTTACTTCTGTCTCTTGCCTGATCACACTGGCTAGGACTTCCAGTACTGTTTTGAATAACAGAAGTAAGAGTGGGCATCCCTGTCTTGTTCTAGTTCTCAAGGGGAATAATTCCAGCTTTTCTTCTGTTCAGTGCAACATTGGCTGTAGGTTTGTCATAGATGGCTCTTATTACTTTGAGATATGTTTCTCTGATGCTTAGTCTGTTGAGGGTTTTTATCATAAAAGAATGTTGGATTTTATCGAAGCTTTTGTCTGCATTTATTAAGATGATCATACGGTCTTTGTTTTTTGTTGCACTTATGTGGTGAGTCACATTTATTGATTTGTATATGTTGAACCAACCTTGCATCTCAGGAATAAAGCCTACTTGATCATGATGAATTAACTTTTTGATGTGCTCCAGTATGCTAATATTTTGTTAAGGATTTTTGTGTCTGTAATCATCAGGGATATTGGCCAAAAAATTTCTTTTATCATTGTTTCTCTGCCAGACTTTGATGTCAGGATGATGCTGGCTTCATAGATTGAGTTAGGGAGAAGCCCCTCTTCCAGCATTTTTTGGAATAGTTTCAGTAGGATTGGTATCAATTCTTCTTTGTATGTCTGGTAGAATTCGGCTGTAAATCCATTGTATTAATCCATTATCATGCTGCTATGAAGAAATTCCTAAGACTGCGTAATTTATAAAGAAAATAAGTTTAATTGACTCACAGTTCTGCATAACTGGAGAGGTCTCAGAAAACTTACAATCATGGTAGAAGGCACCTCTTCACAGGGTGACAAGAGAGAGAATGAACATCAAGCGAAGGGGGGAGCCCCTTAAAAACAGATCTTGCAAGAACTCACTATCACAAGAACAGTATGAGGGAAACCACCCCCATGATTTAGTCATCTCTATCTGGTCCTGCCCTTGATGTGTGGGGATTATTCCAATGCAGGAGAGATATGGGTGGGGACACAGAGCCAAACCATATTATTTATCTGTCCCAGGGGTCTTTTTGGTTGATAAATTTTTTTATTACTGATTCAATTTCAAACTTGTTATTGGTCTATTCAGATTTTCACTTTCCACCTGGTTCAAAATTGAGAGTTTGTATGTTTCCAGAAATTTATTCATTTCCTCTCAATTTCCTACCACGTGTGCATAGAGGTGTCCTTAATAGTCTCTGAGGATCTTTTGCATTTCCTTGGGATTGGTTGTAATGTATTCTTTGTTATTTTTTATGGCATTTACTTGGATCTTCTCTTTTTTTGTTTTGTTAATCTAGTTAGCAGTCTATCAATCTTGTTTATTGTTTTGAAAAACCAACTCTTGGTTTCATTGACCCTTTGTATGGACTTTTGGGTCTCATTTTTTGTAAGTTATTATCTGATCTTATTTATTTCTTTTTTTCTACCAGTTTTGTGGTTGGATTGTTCTTTTTTTCTTCTTATTCTAGGTGCAATGTTAGATCATTAATTTGAAATCTTTCTAACCACTTGAGGCATGCATTTAGCAATATAAACTTTCCTCTTAATGCAGCTTTAGCTGCATCTCAAAGATTTCGTTGTGTGTCTATTTTCATTAATTTCAAATAATTTTTTGATTTTTGGCTTTATTTCATTGTTCACCCAAGAGTTATTCCAAAACAAGTTGTTTGATTTTCACGTTATTGTATATTTTCAAAAGATCTTCTTGGTATTGATTTCTATGTTTATTGCACTGTGGTCTAAAAGTGTCTTTGGTATGATTTCATTTTTTTTTAAATTTATTGAGACTTGCTTTATGGCCAAGCTTGTGATTGATCTTAGAATATGCTCTGTGTGTACATTAAAAGAATGTATCTTCTGTGGTTGTTGAGTATTCTGTAGTTTTCTATTCAGCCCAATTAGTCAAGTACTGAGTTTAAATTCAGAATTTCTTTGTTAATTTTCTGCCTCAATAATTTGTCTAATGCTGTCAGTGGGGTGTTGAAGTCCCCCACTATTATTGTGTTGCCGTTTAAGTCTTTTCATAGGACAAGAAAAACTTGTTTTATTAATTTGGGTGCTTTAGTGTTAGGTGCATATATATTTATGATAGTTAATTATTGAATCCTTTATCATTATGTAATGCTTTTCTTTATCCTTCCTGATTGTTTTTTGTTTGTTTGTTTAAAGTCTGTTTTATTTGATATAAGACTAGTGACACTTTTTTTTTTCATTTTCCATTTGCATGGTAAATCTTTCTGTAGTTTTTTGTTTTGTTTTTGGTTTGTTTACTTTGAGCCTGTGGGTGTTTTTACATGTAAGATGTATTTCTTGAAGAAAGCAGAGGGTTGGAACTTTTTTTCCAGCTTGCCACTCTGAGCCTTTTATCCAGCTTGCCACCCTGAGCCTTTTAAGACTATTTACCTTAAAATTTAACATTGATATACATGATTTTGAACCTGTCATTATTGGTTGTTTGTTTTGTAGACTTGATTATGTAGTTTCTTTATATTTTATCTGGGCTATGTGCTTGATTGTGTGTTTTTCTGGTAGCAGGTTTCAATCTTTTGTTTCCATGTTTAGCACTACCTTAAGGATCTCTTGTAGGCTGGTCTGGTAGTAACAAAATCCCTTAGTGCTTGCTTATCTGAGAAGGATTTTATTTCTCCTTTGCTTATGAATCTTAGTTTGGCAAGATATGAGATTCTTGGTTGGAGTTTCTTTTCTGTAGGAATGCCAAAAATAGGCCCACAGTCTCTTTTGGCTGGTATAGTTTCTTGTAATAAGTCTGCTGTTTGTTTGATGAGATTCCTTTTGTAGGTAACCTAATCTTTCTCTGTAGCTGCCTTTATGATGTTTTCTTTTGCATTGACCTTGGTAAATCTGATGAATCTGTGCCTTGGTAGATCTCATGATCATCTTGTAGCTTGCAAGGGTTATCTGTAGTTTTTGAATGTTTATGTCCTCCTCTCTACCAAGATTGGGAAAATTTTCACGGACTATATCCTCAAATGTGTTTTCCAATTTTCTATACTCTCTCCTTCCCTTTCAGGAATGCCAATGAGTTATAGATTTGGCCTCTTTACATAATTTTATATTTTTGGAGGTTTTGTTCATTTTCTAAAATTATCTTTATTTTTGTCTGACTGAGTTGATTGGAAGAACCAATATTCAAGCTCTGAAATTGTTTCTTCAACTTGATCCATTGGCTTTCAATTTTCTCTTAACTCATAGTGAGCTTCTTTCCCATTTAGATTCTGAATTCCACATCTGCCATTTCAGTCATCTCCGTCTCATTAAGAACCATATGTGGGGGCCTAGTGTGTTTGTTTGGAGGTAAAGAGACACACTGGCTTTTGAGTTGCTAGAGTTCTCGCACTAATGCTTTCTCATACATGAAGGCTGGTGCTCCATTAACTGTGGTATAAGTTGAGTATAGTCAGTTGGCTTTATTTCTGGGTGTTTGTAGAAAGTCAAGACTCTGTGCAGAATCTTTATTTGTGGCTGGATTTTTTTCTTAGTTTTCACAGGCATTGTATACTGGCAAAATATTTCGGTGTTGTATTGTGGGCTTTAATCCAGTTGGTGGCACTTAAGAGTATTGGCCAGCAGATAGGCTCTTAGCCTTTTGGCACTGTTGGCAGAAGTGTTCTGTGGTAGGGGAAAGAGAGATTACCTCCCCCGCCACAAGGTCTGCTTCTGGGCTTTGAAAGAGCTCCAACCAATCACTGGCTCTGCACCCATATTTTCTTTGTTAGGTGCTCTGGTCCACAGGGATCCTTCAGGCAGAAGGCATGGTTGGCAGACAGGCCATGCCCTTCCCAGGCTGGCTCTGCAGAGGGAGGTATGGCCCAACCTCCACCAATCCACCAACCCAGGTGTCTCACCTCTCTCAGTGTTCTGAGAGTGAGGGCTCCCCTCCTACTTGGGTGCCACCCAAGCCAGTGAGTCCCGACTGGCTAGGAGCAATGAGGGTGGGTGAAATCGTCTGTTCCACCATCTGACATCTGAGTGCTTCCTGGGAGAACATGGGGCTGTGCCCACCTGCAGAGTTCAAGCAGAAGTGGGTCCACTGTCTTGGAAGTCCCATCAAGTATGACCCATTCAACTAGGAGTGGTGAGGGCGGGTGGAGTTATCTGCTCTGCTCTCCAGTTCTTTCTAGGGAAAGACAGGGCTGCACATACCCACAAAATTCAGGCAGAAGCAGGACCACTTTGCTGGAAGCTGTCATTGAACCTTGTCTAGTGTGGGTTTGTGGAGCAATCTTACTGCTCCCAGGCACTGTGACTGTCGCCTCTATAGGGGCTATGGCACTGGCACCAGGCTTCCGCAGACCCCAAGGCCCACATGGGCCCCCATAGACATGAGTGTTGCCTCCACAAATCTGCAGGCACTTTCTTCACTGGTCTAGAGGCCAAGAGGTTTAGAGGGAGTATCTCATTCTCAGCATTTCACAGGCCTTTGTGGGAAGTTTGGATCCCGGGGGGACTCTCACTCATTCACCCTTTCCCCATGTTGAGGAGCTTCTCCTGGCTCCACACCAATCCCAGATGGGCAGCTACTCAGCTTCATTCTTCTCTGTTCTCCCCTCACTCCTTTGATGGATCCCCACATGGTTTCTTAGATAATCAGCTTGCAGGGTCAGTGTTTACTCGTCACTTTGTCCCCTCTCTTTGACAGTAGTGATCAGGAGCTGCCTCTGGTCTATCATCTCGAGTCTTTAAGCCGATCCTTACTCCACTCCCACAAAAGACTACAGCTGAATGAGAATGAGTTCATTGTGTTCTTTGAGAGTTAATTGTAGCATATCTGAAATTGACCTAACCTCCATGGCCCTGACAATGGACAAGGCATGCTCCTCTGGTGCCTTGACTGACCTTCACTCTTAGCACCTGCCTCTATGCATGCCCATGCCACCCCAGCCTTTTAACCACTCCTGTCTCTTGGCTTTGCTGTGCTGCTTTGTGTTGGTTGATCTGTTGTTCATCCTGCCCAGTTCTGTTCACTGGCAGTTCCAGACTCCTTGCCAGGTGCCTATTGAGGTATGAAAGCCCCACTTAGTCCTCCCCTTGTTTAGTGCCTTCCCTGGAATCTGATTAACACTTCTTCACTTCTAGTCATCCCATCCTAAAGAATGAAAAAGTTGCAGCCCAAATAATTTAAAAGTATGTTGGCATATGTTGAATTGAAAGGTTTAAACATCTCCTTGAAGTCGGGCTACTGGGTAAAGATAAATAAATAAATAAATAAATAAATAAATAAATAAAGGCTTAAACATTCTTCATGTCCTAAAATATAAAGGTCTCAATTCTCTTCTACTCTGTGCTGACTGCTGAGGGAAAGAATGAGAGAAGGGGTACGGAGATTGAATGTCCACAGTTAATAAGCATTCCACTGGAAAATGAGGGCTTTCTATGCCAGCCACAGTGTCTCTGGGCAGAAAAAATAAGGTCATTCTTTCAACAATTTGCACTGCTAAAATACGTAGTGAGAGCTCCTACTTTTTGCCTATCATGAAAGCAGAGTTTGAATTTTTTGAGGACAGGCTTGAGGATATCAGCTCTTCTATTACTGTTTCAGGAAAGTAATAACCATGGATTTTTTTTTTGAATATCATAAAAGGCAAAAAGGAAACTTGAATGTAAACCTGTTCCATCATCCAGGCAACTAACAGGTATCCAACCTCACCACATGCTGGGCACTTTCTGAGTACAAGAGATACAGCAGTGATCAAGGCATTCTAGGGAGAATGCAAATGATCAGCAGAGCACTGAACAATTATGTTATGTGATTCCAGGCAGTAGAAAAGTGATAAAGAACATAAACTAAGGTGAGGGGATAGGGAGTGATTATCTTTTCTGAGAAAAACATATCAGTATGGTCAAACCCTATGACTCAGAAGGGATAGGAAAAAAAAGAGAATGACATTTCCTTAGTCTTGTTTTTTTTTTTTTTTTCCCCCAGCAATGCTTTTTATACACAGTGATTTTTCAGTGTTCAAACTAGTGATTCACAATCAGAGTGTCTGTCCTTGCTAGAGAGATGTTAAATGTTTAAGTCAGATAGCATTTGAAAAAGTATAATCCACAGTTCCATTGATTTACCTTGCTTTATTATATATGCTGTTTTTTACATTCTAAATTGCATTAAAGGAAATTATCAGTATATATATGTATATATATGTACCTTATCAAGCTTGATTTGGTTTAAGAATATTTCAGAAACAATAGTCAAATTCATCAGTTCTTTTGAGAGGACAGATGGAAAAAGCTAGAGACTGAGATGTTTTTATTTTGATTATCAAGATGTGAAAATTAGGTATTCAAATTTCTCATGAGAAATTATTGCTCAGTTATCAGAAGTTAATTAGATTTTTGTATTCTAGTGATTTTAAACACTGTTAATTTTGTTCATAAAAGAAACAATACTGTTATTATAAGTATACTGATCTTAGTCTGTAAAATTGTATTGTATGCTTACCAAGTTGGAATTTCATAATTTGGAAACTTGAATTTTTTCATCTCTCGGAGATAGAATGAGACAGCTGAACTAAAATCACTTCACAATGGAGTCTTGATGCTAATTAGTTGTACATATCAAAATTTCCACTTGAATCTGTCCCAGGGCATGAAGAACATCATAAACTGTGGCGTTTGCAACATCATGGATGATATTCATTATCTCTGAAAATAATCCAGACTTTTCCCACATGCTTTTGCAAAGATTAAGACTGGGTTGTCTCCTCCCATAATTTTTGTGAATCTGATGGGAAGTTTTCCCATTAGTTCAAGGTACTTACAAATGAGATACGATATGGGAAAAATGAATCAGATTTGTCACAACAGATTTGCTTTGCAGTTTTTGGTCTTTGGGATGCAGGAATGCTAAACTCTGTTCAAGAGCTGCAATCTTTATCCTGAAAGGATCACTGGAACTATTTCCCATGTAAATCAAGCAGATTTGGAAGCAACATTTAGAACAAAGAAAATGTTCATGTTGATTTTGAATTTGGTCTTTACTGATCGGACACCGCCAGCTATTTTTCCCATTTGTTTTATTTTTAAATAATTCGTGTTATTTTTCATTTAAGTGTATTAAATTTCATTTATATTGAAGTTATATTAAACTTACATTGCAGTTCCTATGTTGCAGGTATTGTTCTAAGTTCCTTACAAATATTAATCTATTCTATTCTCATAACAACCTTCTGAGTTGGATTGTATTTTTAACATGTCCACTACACAGATGGAAACATGAAGACTTTTGAAAGTCGAGAAATGTATCCATGCTCATATCTTGTTCTCCTTGTTATCTACTTACCTGAAAAAATATTTTAAATTAATTTAATGTTAATGGAACAATTAATTTAATTTTATATTTCAGTTTTCGTTTGCAGTATGTGTGTATTTTAAAATATACTGTTGAATTTCAATTCTTTGAAAAATCTAAGACCTTGTTTTGTAATAAACACATTTAATCTATTGCATATAACAGATTATGGGTTTTTTGGATATTTTATTCATCCTATGCCTTCTAATTTGAATTTTTCTATTGCTACACTTGGCTTTTTTTCCCTAAAATAACCAACATTTATTTACTTCTATAATATATTCTGCTCTTCTTTATCATCAATATTTTTCTTTTGACTTTTCAAAAGGATTTTATTTCTCTGATTTTCAGTTATGAATAAAATAGTATTCTCTCACCTGTAAGACAATTTTGTAGAATTTCACTTCACTTTTCTGCCACTTCTTCCCTTTCTGATCCTTGAAATTATTGTGAACAATGTGAAGCATACTATTTTTATTAACCTCGTTAAGTTAAAGACACATATGCATATATAGTTTTTAAAGTAATTGTCATTGTCATTGTATGGTTTCACAGTTGTATAAACTCTCAGCTTATCTCTTGTAATGCTAGATGCTACTCATTTAATATTATATGTCCTCAATAATAAGCACATAAGTATATAGATCTTTCTAAAGCTGGAAAGCAAAACAAAATTGATTGCAGGGCTCAAAAAATTTCATGTTGTTCCAGGCAAAATGAATGGCAAAATGCACAGCCAGACACAGCTTGAAAAACACAAGGTCAGAGACACATGAAAATCCTATGAGGATCCCGTCTGAAGAGCAAAAGGGGTTACCAGTAAAATAACAAATCCAAACTTGTTTCCAGATTTCTCCTCTGCAAAAGTACGTGTCAGATCACAACAATGACGTGTTTGAGAGAACAAAAAGCTGTGGTTCACAATTTCTATTCCAAGCTGATGTTTTTGGTAGTGTGAAGAGCAGATATAAATTGTCAAACATGCACTATTTGTCCCAAGTGTTCCTAACCCATGATAGTTTGACTTCAGTTCAAGATTTTCCCTCCTCTTCCTTGGGAACTCCTCACTCCACGTTGGCCTCCACTCTGTGGTGGTAGAAGGGAAGAGGAGGTACAATGGTTGACGTGTTCTGGGCTAAATATCTGAATTGTTGCTGCAAGAGCATGAAGTTCTAAAGAAATATGAGCTAAAAGTGAAGGTGAAAAACATAGAATGATTTACTCAGTTAATGGAGACTTTTTTGTCATAAAAACTAAATATGTAGAAGCAAACTGTATAAACACAGTGGAGCAAAGTAAAAGGGAATTAGTACTCAAAAAAAAAATAAGAAAAATACTTTAATGCTAGTTAAGTAATATAGGAAATAGAAGAAGAGAAAGATAAATTAATGCCAGGAGATAATTTCTAGACAAGACAAAGAATGCTCGACAACATACGTGTGTAACGGGCTTCCGAATTACAAAGAACAGAGTCAGGACTCAAGCAGATGCCAGATACCTGTACTCTACAATGTCATTGATGTGGGTCCAACATCCAATGACAGGGGTTTTCTTTGCAGGGATTGGGGATGAGGAGAGAGGATGATAGAGAGGGGGTGTGATAAAACACACTGTTATGTTAAATATACATTTAGGTTTTAAGAGGAAACCCCAATTTAACAAACATCAAATTGGGAAAAATTAACTTCACAATGGAGAACACGTGGACAAGAATGAAGACTTTACTGATCAAAACTGGGGGTAGGCCTGGTGCAGTGGCTTGTGACTATAATCTCAGTGTTTTGGGAGTCTAAAATGGCAGGGCTGCTTGAGGCTAGAAGTTTGCAATCAGCCTGGGTAACAAGGCAAGGCCCCATCTCTACAGAAAAGTTAAAAATTAGTTGAGTATGGTGGCATGCATCTCCAGTCCTAGCTACTTGGGAGGCTGAGGGAAGAGGATTGCTTGAGCCTAGGAGTTTGAGGCTACAGTGAGCTGATTGTGCCACTGCACTCTAGCCTGGTCAACAGAGCAAGACCCTTTCTCCAGGAAAAAAAAAAAAAAATGGATGAAACTATTTATAAATGTAGATAGGAAAGACACATATATTTATATATTTACATTAAATATATTATCGTGAATTTGTGAAGTGTTTGGAAAAGAGCCCAATTAATAAATATATTCTTAATAAAATATAAAGTCCAAAAATAAAATTATAAGGCACAGTAACCATTCACACAGCCCTCTGTATTTCTTCAAAATATGCAATCACTGAAAAATTGAAAGTAATTGTTCAATGTTGTCTTCCCAGCTGAGTAATAAGCTTAATGGGGAAGGAACTTCCTTGGTGGATTCTCAGTAAGTAGATAATTGTTCATAATTAAACATGATTAATGAGAGACTAATAGAAAAGTAAGAAACTATTCTAAACTCATTGAAGATCTCGATGAAAGGAACTCTCTTATAGGAAAACATAAACTGAAAAACTGCTTTAAGAAGACAGAAGGGAAGTGAAGGCAATCTGGCTGCAATATCTGTTACCCCATTGATCGTCAGGGTTGATTGGGCTGATCTCGCTGGCTAGCTAGGTGTCCCTTTCATCCCTCACTGCTCCATGTGCATCTCTCCCAAAGCTGCACACTCAGTCCAAGAGGATAGTCATCCCCAATAGAAGAGGACTGGTCTTCAGTCAAGCCTACATGAGTAGTTATGCTCACCTTTTAAAACTTCCAAACGAGCTCTCAAGATGATGGAGGAAGACATAACAGGCCATTAACAATAAAACACATTGAATAGTTAGGCAAAACATTTCCTCCAAAAAATAAATCAGACTCTAATAATTGTACAAGTGTTTTGTCAAATCATGAAGAAGCAGATAATTTTCACTTGTTTAAAATGTTGCAGAACACAGAAATCATTTGGGAAAATTTCCAGTTAACTTTACAAGTTGCCAAAGTACTAAAAACAAAATGTAAAAAGGGAGGCAAATGTGTTTTAATTGCCTCTTTTTTGCCCCATTGGTGAGGGAGGAATTCCTGCCTTAAGGTTATGGGGAGGGCCAGGTGCATGTGCTGGGCAGGAGGAATGGACACTCACAGCCTGGGGAAGAGGATGCCACACTCCATGGAGGGCCACGTGGGGCTGCACTTGGAATGGACTGAACAATGAGGGCTGTGGAGAAGACTTTGTAGTATCAAGAGGGTGAGGTGCCCGTTCCCATGGGAGGGTGTGATTGGCCTGTTTGACCAATTCCATGAGATGGCAGAAGACTGAAATCTTCTACTCAGGAATAGGCAGATACTGCTTCATCCCAGTGATAAGGAAGATTGTCAATTTTACCAGATGTCAAGGCAGCATATAATAGTGACCCTTAATTTTATGTCTTACACTGCAGTATGTCCAAGGACAACACACAGACACCCTCCCACATGCACAATTGACCAATATCTCTTCTTATTATTTATATAAATATACTCAACAAAATATTCTAAATTTGAATTAATCAATATACTTTAAATTTAAATTTTATATATTAATCAATATAATTTAAACATACCAAAACAAAGCAGGATAAATTCATGAACAGCATTGTTCAATTTTTTTAAGTTAGGTAATTATATTAATTAATAGGGCAAAGAAGAATTAAAACTTTTAGAAATTGAAAAAGGAGACACATCCACTCCCCCAACCCATACCAGAGGGATACATTAGAATTACTTAAAAGGTTTTAAAAAATCCCCCCTTTCTCACAGTTTCTTAATCTCCAGAATGAGAATCATGTTGGAGATTTGACTTTGTTGAAGAAGAAAACCAATCCAGAGAGATGATGTTAAACATTCAATATTCCTTACCACTACTACTTCTTAGCAAACTAGAAAAGAACTCTTTATAGCATCTTAAAACAAATCTACTGGAAACCAAGGGCTGATACCATCCTTAGGAACAGAATGCAAGAGCCATTCCCACTACAGTTAGGAATAAGACAGCTGTGCTCCTGATCACCAGTATTTTGCTGTCTCTGGAAACCCTGTCCATGGGCTAAAGTAGGGGAAAAACTAAGGTGTAAATACCAGGAAAAAAAAGAGAGACAATTATTTGAGAAAATGTAATTTTGTCCTTTTGGAAAAAGCAAGCAAGTGAATTAGAAGTTTATTAGACCTCGTAAAAACAGAAGAAACTGGAAAATAAAATATCTGTACCATTTCTATAAGTTATTTATTTCATTTAAAATAAAACCCTGCATATATAGCAATAATAAGTTTTTTAAATCTTAAAAAACCATTTTAAGATTATTTAAATATTCACTCATTTAATCCTTGTAACAGTTATGAGGTAAGTGCTATTATTGTCATTATCGTTGTTTCCACTTTATTGATGAGGACACTGAGGCTTGGAGAGGCTGAGTGATGTGTCCATACTGACTAAGTGCGCAAGCCAGGATTTATGCCCTAGACCCTGGACATCTGGTTTCAGAGTCCATGCTCTGATGCAGTGCACCTGGCTGGGCTTCCTTTCATTATTTTAACATTCTGGTTAGAAAATGAGATACAATGAGCCAATTGAATTCAATAAAAATATGAATATCCTAGGAATAAACATTATAAGAAATGTTAAATAACTGTGTGAACAAAAATAAACATTTTATATTTAGAAATATTTTTAAAATGGGAATACATGAAAAAATGTATTACTTGTCTCATAATATTGAATATTTTAATGATTTTGGTATTATCTAAATTAATTCTTAAATGTATGTGATCCCAATCAGAATCCCAATGGGATTTTAAAACTTGATATAAATAAACCTAAAATAATGTTGAAAGAGTAAACAAACAAGAATAGACAGAAAATTGTTGAAAAGGAGTAATAAGAGAAGATAAGTCAGCCAGTGTCAAAAATCTATCATAATAAAAAATGAAATATATTAATAACAAAACAGTGTTTTACTGACAGCAGAAAGCCAAAAAATACTCAAAATATGTATTATTAAACAAAGTTAAATTTTTAAATACATGGGGTGGTAAGAAGTGAATTATACAAGTAATTGAGAAAAATGGAATATTTTTAATCTTTTAAAACCCTGAAAATTAGATCACTACTTCATACCTTGTAAGAAAATAAATAGCAATTTAAATCTATAATTTTGCAAATGTATTAAAATAATAAATATATTCAGAAGAAACTGAGAATATTAATTTTGGGAAATATTTCTAATTTGGGGTGCAGATAGAAGATGTCTAAAGAAACATATAAATAGTGATATTGTTTGGCTGTGTGTCCCCACCCAGATCTTGTGAGGAGTCATAATTCCCAGTGTTGGAGGAGGGGCCTGGTGGGAGGTGATTGAGTCATGGTGGGGGCGGGGGGATATTCCCTTTGCTGTTCTGGTGATACAGGTCTCACGATATCTGGTTGTTTGAAAGTGTGTAGCACCTCCCCCTTCTCTCTGTCTTTTTCCTGTTCCCTCCATGTAAGACGTGCCTCCTTCCTCTTCACCTTCCGCCATGATTGTAAGTTTCCTGAGGCCGCCCTGGAAGCAGAAGCCTATACAACCTACAGAACAGTAAGCCCATTAAACCTCCTTTCTTTGAAATTACCTAGTCTCAGGGAGATCTTTAAAGTAGTGCAAGAATAAAATAATACAAATATAAACAGCAAACACATAAAATATTGACTCTTAAAGCCAGGACCAAACCTGGGACAAGGAAACTAGTGTGGAACCAATCTCCATTCCAGGAGAAAAAAAATACCAAGAAAGCTTTGCCAGTCATAGTCAAACTAAAAATTAAGCCAAAACACGATAGCATTCAAGTATCGATAGCTAACTGATACATCAGGCTCTGACAATTATGCCGCCTTTGTACCCATTAGAAGAAAGTATGTTTGGCAGAAACCAGTGTTATTATGGACCCGAAGTCTTCACAAAAAAGTGCTGAGACTTATTTCCGGAGGTGTCTGAGTGACTGACCTTCTCTGTGCAGCTCCAGCACTGGGGAAGAGTGAGGGGCCTCACGGCAAGAGGTGGTATGAAATACCAATAGCAATAATAATAAAATAATAACAAATATTTAACTTATTATTAGAAAAAAATACATAATTATTGTATAATTAGATTCATTATTACTATTTAACCTAAATTTTTCTGTGTTAAATAGTAAAAGGAAAGGAGCTTATAAATGCCATATTGTGATCATCATTGGTTTCCAATTTTCTTTTCTTCTTTTTACTAAAAACAGTCCAGTCTCAAAGTAAGGGAGGACGACAGAGACAAGAGTGCAGTCATGAACAGAATCTTCGTATAAACCGCGGGCTGACGCGATCTCGTTACTGCCTAGGCATTTGGAGGACGTGTTTGGCGTGTGGAGGGAAGGACTCTAATCCTATTAACACTGAGGAGCTGAGATGCTCAGGTTCAGTTAGAACTTGGCCACAGGATCTTGTGGAAATACAGGGGGACGGGTCAAGTGTTGCCAACCATTCCCCAGGCACAGGTCTTCCAACACCCTCTGATTTCTAAAGTTATACTCAGTCCAACTTCATAGTGAGGTCTACATTTTATATGATTCATTTCATATTTCTTCTGTCAAAATATCCTTTTCTTGTATTTTAACCATGTGACTTTCTCACATTGTCGGGGTACTGTCAGCGCCGGGAGAGAGTGCAGCGCCTCACTACTTCCGGTCTATAAATCATCTTATTGCAGAGGGGCCAAGAGCAGGGCTGGGAAGGAGTAAGTGTATGAGGCCTGAGCGCTCTGGCCCTGCGGTGGGTCAGCAGACCTGCTTGACCTTCCTGGGGCTTGGCTTTCTCAGTTGCAATCTGCAAAGAAGGACTAGAGCCACTCATAGGCCTCCAAGCTGGAAAGTTATTTGATATTATTGTGTTGGTGTTTTAATGACATTGTGTCCTTATAATTTGTATAAAGTAATAAAGAACGACTCTAATCTTTCAGAAAAGAATATGAACTACAACAATTTTTCATACAATCATTGTAACTTTTGCCACTAAAGAAAAGTGTTGATGCACAATACAACGCTAACTTCTTTGAAACCTGACTAGTTTCAGCTGTGTGTGAGATGAGGAAGGAACAAAATTACAGACTAAACACATCCAATGCTTCTCTGTTTCAGTTGTGTGGATGGTGGTTTTACATACGAGGTAATGTGCCCACTTGCATTGCTTTAGTTAAGTTTATGCAGTTTAGAAAAGGGTTATGACAAAATTTCATCCTTATAATCTAAAATGCCGTTTGTTTCCACATGAGAAAGGCCCCTGTCTCCTTTCATGTTGAAAGGGCACTGGGCAGGGGAGAGCAGGCAGCCGCTAGGAGATACTCTCACCGATCCTTTGTGAAGCACTTCGTTTTTATTTTTAATTATTTTTTATTTTCTATTGGAACATCGACTTGATATTCAAAATGACCTCCTAAGTAATGAGAACCTCTGTCTGAAAGGAAACAAGTGCTAACTGTGAATGGTCTAAATAATTTACAGCAACATTTTTCTGTGAAGGGCCAGATGGTAAATAGTTTAGGCTTTGCAGGGCACACAGTCTCTGTTGCAGTGACTCAACTCTGCCATCGTGAAAGCATTCACAGACGTTCTGCAAACAAATAAAACTTTATTTACAAAATGAGTCAGCTGGCCAGATTTGATCTTGGGCAGTAGTGAGTTTTCTGACCCTGGATCTAAACAAATGATGACAAAATTGCTTTCCTAAACTTTGACCTCAAAGTTAAGAGTGCTACGTTCTTGAAGGGTTGCAAAGTGAAGGACTTTGAGGCTGGCGATTTGTTTTGACCCTTCCAATATTTGTTCTCAGGGTTATTTTGCTGGGACACCTTTAAATTGAAGGAACTCCATATACATATTGAGATTTCCATTTTACCTTTAAAAATTAGGCAGGTCTGGGCCCCAGCACTGTATGGCAGCACCCCATGCACTGGCCAGTCAGTGCCAAGAGTCCCTTTTAAGGCAGACATGTTTGCTCCAGTTTGCCCGGGCCCCTCCCCTCCCTCTCCATCCCTCTCTGAGACTGACAGGCAGCTGCCAGTTACTGCCACCATGTTCGATGGCCAGTCTTAAACTCGGTCCACTTGTGTGTTGCTCGTCTCAGCTCCCAATCTGGCCTCTATAGCCTGGACTTGACCACCCCTCTGTGTTACCTGGAGACATTCATACTGCAGGATGAGTGCTGAATTCCATGCACAGCTAGAGGAACTAGGAAACACTAGTCATTTTAAAGAATGTTGTTTCTTTCTTCACAATGAAAAGAGACTCATTAAGCACTGTTCTGGTCTTACTCTTTCTAAGCACTCCCTAAGACTGAATCCTTTTACATCAGCCGTTCTTCTTTTTTTCCATTTGTTTGAACTTATAGAAGAGGGCCCCTGGTTATCTCCACGTGATAGACTCGAAAAAATCTCACTCCCTTTCATGTTACACTGGACACAATTAGAAGTACGTAGAGATCCCCATTTATCAAGCATGCAGTGTACTCAGGACAAGGGAAATTCTGCCGGTAGGAGATTGTGGAGACTTCCATGCACTGCCCAATCCCCCTTCCAGGTAAGTGTAAGCTCCCTGAGGTGTGAGCTGAGGCAGACATTTGTTAGGCACTGGCAGAGGGGAAGGGTGGCGGGTGTTTTAAGGTCCATCCCAATGCCAGTCTTTATGTAAAAATATTTGCACTTTGAAGAATGGTTTCAAATAAATGAATAAGAGAGGGAGTGTGTGTTGCTATGGAATGGGGATGCCCATACACAGCCAGGCGGTCTGCGGCTTCAGGACAGCCCTAGCAGGGCGCCTGCTGAGAGCTCTCCCTGGGTACCCACAGGTTCGTGACAGGCTGGGCAAAGAAAGAGCCCAAGACACCATTTCCCTCATTCATTCCCCTCTCCAAAGTGTGCAAAAGAGGCAATGTCAAGCTAAGCTGGCTATGAAGGTCACTGGAACCAAAGGACGGCTGAAGGCCCAGGACCTACAGAAGGTGAGTGGTGGGAGAGCAGCCAGGGACAGGGAGGGCCACACGCACACACATGTGCAAACATGCACTCCCACGCGCGCAGTCCTACGGGCTCACAGCATTTACTCGCACACACTCAGGTGTGGATGTACATCCGCGCACACCCAGGCACATATAAACCCGCGTGCTCACACGCCCCATCCAGCTACGCAGAACCCTGGCCAGTCCGATGACTGCACACCTGCTGCCTCCTTGGCCACCCTGTGCACACAGTGGCCCGATCCACCCCTGTGGCGGCCGAGACCCAGGCCCATCCGCAGCCCTGAGACCTCCCTAGGGATCGCACCCAGCAGCCGGTCACCGGCACCTGCGGCCCGGCCAGTCAAGGGCGGCCGTGACCCCGGGGCCAGGAGCGCCGCCACATCCCGGGGCAGATGGGGTGGGGGAAGAGCTTCCTCCTCGGCCTCCAGGTCTCCGATCACGCCGCAAACTTCAGAGCGAAGCACACGCCTTTAGAAGCAGGTCCGCGGCTCTCCCATGTCCGGGCGCCCGGTTTTCCGCACCCAGTGTCCCCACAGCAGTGCCCGGGTACAGAGGCGCGGCCCAGCCGCACTCCGCGGGCTACAGGTGTCGCAGCCTCTGGCAGCGCTGGTGCGGCCCCCGGGGTGGGAGCCCGCGGAGCGACTGCAGCAGCTGGAGTCCCGCCGAGTCCCCAGCCCCAAGGCAGGGCAGGAGAGCGCACCGGCCGGAGGTCCATGCTGAGCATCGCCGGCGCCGGTGCCCAGCAGCCTCTCCAACCGCGTGGTCCCCACGCGGGCAGCGAGGCACGGACTGCGGGCCGTGAGCAGCTCCATCCTCCCACGTCCTTCTCCCCTGGCGCTGCCCGCAGTCTCCCGCCTTCCCTCTGCTCCCCGCTCGCCTCCGCCTCCGCGCCCCGCTGCCCTCGCCTCCTCCCCTCCGCTCTTTGTCCCTGCCCTCTCCCCTCATCGGTCCTCTGACCCCCTCTGCCCTCGCCTCCTCCCCTCCTCTCTCCCCTGCCCGCCCCCCGCTCTCCCACGGCTCCCGCCGCCCCCGCCGCCGCGGCTGCCACTCCGCCCCCCGCGCCGCGCGGAGTCCCAGTAATAACCCCGGCGCGGCGGCGGAGTCGCTGTGGGGAATCCTCCCGCGCTCTGCCTGGGTCGGGTGCTCCCTGCCCGCTCGCACGCTGCCGGCCGGGGACCTCCGGTGGCCCCTAGCCCCTCGGAGCGCTCCTGGATGAAGCCCCGCGCGCGCGGATGGCGGGGCTGCGCGGCGCTGTGGCTGCTGCTGGCGCAGGTGGCCGAACAGGTGAGTCCCGGGCGCTCCCGGCAGCGCGCGGAAACCGCGGGTCCTGACAGCTGGAGGCGAGTCCCCCGCGGCTCCTCTCCCGCGGCCCCCGCCGTCTCACTGCGGTGTCGCCGCTGTTTTCCGCAGGCACCTGCGTGCGCCATGGGACCCGCAGCGGCAGCGCCTGGGAGCTCCAGCGTCCCGCGTCCTCCTCCACCCGCGGAGCGGCCAGGCTGGATGGAAAAGGGTGGTAAGTCAGTGAGGGGGGGGGCTTCTAATCCTTGCCATTTAGCAGCTCGTAATCCCCGTGCCGCTGGTTTATTAGGTGCTGTGAATGTTCATGACTCTGTGGACCCCTACTTTTAAGATGCTATTGTGCACTTTTTTTTTTTTTTAACTGTATGAGCGAGCACCGATGAGTGGACTTCCACCAATATTTGTATTTCATTCCCTGGCAAAACGGTTTGCCAGAGTGATTGGTATAACATTAGGGAAAAGGTGAGGAAGTTCATTTTATTTTATTCTAAATTGCTTAGGAAGAATCTAAAGCTATCTGTATGCATCAAAGCCGTCATAAAGAGCAAATTACTCCCTTTTCCATCCCCTCCTACATCCTCGGATCCTCCTTCCCCTCCCCAACCCCTCTTTCTCCTCCTTTATAAATTAAAGTATTTCTCTATGGTTGCTTATTCTCAGTGAAGGAGGTAAAACAAGTGCTTAGCATCTCAGTACTAAATTTAATGCTCCAACAATCAGGGCGTACTTCAAACATAATAGTGCCCGAAATGGCTTATCGGCTTATTGTGACACCATCAGCAACGTTCACGTCCTGGGCCACAGTGTGACATGGGGACAAGTCTTATTCTTTTTCAATGCATGCTTTTACTTCTGCCACTTACAAGTGACATTTGCAGATGTGCTGTCTTATGGGAAGGGATCTCCGTGTCTTCATACTGCATCAGGTAGATGAGAAAGCAGGTGTGTCACACTGGTTGCTAGGTGGTTTTTTTAACCTGAACCCATCTAATGACAGTTAATAAATATTATTTGGCATTGTTGCCAACAATAAATTGCCATATCAAATATTAATGTTAATTGACTTTTATAGGAAGAACTAGATTTGATTCTCTCAGTATATTCCCAGATCTAGAAAATTAAAGAGTTAATAATTCAGAATTTCTCAGTATAGTTACTTCAATTTGATAAAATAACATAAAGGCAAGAATTTAGTATATGCATTAATTTTTCAAATTCTTCCCTACCGAATGATTATACAAATAGTACATAAGGTGACCAATATCAGATTGACGCTCACCATAGGACTTTTTTGAGAACCACCAGGGGGCGCTAGGTGCAAATGATATAAAATGTTAAAAAAATTGTCATGGTGAATTTACAAGAGAAAGTTAATTATCTGTCCATTTACAGACTATCTTCTTTTGGTTGTCCTTGTCCCTTTTAGCGTTTTGCTTACAATACTAAAAGTTAATTCTTACAATTTTAAAAGTTAATTCTTACAATTTTAAAAGTTAATTCTAATTCACCTTTTTAAGTAAGATTTTTGAAAAAAAAAAAAAAATATTCTAGTTCCCTAAAATCATGAAAATTCCGGAGGGACTCAGGAGATTTCCACAATACTTTAGTTTATGGCATTTATGAAGTTTTATTTAAGATAAAGCACATTATAGACACAGAAGAAAGAAGAATAAAAGCCAGGGCTTCCTGCCTAATTGTGCTTTTCCCTTGAAGCGATTCAATCCGCTTCAGCATCCTCTCTGGGAGTGGTGTGTCAGCGTGCTGCTCTGAACACCTGGCACCTCGGCTATTGTCACATCTCCATGACAACGACTTACCTGGCTTGGTGAGAACCTGAAGGGAAAGAACCGAACCCTTCTTAGTGACGTTCTAGCCCAGTGGACACAGCACACCCTCCTCCCCTACCGTCTATGCACTTTAGCTCCTTAATTATGAAAGGCTAACGTGTGAGTCTGGACATCCACAACAAGCTTCTATGCCACCAGAGAAAAGATCCTGCTCAACAGTGTTGCCTGTTTCCCTCTGACCGGGAGCAGAAGAGCTAGAAGATCCTTGGTGACTGCTGGGGTCAGCTTACTGTCGCCTGTCTAGGTATCCATTAGACAAGTTGGTTCTGAAATAACTAATTGTAGCCATACATTTTGTTTAAAGAGGCACATGACTCAAACTATTATTGCAAATTGTTCTTGGTGGCTGAAGCAATTACAAAATAGCAAAGAGAACAAAGCTGGATGTGTCACACTACCTGACTTCAAACTATGCTACAAGGCTACAGTAACCAAAACGACATGGTACTGGTACCAAAACAGATATATAGATCAATAGAACAGAACAGAGACCTCAGAAATAACACCACGCATCTACAACCACCTGATCTTTGACACATCTGACAAAACAGGCAATGGGGAAAGGATTCCCTATTTAATAAATGGTGCTGCAAAAACTGGCTAGCCATATGAAGAAAACTGAAACTGGACCCTTCCTTACATCTTATACAGAAAC
This sequence comes from Macaca mulatta, assembly GCF_049350105.2. NCBI lineage: Eukaryota > Metazoa > Chordata > Mammalia > Primates > Cercopithecidae > Macaca > Macaca mulatta. Next base: position 6,257,356 of record NC_133411.1, read on the forward strand.
TAACTCAAGATAGATTAAAGATTTAAATGTAAGACCTAAAACCAAGAGCAATTGCAACAAAAGCCACAACTGACAAATAAGATCTAATTAAACTAGAGAGCTTCTGCACAGCAAAAGAAACTGTGATCAGATTGAACAGGCAACCTACAGAACAAGAGAAAATGTTTGTAATCTATCCATCTGACAATGGGCTAATATCCAGAATCTAAAAGAAACTTAAACAAATTTAGAAGAAAAACACAAACAACCCCATTAAAAAATGGGTGAAATATATAAACAGATAATTTTCAAAAGAAGACATTTATGCAGCCAACAAACATAAGAAAAAAAGCTCATCATCACGGGTCATTAGAGAAATGCAAATCAAAATAACAATGAGATACCATCTCACACCATTTAGAATGGCCATCTTTAAAAAGTCAGGAAACAACAGATGCTGGAGAGGATGTGGAGAAATAGGAACACTTTTACACAGTTGGTGGGAGTGTAAATTAATTCAACCATTGTAGAAGACAGTGTGGTGATTCCTCAAGGAACTAGAATGAGAATTACCATTTGACCCAACAATCCCATTACTGGGTATATACCCAGAGAATTATAAATCATTCTACTGTAAAGACACATTCACACGTATGTTTATTGCAGCACTGTTCACAAGAGCAAAGACTTGGAACCAACCCAAATACCCATCAATGATAGACTGAATAAAGAAAATGTGGCACATATACACCATGGAATTCCATGTAGCCATAAAAAAAGAATGAGTTCTTGTCCTTTGCAGGGACATGGATGAAGCTGGAAACCATCATTCTCAGCAAACTAACACAGGAACAAAAAACCAAACACCACATGTTCTCACTAAGTGGGAGTTGAACACTGAGAACATATAGGCATAGGGAAAGGAACATCACCCACTGGGGCCTGTTGGGGGGTGAGGGGCAAGGGGAGGGATAGCATTAGGAGAAATACCTAATGTAGATGACGGGTTGATGGGTGCAGCAAACCACCATGGTACGTGTATACGTATGTAACAAATCTGCACGTTCTGCACATGTGTCCCAGAACTTAAAGTATAATAAAAAAATCAGTGGTCACATGATCACTAGTGAGCATAATAACAGTGCAGAGAATATAAAATAGAATTGTGCTAGTTTCTCTTCCTACCACCCTCTACCTTTATTATTTATCTTCTGCATTTTGTCCAGATGATCTGCAAGAATTTACTTATCACCCTGTGTTCCTTACAGGCTACATTGTTTTTTTCTTTTAAAAGGTCACTTTGGCTTCAGAGCTTACCACGTACTTTGAAAGCTCATTATATTATGAACTTTGCCTCATGTGGTGAAATAATCTTTTAGATTTTATTCTTTTAGAGTATCTTTTTTTACGAGTTTTAAGGTATTCCTTTCTATGACTTTACTGTAATGTAGTTACCAATTATCTGTTGTTTATTCTTGTTTAAAATTTTGCCTCATTACAAATAATGCTTCCATGAAAATATTTACATAAACCTTTTAAAATTCATCTGAGATTATTTCCTCAGGGTGATTTCCTAGGTCGAAGGCTTTTGCAACTCATTGCCAAAGCAGACTTTAGGAAGGTAGTGTCGTTTTTCTTTCCTGACATCAGCAGTGTTTGAAAGAGGTGGCTGGTGGTGGACTGATTTTTTGTTAATGCGATTGATTTCTATTTCAAAGGCAATATATCTCCTGCCACCTGCCCCACCCTTCTCTCTGTTTTCTGGATTCTCCTTCCCTGCTATCCTCTTAGGGTGTTCGTGAACATTCCTTTGCTCTTGGACAGTTACAGGCTCAGTCTTTGAGTCTGGAGCAAGTTGCAGTCAGGTGCCATCTAAGCAGCCCACTGTGGAAAGAGCGGGAAGGGTGGAGCCTATGGGAGATGCTCCTGTCAGGTGGGTGAGGTGTGGAGCTCTGGCCGTCTCCCACAGCCTTTTGGAATTGAGCTCTCCCAAGACAGTCGGGACCTCACGGGAGCCTTGCAGGACTTCTTGGAGTTCAGTTTGCCTGAACGTTGAGGTTATGAACCTACCACTTGTATATATGAGTTTTTAGATAGGACAAACTTTTCTTCTTGCAAGATTATTGTGTTTGAAGTCTTTCAAATATGTCTTTCCCATCTATGGAAAAAATACTGTATTAATAAAGACACCAATCCCTGTGAAAATAAATAAAATACATAAATTTACAGTGAAATTAATTATATTAAAAACATTGCAATGCTCAAAGCTCATCATTTCATAATTATTTCACTATATTTGATAATAATCTAGGCTCTTGAGACCACTGGCCTCTTTTGCATCTGTATGGCAGAAATCCTACACAGTGGGGGCTGCTGCGTATCTCTGCACACTGCATATTCAGTGATGGCACAGCAGTCACTGAAATCAGCCATGGGAGGGAAGATTTACACCAGGGAAATTGGCAAATGCCAAAATCCAGGTCATTCTTCTCCAGACAGCAGGTTGTTGAATGCTTATTAGCACAGCATTGTGTTTATGTAAAAGTGGCTTATCAGTAGTTATTTTGCATGGTAAATATTATATGAGCCCCCAATAAAAGACAAGTATTGTCTCTCTCCAAAATAAAGGTCGTAAGAATATGGCTTATTTCATCTGAGAATAATTTGATTTTTTAAAGAGTAATCACCTTTTTATACACAATAAAATGTGCTGACCTGCCACTGTCTAGAACAAGTGATCCTGCCTTCTGTCATCCTTCCCCTGCTTCAGCTACAGTGGTAGGAGCTGGTGGGAGGAGAGGAGCATGCCCCTGAGTGGCTGGGACGGCAGATGACAGCTGTTAACATCCCTGCATCACACTGGCCTTTCCCCTCTGTCCAGAGACCCAGGCATAAGAGAGGCAGAAGTCTCACTGCTGGGAGAGTGGCCTGGGGAAATGCAAAGCAAACAGGTGTGCACGTTTCACTTTTGTGTTTGTGAGTGGCTCAAATCCAGACTGGAATCTACATACCTGTGCCAGACATGCCGCTTCCTGCTGTGCTCTCCCTTTTCTATCATTGGATACAATGTCACCAGATTTTTTGACTTTCTCATTTTCCTAATTAAATTTTAAATAATTCCAGTGTATTTTACCTATGAGACCACAAGTTACTGACTTTGCTATAAATCTCAATGGTTAGTTGTCAAGTTGTCTGCCAGAACATGCTGTGCCCCTCAGCCAGCTACCATCAAAGTACCTGTCCGTAGCTGTGTGCACACTTGCCATCCATCCTGGCCTCCTTCACTTCTCTCAAGCCCAACACCGGCCTTTCAGACTTCTCACTAGCTGCTACCAGTCTCTCTTTCTCTGTAACCACCCAATTTCCTGCCAGGATGGGACAGAATTGGGTGGACAAGTATCTGCACTGAAAGAGTTTCAGTTGTAAGGAAAACTTTCTTTTTCCAGAAAAATATGATTAACCAAGTACTGTTCACTTCTAACCAAATGCCCCTTGTGCAGGATGCTATTTTATATTATCCTATTATTCCAAAAAACCTGTCCAACTCAGGCCAAAGCATAGAAGGGCCCTGATTATGAAGCACCTGACAGAAGAGTCTCCTAACCGCACATGTTGGTGATAAAGGGGAAGAAACAGAACGTGAGAACCAGGGTCTTAAACTAGTAAGAGGAAGCTGCACTTTTGAGTCTCTGAGGACCGACCTCCTCATCATTACGCTAGAGAGAGATCAGCTCTGGTGCCTGACTCTGACCCTTTTCAAAGACATCTCAGCATCAATTTGGAGAAAGGATTGGCATCATGCTGAGCTGTTATTTTCTCGTGATTAGAAAAATGCAGGCCAGGGCGCAGGCCCTCTCCTAACATGTGGAGGCCCAGTGCTCGCTTACAGTTGGAGGCACACATACCAATGCATAAGTATTTAATAGGTGTAAAACAAGCTAACAAATCATTAACAAAAAAGTATTTTAATAAAGTTACCTTCACATAACCTAAAAGCCCAGGTCTAAGTTGAGAAGGTGGCACGCAGCAACATCTGGCCGGGGCAGGCATTACTCCTTCTTCTCCCATCCAAGTTCTGGCCTGTCTAGGACAGAAACACCCTCCCCCTGAACTGTGGAGAGCAGAGATGATATTGTTATGGTGGTAATGAGAGAACAAATCCTACTTGTAACTACGAAAACTCAATGACCATTTTCGAGAAGGAGAGAAACCTCCTTGGAGAAGACAACTACGATATTTACAGAAAAGCAGCCCAGGACCACTGCCCAGGATGCTGGTGGAGCTTCAGGGTGTCCCTCTGTTTTCTGCTGAGAAGGTGGTGACCCAGTGAACACCGAATTCATTCCTGGAAAGATCGCCTCTGACTACAGCCCTGCAGACCTACATGGGTCCCCTGAAATTTGATAGCTCCTTGGGGTTTTCTTTACTTTTTAAAAAGAAATAACTTCCTTGAATATGATTGAGACCAGCATACGCTACCTTTCAGTGGGAAGGTGAACGTGGTGCATGTCTTCAGAAGGGCTCGATGTGAAACCTGATCGAGTCCCAAGAACCCAGGCCAATGGCAGGGTCACCAACAGTTTTTATCAGGAACAAACGCACACGTGACCATTTCCAAATGTCAACATTTGGCAGACCTGGACCGTGTGTGCATCCTGCCTTTTCTCTTCTGTGTTCCATGATATCATGAATAAACATTTTAGACAATTAGCAGAAAAGTGTGCCTATCATATTTTTATTTTTAACTGCTTTTTGAAAAATTCTGGATGTTTTCAAGGTAAAATTTCTTATCAGCTCAGTGAGAAACAGAAATAACGTGACTGAAGGTATGTTTGAAAACTATAAAATGATTGTATTTGATAGTTATTAGTACAATTTATGAAATGCAATCCTAAAAGTTCGGTTTTGGTTTTATTTGATCAATAATTTATTTTCCATTTTAAGTGTTGTAGGATTTCCTGGCTTGGGAATAGCACATTATGGGGACTTTGTTACCATTTTTTTCTTGAAACTGTGATGTTCCGTATTCCACACTTTGAATTCAGTATGGGTAGGTGTTGCATTTTTCTTCGTCATTTTTGACTGGGTGGAAAGATCATGTGGTAAAATAATATTATATCTTAAGACTTCCTGATTCTTCTCGGAATCCTGAAATGACTCAGCCTCTCCTCACTCTTTTGATTCCAGAATATGACCTGGTCTCTGCCTACGAGGTTGACCACAGGGGCGATTACGTGTCCCACGAAATCATGCACCATCAACGGCGGCGAAGAGCAGTGACCATGTCAGGGGTTGAGTCTCTTCACCTTCGGCTGAAAGGCTCCAGGCATGACTTCCACATGGATTTGAGGACTTCCAGCAGCCTGGTGGCTCCCGGCTTTATTGTGCAGACGTTGGGAAAGACAGGCACTAAGTCTGTGCAGACTTTACTGCCGGAGGACTTCTGTTTCTATCAAGGCTCTTTGCGATCCCACAGAAACTCGTCAGTGGCCCTTTCAACCTGCCAAGGCTTGGTGAGTACAGCGCGAGTCCCAGCTAGGGAGGCGAGGTTGGTGATGGTGGAAAGGAGAGTGTAACCAGGACTTTCCCTCGAGTTCACATAGATGTTCTTCTTGTACTGCAGCACAGATTAAGCAGGAGGAATATTGCCAAGTAAAACTTTCCAAAAAACATTGTGTGCCTCCTCTGGCCTATTTGGAAACAGTGCGCACACCCACCCTGCTGCTGCTGTTCTAGAATTATTGTGGAAGAGCACTTCAGTTTGAAAATTGTGTATAAGAACCTCTGGCCAAATCTGAGTTCTTTAGCTTCTTAGGGGATGTTTTTACTCCAACTTACAGCTTCTAACTGACAGAAACTGGAGAAGTGTCTTCATTTGGAATAGAACAACAGTATTCAAGAGATTGGCCGTGAGGATTATTTGATCAGATATTTGAAAGACTTTGAATACTGTACATCTATCATTCTGATGATGATAATCTGCTTACACATTAGGGCATTCATCCATGGCAGGGCGTTGTTGGTCTTCCTGGACTGATGAATCCAGGGTGCATTCCCCGTGTCCTGCATATCGGGTTTGGAATGGCACATCACTTCGATGCTTCTGGTGCTGCGATTTACAGGGACCCTAGAGAGGGGGGCATCTGGCTGAGCTAAGAATCTACCTGCATCCCTCAGGCCTACCCAGGTCAAAATATCACTGGCTTGCTTTTTACTTTTCTTAAAATATTTTCATATATTTAGGGAGAAAAATCTTAGGAGATTCTTAGATTCTTGGCAACAAATGAATTGCTCAGGTGCAGAGGAGCGAAGTGTGACTTAGACAGCAGAGTGAAAATGTGTTCAAGGTTCAAGGTCTTGAGGATGTTAAAGGTTTGGCTAACAGGTCTGGGACATTTATTGCTTTTCTAGAAAAAGCTTTCAGTGTGCTTAAATTTCCTTCCCTCTTTGAGGAGAGGGAATTCAGACCCCACATCTCATAAAGATTTTGTGTGTGTGTGAATTTTGGATGCTGAATTCATAACCAATTCCTTAAAATACTAAATATATGTAAATGCTAAACCTGTAAAAAAATTTTTTTTAATGTTAACATTCTGCTTTTTAGGGAAATTTGATATGAGTTGATCTCATTGCTATTTCACTCATAAGAAACTTTTGGGTTGAGTTGCTAGGGATAGGGTGGTGGTTATTTGGCGCTCTTGTTAAGCATGAAGACAATGGGGCTGATTTCTTTCACACTCTCCCAAGAAAAATAAGTCTTCCTTAACGGACTAGAACTCTTCATGAAATGCACAAAATGAAGATACATCTTCCTTGGTTTTCTTTCACAAGGGCTTAAGCCAGAAATGGAAGCCATCTGTGTGGCAACGAGGTGTGCCGTGCCCTTTACCCTTGGGTAATTTTGGATTTGGTTGTGGAAATTGGTGAGGTACTTCTTGCTAACCCAGCAGGGATGCAAGCTTCCTGAGGCCCCTGGGTCTCCCTGAGCCAGGGTGGCTGAGCTGTGCCCTGGAGTCTGTTCCCTGAATCGAGGTGCTTTGCAATAGCTTGAGATTTCTGGCGCTTTTTGAGCTTGATCAGAGTTAACAGGAAAAGTTAACAGTGAAGTAAGTGTATAATGATAATGAAAGATGAAGAAATTATAAATAACAGAAAAAAATGCTTCTCTGGATAATAAACAGTGGTATCTGATACTATAGCTGCTGGAAGAGAAATTTATATGTCTTCTCCATTAATCTTCCAAATACCTGTAGTCCCGCTTTACTGATATTTTGTCCATAGATGGTCACTACAAATGTGACCTCAACCAGACTTAAGAGTGTGAGGTTGAGGATTTTCGTCATAAGACAGGATAAATCAAAGGCATTGGAAAGAGCCCTGTTCTTATTTAGGTATCTTTGCAGAGCCCAGAGGCCATCACTTTGAAAAGATCTCTTCTAGCAGGAAATGCTCTATATTCCGTTCTATCTATTTAATTTGTAGGATAAGAACATTACTTTCGGGTTTAAAAATATATTGCTTAATTCTCACATAATATCTTGTGTCATTTAATTAGAGAAAATGGTTTACCATTGTAAGACAATGCAATTTCCAAACTGATATATAGTTTTTCACCCTGATTCTCAGACTCTGCATTTGGAAGGATTTTGCTGTTGTCCACTAATGATCGGTTTGAGGAATAGCATGAAAGTGAATCATTGAGGTGTTATCCTATCTATAGTAAATAAATATTCACAAAGAAGAAAGGAAAAACTAAACAAACATAGCACCCTAAATCTCATGTTCACAATGACAATTTGAGTACAGAATGACCTTGAGAATTGCGTATGGCTGCAGCCCAGCAGACCTGGGCCTCAGGAGTTTATTGTCTAACGAGAGAGGCAGGACACAGGCAAGTCCCCTACGGGGGAGGAAACAGGGACAGACATGGGAGCCAGAAGAACCCAGAGGAGGATGCCTCTGCTTGCCTTGCTGGTAGGTGGAGAGTGTCAGGATAGGATTTTGGAAACGATCCAGAAACCAAGTCCATAGTAAAGTTAGAATGTGATACCCATAAATGAAGGAGTAACAAGCAGTCCTGGAGAAGACTGCTGGCATCTGCCAAGCTCACATCCTGTTAACACCACCTATAAACGTTAAGACCTTAATATTTGCATATTAAACCCAAGTATAATCTATTCAATGAGATCTGTAAACCCTAAAATTATTTCTAGAACTTACCCTGGTATTGCCACCAAGTATCTTGACTTAAAATATTTCTTATTTAGTTAAATAAGGGTAATTTTTGGAAAAAGGATCCCTGTTGTATTTATGTCTCTACCAAATTGTTGTTACAGATCTGTTTGTGGTCACCAACCACAAGCACATAAATGTGTGTCACTTAGTAGGTACTTTCTAGTACTTGGTTAAATAATGGATAGACTTAGAGGGCTAGTTATAAGTAAGAGACAATGATGACCATGGCAATAGCACAAAGAACAGTAATAACTTATTGAATGTTATACTTTGCTAATAGCTTTACAATGGTTATCTCACTTAGCTTGGAGATAAGTCAAAGAAATAGGTACTATTTTAAAAACAGCTTTATTCAGATGTAACTCACTCCTTAAAGAGTTAATTAGCTCTATTCGTTTAATAGAGTTTCATCCTTTAAATTGTATAATTCAGTAGTTTTTAATATATTCACAGAAATGTGCAAATATCACTAGTGTCTAATTGGAGACATTTGCATCACCTCAAAAATAAACCTCTTATGGTCAGTTCTCCTTCCCCTAATCTCCCCGTTCCCATCCTAGACAGTATAGGTTTGCCTAACCCGGCCGTTGATTATAAATAGAAGCATACACTGTGTGACCTTTGTGACTGACTCTTTTCACTTAGCGTAATGTGTTCAAGATTCATCCATGTTGCAGCACATATCAGTACTTTATCCTTTTTTGTTGCTAAGTATACCACATATTTTATTTATCTATTTATCAGTTGATGGACATTATTGTTTTACTTTTTTTGGCTACTGTGAATAATGCTGCTATGAACATTTGTGTACAGGATTTTTTATGAATATGTGTTTTCATTTCTCTTGGGTAAATACCTAGGAGTGTAATTTCTGGGGCATATGGAAACTCTACACTTAACATTTTGAGGAATTTTCAAACTGTTTTTCATATTAGTTGAACCATTTTATATTGTTCCAGTAATGTCTGAAGGTTCCTGTTTCTCTACATTCTTATCAAACCTTGTTATTGTTCTCTGTTTTTAAATAGCCATCCCAGTGAGTATGAAGGAATATCCATTGTGGTTCTGATTTACTGGGTAGAGATTATTGGCTTTGGAAGAGGGTTCATTGTGCAGAGGTTAGCAGCTTGTCTGAGTTTGGTGAGACAGCAACCCCCACACACAAGTTACATGAAGTGGGTTTCTTACTTAGAGATAGGTAGGGCAACAAGGGACAGCAGAAGTCTAGGAATAATCACAGACTGCTACACAAGGCTCAATACAGCTGTCTGAGTGGATGAACTCTTGTCTGTGCATGCAACATGGCTGAGGCACCCAGGAAAGCAGCCCACCCTGGATTTTATACCTGGGCACATGATGTGCTGGACAAGTTCTGCAGTTCAATCATCACAACAAGTTCTACATTTCAGTCATCACATCATACTACAAGGCAGGGACTGCAACCGAGTCCAGGTTGTTTCTGCCCTTTCCTCCTATCTCATGATGTTGCATTTCCAGCACATTTTGCAGTCATTATTGAGAATGGCAAGGAAGAAAATGGGGAGGACTCGGTTGGTCATAGTCATCTGTAGAATTGTTCTGCATTGGTTGATGGTTTTTTGTTGTTTTACTTTCAGCACTTTCAATATGTCATCCTACTGCTTTCTGACTTTCATTGTTTCTGGTGAAAAGTCAACTGTTTATTTCACTGTGGTTTATTATGCATATTGCATTACACATATGTTAGCATGTATACTTTGGTATCCATTATGCATATGTTGATATGTTTAATGATGTCCCACATTTCCCTGAGGCTCCATTCATTTTTCCTTCATTCATTTTTTTATATATTCCTTGTTTATCTTCAAATTCATTGATTTTATCCTGGCAGTTCAAATATATTATTAAGCCCCATCATGAATTCTACATTTTGTGTATTGTACTTTTTAATTTCAAAATTTTTTATTTATTTTAAAAATGTATCTTCATTCAAATTCTCTGTATGACATTGCCATCATGGCTTCCTTTATTTGTTTTTTCATTTTTATTTATTTTATTTTATTTTTTTGAGATGGAGTCTCGCCCTGTTGCCCAGGCTGGAGTGCAATGGCACGATCTCAGCTCACTGAAACCTCTGCCTCTTGGGTTCAGGTGATTCTCCTGCCTCAGCCTCCTGAGTAGCTGGGATTACAGGTGTGTGCCACCATGCCCAGCTAATTTTTTGCATCTTTAGTAGAAACGGGGTTTGACCATGTTGGCTAGGCTGGTCTTGAACTCCTGACCTTGTGATCCACCCGCCTCAGCCTCCCAAAGTGCTGGAACCACAGGTGTGAGCCACTGTGCCTGGCCCATTTTTATTTTTAATGTATTTTTATCATATATGTTTAAGGTGAAAACATGATGTTTATACACACACACACACACACACACACCACACAATGAGATCATTACTAGAGCCAAGCAAATGTATCCATTATTTTCCATAGTTCCCTTTGTGTGTGTGTGTGTGTGTGTTAGTTAAGAGCACCTAAAATCTACTCTTTGATCAAATTTTCAGTATACAATACAGTATTATTAAGTATAATCATCATGCTGTGTGTTAGGTCTTTAGACTTACTCATCCTATGTAACTGTAAGTTTGTATTCTTTGACCTACTTCTCCCCATTTCTTCCTCCTTTCTGCCACTGGGAAGGAGTGTTCTAATCAATACTCTACTCATTACTTCTACGTATTCAACTTCTTTTTTAGATTCCACGTATAAGTGAGACCATACAGTATTTGTCTTTCTGTCTCTGGCTTATTTCACTTAGTACATTGTCTTCCAGGGTCATCCTTGCTGTCATAAATGGTTCTTGTTAATTACTCACAACCAAAATCTTTATTATTTTTGAAAATGCCCTTAGGCATGAAGTTCCTACATTCTGTTCCAAATAATTTCAGAAACTGGAGGCAAGCTCCTTATTCATGCGGCCTGTCTCTTCCCCTGGGCAAAACCTCCAAGACACTGAATTGCAAATGCGAGTGGTAGAGCGGGTTGCTTCTCCCACTGTGACACCCATACTCTATGAGTACAGCTGTTGGGATGGTAACCCCTTGTCTTCCCTGGTTTTGCTTCCTGTCTTGAAACTTTAACCTGCAATTGAGATGCAGTGGATGTGTTCAGGGTTTCATCGCTGTTGGCCTGACAGGCCTGGAGAGTAGTGCCCATTCTATGTGTAGGGGCTGCTTGGCAGAAGAGAATCAAGTTCTCATGGCCATGCCTGCCTGGAGTAGAGCTTCTGCAATATGGAACTGAAGGAATTTCAGATGCAAGTGGCTTGCCTCCCCTGTGGTGCAAATGAAGTCCCAGAATAGACATTGTTGGGGGTAAGGAAATAGGGATTCTTTGTCTTCTTGGCTACATATGTCTGGAGAAGAACTTCTGTCGCATTGAGCTGGGGCCAAGCTAAAGACTTGAGCAGACCATGGCTCAAATGCTACCAAATTTCACTGTTCTGTTCAAGGTTTATTGAAATGTTTTTCAATAATTGTTTCTCCATATTTTATACCCTTAAGATAATTTCCAAGGACTTTAAATGGTTGATGCATATGTGTGCATGCATGTGTGTAATTTTCGGCAAGTAAGTAGTTCTTTCACTGGGGTGAAATCCCACCATGCTTCTCAAATTGCCATTCTGGAAGTATGTCATCAATAGACACTATTATTAACATATTTTACAGATTATAATACAATACCACTTTATTATCCCCACCTTACAGATGATCCCAAAGCTAATTCTTCAAAACGTGGGAGTCCAGAACTAGCACTTGAAACCACAGTACTATTTCACTTCCCTTAATCATGAAGCTGTTGCTGCCTTACAGGGACTTGTGAGCTCATGCACATGAATTTGCATTGTATCACCTGAACTTTCTCTAAGGGGTAATGACTTTCTCATTGGTTTCGACTTCAGTGCCATCTTCCTCAGCATCTAATGCTGTTTGAGCTTAGTGACCACATTTGCAGTGTGTAATGTTAAATTTGCAGTGTGTAAACATTAAAGCACATATGTGTACTTTATTCCATAATTATTTATTTACAGTTTTTTTAATACCAGACTATGAACTCTTCAAGAGTCCTTTATTATTCATCTTTGTATCCCAAAGTTCTTGTTAAACATTAACCTAAGTTCATTTTTTTCTTGTAATGAGTGATTGTATTTCCAATTTACAAACAGAAATTCTGTATCTTCTCAACCTCCATTTTTGGGTATTAATAAAAGTAAAATTAATTTTATAATCCACTTCATCTGATTTCTTGCTATGACTAATGTCAAACACTGTAAATTTTCTTTTGAAGTGTATACTTTATTAACAAATGGTTCAATCACTAGGGTTTTAAACAAAACTATTTTTAGAAACTCCATTAGTCAATATTTTTAAGTGAGGTTTTTTTAAAAATGTTTCCTGTTGCATATGATGGGAACAGATTTTTCTTAGGATTTTCTGAAAGCTCTGTACTTGGATTAGAAAAAAATTAATATAATCTGTCGACTGCCATTGGCATAAAATCTGCATGAAATTTAATTCCTCTTGCATAAAACATGATGTTTGTCAAGGCATTAATGTATAGGATAGGTATCATTTTTCCTAAAGTCTAATTATTGTTTTAAAAAATGTTGGAAAACTTGTAAATCTTGTAATTCTCAGTTCTGTCTATACTCTCACTTGATTTGAAACTTACTCAGGGCCCTGGTTTGAATTGTACTGGATTTTATTTCTACCCACAAACTCCAGGGATTCCCTAGAAGTGCTAGTCACTGAGAGATTTTTCTAAAACACTCAATAAATCTTAGGCAACTGTCTGAAATGCTGCCAGATTTTCAACTGACTTTAAAAAATGTTCTTGAGCCAGGGTAATAAAATAGGGATAGAAAGGAAGAACCCACGTGGGGAATGATTAGAAGAGATACTATAAGTTTTGAAAGAAAGGTGTCACTATCTGAGAAGACTGCTGATGGCATAAGCAGATAAAAATGTCAGTCTTGGGAGGCATGTGAGACAGATGTAGTAAATGCTAGGTTTTTGGATAAAGAATGGCCAAAGCCAGTGGTGACTAGGAAATTTAAGGTGGTTGTGAAGAACTAATTGAAAATGTAGATAATTTCTTCTTACTTTTCTGCTGATTATGTAAGAACAAATATAATAGTGCAATTTTGAAATTAACAGAAATTAATATATTTCATTAGATCAAATAATATTTTATAAGGTAATCTTTCATCTTTGAAGTGATGACAGATTTTTCTATTAATTTACTGTTAGTTGTAAACAAAAATTAGATGACTAGAGAATTTTAGCTATAAAATCTATGGTTTTGTTCCACTTCTCTCATTTTTGAAGTGATGAAACTGAGATCCCAGCGGACTAGAGTCAGTTGGTCAATATTACAAAGTTGTGTGGAGTCAGACACGTCTATGGTGTGTCTTCAGATTCTCTGTCCAGCAATGTTTTCACCAAGAATCACTTGATGATATTACTTCTTCATCATGAAATAGGGATCAGGTGGCAGAGCAGAAATGGGATTTGTAAAGTCCCAGCCTCCGCCTCACAAAGCAGAGTTTAAAAGGAGAGTTTGGAGTTAAGAGATGACTTCTTAGTAATGCTCAGACCTGAAAGTTGATTCCCTGGGTGTAACAGAAGATGAACCCTGTGGCCAGACTCTCGGGGATGATACAGGCCTGGGACTGTCTGAATGACAGGATGTCTGAAATCTCCTTTTAAAGAGAGTGCTTGCTCAAGCAAAAGTCCAGTACAAAGAGAGTAAAAGAGTCCAAATGAAACCAAGCCCTTGAAGGCAGGATCTTGCTTTGCCTGAGGTTTAATGAGAGCAGTCTGATTGTATCTGCTTAACATGCATGTGACCTTTTTTTCCTCCTTAAATGTTACCTTTTAAGAAAGAAGTACACTGGTGCTATAGAGGAAGCCCACTGGGACAGACAGAAAGTGCACAAGGAACAGATAGGAGGTCTGTTAAGGACTTCCTTGGCCCACCCATCTAAACTCGTCCAGTCCCTGTTTCATTCCTATCCCTGTTTCTCACTTCCTACTCCTATTTTATTTTTCTATTTGGCATTTATCATTAACTGTATCAATCACAGTCCAGTCAGGAGACAGAAACCACACAAATTATTTGAAGACAGAGAATTAATACAATGTATTAAGTAGGCACTTGAGAACTGAAAAATTAAACAGAGAATATCAAAGCACCCTAGACAACAACTACAAGAAGCATATACTGCACCTGGGGCTGCGGAAACTTAGGGGAGAGTTTGGGATTTTCAAAATTCAGAAATTTGGAGCTGGGCCTCAAATCCCTTAGTAGTAGGAGCTGGCCGGTGCTAGGACTCTGAAGGAAAACACTGTAGCTTGTTCTTTAAGTAAGCTACAAACCGGAATCAGCAGCTGCAACTAGAATGATCTGCCACTGCAAAGGTGAAGTCAGAATGACAGGAACAGGAGGCAGGAAGCCTACCAGAGACAGAGAGGAAGCCCACTGGTGACAAAGAGGAAGTCCACCCCCCGGGACAAAGAGGAAGTGAGGGAACAGACAGAAAGTCCACAGGAGCTGACAAAAGTCCACACGGAACAGGCAGAAAGTGAGGGAGCCAACAGAAAGTCCACAGGGGTTAGACAGGAAACCCACTGGGAGGGATAGGAGGCCCACAGGGAACAGACAGAAAGTGAGGAGGCAGATAGGAAGTCCACTGGGGCTTGACAGGAAGCCCACTGGGACAGACAGGAAGTCCACAAGGAACAGACAGGAAGTGAGGGGTAGACAGTCCGCAGGGGCTAGACAGGAAAGAGCCAGTTCTTCCACCTTCCTTAGACTGTCCCCATTGTGTGGGCTATTGGTGGATGTGAATAGGGAGCAGGTGGCAAAACAGAAATGGGATTTGTATAGTTTCAGGTTCACATCAGGAAACAGAGTTTAAAGGGAAAGCTTTGAGTTGAGAGGTGATTTCTTTGTATAATCAAGCTGCCTACTACCCTAAATATTGAGAGAATAAATACCAGGGATGTTTGACTTTTTCTTTCTTTATCCCCAACACTTTCAGTAGTGCCTGGCATGTAGTAAAGCCCTCAATAAGAATGTCTTCAAATAATGAATGATTTTTACAGTGGAGGAACAAGACTTCCGTTGCCTTACAAAAATCATCTACACAACCACTGGTTTGGATGGGGGAAAAGAGACCCCAAAAACCGAAGTAGGAATATTCCAGCCTTATATAGGGAAAAGAATGGGCTGGCTCACTAACTAGACCTTGCTAGGCCTTGTGACAGGCTTATTCTGGTATGGAGCTGAAACTATCAGACACAATGTGTCCAGACATTCCTCCCCCATGGTAGGCTGCACTTGACCTCTTTTATTGCTTTGATTAAAATTAAGCCTCTTGTGTAGCTTGCCAGGAGGGAGAAGGAACAGTTTCCTCAGTAGGCTTGGGAGTTGTATTTCATGACTCATTCAGGTATAAATTAGCACTCAGGGGCTTGTGTGTGTGTCTATTTTCAGTCTGAGTTTGGCTACTCTAAATCACTCCTGAAGAAGAAGTTAGGGTATCATCATCTAGAGGCCTGAGGCCAGACTCTGTATCAAAGGGAATTTATACACTCAATGGAGTCCTGTCCTTCGTGATTGTGGACAACAGCTGTTCTCAGTAATCCCCTACCAACACTCAAGTGCCATGAGCTGCAGCAGTGAATCAGAAACTCCTAGTTGCACTTGCTCTCCTGCTGATCCTCCATCCCCAGTGATTCCAGGCATGGATCATTTTTACTGACTTTGATTCCTTTCAAAATAACAACATCCATCATTTGTCATTTGTTGAATGTATTTTTCACTGCTTAAGAGTTTAGCTTTTTTTTTTTTCTTTAGGAAAAACAGCATGTGTTTAAAATCAAGTAAATCAGCATTGTAAATTACTAGCAAAATCAGTGCTAATTTTGTATCTTCTTTCCTATAGTTTCACAGAAATATATAGAAACTAATTAAAATAATTTGTTTGAAAAAATATCTACCTAAAAATAGGTTGAATTTCTATTTTTTCTTCATATTTAATCAATAACAAATGGAAATACCAAATAAGGCATGTACTGGCATTATGTAAAATCTTAGCAGTTTTGAAGCAAAAATAAGTCTCACTGGGATAAAATTTTTAAAAAATCATATGCTGATCACTCCCTAGCTTCATACATATGATTAAATGGTTGGTTGCCTTTAGTTTAAAAATGGTATTAAAATAATAGGAAGCTTCAATAGTAGTGACATGATGTATCTGGTGGCTCTAATTTTCTGTCACTGAATAGTTATTTGTACATCCCTTAATACATTAGAAATTGGATGCAAAACATGTCAAGTGAAATGTGGCTTAAGCAGTTGGTGATTTCTTTTAGTATCCAAAATCTGTGGAAAGTAATTGTCTCAATAACCCTAGGGTCCTTTTATTCTTTTATCATAATTTAAATTTGTATGAGTCTTTTCTTCTTAGGCGAAAAAAAGCAAGAGCTTTTCCTTCAATGTGGTAAACCCCTCTTTACATCCACAGTTGTTGAGAACTTTTTCAAAGAATGTTATTTTTGATTGAGCCTTCCTCCACAGAAGGCACTTCAAGTTGTGCCCTGCGGAACTTCCAGCAAAAGTGGGCAAGGGGGCTGCACCAACTTTTTGTAAGTTCCAAAATAAAGAAACTCCCCATCCCCGCAGGGTTTTAGCGGATGCGGTTGCCTCTGCCTGTAAAACAATTACCGTCCCATTCCTTCTGGTTAAATGTCACTTAGTTGTTTAGGTCTCAGTTGAAAAGTCACTCCCGTAAGTAATATCACACTGTTTCACTGTTGCTCCAAGTCAGGGCAGGCTTCCTTCTTATGCATCCATACCACACCTTATTTTTCTCTTTAAGAAGACTTATCTCAATTAAATTCTTATTTGAGGTACTAGTTCAGTATTTACCCCTTCCTCTCAATAGACAAAGAGCATTTTAAGGGCAGCTCCATGATTGTTACGATTCCTACAGTACCACCACTGCCTAGCAGTGTTCCCAGCCCACGAAAGGAACTGGATGGATGGGTGGGAAGATGGGTGCATGGTTGGATACATAAGTTGATGGATGGGTAAATGGATGGAAGAAAGATGCTAGTTGTATCTGTGCTGGAGAGAGTCACTGTATCTACAGAGGGAGTGCATTGACTGCAAAAGACCCAATCTAAAACTGGCCCTAAGTTGCATTTGGGAAGCATGCACTCCCCCAGCCATCATGCAGGTCTAAGGAGTGTCTCTGAGGCCCTAGGAGTATATCTCAAAATCAAGGAAGCAAATGAGGCAAGTGCTGTTCACATGTGGATGATCTCAGGAAAGGCCAATGGGAGGGGAGCACTTTTTCAGTCCTAACCATGTGAGTCATTTCTCTAGTTACAGATAAAGAAAATCTCTAAACAAATTCTAAATAATAAATGTTGCAATACACTTTAAGTAACATGATATGATGCAATTTATGTGAAGTACGAGTCAAGCAGCTAAGTGGCCTTTGTCTAGCTCTTAGCCTTTTGTATCTACTGCTTAAGCATAGAGACGTCCTAATTTCTGTGCTTCAGTCTCTTAGGCATGTCTTATGTAATTACCAAGCTTACCCCAAAGAGAGATTGCCTATTATGTATTAGGATTCTTGTGAACAGGCACTTTCACCACCCTGCGTCCTCCACAAAAGGTGATGCAGTGACTGTCTATACTGACGCTCAAAGATGAAAAGCTGGCACTTCTCGTAAAATCAGAAACATGCTCAACATTTACCTTATTTGGTTAGTTAAGATAAACCAGATAATAATCAATGTCTTTTATCAAAATCCAGAACCAAGTGAATCAACAAGCACTTCAGAGAACCTACAATTGAAGGACGGTGGAAGTCATTCTGCAAAATAAATCAGCGGGAAAACATGAACTCCACATGCAAAGAAAGATATTGCCTTAGACAAACATTCAAACGAGAAGCAGGATAAAAATGCTTCTTAAGTAAATGGAAAATATGATGAAAAACATGGCTTTTGGAGTCAGACAGGTCTTACTAACCAGCTAGCTCACTACCCTGGGCTTCAGCTTTCTTAATTCACAATTAACACTGTGGCCTCCTAGGGCTGAGTGAGTTTTGAGTAAGAACATATGAAAGCCCTTAATACAGGACTTGGCACAAAGTAAGAACTGAACAAGTATTTGTTCTCCTCAGCGCCCCCCCCTCCACCACTCATTATTGAACTGTGTAATACAAATAAAATCTAATCAGAAAATCAGTGCACATTTTGTAACGCAAGCCAGTTCAAACAGAGTTAAGGAACCAAGAGGTGAAGTTATACTGACCTTCAGAGAAGTCCCACAGATGGGATGGGAATAGGATTAGAATGTATTTTATTACATTACATTAGAATATTATTTATTACATTAGAACCTTCAGAGTGACTTATGAAAGCAATTAGGATGATAAAAAGACAAATCATTTGAGCAAGCTATTTAAAATGTGAGAGTCTTCTGCAATGTTTAGAGCCACATTTTGGAAGAAAGTTGCCTATTCCCAACACCTGGGAGATCACTTGTGCTTAGCAAGTTATCATAAACAAGGGAAGTGCTCAGCATAACCAGCATTTTGACTTGTATTCCCCCTGCAGCAGTCAAAGGAGCCATAAACCTTGTTTTTATTTGCAGAGATTACCTAACTGAAGATGGGGGAGTTTTTACTATTCCCTTTGCAGGTTATCATTAGGTAATAAATAAAGAATGATAGAGTGCAGATAATAAGCCAAAAAGAAGCTAAGATCTTTTATAGCACATCTCTAGCTGAAATGTACAAGTATGTGTAGAAGACTTGGGTGAGTAAATATTGAATGTTTAAGAATAAAGGGCTATGCAGAATAGGCAGACCATATGTAAAAGCAAAAGTCATTATCTGTTCCTTAAGAAGGCCCAAATTTAATTTAGCCTTATTTTCACCATTCAGCACCATTGTTGTGAATTTCTAGTGTGGCTTTGACATGTAACATAATTATATGTTTACTACTTTAAAACTTTCTTGGATCTAATGTCCATCATGATTATTCTGCCTTCAGTAGTTCAATATATTGTCCATTGGGAAATAGCTGTGGGCTCATGCAGTCTAGTTAAAGCCCGCTGACTCCCAGCACTTTGAAGTTTCCTGTGATTACCCCATGAAAAGTTAGAGCAATACCTCCTCTACTAGACAAAGAACCAGAGCTACTTGGTTTATACAAATGCAGAAGAATTGTCTATGCCCACATATTTGAAATAGACCCAAGTCTAAAATCTTGAAATACCTGCAACTGCAGCCCTAGGCTGTGGTAGGTGCAAGATCTTTATGGGATCAATAATTTCCTCTGAATTTTGTTTCTCCAATACTGACTGGGTCATGCACAAGTTTCCATTTACTTAAACTAGTGAAAGTGCTCCTTACCTTGACTTAAAGCTTTACAAACTTAAAAATATACCAAAAAGAAAAAAAAAAAAAAAACAGCTTTACTTGACCTCAGGCCTAAGTTACATGTGTGCACCATTGGCTGAGAATTGGCAAACCCAGCTTTTAGACCCACCAGAGAGGACAAGTGCCCTGGGAGCTCTGTGCCTTTATATGTATATAAAAAACACAGTGTTCGAAAGATTTGGGCACATATGTCTTAAAGTGTTAACTATCTTGGAATAATTTGCTAATCTCACGGATTGCAATTTAAATGTAAAAATATCTTAAAAGCCCATACGTTAGTAATCACATTAATGAGTGTCAGCTCTCAGTTATATATATAGTAGTTTATTATCTATATTTTTGTATGCATATGGCATTAACTATACTATCATAAAATCAAGAGTTATCTGTTCTATCAAACAGACATATCCAACCTGAAGGCCAAGCATATTAATTACATTTTGACATTGTATCACATTCCATTGTACAGTTTGCAGATTAATCCTCTTATTTGGCAATTATTCACAGTTTAGATTTCACCTTCATCTTCTGCACTCTAAAATGGATTAGAGTTGGAAACTTTCAAGAGGTCATTTTTGTTTGATCTCGGTTTCAAAGTCAACGACAACCAACTTCTTTCTCCAGTTTCAGCATTTCATCCACCCTTTGTCAATGATGTGGCTGACTCCAGGCTCTGTCATGTGATAAGGAGACATAACACAGCTGTCCTAGATCCAATGCACATATGGGTGAAACTGTAGAGTCCATAAGTATAATGGACAGTTAATTATCATGTTGGGCAAAGTATCGATAAGTACATAGATGTGTCAGAAGAGTCTGGTTGCTGTTGCCACCATGTAAGGTCGGATGCTGGTGGATAATTTCTTTTGTGATGAGCTAAATTTCCAAATTTCCATAATGTCTTAATTCACCTTCCATTCACATGTCCTTTCCACTATTTTTCTCTTCACATTAATACCATTCTTGTAGCCTACATTCACAGCCCTTACCTAGAAGAGTAGCTTTTGTCGCACTCAATAATATATTTTCTAGCACAGGAAGAGCAGACACATTCTTAGGCTTTGACTTGCTTCAGTTACGTGGGTCTTCACAAATGGTTCTTCTGCTTCCTGTAACTAGACAATGGCTGGGGCAAGGGATAGGGACTGTGAAAGTTTTATGCAAAGGGCATTATTTATCTCACTGTTCTTTTTCAACATACCTATCCCTTTTCTCCAACTCCCAAACCAGAGCTTGGGAGAAAAACATTTTCTCATCTTTAGTGTACCCCAGTACCAAGGCATACTTGTAATCTAATTTCCATGTTTGGTGGTTATGGAGCAAGCCTATGGTGAATTCTGCTTTATTCCCATAGACATATGCACGTTAAAGTATGTGTCAGTGATATAATTTGAATAGTTTCCAATAACATCTGAAAATGTACCCATTATAAGTAGTGAAAATAATTGATATTGAAAAAAGCACCTACTGTATGCCAGGCATTTAAAAAATTTTTTAAGGCAGATTCATTACAGAAACTACTATTGCATTTAATTATATTAATATTATGAGAAACGTTTTTATTCCTATTTTATTTAAGGGAAATCTGCCAATCAGACCCATTATCTAACCTACCAAAAGTTGACGTCTAACAAGGGTGAGAGTCCGGAAACCACACCGTGGCTATGGGATCTCAGTGTAAAGGCTGAGCATTCGACCAGGCATCTGTATCTCCTCCCAGGAACATTCCCATGAGCATCCTTGGAGTCTAATTGATTGTTTGGGCAACACTGTGTATTGGCAGGAAAAGAGGAACTTAGATGTACAAAGTCTGTGCTTTTAATCACTTTGGTGCATGCACGGGGAACAGCTCTGCAATTCTGCGTGACCTTGCTGAGAAAGTCAGAATTCCTACGGAGAATTCTGGAGGGCTTCTTTAACTTTCATAGCTCTGGTGATTATCAGCTCCCATGATTATATGATTGGGTGATGAAAGACCAGAGAGAGACAGACAGAGGGGGGCGGGGAGAGTGAGAGAGAGAGAGAGAGAGAGAAGGAGAGAAGGGAAGGGAAGGGAAGGGAAGGGAAGGGAGAAGGAGAGGAAGAGAGAATAAGGTAGACAGACAGAGAAACACATACATTTAAAGCATTTTTAAATCAAAAACTAATTGAAAGAAGCCTACAGAGATTTCAAATCCTGGAGAGTGGATGGTCTCCTTAGTTCAGCTTGATTCACAGCTATCTGGAATTCTGCGTTTATTGTGGACATGACAGCAATAGTTTCAACAGCATTATTTCCATTTAATGTGGCCAAGCCAAAAATGCTTCTGGAGAATTGATGGAAAGGTGACTTCAGGGAGCTTTGTAATAACAGCCACCACTGCCTGACCAAAAAGGGTGAGGGTCTCACCTGCAAATTGCTGAGAGAATAGGTGCTGGGGCATTTTTATTTTTTTATTTACTTATTTTGTGGAGAAAAATATGTAACTTGCCAGGAACCATCCTTGTTAATGAATGACATGCATACACACTGCTATATAGTGATTTTAGAAAATTCATTTTAGAAACCTTTTGTTTTGCTAAATTATTTTATTGGGTAACCTAAGCATAAGTAACTTCACTGCCTGCTGTGGTTTGGCTGTGTCCCCACCCAAATCTCATCTGAACTGTAGTTACCACATCATCTGATGATTATACAATTTGAGCTAGCATCCTGAAAGATCAGTCATAATTTTCTAATCCCCATGGGATTCTGACATGTATGAGAGTACATGCAGTCATGTATACAACTGGGACTAGAGTTTATGAATGGTCAAATTTGGTAGCCACAGCAACAGATGTTTAAGGTAACGGCCTGGGGTGTTCCATGTGTAAGGGAAGTTACGTAGAATATGAGTATTGGTACAAATTATCATCCTCAGGCCCTACAGTGCAAAAGCCATGACGAGGCCATGTCTTCTGTCTGGGTCAGTGAACTTAACGGACAGTTGTTGTACTCACTATTGCTTTCTATATTTATCTATTGCCATCAGAAAATTTCGGTATATAAGGTCAACTTGCTTTAGAATAAGGAAATGTCAGTGATAACAAACTCCACATAAAGTCAGATTGTGTCCTAGCAGTCCTTTGGATACGTGGTGGACACCCCACTATACCATGCTTTCCTGCAGAGGCCGTGTCCTGCTCCCTGACTGTGGGGCCAAGGAGAAAAACAAACACAACAAACAGAGCTCAGGGTGAAAAGGACCTAGGCCTTCGTGACCCGTGTGGTGTATCCCAGTGTTGAGTTTATGAATCTTACTAAACGTGTCCTTTATCACACCCCACCCACACCAGCTGAGGCAGAATATTCGGGGAAGGAAGATCTTCTGAGGTGATTCTCACAGACAAGAGTTCTGAGGATCATGGGTGGATATGCAGAAGGTGGCAAACTCCATAGATAACCCTCAACCTACCAGTCCCGTTTTCAGCGAAGAGGCATTCAGTTCCTATTGTATGGCCACAGCTGGGAACCCACAAGTGAAAATATCTCTGACCTTCCATTTTGGGTTGCGCTGTGCAGTGGCAGCGTGGAGGAGGCGGGAAACTACCGGTCTCAGATCGTAGCTGCCTTTAGAGTGGCATTGCTGAAAAGGAAGGAAAGATTCTTTTCCACAGTCTTGCCATGTTCTGCATAAGTCAAGGGGAGCGAGTCTGGCACACGCTGCCTTCCTGGCACTGGCTGCAGTCTCTCAGCTTTCTTAGTTGCCTGTGTGTTCTTTCGTAAGGAATCTAGCCCTTTAGTCAGCCTTCTGAGTCTTCGTGCTGCGTTGTTAGACTGATTCTCTTCCTAGGCTACTCTCTCTGAATGACAAGAGCACAACGCCCTGGGCACCAAGGAAGCACCACGGTGTGGAGGGAGTGGCTGGAGCAGATGCCCGCCAGCCCTGGGCTCACCGTGTCCTGGTCACCCTCCAGGGCTTCAGCTTTGTTCTATTTTCTGAATACTTTCACGGAGGTATGATTTACATAACTACTCCTCACCACTTGAAGTGCACAGTTCAGTAATGTTTTCGTAAATACAGAGTTGTGCTACCTTCTTCACAGTTCCATCTTAGATTATTTCCAGCACCCAGAAAGCACTCTCATACCCCTTAGCAGTCACTCCAGCCCCACCCCAGCCCCAGCAACCACTCGTCTGCTTCCCACCTCCAATGCCTTTTTTGGCCATTTCGTAGAAATGGAATCACACAACGTTGGATCCTCTGCTCCAGCTTCTTTCACCAAGTGTAATGTGTTTGGATTCATCCACGTTGTGTCTGTCAGTACTTCCCTCCTTTCCATTGCTCAGTGGCGCCCCATTGTATCCCACTGTGTTTATCCATTCACCAGGTAATGGACATTTGGATTAACCGAGCTTCAATTTCTTATCTACACAAATGCAGCTGCTAATCCCTAGCTTGCAAATCTGTTCCAAGGATTATGGATAATATAATAATATGGTTTAAAATACCTGGGACAGAGGCAGAGGTGTAGGAGGTGGTTAATAGGTGAATGCCGTCAATGTTGGTATGACTAAGAGAAGAACTATTAATATGATATAACCTTCCTGCAACCTGAATCCTGAAGAGCATTGTTGTGAGAGACTACATATCAACAGCAAAACCGGTTGGGAGAAGTACCACTAGTGTCAGAATTAAATAGAGAAAACAGCTGATTCATGAGCTAAGTGTCAACTTGATGAGCTCGGCATAGAATTGACCTCAGGCTGGCAGCCTGCTGTGGCCAGAGGGAACGGCACCATGGGGTCGCACACTGGGATGGAGTGAGTGTGAGTGCAAAAACGTGGGTGAGTTCAGCAATGGCTTCTAGGTCCAGGTGACAACCCCTCAGGACCCATGGCCTCTGGAGAAACAAATGTGCGTGCCTGGCTTTCTCTCGCCCCGCCTGCCAGTGCGGCCACCTCCTCTGCCCTTATTCAGGCAATAGCTCTCCTGAATCAGCTGCGACTCTCTCGCACTGCCCTTGGCCTTTAGGTCATTTTCAACAGCACAGAGTCCTGCACCCACTTTATCTCCTGTCTTCCACAGGTCCCCACACACTGCCTGTATTCAAAATATGTCCTGTAATCTTGATTGATAGCTCTAAAATATCTTTTATTTGCCATCTTTGAAGTTTGTTTATTTAATCTACACAGTCATCCTGTGAAATAGTTACGGATTTATCCTCTAATTGCAAATATAGAAACTAGATCTCTGGACATATAGTTACTCTGTCCCCCTGCCGCACTCACTATCTCACACACACACATACACACACACAGAAATACACACACATACACACACATACACACATACAGACACAAATACACACACATACACATACATATACAGACACACACACAGACACACACACACATACACACATATACACACACATTCACATACACACACATACACACAGACACACATAGACATACATACACACATACATACATACATACACACACACATACATACATATACACATACATACATACATACATACACACACATACATACATATACACATACATACATACACACATACATACATACATATACACAGAGACACATACATACACATACACACACAGACACATACACACACATACACATACACACATACACACACACACATACACACATACACATGCATATACACACATGTACACACATACACACACATACACACATACACATGCATATACACACACATGTACACACATACACACACACACACACGGAGCTCATGTCTTGAAGACAGGAAAAGTCAGAACTTGCACCAGCTCTACGACCTCAGAAGCCACCCCTGGCTCTCCAATGGCCACTGTGTGGGCCACAGACCTGGGTCTAATATGAGCTTTACCTTTAAGAGCAATGTGGCATGGCTGGAGGGTCCTGAGCCCCCAGAGAGCCTGGGGGGAACCAACACTGGCCAGGGGTGCACTTTCTGGGAACCTTCCCGCGAGGGGGGGTGCTGGGCTGTATTCCCAGAGACGTTGCTGCAAGGTTGTAAGTAGAGTGTGATCTGGTTTATAAAGCAGCAGGTAAATAAATACATTGTAAGGGGGTCCAGAGTGATAGCAGCCAGATGACAAGTGTTGCTCTCTGAGGAAGAAGATGGTGATGTCCCAGATGGCACAGAAAACCCCAAAACTTGGAACTGTCCCTTCTGCATGATGTGCTGGAAGATAATTTCCAAGACAGTGTTTCCAGTCGGAAAACAAGGCTCTGCTGAATTATTATTTTTAATTGGTGAAAGTATCATATGTGGATATTTTGCAAAGAACACACATGTCAGTGGCTGTCGCGTGGAGCTGCAGGTCCTTGCAGCGTCTCTTCCCTCCGCCGGGCCCAAGGCCTTCCCTTCCTCACGCTCACAGTCAGCTGCTCACTTCATCAAAACTGTCACTGAAATAATAACCCTATTTAATGATGACCCTACCTGATGACCCTATGTAAAAGTCAAACCCTTTTTCCTGCACTCGGATGTCCCTTTTCATCCAGAATTGTAGATTTCTTTTCTTCTTTTTTTGTAGTGCTCATTACCTGTTAACTTCTTTTGAGAGCTTTGCATTTTATGATGACTACTGTTTATTATCAGTTCCCCCACCCACACTGAAACCTAAGCTTCATGAGCATAAGGATATTTGCCTAGTTTATCCATTGTTGTGTCTGGATTGTCTAGTAGAGTGCCTGTCTCATAACAGGCAGTTCACGAATAGTGACTGAATGACTGAACAAAAACACTGCACTCCCTGGGTAAGAGAGACTGAATCTATTCCACAATATGGAATGAGATTCATGCCTAAATATGACATGGGGTGTCTTAGGTCCCAGGAATATATTCAGCCTTTTGACTGATGATCATTTCCTTCAATCTCTCTCTTTGTGTCTTGGGAACGTACAGGTACAGGATCTCAAAATCTAAGTTTTGTTTGTTCTTAGTTCAGATGTTTTTGTGTCAATCAAAGCAGTCTTATTGATTAATCAGTCTAGGTTGGCGTGTTCTAAATATTTTAGCAGGGACAGTTTTACAAGGGTGCTAGTGTGTGTGATTTCTTAGATTGCCCCTAACTGGGCTCTGTGTGCTACTCACAGAAAAATATTGTAGCCACTTCTCCTTTGTCTAGCAAATTAGTCTTAGAAAGCTTTCAAAGATGTGTTAATTACCCAGGGTTCCATAGCCTTGCTCTCCACTAGCGCTTTGCCCTGGGATACAAATATCTGTGCTGTTCAGTACGGTAGCCTCCTTCCGCGTGTGGCAGCTGAGGAGTTGAAGGCCTAAATGTTAAATTTTATTTGATTTTAATTTATTTAAACTAAATTTGAATACCCATGTGGGGCTATTCTCAACTGGAGAAGTGAGTTTTTAACTGTATCCGATTTCAATTAATTTAAATTTAAATATGCATAGCCACATGTGGCTCATGTCTACCGTGTTGAACAGCCCTTCTGGAAGGCTTCCTCTAATAGACTTAGATCCTTTTAGTATGTTGGCCTGAAAGATGTCATAGAATTGAAAAGCGCAGCAAATATAACTACAAATGTAACAACAAATTCACTAACGTAAAGTAAGAATACTTACTATGATGACATTTAATCTCCAAGAAAAGTTCCATCACTCTTTTTAAATCTCAGTCATATATCATCTATTTTCTTGACTTTTTAACATTTTCATTCATTCCACTTTTATGAGACATGTCCATTTTGGTCTAAAAATTAGCTCTTGAATTGTCTTGACTCCTTTAATATTTACATTGTCTTACTCTTTTACATCTTTACTTATCCGGAATTTATTATTATTATTATTATTATTATTTTTAATTCCTTTCTGGTTTGTGGGTGGTCATTCTTTGCACTTTTAAAAAACTCTTCAAGTTAATGCCTAGTTTATTTATTTTCTTTACTTTTAATTTAAAAAAAAGCATTCAGAACTTTAAATTTCACTAATTGCACCATAAGTACCTATCACCATTTTTATTGTACACAGAGCCCTTATTTTCCACTTCGTAATTAGCTAATTATTATAATCTTCTTTTCTTTTTGATCTAGTAGTTACTAATCAGCAAGGAGCAGCTAACAAGCTGGGTCAGGAGCATCCTAACACATTGAATCTGGGATAGACCCTGAGCCCTGGGTTCCTCCCAATGGTACTGTGCGGTGCCACTTCCTCGATCGCATGAGGTAGCAATACATAGCATGGGTATCCTATGGCATGGGGACTAGATGGTTTGAGATTTGACTTCTCACTTCCTGACGTGGAAACTCAGGTTGATTGTTTAACCTTCATAGGTATCAGTTCCTACAGCCTCTTCACAGGTCTACAGCAAAGACCAATGAACTAATGTCTGTGAAATGCAGTTCCTTGCATAGAAGACAGGCTCAGTAAATGGAAGTTCTATTTACTGATTGTTACCATGCTCCTTCTGGCAACATTTCTTGTTTCAATGTAGGAGGAAATACTGGTCTATGGAAAACATTCATGCTTAGCTGCTATGAATTCTCACAGAAGGCCCCTCCAAGTTTTGTTAAATGCCCAGTGAAGGCTAAAGAGGGACGTAGGAAGACCCCCATATTTATTCCTCGTTGCTCGGCACATTCAGTCTCCTGGAGTTTTGTTTTGCATGTCAGTTGTACTATCTGGGACCACTCATGACTGGAGGTGAGCTGTGGAATTCCTAGGTGGGCCTCAGCTGGCTTCAGTATCATCACCTTCCTTGAGCCTTGCGTGCCCTGGTCCTCCTCTGTTGCATCTGACAGAGCCGTTAGTGATTTTCCTCCACATGGCTGGTTTGCCTTTCTGCAGCATTGATTCTCACCATTAACATTTAATCACATGATTGCTCACTAGGTGTACTTGCTGCATCTTCATAAACCAATCACAGACTTCTTCTGTGGCTCCCTTTTGAGTGAGAAGCAGGTCATCCATGCCCAGTGTCTGCTGAGAGGGTGCCTACTGAGTTCCTGTTCTCGTCTGCTCATGTGCCCTCGGGTTCTTGCCTGGACTTGTGCGGACAGCAGAAATGGATGTCTACTCCCTGGAGATGTGTGTCACCTCCTAATTTGATTCTGCTGAACTAATGCGAGGCACTTCACCTGCATCTCTAAATATTGGGTCATTGACTATGCTGGAGAATCAACATCAGCGAGTGAGGGGGAGCTGTTCACGAAAATCCACTCTACTCATTGGTTATCTTGCAAATGGCACGACACTTACATTACTTTCATTTTTGGGTCAAATGTACTTCCAAGGACTGATGTACCACACTCTCTCTTTTCCTCCCCCATCACTGGCCAATTCTATTATGCCTAATAGAAGGTGAGTATTTAATGGCTGGGCAGCCACTGTGACCACATCAGAGAATATTTCCCATGCTGTAGCAAGTCAGCTTCCCATTCTGTACTCCAGGTGGTGCCTGAACCATGAGCAGAGTTGACAGGGAAAGCAGCCTTTGCTTTACTAGTACCTCTGGTTGCTTATGCTGCTTCCACTCAGAGGACAGAGAGGGCCCAGTAAATGATTGTGTTTTTCAGTCTATGGTTTTTGGTTTCGTCATCAAGAAAACTGCCTTCCTCTTAGGGCAGAAGTTCTTCTAAACCACGGTGTCCAAACCTGTGGCCACCTTTGTTCCAGTTGCACATCTTCTTCTTGCATATTTTTAATGGGCAAGAAATGATTTAACAGCACTGCTAACAAGCTACTACGATTTCCTAGATGTGTACACTGAAATTTGGGGGACATTTCACTTACAGAAGTAGGATTGAGGACGCCAGTTTTCAAAATGATGGATATGAAAAAAAGTTGATGAGTTTATGATGTGTAAGACGCTGAGCAGATCATGAAATCTCATACCATATTACTTAACCCCTCCACATCTAATCCTTTCACTGAGTTTTCCCTGTTTGGAAATGTGTGTTCAGAAGAACATTGGAAAACTGGTGTTGGACCCAGGAGAGCCACAGAAGGAAGAGAGGCTTACATTTATGTAAAAATGTTATGATGGCTGGCCAAAAGATATTTGGCATGGAAGAAAGAATAGTTAAGTAAGACATGACTAACTGCATATATTGAAAAATGTTTCACAGAACCGTGATTAGAATTTGACCTGTGTAGCAGCAAAGATAAAGGCAAGAGAGTTAACAGATTTCAACACATTTTTTAAAAAGAGAATGTTGCTCAATAATGTTATCTTTCTGAGAAATCAGTACCCAGGCGGCTAACAAGCTAAGTCAGGAGCATCCTAACACATTGAAGCTGGACTAGACGCTGAGCCCTGGATTTCCCCCTGTACTGTGCAATACCGCTTCCTCCATCGTGTGAGGTAGTGATAGATAGCATGGTACCCCCATGGCATGGGGACTAGATGGTTTGGGTTTTGATTTTGAATTCACTCACTTCCTGGCTTGGGAACTCTGGTAGATTGTTTAACCTTGGTAGGCATCAGTTCCTGCAGCCTCTTCACAGATCTACAGTGAAGACCAATAGACTGATATCTATGAAGTGCAGTTACCTGAATAGATGGTAGGCTCAGTAAATGGAAGCTCCATTAATAAGTATTACTGTGTTGCTTCTGGCCACATTTCTTCTTTCATGTAGGAGGAAATACTGGTCTTCAGAACATGTCCATGCTTAGCTGCTTTGAATTCTCACAGACAGACAATCCCTCCAGTTGTGTTAAATGTCCAGACAGGGCTGAGGAAGGACCTAGGAGGAACCCCACATTCATTCCTCATTGCCTGGAACATTCAGTCTCCATGAATAGCGTCAATTCTGAAACAGATTTAGGCAACACCTTGTTTTTAGAGATTTTGTAACAATTTTGGATAATTTTTAAAAAATTTTTTTTCAAAATGAGTTTCATACATCAAAATCAGCTTTTTTAAATTAATTTTTTTATTTTTTAAATTTGTATTTTAAAAATCATTTTTAATTTTTATGGGTACATGGTAGGTGCATATATTTAGGGATTCATGAGATATTTTGATGCACTGTGTAATAATCACACTAAAGTAAATAGAATATCCATCGCCTCCAGCATTTATCGCTTTTTTGTGATACAGACAATCTAGTTCTACTCTCTCAGTTATTTTTAGATGTATAATAAATTATTGTTGACTGTAATCACCCTGTTGTGCTATCAAATACTAGATCTTATTCATTCTATCTAATTATATCCTTATACCTGTTAACCAGCCCCCATGCTCCCAACGCCGACACACACACTGTCCTTCTCAGCCTCTAGTAACCACCATTCAACTCTCCAGCTCCACAAGTTTAATTGTTTTAATTTTTAGCTCCTCAGAAATAAGTGAGAACACGCAACGTTTGTCTTTCTGTGCTTGGTTTATTTCATGTAATATAATGACCCCCAGTTCCATCCATGTTGCAAATGACAGGACATCATTCCTTTTTGTGATGTAATAGTGCTCCATTGTGTACATGTGCCATGTTTTCTTTATCTATTTGTTTCTTGTTGGACATTTAGATTGCTTCCAAACCATGGCTTTTGAGAATAGTGCTGTAATAAACATAGGAGGGCAGACATCTCTTCGATATCCTGATTTTCTTTCTTTTGGAAATGTACCTAGGAATAGGATTGCTGAATCCTATGGTAGCTCTATTTTTGGTTTTTTGAGGAATCTCCAAATTGTTCTACAGAGTGGGTATACTAATTTACATTCCCACCAATCGTATATGAGGATTCCCTTTTCTCCACATCCTCACCGGCACTTTGTTGCCTGTTCTTCAGATAAGAGCCATTTTACTGAAGTGAGAGAATATCACATTGTAGTTTTGATTTGCATTTCTCTAATGATGTTGAGCACCTTTTCATATACCTGTTTGCCATTTGTACGTCTTCTCTTGAGAAATGTCTGTTCATAACTTTCCCCCATTTTTTAAATTTTATTTTATTTTTATTTCTATTTCTTTATTTCTTTATTTTTTGAGACAGAGTCTCACTCTGTCACCCAGGCTGGAGTGCAATGGCACGATCTCAGCTCATGGAAATCTCCACCTCCTGGATTCAAGCAATTCTCCCGGCTCAGCCCCCGGGTAGCTGGGATTACAGGCATATGCCATCACACCCAGTTAATTTTGTATTTTTAGTAGAGACGGGTTTCTCCATGTTACCAGGCTGGTCTTGAACTCCTGACCTCAGGTGATCTGCCCGCCTCAGCCTCCCAAAGTGCTGGGATCACAAGCGTGAGCCACCATGCCCAGCCCTTTTGCCCATTACTAAATCAGATTCTTAGATTTTGTTCCTGTAGAGTTGTTTGAGCTCCTTATATATTCTGGTTGATAATCTCTTGTCAGATGGGTACTTCGCAGGTATTTTCTCCCATTCTGTGGGTTGCCTCTTCACTTCATTGATTGTTTTCTTTGCTGTGCGGAAGCTTTTAAACTTGCAGTTATCCCATTTGTCCATTTTTGCTTTGGTTGCCTGTACTTATGGGGTACATTCAAGAAAAATGCCCATTCTAGTGTTCTGGAGAGTTTCCTTAATGTTTTAATAGTAGAAATCTGTCACTTCTTTGGTTAATTCCTAGGTGTTTTATTTTATTTGTAGCGATTATAAATGAATTTACTTTCTTGGTTTCTTTTTTTCAAATTGTTCATTGTTAGCATATAGAAATGCTACTGATTTTTGTATGCTGATTTTATCTCCTGCAACTTTACTGAATTTATCAATTCTAATAATTTTTTGGTGGTGTCTTTAGATTTTTTCAAATCTAAGATTATTTCATTGGCAAAGAAGGATAATTTGACTTCTTTTTTTTAAATTCGAATGCCTTTATTTCTTTCTCTTGTCTGATTGCTCTAGCTAGGACTTCTAGTACTATTTGGGATAATAGTGGTAAAAATGAGCATCTTTATTGTGTTCCAGATCACAAAGGAAAGGCTTTCAGCTTTTTTCTCATTCAGTACGACACTAGTTGTGGGTCTGCCATATATGGCTTTTAATGTGTTGAGGTATGTTCCTTCTATACCTAGTGTTTTGATGATTATTATCATGAAGGAATGTTGAATTTTGTCAAATGCTTTTTCAACATCAATTGAAATGATTTGGTAGGTTTTGTCCATCATTCTGTTCATGTGATGTACCACATTGATTGATTTGTCTATGTTGAAGCATCTTTACATCCCAGGGATAAATCCTACTTGGTCATGATGAATAATCTTTTTTGTCTTGCTGAATTTGGTTTGCTAGTATTTTGCTGAGAATTTTTGCATCAATGTTCATCAGGGATATTGGCTTGTAGTTTCATTTTTTTTTTTTTTTTTTTTTGGTGTGTTCTTATCTGGTTTTGATATCAGGACAATACTGGCCTCTTAGGATGAACTTGGGACTATTCCGTTCTCTGTTTTTCAGAATAGTTTGAGTAGGAGTGTATTAATTCTTTACATGTTTGGTTAAATTCAACAGGAGAGCCATCAGATCCTGGGTGTTTCTTCCCTAGGAGATTTTTTATTATGGTTTTGATATTATTATTTGTTATTGGTCTGTTCAGGTTTTGGATTTCTTCATGATTCAACTTTGGTAGTCTGTATGTGTCTAGGAATGTATCCATTTCTTCTACGTTTTCCAATTTATTAGCATATAGCTGTTCACAGAAGCCTGTAATCATCCTTTGTATTTCTGTACTGTCTCCTTTGTAATCTCTAATCTTATTTATTTGGGTCTTCTCTCTTTTTTTTCTTAGTCTAGCTAAAGGTTCGCCAATTTTGTTTAACTTTTCAAAAAACCAACTTCTCATTTTGTTGTTCTTTTTGTTGTTTTCTTGTTTTACTTTCATCTATTTCTACTCTGATATTTATTTTTTCTCTTCTATTAACTTTTGGTTTTGTTTGCTCTTGCTTTTCTAGTTCTTTAAGATGCACCAATAGGTTGTTTGTTAGAAGTTTTTCTACTTTATTGATGTAGGCAGTTATACCTATAAGCTTTTCTTTTAGTATATTTTTGCCTTATCCCATACATTTTGGTATGGTGTATTTTTGTTATCATTTTTTAAATAAATTTTTAATTTTCTTCTTAATTTCTTCATTGACCCACTGGTCATTCAGGAGCATATTATTTAATCTCCATGTGTTTGTATAGTTTCCAAAATTCCTCTTGTTACTGATTTCTAGTTTTATTTCATTGTGGTTAGAGAAAATACTTGATAGAAGTTCAGGGTTTTTAAAATTTTTTAAGATCTTTTTGTGGCCTAACAGATGGTCTATTCTTGAGAATTATTCATGTGCTGAGGAGAAAAATGTGTATTCTGCAACTATTGGATAAAATGTTATGTAAATATCGTTAGGTTCATTTAGTCTATAATGAAGATTAATTCTAATGTGTCCTTGGTGATTTTCTGTCTTGATAATGGGCGTTGAAATCTCCAGCTGTTTTTTCATTGGGATCTATTTATCTGTTAGCTCTAATAACAATTTGCTTTTTATATCTGGATGCTGCGATATTGAGTGCATATATATTTACAATTGTTATATCCTCTTGCTGAACTGACCCTCTTATCAACATATAATGACCTTCATTGTCTCTTTTTGTAGTTTTGGTCTTGAAATCTATTTTGACTTATATAAGTTTAGGACTCCAGCCCTTTTCCTTCCCATCTGCATGGAATATCTTTTTCTATTACTTTATTTTTAGTCTATGTATACCTATAGGTGAAATTACTTGTAGGCAACAGGTCATTGGGTCTTGTTTTTTTCTCTTAATCCATTCAGCCACTCTATGTCTTTTGACTGAAGAGTTTAGTCTATTTACATTCAATTTTATTATTGATAAGTAAGGACTTACTCCTGCTATTTTGTCATTTGTTTTATGGGTTTTTTTGTGGCTTTTTATTTCTTTCCTTCTTGTCTTCCTTTTAGTGAAAGTTATTTTCTCTGTGGTATGTTTTAATTTCTTGCTTTTTACTGTTTGTGTATCTTTTTTTTTTTATTTCAGGTTACTATGAGATTGCAAATAATATCTTATAACTCATTACTTTTTTTTTTTTTTTGAGATGGGGTCTCACTCTGTCCCCCAGGCTGGAGTGCAGTGGTGTGATCTTGGCTCACTGCAAGCTCTGCCTCCTGGGTTCACGCCATTCTCCTGCCTCAGCCTCCTGAGTAACTGAGACTACAGGTGCCCGCCACCACACCCAGCTAATTTTTTGTATTTTTAGTAGAGATGGGATTTCACCATGTTAGCCAGGATGGTCTCGATCTCCTGACCTCATGATCCGCCTACCTCAGCCTCCCAAAGTGCTGGGATTACAGGATAACTCATTACTTTTAACTGATGACTGCTTATCAGGATTGCATAAACAAACTAAGAAACAAGCAAAGAGAAAACTAATAAAAATTCTGTGCTTTAACTCTGTCCTCCTGCATTTAACTTTTTGTTGCTTTTACTTGTATCTTACTGTATCATGTCTCAAAAAGTTGCTGGTTATTATTTTTGATGCTATAGTTATTATTTTGATGATGCTGTAGTCTTTCTACTCAAGATATAACTGACTTACAAACGTAATTACGGTATTATAAAATCCTGTGTTTTTCTGTGTATTTACTATTTCTAGTGAGTTTTCTACCTTCACATGATTTCTCTATTGCTCACTAATGTCCTTTTCTTTCATATTGAAGAAATCTCTTTATCATTTCTTGGATGACAGATCTGGTGTTGATTAAATACTTCAGCTTTTGTTTGTTTAGAAGTCTTTATTTCTCCTTCACGTTTTAGGGATATTTTCTCTGCATATATTATTCTAGGTTTGGTGGAAGCTTCTGTTTGGCCATCTGGCTCTGCCTTCTTAATATTGGCTTCTCAGCAGGCTTGTGCTGTTCCTCACTCACAGCTGGCTGCCTCCACCTGACCCTCCCCTTGACACCACAGGCAAGGACAATGCTGAGAACGTCCTCTCTCCCACTGAAAAGTTTCCTTCTTGCACTTTGGGTTTGAGAAGTCCTGTGCGCCTGTGTCCTTCCCTTCTTAGAAAACCCTAAGACATGGGTAAAAAGTATTTACCCCTAACAGAGGATCACCTTTCACTCCAGATTCCTTCTTCAGCCAGGGATGGAGGAAGTCACAAATATCATTTTCATCTAAGCTCTAATCAAAAGTTATATCACTATGAAGATTAGCTTGTAGAGTTTGGCAAGAAATCTTGGTAAATTTAATTAATGTCCAGGTGAATTATATGAGTATTAAATACTAAAAATATGAGAGCTCTTCATGCTCTAAGAACAAGGCCAGAAATGTGAATGTTCTCAGCGTTGTACCCTTGAGGCTTCAGTGATGAGATTTTAACATACGAAAAAAATCACTGCTTCTCCTAGTGAACAAGGGCCATATAGATACAGGAATGGTTTTGAGTAAATCCACAGTCCGTGATAATTTGGAATAACCAAGGATAATGATAGTGCATTCTTAAATTATACTATTAAATTATAGTCTGCTTTCTCTAGCCTTCTTGCTGCCATAGAATTCATCAAAATCTGATTGGCTGATGATTCAGGTGTGCCCAGCTGTGCAGAAACCATGGATGGGAGGCAGGTTGGCCATCTGAGACAGTATTTGTGGGGCATGTAGACAGTTGGCACTTCACCCAAGTCACACTTCTGCTGCTGGGATGGTTATTACACTGGTCCAGTTTAGCCAGGCCACAAGATCCAGGTAGAACTCAACAATTCCATCTATGCCTTTATCCAGTCAACTTCCACATGACTCCTTCCCAGTCCTGCTTCTCCTTCATCCAGCCCTGCCTCACCCTTACCCCCTCTCCTCCTCATGCACAAACAACAGATATTCATGTTTTACAAATGTGTGCTGATGTCACTGTAGGAGGAACTGGGCTTTGTAAGAAACCAAGGACTGAGGCCTCTCTGATGGATTAGGATGATGGGAATAACTCATCACTGACAAGATTCAGCTTTAACCAGAAACTTTGTCAGAGTGTCCAGTGTCAAAACGTTAGTAGTTTGAGTCTATATATAAGCAACTGGAAAGTGACCAGGGACCAAGTTTACAGCTGAGCAAATGACTGAAATTATGAAGCCTGGACTTCTTTGGGTTTAGGACGATGTGTGATTCTTGTGACCGGCGTATCAGCCCCATTGTCCTTGAAGACAGAAAGGTTGAGTGAGCCCAGTGCCTAAGTCAGGTGCAGTGGAGAGAGGAGCAAAAAGAAACATACAAAATTTCTTGGAGAAAAAGGAAGCTTTTTGGTTTATTTAAACTTCTTAGAAAATTTTAGCCAAATTTTTGTTTTCAAGATATCACATATAATCACACAACAAGACTCACTGCGGCTTTCGGTGTAGGTTCCTATTTGGTTCTGAGATTGGAAGAAAATGAAAAGCAAAGCTTCACTTGGATTAAAGTTTGACAAAAGTTGAAACTGTCTAACGTTTCTGAAATATCACTAAGAAGACCTAGAATGCATAGAATATTCCCAAAACAAATGACACTTCAGGAGAAAAGATGGAGGAGAGTAAAAATGAAATCACTTGAAAATGAAAATGACTCTTTCTCATAATGCCTCTTTCTCTTCTTTACTGTGTTTATTGATAGGTAGCTCTCATGAATAGGGCACAGGGTGTCACCTGAGACACGCTTAGAACTGGTTCACTGGGAGTCTCTCTCACTGCAGTAGAGATAACCTCAGTGATTGGGCATTTATTCACTTCTTCTTAATTTCTATTTTTTTTTTTTGATTCATGAAAACTTTAATGAGCAGTTTCTATGAATCTCAACAAATCACAATTAATACAAATCTACCAACTTTTAATTATGGATGACAACAAATAGACTGCAGTAAACATCCTACTGCCAAGCTTCAATATTTTCTTTACTTACATTGCTCAGAACTAGCTTTTCCCAGCAGTAACACAGCACATATTCGTTCATTTCTTATGAAGGCAACATAAGTGTTTGGTGAGTTTTCTAATGCAAAATGATTTCCAGAATTGATCATGAGAGAGGCAGGCCCTGTGAGAACAAAGCCTGTCCTCTGCAAAGCCTGAAGGACTTGGCCTTTTCTGAAGCCTGGTTAATAATCCACCCGCCTGACATTCCAGTGGTTACTGTGAGCTACAGGCAGGTTCCCCTAGACATTTTGAGTTTCCAAACAAATATTCTTCATTCTGATAAGAAGAAAACATTAATCTTCTGCAATTTACCTTATCTTTTAGAATAGCTTGCAAACTAATAATGCAACAAGCTAATGAAGTAACTTTTTTTGTATTTTTATCTGTTGTTTATCAAGGGATATCAAAATATCAGTCTTATCAGTTACTATGCTCTATGTATTTAATGAAATTGGAGATTATTTAAATACTGAATATTGTGACTCAGACTAAATTATTAATGAAATAAGTATAATGCTTAACGACTTTGTTAAGGAAAATTCAAAAATCTGCCAACTGCAGTCGGACACCTTTGCCTGGGGATCTGGTCCTTTTAGCCTGGGCCACCCAGAAT
This sequence comes from Macaca mulatta, assembly GCF_049350105.2. Classification (NCBI taxonomy): domain Eukaryota; kingdom Metazoa; phylum Chordata; class Mammalia; order Primates; family Cercopithecidae; genus Macaca; species Macaca mulatta. Next base: position 6,295,535 of record NC_133411.1, read on the forward strand.
GTAGCCTTGAGCCTAGGGGAAAGGAGGAGATCGTTCTGAATAGGAAACAGCTGTCTTAGATCACAAGTGTGTAGGCCAGGAAGCCAGAAAGAGTGTAAAAAGCAAAGCAGCAAGTCAGAAACAAAATTGTGTTTGAGATGATTGTGGTGCTGCGTGCACCAACACTCAGGGCTTCAGAGGGATCTCCAACTGCAGAGTGAAAAATTCCTCAGGGGCTCTCTGAATTATCAGAAGGAGAGCAAAGATCATCAGGGTAAAGTATGATATTTTACATCCTTCGTTTTATTAATTCAGCAAATCTTGTTTGAATGTTCACTAAATCATATACTTTAAGAATGTTAAGTCTTACAAACTCGTGACAAGTAGCTGTTCTTATATCTGCATCCTAGATGACAGAACAGCACAGAAAGGCTGAGTAAATCATCCAAAGTCACACAGCTAATAAGTATGAGAATGGGATGATAAATTCTGCAGTGTCCAATTCACCCGGCCATTGCCTTCTATCAGTCTGCTGCAACCTGCAGGGGGGATACTGAATCACGTCTATTCTAGGTTCTTAAAGAGCCAATCATCTTCTGAGGGGTGGTTTGAAAAGTGAGCAATTGTTTGCATATCAAAAAGTGCTGTTATTGTTTTAAGCCATGCATGAATTTTTCTTCTTTTTTGATTTAATACCTAAACTGGTTACCTTAGGTAATGGAGAAACGAATTGGGTAGCGTTATACAAGGTTGAACACATCGATGACTGCTTACGCTTCTCAGTTAGTTAAAATGCAAAAAGGTTGAAACCTAATTGGCTCTAACCATTATTTAATTTATTTCACACTTGGCATTCCCCGGTAGAACTGCAAAAGGTAAAGTGTTGTCGTGTCTTCGTTTAGTTCCCGAAGTTCTAGAAGGCCAAGAAGGTTCCAAAGTCATTCATGAATAGCACTGCAGGAAAGACTGCCTCTGCCCCCTCCCTCAATCCTGGGCATAAATTCCAAGAATTTCACTTTCCCATGGCTATGTGGTATTTGGGCCCCAGGAGGTCTACCTCCCATGGTGGTGCTGATGGCTTCACTGATAGTCTACCAAGCTTACCTTGGTCTTGCCTCCCCTCACCCCCAGTGGTAACATTTCAGCCAATGCTTCCTCTCCCTATATTTGATAAACCTGCTCTTCTCTTTCTTTTATGTCTCCCACCCCAAACCCTATTTTCCTTGAGAGTTGTGTTTGGCATTTTCTCAAGGTCTAGGAAATGCTCCTCCGTGCCTGCAGTTCACACTGTACAAATGCCCAGACTCACCTAGGACAGCCCAGCCCCACACAGGGCTTCACTACATGGACATTAATGCAAGGGAAGTCTCCCCACAACTCCAAGTAAGAATCAGACACAAGCTTCCCACATCAGAGACAAATTTAGAATGGACATTGGAAGCCGTGGGTCAGCAGCTGAGAATACCTAGTGAGTGTCTCAGTCAGTGTGCAGCACCAGATTTGTAAAATCACTGAAAAAATCGGCACAATAGTAATACTAACAGTTCAGTGTTGGAGAGCTCTAAATGGTACCCTGATGGGTACCATAGGAGTTGATTGCATTATAAAATTAGAGCAATATATAATAACATTTATTAGGAATTTAAAAATTCATTTATAATCCAATGATCCAGCAATGCCATTGACTTTATTTTAAAAGAAGGAATGCACAAACTTGAACTTGAGTAATGCAGAGCTATAAAAATGAAGTATAATTTTCCTTTTGCATCCCTCCTACTCAACTTTCTCCTCCTGAAGAGGCTTTTCCCCTCAAGATGGTTGTTGTTCCACCATCCAATTTGACTTGAATTTATCTTCAGTCATCCAAGAGAATTCTTTAAGTGTAGATACACAACTTTTAAAATGAACATAATTGAGAGCACACTATATACTCTATTATACACTTTTAACAGATTAATACCTTTTGGAAACCCCGTAGTATAAACCTTAAACTTACAAGTTCTGAATGTACTCTGATTTCATTCGAATTCTTACACTATATTTCCTAGCCAGTTGACCTTGAAAACATTACTGAATCATTCTACATCTCTATTTCTTCACCCATAAAACGGGGACACTGATACCTTACAGAACTTACCTATTGATGAGTAATCAATAGGTAGTATATAAAAAACGTGGGCCTCAGCTTCAGGAACTAAAAAACATGTTTAATTATAATTATCATCAGTACATAACTCCAATTTTTAGTAGTTATATAACCTCCAATTAAATAAATGGACTTTAAAAATTGATCCTGAATTTACTGGTAACCATTTAAATTGTTTCCTGTTGTTATTATTTTTAGTTTTGTTTTTGCTGTTTTGCTATTATAAACAATGCTGCCATACACATTCACACCTGGTTCACTGACATTTAAGAAATTCTTACAAGAAATATTTGGCGAGAATTCCCAAAAGTTAACCCCTGGAGTTGAACTGTGCACTTTAACTCCTAATGTCTGTAGTGCACAGATATATGGGCTGGCCCTGGGGCTGCCCCCCAAGTGGGGCCTCAGTTTACATTTCCCAGAATGCAAGATTGCCTGTTTGTCCTCAGGCTCACCAACAATCGTGCTACCAAGATCTTAAAAATATTTGTCACCCTAAAAGATAAAAAAGCAATCTGTCGATTTTGTCTCCACGATTTTGAACACTGTGTTTAGTCTTTTTGCTCTACAGACATTTTTAGTATTTTTATAAAATCACTGCTTTCCTATTTCCTTTAATATCTTGCTTAGAAAAACCTTCCAGATTCCCCAAGAAAATTTTTTTATGCTTTCCTCAGGATTAATTTTGTTAAGTTACACTTTTCTAGAAAGTGTAACATTGGCTTTGTTTTCAAATTTGCTTTAACAGAGTTTTGCACATTACCCTATTAGGATTCTAATTTTTGTTGCTTTATCTGAGACCCCTCACCAACATGAATATTTAATATTTAAGTGTGCAGGTGTTCTTTCTTGCACCGTCATTACTTTTGGTGTAAATTAACTGACTTTGGTATGCTGTGCACCCTCTGTCCCTTTCTCATTCCTGGAGTCCAGTCCTGGAGCAGCTCCACGCCGGCCTTTCTGCAGGGCTGCAGAGCCAGAGAGCTGAGGCTGTGTGTGAGGCCTTTCCCATTGCTAACTCTCAGCCGGGGTCTCTGAACCTTTCCAGTGTTCGCTCTCACTGGAGGGAAGAGCATGCTTCCGAGAGAATAATAACAAATGCGGTGCCTGGAGAATCGGCCCTGGCTTGAAACAGAAAGTCTAATTGTGTTTTCTGTCTTTCCTTTTATTTTTTCCAGTCAGGCATGATACGAACAGAAGAGGCAGATTACTTCCTAAAGCCACTTCCTTCACACCTCTTGTGGAAACTCGGCAGCGCTGCCCAGGGCAGCTCCCCATCCCACATACTGTATAAGAGATCCACAGAGCCCCATGCTCCTGGGGCCAGTGAGGTCCTGGTGACCTCCAGGACGTGGGAACTGGCGCATCAACCCCTGCACAGCAGTGACCTTCACCTGGGACTGCCACAAAAACAGCATTTCTGTGGAAGACGCAAGAAATGTATGTAAGGGCGAATCTTTGCGTGTATTTAGTGATTCTGACATTTATGTAAGCTGATGGAACCTTGTACATTTTCTTCAAAGCGTGTCTGCCACGAGGTGAAATCTATTGATCTGTCGTTGCTAAACTGAAGCAATGATTCCAGAGAGAGTCCCTTATCTGTAAGTTCAGCACGGGACGTCTCTCCATAGCAGATGGATGGATAATGGTAAATGATGTTTCTTAAGAACTCTTTCCTGGGCAGATTAAATGACACAGTGTGCAGAAGTAAAGAATCTACCAGACATCTTCAAAAGAACCCTGGCATCACTACTCAGTCCTTCTATATTTTTGAGGTTTCGATTTATTCAAGTCCACATAGTTTTCCTGCTGAGGCAATTCATTTATATGCCTACTTATATACATTACCACATCAAAAGGGCAGACTAAGTGTGACATAATATACCTACAATTTATCACCGAGGCTTTATCAAAGTCTTTTTTGTCATGACCATTTAGGAAATGACTTGTTATTTACATTTTATGTAGAAACCTCTCAGAAATTCAGGGATCGAAGTGGGGTACTTTGTGGGATGTGCCTCACTTCCTTGAGCTCTCTCCTCAAACATCACTGGGTGAACCTTCCCCAGGAGCCTCTGGACAGCCCCTGCTCCCCCCAGCCCATCGTTTCCTGCTTGGTTGGTTTCTATGACTGCTCTACCCAGCACCCTGAATAGAGGCAGACCTGTTGCAAGTACTTAGTGAATCTCATTGAATGAGTGAATGAACAAAAATCTCTTGGCACCTACAACAACAGAATTAGTGCTTGTTAAGCCGTCAGTGCCTTTGCATCCTCCAAACCCATTTCATCCTACCCCCAAAAGTCATATGCTGCATTCAGATGACTTGAAAACGTCACACCCAGATGAGCTTAGTGGGCTCAGGTGTAGGGGAGGTAGCAGGAAGAACCATGCTGAGAACGAAGGGAGGTGAGCAGGAGGCTGAGAGAGTTGGGAATCCTGAGGTTGGGTGAGTGTTTGAAAAGGGTGTGCATATCAGCAACAGCTGCCCGAGGCTGCCTTGACTGGCAGGTCAGGACCCAGATGCATGCTGGAGGCATCCACAAGGTCAGAGCCAGGACTCTGCTGCCAGGGCTCATGGTGTGGGTGTGGTCAGAGCAGGACACATTCCATATACCAAGGAGATAAAGTGGCCCACACACCTGAATCTCAGCAGGAGAGAGAGCAGGGCCGTCTTAACCGCTTTGACAGACCACACACCAGGCTCTTAAGCAGATGCTGCAGTGGACCTTGAAAACATCAAGCAATGCAGACCATTGTGAGAGGACTGTGATCCTTTCATTCCTCTCTGAAGGTGGTCACCATCACTCAGGCTGGTGGCACAGCTTAGGCACAGCTGTGTGTGCAAGGCGGTAGAGATGACCCTCAGTGGTGTCCACATCTGGGCATGTGTGCATAGGCATGTGAGTGTGTGTGTGTGTGTGTGTGTGTGTGTGTGTGTGTAGTGTATGTTGCCTTGAGAGACATTTCAGAATCGTAATAGTGGTGGTAAGTGAAAGGCAGTTATTTTAAAAAGGATACTAAACTCTATAATACAGTTTGTATTTGAAAAGTTTAAAAAAGTTCCCATGGTCTTCATAATAAAACTAGAGAAAGAAAGCTCAACAAAATGCCTCTTGTAGGTGGAGAACATTGGTGATTGATATCCTGCTGTTTAGTTTGCCACATATTTCTGTCCCCTCTGGGCTATGCTGGTGACGGTACTGCACTCCTGGGCCTCGAGTGGCCAGGGGCCATGTGACCAGCCCAGTCCCCGGAAAAGTGAGCAGAATCAACAGAATTGACAGCAGTTCTTCCCACTGGTGCGTGCATCTTCAGGGCCCTGTGTCACCTGTTCATGGATGCACCCCCAGGTCAGGTCCTCGTGTCACCTGTGCGTGAATGCACTGTACCCCCAGGGCCCCATGTCACCAATGCACAGATGCACCCCCCAGGACACTGTGTCACCTACGCGTGATGCACCTCAAGGCCTTGTGTCACCTGTGCATGGGCACATCATCAGGGCCCTGTGCCATCTGTGCGTTGATATTTCCATGTTGTCCCTGAGGCTTTTGGACTTTCCCTTGAACTCAGGGCAGTCCTGCTCTTCTGCCTTGGTAGAATTCACGCTTACAATGGTTCTTTCCTGTTAGAGTCTCCTGTTCCGAAAATGGGAGCCTTTTCTGTGTTCACTCAGGCATTTTTCGGTGGAAAAGGGCAAACAGAGGCAGGTTGATTTGCTGAAAACCAATAGTGAGGTTGGACCTCAGGCTGATTAGTGGACTGGCTGCCCTTCAGGTGATGGTGGGTGTGCAGCTGAGGCCTGTGTGTTCTGGGGACAATGTTGCAAGCTCCATAGTAAGGGGCAGTCCTTTGCTGAGGGGTTTTCAGAGCCAAGGCCCATGAGATCACCACCCCACGGAGTTTCTGACCCCTGCCCCCAATACTGAGGACCTGCAGCTGCTGGGTCCTGTGCTAACATGTTGTTTTCATCCTAAAGACATTTTTCCACCAGTGGTAATTAAGAACAAGAGCTCTAGGACCACACCGTCCAAATCTGATAGCCATTTCCAACCCTTTCGAAGGAAGGGGTGTGAGCAAGTCATGTTCCTCTCCTCTGCCTTCACGACCTCATCCTTAGAACCCCGTGCTCAGGCTAGGGTACAGACTGCACGAGTTACCCAGAGACGTCACCTAGGGTGGGGCTCACACCTGTGGGCATTGCATAAACATTAATGGCAAATGATGAGTGCTCAATAAACATTAGCTGGTATCATTATTATTCTCCAAAAGCTTTATTTAGTTTTGGAAGTATGTTAGCAAAGGAAAATAAAATGTGTTGGATGCACTAGTCAAACAAAATAGCATCTGCTTACAGTATGCTCCTCGAATACAGTCTGCATAGATTTTGTGTGCACGCCACCTAAATATCTGGGCTTTTTGAAGTCCACTTTCACACGAAACAATTTTAACCACATTTTCTGAGGCATCCACTAAACCTAATTGTTTTCAATGTAGTGTTAACCTAACGATTATACATGCCAAAAATATTTTTAAAGGGATTACTTCAAGAGAAAAGTGTATGCTTTGTCTTCTAATCAAATTACATAAATATTTATGGTACTTTCTAGGAAATTAAGCTCTTCAGTGAAGTGGAGCTGCCTCAAGCATTTTATAATCCACTGGAAACAGTGTAGACAAGCTAGTTATGTGTCCAGACATTGAAATCAACTTTAAACATTGTCAGGTCATTAAAAGTCTTCAAGTAGGAAAACAGTGCAAGCCAGCCAGCTCGTGTTCTTGTAATTATTTGTTCCATTGCTTTGTCTTTGCAGAGGAATCTGTTCTACAAATCCCTATGCTCAAAGTTTTTGAACCCTTTTGCTACCAGATGCTAGGAGTCAGAGTCAGAGTGCCCTTTCTTGTTGTTTTAAATTAGGATGAAATTATATAAAGGGAAATACAGCCACGATTTCCATGACGCCTAGACTACATGAATTTTACTTAAATTTAGGGTGCTACTTTAATACAAGCTTCTGCATCACAAGGTTTTAAAGGTTATGTGGTTTTTATCATAAGCATTCATTTTTGAGACCAAATTTCTCTATGATGAGTTATGGCTCTGATTTTGTGTGTGACTTGTGCTTTCATTTGCCCTCCATATGTCCCTCCATAGACATGCCCCAGCCTCCCAAGGAAGACCTCTTCATCTTGCCAGATGAGTATAAGTCTTGCTTACGGCATAAGCGCTCTCTTCTGAGGTCCCATAGAAATGAAGAACTGAATGTGGAGACCTTGGTGGTGGTCGACAAAAAGATGATGCAAAACCATGGCCATGAAAATATCACGACCTACGTGCTCACGATACTCAACATGGTAGGATCGTCCTTCCAGTTGAGGCCATCTGTGTCATTGCACTTCATGGGGTGTGTGTGTGTGTGTGTGTGTGTGTATTGATGTTTCATATAAGAAACATGTGGATTTACTTGTTACCTGTGGATTGATGTTTCATATATGAGAAATATTTTACTGGTGATAACTCATTTAGTTTTCCATGCTCCAATGAAAAGAGCCATTTTCAGAACTTCATAGACTAATTCAGTAGGAAAAAATCATTTGACCCTCTCAATAAGCCTCTGTAAGCCTATGAGATGTTTTGGGCTTACTAGTGTCTATTTACTGGAAATATTTACTGGAAATCTCTAAGGGGATGCTGTAGTGCAGTAAATCTGATTATCAGCATTAGATGTGTGATTTTAGATGGCTCTATAGAAATGCCCAACTTTTTAGAAATATTAATGTTCAAATGCTAAATATAAATTATTTTATCTATAAAAACAGGGGGAAAGTGCAACCTTTTAGAATATCATCTCAGGTTAAATGTGTTTGTGTCTCAAATTGTCAGCTGTATTAATCACTGAAGAGTGATGAGAGGTATACTAAGCCTCATTTCATGTACGTGAAATCTAAGTAAGAGAAGACAAAATCTTGGGTCACCAAAGTGTGTTTTTAAGAATAGTTTTAATGACAATATTTTAAAAGCATGTCTTTACATTCTTCTGCCTCAATAAACAGAGTACCCCTGAATGTGCCCATCTTTCCATGATGTCATATGATTACTATGGCTAGTGTCATTTTTGGTAGACTGAACCCCTCGGTTTCTGGTCTCCCAGGAAGCCGAGGAGGCAGTGAAATAGAGCCACCTTCCCACCGCAGGGGGTCGAAGCATTGCCCTGTTGTCCTCAGCAAACTGCTCTGATGTGTGGAAGTGTTTGCCACTCTTCTGTAGAGCTTTTCCAATATTTCCACAGCTCAGTGCCAAATCACTTCAGGTTGCATTCCATGGTAGTCGTGCTGTTCCTGCTCACCACCCCAAATGCCACTCTGGTCATTAATTTCCACTTCCACGATCTATCACCTCTAATGTTTGTGTCTTTCTCTCATCATCTCATTACCATGATTTTTTCCTTCTCTTTCTTGTATCCTCTTGGAATCCCGTAAGTGCACGAGTTTCCCTTGCACTTGTGGAATTCCTTGCCAGAAGAGCTTGAGAAGTGATTGGTTTCTGTAGTCATCGTGATTAGCTTAAAATTCCTCTTTATATTCTAAGAGGAACACTTACCAACCCACGGTCTTGTGATCCTTTCATAGGTGTTTAACAGTAAGAGGTGGACCCCACTCCCACCTGAAGCTTCGGCTTTTTACAGGGATATGATTAATATATCTGTCTGCTTAAAATACAAGAAAATTAACATTGCTCTGTCATTGAAGAACAAGAGCTTTGGATTCTAAGCCCATTAGTAAGTAGGGGGGGAAATGCCATTTATGGGGCTAACATGGATTTTCTGTCCTTTTCAGGTATCTGCTTTATTCAAAGATGGAACAATAGGAGGAAACATCAACATTGCAATTGTAGGTCTGATTCTTCTAGAGGATGAACAGGTAGTTTATCTTTGAAACTATCTACTCTTTCTACTCCCAGAAAAGTAAAGGCAAAATAATGCGTTTTTCTTTAATATAATTGTTCTATGGGTTCTTCTCTCTCGAGGGCAACAAGTATTTAATATTTTGTGTTTTACTGCAAATGAGTGTCTTTTCAATTCTTTTAAACTTTTTTTGGAGTTTTTGTGGGGTTTATTTTGTGCAAAAGTGGTAAGAAATTATCCTTTAGTTGGCCTGTAAGAAAATGGCATGTAAAAGCTGCCTTCAGCATATAGGTGGGACACACACTACGAATACATAGCACACAATATATCTTAGCCATCATGAGCTTTCAGGATGCCAGTGGCAATGAGCCCTTTCTGCTTTTTATTCGATTATCTCCCAGCTCTTAACCCTCACCATTTGCCACCATTTGCAGTCTGATATTTTTATTTTTATTAAGATTTCTATGGACTCTCAAGTGCGTTTCCCTCACTGCATGCTTTAAAAACCCAGATTACGCTGGATCTTGGTAGCAGTGGGTTAAAGATCCTTTGCCTTCATTTGTGACCCCTGTAAATGCATAGAGGTGGTCCCTTCACAGTGAGGATGGACATGAACACCTCGCGGCATAAGTAATGGGGAGGCATTATAGGCACAAAAGGCTCTCACTTCCATTTTTCCCCAAGCTAATCATTGACTGGGTGAAGAAGAGTGGGTGCTGGACAGGAGCCAAGTGCCCAGCCTCAGCTCCACCCTTGCTGACATTTTCAGCGTCTCCTTTTAGCCACAGTTTTCTTATTTATAAAACAAAGAATTTTTTAGATGAAACCTGAGATCATTCATAAGATCTAAGACACCTTCGATGTTAAAGTCCTGGGATGCTGCTCTTTTTCTGTGCAGGGTGGGGGCATGTGTGGATGGGCTATTTCTAGTCTGACTAGTCAGGGAAGATACGACCTCATTGTCTTTTGTGTGAGTGCGCAGTTGGGGAGGGGGCTGCTGAACATGCCGGGCTTCTCAGGTGACAGGTTAATTATTCCTTGTATTAAAACATTTTCACCTTGGAATTCATCCAAGCTGCAAAGAATAAGCGAGGTTATCGTTTGATCGTACACCTGTGTTAACTTTAATTAATGCAGTTTTCCTGGAAATCACCTGCTAAAGAACGCAAGGCATGCCCCCGTGTTTATGTGTAGCATTTAACTTGGGTATATTTGACTTTCTGGAAAAACAAAATAAACATTTCAGCAGAAAACATATTCAGTGACTGAGAGAAAAAATTTCAATACAACATTCTAACAGTGAAAGCTTTAAACAAGCCAGTGTCCTGAAGTTGAGGTAATTAAACCTTGTGTTGTCCAACCAGCCATAGGAAACTAGAGCATGCCGGTGAATAAGATTCAAAAAACTTGGTGCAGCCTGGTCTGATGCATGTTCTTCTATGTCTCAAATTCTTCCGTTCCCAAGAGTTCCAATGTTCTACACCCTGTTACTTCATTGTTGTGTTATCCGAACTTGATAGAGACAGAGGAAGTTGAACATGGCTTGCAAAGTCTCCTTTTAGTTGCAGTTTATTTTCCAGAAATAAAGCTTTACCAACTGACCTACCTCCTCTCAGAAATATACTGCCTTTGAAGAAAAGATATTTCATTGAACACTGTAATAATAAATATTAAAAGACTTATTTATTGGAAATCCCACTTGCTTAATTTGGTTATGAGATAAACATATTGCTGTCTAGACGTGTTTTTGTATATGTATGTGCAAAGCCAGGTATAAATGATTCTGTGGCTTTACTTAATTTTGAAAAGTGTTTTTTAAAGATTTTTGAATACAAAAAGTTCATGCACAGAAGTAATCTTTCTTGGGTCATTGAACATGCATTCAGGATCGGCCAGATACATTTCAATTGTTTATGTATGGAACTAGAGAAACGTCCATAAATGTGTACACTGGATCTGTACAGGTTTTATAGAATACATAAAATACATGCATTAACTTATATGCCATCCAGATCCAGCCACGTATTATTTGAAATCCAGGTCAATGATAGTTTGCTGTGATGCCAATGCATTATAACATGTTTTCTCTCCATTATCATGGGGTCCTTGGTCCTTGTCTCTTGCACAGCCAGGGCTGGTGATAAGTCATCACGCAGACCACACCTTAAGTAGCTTCTGCCAGTGGCAGTCTGGATTGATGGGGAAAGATGGGACTCGTCATGACCACGCCATCTTACTGACTGGCCTGGATATATGTTCCTGGAAGAATGAGCCCTGTGACACTTTGGGTGAGAACCTCCAGCAGAGTGTGAGGACCATGTGTGGAATGGGCACCCCTGGCCGTGGCACAGTGTTGAGTATTTTTGCCCTTGTTCCTTGTTAATAAGCAGTAGCAGCTTCTTAGTGAAGGTGTAAAGACCTACTTCCCTGTACAAACTGTAGCCAAACATAGAAGTGTGTTTGCATTCATCAAGAGTGATTATTGAGCAAGTGAATGTCTCTCACAGATTTCAGAGTTCCTATCTCTTCTAACATAATAAATGTATTTTTTTTCTGTTTCTTCTACTGTTTGTGAGGATGGGGTGGGTAGATCGAAGGCTTTCTCATTATCTAGTGGAAATAGTACATTGATGTGTATTTGTGGAGTTACTATGACCATATTATATTTCCTGTTTTTTTCACTTCTCTGTCTGTGTCTCAATCTTAGCAGTGTTTCAGACATTTACAGGGCTGGGTGTGACTTAGAGGCAGCACTTTGGGATTTTTCCAGATGGTCTGTGTGAAACACTGTGCTACTGACCAGGACTCTGCTGAACATTTCTTCTAACTCTCCATTTCTTCCCAAGTTCTTAGGGAGGAAGGGGTTTTATTTATAAAAACTTTTAGATAAAACCCAATTTAACAGCAGTTAGTCTTATTGTGCAAAAACAAGTTAACGTGGTGTCCTGGCTGCTTGTCCTGAGACAGGTCTGCTTACCCCGTTGGCTCTTGACTGGCCTCTGAGAACTCAGGTTGTAGGATGGCTCCCACTGCCCTACCTCCAACCAGTGGCTCATTGTGCCTACGTTGTGTGTACAGTGTGGTTGCCTTCTGAGGGTCTAGAATTCTGGCACACTTCAGGCAGTGGGTGCCTATGTGACCAGCTCCCAGAGAAAACCCTGGACCCTGAGTTTCTAATGAGTGACGCTGGTGGACAACATTCACCGTCACTGTCACTACTCGTTGCTGAGGAAGAGAGCACATCCTGTGTGACTCTGCGGGGAAAGGACCCCTAGATGTGTGTGCCTGTTTTTCTCCTGACTTCTGCCCATGTGTTTTCCCTTGGCTGATTTTTCCCTGTATCCTTTTGCAATATTAAATAATAACTGTGAGTGGGACAAATGCTCATTATGACAGATGTGAATCATTAAAGCCGGGGGTGGTCTTGGGGACCGCCCAGCACACCCGTTCTCTACAGCACTTTTTCACTTGGTCTTTTGGGAACATAGATGTTTAGAATAAGGCAAAGACTTTCCTCCATCTGCAATAGATTCCCCTCTCTGTTTTGCCCCAGTTAGAGCCTGCACCAGGAACATTACATAGAACCATGAATTGTGTTCCACAATACAGAGAGTCCTTGGGCTCCCTGGAATGGAATCCCTTCCCCTACGTTATCAAATGCCCTTTATATGGTTATCTAAGTGCTTCCCATTACATATTTCCCCATATGAACACAAGAACTAAATTTCATTAAGGGGAAGAAAATAAATATACCATGCTTTATTTTATTACAACACTGCTCTGTATTCTTTTGATCTTTGTCCTTCATAGGATTTGCACCCATAAGTGGAATGTGTAGTAAATATCGCAGCTGCACGATTAATGAAGACACAGGTCTTGGACTGGCCTTCACCATTGCCCATGAGTCTGGACACAAGTAAGTGCATCTCCATGGGAGGATGACGTCCCATGTGTTTTCCTTACTGGATGATTTCCATAGAAATATTGACTTATCACATCAAGTCCATGAAGGGAATTCACATATATCCAACGAGAATGCCATTGACAGTTATAAAATGCTGTCACTTAGGATTTCTGTTTCTATGTGCCACATCATGCAAATTTTATTTTTATTTATTTACTTATTTTGAGACAGGTTCACTCTGTCAATCAGCCTGGAGTGCAGTGGCATGACCTCAGCTCATTGCAATATCTGCTTCCTGGGCTCAAGCAATCCTCCCACCTCAACCTCCCAAGTAGATGGAACTATAGGCATGCACCACCATGCTTGGCTAATTTTTGTAATTTCTGGAGAGATGGGGTTTCACCATGTTGCTTAGGCTATGCACATTTTAAAGCCACAGCAATGTACAAGTTTCCATGTCCCTGGGTCTTTCTCTGACACTCCTGTGTACACCTGTGCCTAAGATTGAGGATAGCTGTATCTGCCCCTATTCCTCTGTCCTGTGTTTTGAACTTGGTCTGGTGGGCTGATCTCATTCCGTGGTTGGGTGCTAACAGGGGACTCTAAATGATGAAGAACAGTGTCAACCCTCCCATTGCTTCCTGTTGTTACCCTCGTGTTTGTGTTCTTGTATGTATGTATGTGTGTGTGTGTGTGCGTGTGTTTGTGTATATATATTTACAATTTATAGAGATGCTATTTTTCATTGGTACTCCAAGCAGAGTTTGGAAGCATGGGTACTGACAAGAGATCGGGCAGGCCTCTAGGAACTGATTTGCCTCTGTTACTCCACCTCTGACTGCACCGTTAATGGTTCTGAAATAAAAGTCTCAGGGAGCCCCACCAGCCTGGGGGCTCAACACAGAGGCCGGTCCTAGGTTGGTGGCCTCAGCAATGGGCAGTGGGTCATTAGTGTTTTCACCTTACATGAAATGCTTACAATTGTAGAGTGAACAATTTCTAGCAATTATTTGTGGAAACTATTATTCTTAATACAATTTCTGGGGCTAAAAATTCTGTGAGCTACTTTACCTTGAAGTGCCATCTATTAAATAAAAAATTCAAGGGCCCACTTGCTGCCCAAGCAGCTGGAGACTTCCTGCAATCACCCTGATTAATACCAGAACCACCAGCTGGAATGCAAATATTTTCCTGCTATGCTGAAACAATACTTGAAATTTCTCCTAGAAAAATTTACAACCAGGAATTGTAAGTTTTTATTTTTTTTTAATTTCAACCTGATTTTATTGGCAAAAGGAAAACCAAGGCAAGTGTTTGTGATTTGTGGTTTTGCAAAGCTAACTTATCCATTATTGGAAAATGGACTGAGGCCTCAGACTTGTTCAAAGCAGTGTGTGTGTGTGTGTGTGTGTGTGTGTGTACGTGTATGAGTGCGTGTGTATACACATGCGCTTGTGTTTAATGCGAAGGTTCTGCACGCTTTGGCTGTGTGCAAACTGATGACCTGAAAAATGAAGCTTCATATCTTATTACTGATCCCTTCATCATTGCAGGTAATGATTGACTATTTCATTGCTTAGCAAATTACACCTTCACTTTATAAAGCTTTCAGCTGAATCATAGTTGTATTTTTAATAGTCTGCTAGAGTTAAAACTTCAAAAACCCTCATTATTGTAACAACATGAAGCTCTTGCTGTCCTCTGAACCATACCTGAATTTAATTAAACAATCAAGGCAAGAAATATTTAAGTCACTGAGGGCTGAGCCAGTGAACGTTTGATAAGCAGTTGAGATATGGGCATTGGCAGTGCCAGCCGTTGCAGGTGGTGAACTTAGCTAAGTTAAACTCGAGGCATCCAACACAAGGCCCTCAGTGGGTCTTCAGTGCCAAACAAGTATCGATGTTGGCATTTATTTTTCTTAGAAGTCAGTTATTACTATTTCCTTTCCTCACTCAAATTGGATGTAGTTGGAAAAAGATTTTCTCCAAACAAGAAAAAAAATGTTTTTTCCTGGAAGGTCAGAATCTAGATGTGAATAAAGAAAGAAGCTCAGTTGGGCACGGTGGCTCACACCTGTAAACCCAGCACTTCGGAAGGCCGAGGTGGGAGGATCACTTGAGCCCAGGAGTTCAAGACCAGTCTGGGCAACATAGTAAGACCCCATTTCTACAATAAATTTTAAAAATTAGCCAGGCATGGTAGTGTGCATCTGTGTAGTCCCAGCTACTTGGGAGGCTGAGGTGGGAGAATCTCCTGACCCCAGGAAGCTGAGGCTGCAGTCAGTTGAGATTGCACCACTCTACTCCAGCCCGGGTGACAGAATGAGACCGTTTATAAAAAATAGAAAAATAAGCCCTACATGTGGATGAAGGAGAGTCCCGTTGCTAATATAGGATTAACTGCCAGAAAGTATCAGATCTTTCTTGAACACCTGACTTCTTCAAGTTCTCTAAAACAGAGAACCTGGAGCTTGTCAGCAAAAACCCTTCTGCCCATGTTGAGAAAATAGGAAATATATTGTATTTATCATGTGCTAAATGCCAAAATGATTGGTAATAATAGTAACGGTAGTAATGGTAATGACAATAGTAATATCTGCTTTTTGTGGAGCACTTTTTGTAAAATTCGCCGAGCAATTTCACGTACAGCTCAAACCATGGAGACCACTGGTGACAGTCCCTCTGTTGCCCTCGCTAACTTAGGGGAGACTGTGTGGAATATTCAGCAAATGTGTATGAATGGAGTAGGGGAATGAGTGATGCAGGGCATGAGCAAGCAACACGTGAGGAGTAAACATTTCAAATGAGTTGTTAGCTGTGACCACCACTTCAAATGAGAAAGCTTGTGATGTGTAAGACTCAATAATAAAACTCCATGTATCTTAGTTGAACTGAACTGAAGATAAACACATTTGTTCAGTTCATTTATTTAGTGAGTTTAATTTTTGGAAGAGGGAATGGTAAGTTTGATGCATGGAACAAACATCAGAGCATCAGCAGTCTGCTTTTATCAATGAGCTCCAAGCAGAGTCAAATTTTTGAGTTCTGTAATTCAAGAATTAAAAAGCAATTCTGTATTTATTATGACTTTTACTGTAAAAAACATGTAAAACATCCTGCCTCAAAGGTAAATTTTACTTTTTCAGTGCTGTTGACATTCAGAGGACATTATTTGGGATGGAGGAGTACTTCTGCATGCCTGCAAGCCATAGGTTTCTAATCTTTAACTCAAATAAAGATTTTAGTTAGTGTCCATCCAATCTGTGCTCCTAAATTCCATTTGTTTTTTTAATCTCAAAATGTCATGTAGTTTATTCTGGGGAATGTGACCTAAAAATAGAAATTACTAAGAACAGGTGTTTGGATTTGTGTTGGAAAGAGAGGAGCAGAAACTGGAACCAGAACTGAGATATGTATTCTCCTGTAGTACAACAGATTGAATTGGGATTTGTATTAAGCTGGTGGTAAAAGGAGAGTTTCCTGGTTATGTTAAATCACTTGACACAGGACATGTGGTTTGCTAATGCAGGTGCTGAAGCACTGGCACAGATACACCAAGGCCTGAACTGCACCTTTGGGAGAATATGTCATCTGTGCATGAATCCATCTGAAAAATTCCCATTTGCTAAGGGAAGTCATGTCATTTGATGGGTGGGGCTCTGGGATTCAGATTCTGGATCAGCACAGTGCTACCACAGGCTGGTGGTGACCAGGGAATGTCCCCTTAACAGCTCTCACCTACGTTTCCCATCTGCAAAATCAATAGAGCACTATTTGCTCCGTAGTTCATATATGCAAGTGTAATTTAGGTTGCATTGTTTGAGCTGTATACATTCCACTTATATAAAATAGGCTTAAATAGCTAAGTTGCATTATCATTTGAGACCATTAAGGCTCTATTAAAACAAATGTGTTAACTGTGTTCAAAAGTATTCATTATTCATCAGTCTGTCTCTTGCATTTTCCCTAGTTTATGGGCACAGTTTGCATTCCGAGAGCAAGGCATTGTGTAGGAGTCTATAAAAAGACTTGTGATCTACGCCCTTTGAAAGTTTAAGAGAAAAGATTAAATAGATATGCCACGCAAGAGATCAAGTAATGAGAGCTGTTGGTATTACAAGAGACCACACAGGGACGATCAGGGAGGCCTTCTTAAAAGAAGCAGCATTGGGCTGGGCATGGTGGCTCACTCCTGTGAATCCCAGCACTTTGGGAGGCCAAGGTGGGTGGATCATGATGTCAGGAGTTCAAGACCAGCCTGGCCAAGATGGTGAAACCCCATCTCTACTAAAAAATACAAAAATTAGCCAGGTGTGGTGGCAGATGCCTGTAATCCCAGCTACTTGGGAGACTGAGGCAGAGAATTGCTTGAACTCGGGAGGTGGAAGTTGTAGTGAGCCGAGATCATGCCACCACACTCTAGCCTGGGTGACAGAGACAGACTCCATCTCAAAAACAAAACAAAAAAAGCAGCATTGGTGTCACTATTGGTGTCACTACTAGTTAACCTGAAAATACCATTCAGCTCACCCACAGTCACTAGCGATGCCCTTTTCAGTATTTGATGATGACAAGTGCCTCCACCCCGTTTGTGGCTGTGCTCTGTCATCAGTCTGGAGCATCTTCCAGTGCACCTGGCAGGCACATGGTGATTTTCAAAGACTTGAAGAATATTGGAGAAAGCCAGCCCCTCTAACCATCATCTGGACTGAGGATTGTTAGGCTGCTCTCTGGGGAGCTGTGGTAGGTCAGAGCATCACTTCTTACCATTTACATTGGTTGTCTTTCCTCTTAGGATTTCTTTTCTGTTTCTGTGTCCAACAAGTATTAGAAATCCGTTGACATTTGGCCAGACCTTCCCATACACGTGCGTGCACACACGCATACCCACCATGAATGGCACTTAGGTGTTATGTGACTTGACCAAGACCCCATTTGGATCATAGAAGGGAATAGAAGTTTTGAATTTTCCTTGTGATGTGCACAGTCCCAGGCATTCTGTACAGTTCATTAGGAAGGTTTTACTATCCCATTTTATATATAACGAAACCAAGGCTTGGAAGAGGTCAAGTAATTTGCCCAATATCAAGCAACTTGTGAATGACAGAGCCAAGACCCTGACTGAGGTCCCTCCACCTCCACAGTCCATGCTCTCTCCCATTATCTTCCCTGACCATGTCCCTCAGTTCCCCACGACTGCTGTCTTCAGCTCAGCCTTCTGCCTGTCATGGAGGATGAGCTGTGCTTCTCCACACGCCTGCATGAAGCCTGCGTCAGGGCTCGGGGCAGTTCAGTCCTACCTGTGGTTGCCATCATTATGCCAAGGGTAGACTTTGACATCCAGATAACATTGGCCCATGGTTCCTTTAAAGAATGTCTCATGTCCTTAACCACTACTGCCTGAACAGCCTGAAATAAGTGATACAGCTTCTATGAACACTTGGTTGGCTGTTCAGCATTCTCAGTATGTCATTAATAATAAACAAAAATACTTCCCAAGAGTAATTGAATCACTCAAAAATATTGTAGAACACAATAAAAGCATGACATTGAAATACAATTCCCAAATTCAATTTAATCTGAAATTAGGTTTATGTCTGGGTATGTTATGGCTGGAAAGGTTGTCGTTTCTTCACTCAACAAACATGAATAGAGACCTGTTATGTACCGTCAAGTCCACTGGCAGTGGGTTAGTTAAGAGGAGTCTCTGTCTTTTAGAAACTTATGAACTAGTAAGGGAGAAAAAGATAAAATATATTTACGATTTTAGCAAATGGGATGATAACCATTTTAAAGTACTATGGTGCACAGGAGCAAGATACATTCTCTGGTCTGCATAATTTGAATATAGTTATATTTCTTTGTTGCCAAATAGCAACCTTATCTCAAAATGTGTTCTATTCATTCTTCTGTGATTTTATTAATGTTGGTATTAAATGCAATCACTGTGTGCTACTTTTATGCTGATCTGCTGGCATTCATTGCATTACAAATGTGGGCATTGTACTGATTGGAGACACAAATTGTGAAATAGTGGTGCTGAGATTTTGGTGGACATCAGAATCACCTGGGGGTGTGTTAGAATATGCCCAAAAGCCAGGTCCTAACCCTCAACCTACAAAATTAGAACTATACCACTGCAGGCTTGGGTAGCTACATTGTGCTGTGTATCTCTCAGATGTTGATGCATCAGAGTTTGAGACTTGATACTAGAAAAAAATCATTGAAAATACTTTAAATGTAAAAGTTGAAGACCAAGATTTCCCCAGACTTGGGACATTGTGGATTTTGAATTCCTTAGAAAGATAGGTAGACGTGGTAGCAAATTTCTCAAGGGCAATTTCTGGACCATAATGTGTCTTCTTTATTAGCAGCTCAAGGGCCAGACAGGGGAGGGTAGTTTGGTATTTTGTGTTCCCCCTTTTCTCCCTAAGGCAGCCTGCCATTTGGGATTTCAGCCTGAATCTTTTTCACAGCCATGACACATTTCCTCTGCCATGCGGTTCCTCTGGCCTTGATTAATTGCCTTTAATAGAACTTCAGAGAATGGGTGGAGGCTAAAATGACTACATCTACATCATCCTTGGTACTGATCAGGAATTTTGCAGAAATTCAGCAGTGTTTGCACGCCAGATTTCCTTGGATACAGTCTTCAATCACGTTCAGGTTACACTATTACATGAATCCTGGCTAGGCCCTGACACCAAAGTGTCCAGGCTTCAGCCTTGACTCTGCAACCCTGGATGAAGTCTCTCTCCAGTCTTCGGTCTTGCTGTCTTCATATTAAAGCCACCTTATAGAACTGTGTTGAGTTTTAAATTAGAATATAGGTTACAAGCCTACCATAACAGCTGTAAAATGGTGAGTGCTTATAAATGTTGATTATTTTCTAGTAATATATTACTAAATAGCTCTAAGCAACGCAGTTAAATAGACAAATGTGTCTTCAGCCTAGGTAACAAGTACAGATTCTCTTGACACCGTTTGGAGCTGACTTTCCCCTACATTGGTGTCTTCCTGTCCCTGCTGCCTTCTGTCCACTCCTTATGGAATTCTTGGCAGCATAATGTCCCCCATAACTAGAAACCACCATGTCCTTCTTTGCTTTCCCTCTCTCTTGCCTTCCTCCTTTTCTCTGCATCTTACCAATGGGACCCTGTGCTCAGGGAATCCATACAATGACTAGGTGCCAGACATTAATGGCAATAGTGGCTTAGCTCTGACAGAATGTATTTACCTTAATGGGAGGTCTTCGGAGCTATAACATCTCCCAAGGAAGTATGTTGTGTTCTTCTAGGATAATTGAAAATGGGATCATTGAAATGAGCCTTGAGTGCACTCAGGGCTCTCCTACAGCTTTCACTGGTTAAGAAGAAGCAGCAGACCTGCTGGTGAGGGGGGTAGCAGCCCTGGAAAATGTGGTTCTCCCAGGTGCACAGCTCCATTTTCTCAGGTGTTATTAAGTGAGTGTTGATTGGCATCGTGGGCTCTGAACACCTCTGATGGCCCCTATTAAGGGTTCCTATAGCTGCTGTAGCTTGAGATGTACCTGTACTCTGAGCCAGGTGTGGATCTCCAAAGTGGTGTGGTTTTCACATAAAAGTAACCCATGCTGCTTCAAACGACACCCACAGATACATTCAGCCATAGTCATCTGTTGGGTTTCCATGGAGCTACTCTCTCCAAATAGACAGAGGGATGCAGGTCAAGCGCTGCCCATCCATCACAGCCTCCAGTAGTGCAGGCCTAATAGTTTGAGCTGGAACATCCCCAGGTGGGGCTAGAGACAGAATGTCAGCCCACGTGAGTTGCAGTAGCTGTTTGTAGTTCCCAAATTGCAGTGAGCATCAAACTCACCTGGGGAGCTTGTTTGGAAAGCTCAGACGCCTGGATCTCTCTTTTCTGAGTCAACAGTTCCTGGGTAGAAGTCTGGCATCTATATTTCCAACAAACACCCATGGAAACTCTAACGATCCTGCTGAGCAGAAAAGAGTGTGGAGAAAAAGAAGCAACATTGAGCAGTGTTAGCCTAATCAAGAAGATCCCAAGTTCCTCCACCCCATTCAAAACTCAGGCATCTGGACATTTACTCTGCTTTGATATTGGTGTACACTCTCAGGCAATTTGGTGGATGGTCCGTTCTTCAGAAACTGTCTTTGAACACATGAAT
Organism: Macaca mulatta; assembly: GCF_049350105.2. Lineage (NCBI taxonomy): Eukaryota > Metazoa > Chordata > Mammalia > Primates > Cercopithecidae > Macaca > Macaca mulatta. The sequence goes on from NC_133411.1 coordinate 6,316,640, forward strand.
ATTCTCAACCAGTTGGCTGTTGTGGCTTTTATTTTTGCCTGCCTAGCATACAGGGGTGAGGGAGTCTCACAGTCTTGACTTGTAATTGTTAGAGGGTATTAGATAATTTAAACTGGTTGTTTTTTTTTTTTTTTTTTCTGAAAGAAACATTTCTCTCTCTCTCTCATAGCTTTGGCATGATTCATGATGGAGAAGGGAACATGTGCAAAAAGTCCGAGGGCAACATCATGTCCCCTACGTTGGCAGGACGCAATGGGGTCTTCTCCTGGTCTCCCTGCAGCCGCCAGTATCTACACAAATTTCTAAGGTAGGAACTCTTTGAGCTGGTCTTGTGATCTTTCAGTGCCTTTGATGCTCACTGCCTGGTCCACCAGATCCTGTGCAAGCAGCCCCAGGCTGTGCTTCCTGATGTGGTTCCCTTCAAAGGTGTCTTGAGACATTCAGTTGACCTAAGAGTTTGCTAAAAATCTCCTTAGAGTATGGAGGCCTGCTGGCTTAATCCAACATTGATTCAAAGGGAATCAGTGGCTTGAGACTAAAAGGGAGCCATAAGACACTCACCAAAATATTTGTCACTAACATTTAAGTTTTACTATTCTCACTTCTGTAACTAGGAATCTTCAGGAAGTGAATAGAAAGATCATACATGTACACAGCTGTATACACAATAATAAAGCATAGCTTTTTTTTGGTTTTTCTTCCTTCTGTTTAGTTTTTTCTTTCTTCTCCTTTCTTCCTTCCATTTTTTTCTTCCTTTCTTTTTTTTCCTTTCTCTCTCTCTTTCTTTTTCTACTAAATGCATTCCTCATTAGGTGAAGAAACTTGAGTATATAAACTTTAACCTAGCTCTAATCTGTAATCGTCAATAATATTTTTAGAAATTTTCTCTAAACACTTATTTAGGAGATAAAACATTAGGGAGGTAGGGTTTGACCCTTGAAAAATAGTAGATTTTAAAATTTCAGAGAAATGAGGAACTTTATGAAACATTCTTAGAACTGCTAGTTTATACACTATTCCCTGAATCTCTTTGGCTTTGAGTTTGAAGTTTGGTTTAAATCTTAAGCCAAAACTTTATTTCTGACATTACAGTCTAGTGTGGATTGGAATGTCTCTGCTCCACACAGTCCTTCAGAGACCCAGGTTTCTTCCATCCTGTGACCTTTCCTCTTCCAGGACCTAGTTCCCCACTGCAGCCATCTGGGGACTGAGGACAGAGAGAGCACAGGAAGGTGTGCGGGACAAGGGTGGTGTTCCTGGAGGAACTCATATGACCGCCCAGAAGTGCAGAGGGCATTGAGAAATGTCCTCTACCCATGTGCTTAGGTGACAGAGAGTCATCTGTGCCACATGATGAACCCCAAATCCTTTTGCAGAAAAGTAACTGAAACCTGGAGGGACCAGCTAGTCAGTGGCCAAATTGTGAGTAGAACCCAGCGTTCTGGACCCTAGAGGTGATCTCTCTGTATTTATCTCAAGGACAATGGATGCAGCCAGCAGAGGAAAAGCAACTCTGTTGCAATCATAGCCTTTATTATTGTTTTTTTTAAATCTTTAAGTACTAACAAAATCATTTGTTTCAGATACTAAAAAGATGAATGAGAGTGTTTAGAAAGCAGCTTTTATGTCTTGAAGATGACTGATCTGTGAGAAACAGTGGAGGCAGGGCACATGCTGGATCTCCATTCATGAGCTTTGAGTGGATGCCACATGCTGGATCCACCTAAACTCAACACTCCTCTTCTTCACTTCTGAACACAGCTTCTCAGATTGAACAGCAGTGCCAGGGAGAAATTATGGCTTGATGTTTTTGCTCCTCATTGAAGACACACTGATTTGCACCTTTGCTGTTTAAGGAATACTGTTTCTTTGGTCCTAGCAGCGAGACCTACTCTTTTTTTTTTTTTTTTTTTTTTTTTTTTTTGCGACTGAGTCTCGCTCTGTTGCCCAGGCTGGAGTGCAGTGGCGCGATCTCGGCTCACTGCAAGCTCCGCCTCCTGGGTTCACGCCATTCTCCTGCCTCAGCCTCCCAAGTAGCTGGGACTACAGGCGCCCACCACCTCGCCCGGCTAGTTTTTTGTATTTTTTTTTTTTTTTAATACAGACGGGGTTTCACCGTGCTAGCCAGGATGGTCTCGATCTCCTGACCTCGTGATCCACCCGTCTAGGCCTCCCAAAGTGCTGGGATTACAAGCTTGAGCCAGGGCGCCCGGCCGAGACCTACTCTTATTCAGGATGGAGGATATATTTATTCATTAGCCAGAAATTTATTTTGCCAGACACATAGAAGGACTGTGTTTGCTCTTAACAAACATACTGACTCACAGTAGTTCACTGATTCTAGTAGAGGAGATACACAAAAATGTTTCCTTATTTTCAAAATACACGAATGCTTGAAAATACTGAAGGGAAATGGGCTGTCATGTTTAGTCCTCAATTAAATTCATTCACAATGTTTTTGAAAATTGTATTTTTGAGATTCATCAAAGAAAGCATTCTTTATTCTTAATTATTCTTAATTCAAGGGAGTGTTCTAGGGAAACATTAACAAACACAACCACCTTAAGAATTTGGAGGAGATTTCACAAGAAATCACAAGATTACTAGTAAAGTTGAAAGTTAGATGAGGAGGAGAAGCAAATAAAAATTTAAAAATGAAGAACAGAGAAGGACACAAATGTATAGATTCTAAGGAACTAGCTAGTTGTGATAGGAAAGTTTGAAATTTGACAAGAAAGGAATTATATTTCTATTATTAAAAAGTAGGACAACTACCAATACTTCCAACAAAAGCAAAGGTTTTTTTAAGTAACAGCTTTAATGAGCTAAAATTAATACACAAAAAGACACATATTTAATGTATACAGTAAGATGAGTTTAGTTGTTTGCATGACCAATGAAATAATCTCCACGGAGATTCTACCAGATTTGGCGGAAGAAAAAAATAACTTGGCAGCACCCAAGAAGTCCCCAGGCTAGGAAACCAGATTATCTGCCTTCCGAGTCTTTGTAAAGTACATGTCTTTTCAGTCAAAACTAGGAGCTAGTTATTCCAAACTGAGAACTAAGAGCAAAGTTCCCCTACCCTATTAGATCCTGTAGATTCTTCAGTGTTCAACTGGCCTCTCTGGTTCCTTTCACTGACCTACTTCTTTGTGTCCTACTTTTTCTTTTGTTTTCTTTCTTCCTTTTTTATTCATTTATTTAATTAATACAGCTCTTTTTTTTTTTTCTGTTGCACAAATTAAGTCTTCTTATTTCTAGGACACTATTTGAGTAGGATCACACCAGTACTTCTGTTGATTTACTCCAGCTTACTTTCTGGTGGCCTGTTGCCCCAGGGCTCACCTGGGGCTGGGTTGCCCCTATGGCTGCCTCTTCCCTCATTCTCTAGGGATCCTGGCTTCCCATCTTCCCAGCCAGAATCTTGATCATCAGCCTCCAGGGGCTGTGTTCCTCTAGCTTGGTCCTTTTTGGTGTTCCTACTCCAAGGACGAAGTCAAGGTATGTTAACACATTAAGGAACAACTGTGTTTCATAGTTTATGCCACCCAGGATAAGTGGCAATAGTTTGGACAACATGTGTATCTTGGTAATATAAACCCATATTCTGGGAATATATACTTGATCATTTAAAAAAAAATTTATATTACCAAAAAAGACAATGTTAAAGCTATTCTACAACTGACATGATGTATAGGAGTACATTTAGCATTTGTTTTTCCCTGCATGGTATTCTCAGAGTCAAGCTGGGGATTGTTAACATTGTTTTTAGCTGTTTCTTGCAGCTGTTCACATTTTTCTCTGTGTGTGTGTAGAAATTCTACTTTGGGAAACAAGGAAGATTATTCACTTTAGGCTCAGCATGCTTTTATTTGCGTTAACGAGGAAAATTTGGAGTTTTCTATATTCCAGATCCTTTCTATAATTTTCTAGATTCAGAATTTTTTAACCCTCTTTTTCATCTTAATGGTTATGAGGAAGATACAGTAACACTTTTTCTACTTTGAAATATCCTCTGACAACTTAAAAAATCAGTGGATTATAATTTGGGTGTGCAGTGAGAACCAGCATAATGAAAGTCCAAGAAAAGTTTTGAAACTGCCAAAAAAATATAGGCAGACTCATGGAAAAGATAATTACATGCTCGGAGAGTAATTATTTTGAGGACATTGAAAATAGATTGTCATCTTGAAGATATAATATAGTCCTAAGAGTGATTATTAAGCTACTGAAATTAAAAGCCATTTTCATTCTATGATACTGGAACACCTGAACTATAAGTTGAAGTGTGCTGATGTGTTTTTGTGTGAATCCAGCAAAACGCTTCTGTAGCATTTCAATGATAAACATTTATTTTCAGGGACTTTACTAATTTTTTCTGACCACATGAGTATAAATAAATAGGTAAGGTTTTACGTGCTTACAAATTTGTTTTCTTGAATGGTGAAATTTTCCAAGAAAGTCTCTTGTTGTCAAGTTCACTATTAAGATTCATTTTACTCGAAAACCAGTTGCAAATTGGACACTTCTACAGTGTGTTAAATCTTGACTTTTTCACTGACTTAATGAATCTGAGACTGTCTTGTTTGATTGTTTGCTGACTTTCTGATTTCCAAGTAATCAAAATACTGTTATATTCTCCACCAATTAGGTAGCTCTTTGGCTATGATCCCAACAATGAGTAAGGATAAATGGCTACCTTTTAAGATGAATCTGTTCTCGTTATTAGTAGTCTAGCATTTGATAGTGGAAAAAAAATATATAAGGGAACTCAATTGGCCTGAAGTTTTCAGCACAACTTTTCTCTATTCTTGGTAGAGTTATGAAGGCTTGATACTTTTTTGGAGTGAATTCATCAACCGAGTCAATAAAGTCATTTGTCATTTTCCATTAACAGACACAGACCTCATCACATTACTCATGTCTGCATCCCGAAGGCCTGTGACTTAGGGAAATTTGAGCTCATTATTTAAAATTTCATGACAACAGGGACTCATCTTCAGTTTACTTTTTAAAAATTTAAGTCATGCTCTGCAGATCCGTGAAAATGCCAGCTCTCTGACCATATGAATCTGAACACATCAAAGCATGAGAATGGTGACCAACATCACAGGGAACTGGGAGTGTAAGTGGCGCCATACCCCCTACTACTTCTGTTGATAGGAAATGAGATCTGACCTGAGAGCCCATTAAGCGTGTTTTTGCACACAATGAAAATAATACATTTCAATTCACATCCTGCTCTGAGATACAAGGCTCATCTTAGGTCATGGCTAGTTGTTGTGTCTGCAGTGCTAGTGTGACTCTAAGACTGGAGGGTAGGCACTTTCCTGCAGAGGAGAGAAGGACCGAGGGAATCAGGTCATGTCTTGCTCACCCATGTCTGGGAAGGTCTTGACCTTGACGGGTAATATAGCCTTTTCTGAGGGCCCCAGTCTTCTTAACTGAAAAATGATGGGATATAACTAAAAGATCTCTCAAGCTCTTTAACTCCTGACATGGAACACTGTATATTGGAATCAGGAGTTATGCACCATTGTGCAGTTGTGAGATTCATCCTTGTTCCTGCATCTAAATATAGCATTAGTCTACTTAGTGTGTTGCATATAACTTACATACTAAATATATAAATATACTAAAACTTATTCAATTTGTAATAGACATCTGAGTTTCCAATTTTTGGCTAGTACAAGGAACAGCACTGTGAATATTCTCTTGGTTTGCATATATGTCTCTGAGTATATATAGGAATGGAATTTTCAGAGTCATAAATATATATGCACAGGTGCAATAGACAGTACTAATCAGCTTTCCTAAGTGACTGTGTGAAGTTACACTCCCAGAAGTGTTTGTGAAATTTTCAAAATGGTTTCAAATCCTTCCCAACACTTGGTCATGTTGATATTTTTCATTTTAGGTATCTGGTAGTGTGAAATTTCATATCAATGTATTAATTAATAAGACTGAATACATTTTATATGTTTAATGGCCACTTGAGTAACCTTCTTAGTAAAGCGCTAAAATCTTTTGTGCATGTAAAATAAAGAGACCCTGTTGTTTTTCTTCTCTCTTGATGAGAGTATTGTATACATTCTGAATATAAACATTTTGTCCCATTCTGACATATATGTATTATAAAATCTTCTCTGACTCTGTGACATTTTATTTACACTTTTAATGGTGGCTTTGCTAAATAGAAATTTTTATTTTTTTAATGGAGTCCAAATTATTGATATGTCTTTAGGATTGGTGCTTTTGTACTCTGCTAGAAAAAAAAAAAAAAACCAAAAACCTCTACTCGTCCCAAAGTTGCAAAGGTCTTCTTCCACATGATCTCCTACAAGTTTTATTGTTTGCTTATCATATGTAGACCACTTAATTTTTGTATATGGCATGGAAAAAAGTCAACACTCATTTTATCCATATGGTTATTGTGGTCGATTGTTTTTAAAATGGCTGAAAGGATTTTCCTTTCTGCACCCACGCTTTTGGTGGCTGAACCATTTTGCATTCTCACTGGAGGTAAATGAGAGTTCCTGTTTCTCCATGTTCTCATCAGCATTTGACATTGTCAGTGTTTTGGATTTTCTCTATTCTAAGAGATGTGTAGTGGTGCCTCATTGATGTTTGAGTTTGCAATTCCCTAATGACGTATGATGTTGAGATCTTTTTATATGCTTATTTGCCATGTATATCTGTTCTTTGATTAGGTGTCTGTTCAGATTTTTGTCCACTTTTTGTTATTCTTATTGTTATTTTCCTTTCTGCACCCACACTTTTGGTGGCTGGACCATTTTGCATTCTCACTGGAGGTAAATGAGAGTACCTGTTTCTCCATGTTCTCGTCAGCGTTTGACATTGTCAGTGTTTTGGATTTTCTCTATTCTAAGAGGTGTGTAGTGGTGTCTCATTGATGTTTGAGTTTGCAATTCCTTAACGACATATGATGTTGAGATCTTTTTATATGCTTATTTGCCATCTATATCTGTTCTTTGATTAGGTGTCTGTTCAGATTTTTGTCCACTTTTTGTTATTCTTTTTGTTATTTTTATTGTTTTCTTATTCTTGGATTGTAAGTGTTATTTGTATGTTTTGTGTAACAGTCCTTTATTGGCTATGTCTTCTACAAATATATTCTCCCACTCCGTGTCTTGTCTTCTCATTTTCTTGACATTTATTTCACAGAGCAGACATTTTTTATTTTAATGAAGTACAGCTTGTCATTATTTCTTTCATTGGTTGTGCCTTTGATGTATCAAAAATGCCATTGTCATATCCAAGGTCACCCAGATTTTCTCCTATGTTATTTTCTAGGAGTTCTATAGTTGTGCATTTTATATTTAGCTCTATGATCCATTGTGAGTTAGTTTTTGTATGGAGTATAAGGTCTGCATTTACATGCATTTTTAAAATTTATTTATTTATCTTATTTTGTTTTTTGAAATGGAGCCTCACTCTGTTGCCCAGGCTGGAGTGCAGTGGTGTGATCTCGGCTCACTGTGACCTCTGCCTTCCGGATTCAAGTGATTCTCCTGCTTCAGCCTCCTGAGTAGCTGGGATTACAGATGCACACCACCATGCCTGGCTAGTATTTTTGTATTTTTAGTAGAGACGGAAATTCATCATGTTGGCCAGGCTGGCCTTGAACTCCTGACCTCAACTGATCCACCGTCCTTGGCCTCCCTAAGTGCTAAGATTACAGGTGTGAGCCACTGTGCCTGGCAGATTAATTTTTTTGCGTTTAGATGCCCAGTTGTTTCAGTATGACCAGTTTAAAAGGCTATCTTTTCTCCATTCCATTGCCTTTGCTCCTTTGTCAAAGATTAGTTGACTATGTGTATGTGGGTGTATTATTGGCCTTTCTATACTGTTCCACTGATCTATTTGTCCATTCCTTGTAACTTTATAGTAAGTCTTGAAGGTGGGTGTTGTCAGTCTTTGTTCTCTTCCTTCAGTATTGCTCTGGTTATTTTAAGTGTTTTGCCTCTCTATATAAGCTTTAGAATCAGTTTGTTTATATCCTTAAAACAACTTCCTTTAATTTTGATTGGCATTGCACCAAAGCTGTAGATTAAAATGGGAAGAACTAATCTCCTGACAAGATTGAGTCTTCCGATCTATGGACCTGAAATACCTCTCTATAGTTTTTTCTTTGATTTATTTCATCAGAGTTTTGTAGATTTTTCTCATGTAGGTGTTGTACATATTTTGCTGGATTTATATCTATTTCATTTTTGGGGTGCTAATATAAATGACATGTTTTTAATTTTCAATGAATTCTGTTCGGTTGTCATGGTTGTCACTGGCATGTAGAAAAGCAATTGACTTTTGTGTATTAGCCTTTTATCCTGCAACTTTACCATAACTTATTAGTTCCAGAAATTTCTTGGTGGATTCTTTCAAATTTCTACATAGACAATCATGTCGTCTATGAACAAAGATAGTTTTATTTGTTCTTTTCCAATCTGTATACCTTTTATGTAATTTTCTTGCTTTATTACACTAGATAGTACTTCCATTACAGTGTTGAAAAGGAGTGGTGAGAGGAGTCATTCTTATTTGTTCCTGATTTTAGTGGAGAAGCTTTAAGTTTCTCACCATTAATTATAATGTTAACTGTATATTTTTTGTAGATGGAAATTCTCCTCTATTCCTAGTTTGCTGGAATTTTTTTTATCATGAATAAGTGTTAAATTTTATCAAATGGTTTTTTTCTTCATCTATTGATATGATCATGTGTTTTTTCTTCTTTAGACTATTGATGTAATAGGTTACATTAATTGACATTTGAATATTGAACAGGCCTTGCAGACCTAGGATTAATCCCACTTGGTCATAGTGTATAGTTCTTCTCATGCATTGTTGGATTCAATTTGCTAACATTTTGTTGAGAATTTTTGTATCTATGTTTATGAGAGATAAGAAAAACTTTCTTTTCTTGTGACATGTTTGTCTGGTTTTGATATTAGGATAATGCTGACCTCATCTTATAATTTAGGAAATATTCCCTTTGCTCTGATTTATTGGAAGAGATTGTAGAGAATTAGTGTAATTTCTTCCCTAGTCTCTGGTGTAATTCACAGAGAACCCATCTGGGCTATTTGTTGCTTTTTATGCACAGAGTCCTGAGCTCTGAAGCAGTGGAACGTGGGACTGGGGTCCTAGAAATGAGCCAGAAATCTTCCAATCAAGGTGGACAACCATGCAGAGCCAATTTTGGAGGATGATCTGCCATTGTTTATTATATTGTGATTATAGGTTTTTGTTTTTTGGTTTTCTCGGGGAAGGGCCTATTGAAATTTATAGGAGGGATTTAGTTGCTATTTGAAAACACAAAAATATTTAAATACTCTTCACCAAATGCATAAATTATACCAAAGAACATCCTGGCAGAGAAGAGGATAATCTATTTATGGAAAAAGAAATTATTAGTTGGTCTTTAGCCATCTACCAATGAATTTTAGCAAGGTTAATTTTCTGCTTGACTTGGGGGTCATCAGAAATCATCCTGAACATAGAGCATTGCTGGTGGAAATCCAGTGTTCCATGAAGAACCTCTAGAATCTGGAAGATAATATACAGGTGTCCCTTACCCTAGAGGGAAAAAGAATAAAAAGCAAAGAAAGAAAGAAAATTCCAGTCTTTGGAAAAACTGTGCTTTATTTTTATAATGCCCATCTTTTGGTTGATTCTGGCAAGAAACGTGCATAAAAGGTGTCCATCATAAGAGCTTCTCACATTGAAAACTGGCTGTAATTATTCAGTTGCACTTTTCCTCATAAGTTTAAGAAATTTAATAAGTACAAATCATCTTTCTGGAACAAGTACAATGTATAATAAATAATTTCAGAAATTGAAGTCTCTGTATTTACATATAATTAAGATAAACATTATATTGTACCTCAGGAGACAAAAAGTTCTCCTCTTGGTATACACAATATATGCTGTAAAATTGCATGGGGTAAAAGGGCATAATTAGTTGTATGTCCTTTGGTTACTCTGTGGGCAGTTACTAGTAGCTCATCTCCTCTTTGTTTCAGCACTGCTCAAGCTATCTGCCTTGCTGATCAACCAAAGCCTGTGAAGGAATATAAGTATCCTGAGAAATTGCCAGGAGAATTATATGATGCAAACACACAGTGCAAGTGGCAGTTCGGAGAGAAAGCCAAGCTCTGCATGCTGGACTTTAAAAAGGCAAGTGATTATTGGCACATGCTCAATGCAACATGATTCATAAGACTGTTTTATTTAGTGTAACTGATGTTGATGTATTCTACATTTATTGGGTACCTACCAAATGTCAAATCCTGTATGTTAAGGCTGGTCCTGTATAACAGGGAACACATGTTTCACTGGCAAAGAAGATGACAGGAGATACTGTTGTGGGTATCAATTTTCATTTGAGAGCTGACTTGGCCTGTTAGGTTGGATCTTTCTTTCTGATTTATCATGTGGGAGTTCAGCAATAACGTTTAGTCAGTGTAAGTTGGCAAATTAATACTCTGCATTTTTAAAAATGGTTTTAAAAAAACAAAGTCCCCCTCCTCTCTCCCAATATAAGCATATTTTATTATAAAGCAGCAGCCTACCTAGGGCTACTGATTAATAAATTTCCCTCAAACAAGGTATTTATAGAGTTGTCTCTCATAGAAGGTAGTATCTACTCCGTCAACCCCAGGAACTTTACCAGAGTGATTTACTAACAGAAATTCCTCATGTAACACAGAGACATATGCTCTTGCTAGAAAGGGAAAATTGAGATTTAGGAACCTGCTCTATCAAACACAGGAAAAGCTACCCATAAATTAAATAAAAGTAACTATTTTTAAGGTTTCTCTTATTCTAGTTTATAATAAAATCAAGAAGAAATTAGAAAAAAATATAGTCCTCCAGAAACTTCCACACATTTCAAAATGCATTGGGAATACTCCCAACTTAAATCTAACGTGATAATCTTCTTTCTTCTAAAGTCAAGCAGAGCTCCCCCAGAGTTCAATTCCAGCTCTGTGCCAGAACTGGATCCTTATCTCCTCGGCTGGGGAGTCCCAGACTGGAACAAGAGCTGTAAATCCGTCAGCAGCAGCAGCAGCCATTCTCAATAGTGCCTTTTCTTGTGGGCAGAAGATGTGAATTCCCTAAGAAATTTTTTTTTCAGTGTTACTCTTCTTTGTTTGTTAAGGAAAATGGACAAAAAATTAATGGTTTTTTTTTTTTTTTTTTTTTTTTCCCAAAGGTAGGATCTTCTAGATCATGCTTCTGGTTTCCATGGTAGTTAGCTTTGTGACCACAGACTGTGTCATTCATGGTGCCCTGGTGTCATTTGGAAAACATAGGCAATGAAAAGTTAAATGCAAGGTGCATTTTTATTCTTGAGGAAATATTTACATGCAGAGAAACACACTCATTTTACATGTGCAATCTGAATGTTAACAAATGTATTCTCCCATGTTACTGGCATCTTAATCAAGACACGTTTTATTTACATAAAGCCAGAACCTTCCCTGTGCCCCTCTTTCAACCCCTCCCTGACTCCAGTAAGTAACAATTATTCTCATTTCTATCATAATTGCTAAATGTTGCCTGCTCTTGAACATTATAATTACCTTGCTCCGTATATTAATATTAAAAGTAAATTGTATAATATTTCACCATGAATAAGTGTGATGTTAGCTGTTGGTTTTTATACAGATACCCCTTATCACACTGAGGAAGTTCATCTCTAATCCCAATTCGTTCAGAGATTTTATCACACAATTGTGTTGAATTTTGTCAAATTTTTTCCTACATCTATTGATATAGTTATATTGTTTCCTCCTTTGTTCTGTTACTGTGGTGAATTACATTGATTGATCTTTAGTTTTTTCCATTGGACTTTGAATGTTAAGTCAATCTGCATTCCTGGGATGACCTCACTAGGTTGTGATCTATTGTTCATTTCTATAATCTGCTGAGTTGATTTGCTAATATTTGCTCATGATTTTTACATTTGTGTTCTTGATTGATATTATTGGGAAAATTCTTTCTCATAATTTCTTTTCAAGAATTGATTATCAGAGTTGTGCTGACCTAATAAAATCAGTTGACAGTATCCCCTCCTCTTCTGTTTTCTTAAAGAGTTTGAAAAAGGTTGGTGTTGTTTCTTCCTTAAATGTTGATTAGAATTCACCAGTGAGTTCTGTGTATGAAAAGGTTTTTGTAATTACTGATTCAACTACACTAACAGATAAAGCGTTATTCAGAAGACCCTCCTAGCTAGACTGATCAAATTCATTGGAAAAAGTAAAGAAATCATTAAAAGTGACATTAAAGGAGATATTTTTTCAACAAATGACTATGAATTCCTTTAATTACTGTAAGATCTATAATGATATATCCTCTTTCATTCCTCGTAATGATAATATGTATTTTAAAATCTTTTTTTTCTTACCAGTCTAGTTAGGAGTTTATCATATTAATCCTTTCAAAAACATCAATATTGGCCTTAATGTTAATTTTTAAAATTTGTTTGTTGGATTCTTTTCTATTTCACTAAGTTCTGTTTTGTCTTTATTATATTCCAAGGCTGAGTATGCATGTCTTTTTCGTGCTCTTTGAAGTAGCAGCTTGAATCATTGACTTTAAAACTTTCTTATTTTCCTAATATAACCATTTGATATATGTAAAGCTATTCATGTCTTTCTAAGCACATTTGCTGTATTCTGAAAATGTTTACATATTGGGTTTTTAATATTATTAAGCATATCTTCTAATTTAACTAGTAACTTCTTCATTAACCAACATATTATGTAGAAATATATTAAATATTATTTAATTGCCAAATAATTCTCCAGATAGCTTATTAGTTTTGATTTCTAATTTCATAATTTTGTTAAGAGAATATACTCTGCATATTCTTTTGAAATGTATTGACACATATTTCATAGCTTAGCATATGATCTATGTTGGTGAACATTCTGTGGAGATTTGAATATAAATTCTGCAGTGGTTGGGTAGAATATTCAAGAAACAACTATTTTTAAAATAATATTTCTTACACCTTCTGCATCATCCATCATATTTCCTACTTGTTCCATCAATTTCACAAAGATGAGTGTTAAAATCTCCAGCAATGATTACATATGTTTCTATTTCTCATGTTAGTGCTATTAGTTTCTGTTTTATATATTTTGAAGTTTCACAATTAGGTGCAGATACATTTAGAATGGCTATGTCTTCTGACTCTTTTCACATTGTAAAATACCCTCCTTTATTGTTGGGTAATATTACTTTGCTTGAATTCTACTTATCTGATATTAATATAGCCACATCAGCTCACTTGGGATTTCTCTTTGCATGATCGCTTTTTCCATTCTTTTACTTTCAATTGATGTGTGTGTTTGTATAAAATGTGTCTGCTGTAAACATCCTTTTGCCTAGTATTGCTTTTCTGTTCATTTGAACAGTCTCTGACCTTTCACCAGCATGTTTAATCTCTTTATATTTAATGTAAAAATTATATAGTAGATTTAAATCTACCATTTTGCTATTTGTTTTCTATTAGTCTCATTTCTGTTTTGTTTCTCTGTTCCCTTTCTTCTGCCTTCTTTTAGATTAAACTATTTTTTTAATTTAGTATTTTACCTTGACTTGCTTTTTAACTATACTTCCTTATGTTAATTTATAGTGGTTGCTTTAGAGATGACAGCATGCATCCTTAGAGCCTTAGAGCCTAGGTAGAATTAACGTTGTGCCTACTTTCTGCAAAATGCAAGGTCCTTACAACAAATAAGTCCATGCGTCCCTCTTTTTCAATCATTGACATGTATTTCATTTCTCTGCAAATTAAATGCCACAAAATGCAATGTTGTAGTTTTTGTTTTAAAATAGCTGCTTTTAAATAAGATAAGAAATTAGACCATCTTTTATATTTACTGTTTAGTATCTATGTTTTCCTATAGGTCTGTTTCAAAGTGATATCGTTTCCCTAAGGCCTAAAGAACTTCCTTTAGTATTTATTCTAGCACATAGCTGCTAACCGCGAATTATCTTCAGTTTTCTTTATCTGAAAATGTCGAGAATTCATCCTCGGTTTTGAGGATGAAAAGTGTTTAGATAAATCAGTGAAATATACCTTTGGCTTATTGTAAGTTTAGTTCCAGAATTCCATTTTTTATAGTTTCTGTTTATGTTCTGCATTTTCCCATTTATTCATTTATTATCTCTACTTTTTCTTGAATAGTATATTATTTTATGTTATAGGTATTTCTATTATATTATGTTATTACATATAAGGTGAGTCCTTTTGATCCCCGAAGACTTTGTTTTATTCTTCATTAGGGCTCATCTCTTTCTGTTTTCTCTGGGCCCTGTGGTGTAGCCGGTACTCTCGTGTGTGGTTCTTCTCCATGAGGCATGGACTTCTGGGCTTTCCACTGAATGCCCAGGATGCTCATTGAGGTCTCTCTACTCTGTGTGAGCCAAAACTCTAGTTTCTCCCAGCCCTAGGCATCCTCTGTCTTGAAGCCCTCATCAGCTTTCATCCTGCAGCTGTGGTCCTCTGCTAGGCCACCCGGAATATCCTCCTATGTGGCAGCTGCTCACCCCTTACCATTAGGACCTGTAGCAAATCCTAAGACAGACACCTGGGACCCCCAGCCCAATGTAACATTTTTCCATATGAGCCGACTCTCAATTAGCTACTGAACAGGCCTCAACTCTGACCTCTGCATCCTCCAATCAGTGAGACTGCTATCATCCCCCTGTGATGCACCTCCCCACAGCAAGGGTCTGCAAAGTGCTCCCAGGAAGAGAGGTGGGCAGATGTGGCATTCTCCTACGTGTTTTCCTTCTCTTGAGCATCACAGTACTGTGTTGACTATTGTCAAGACCTAAAACAATTGGTCCATATATGTGGTGTATATAATTTCATAGTTTTGTGGCAGTTTTGTTTTGTTTTGCAGAAAAGTGAATTTGATACCAGTTACTTTACAGTGGACACTAGAAGTAAAGTATCTTTTAAAATTAAACAAACAATACATCCATTAAAATCACGTCATGTCAGATCATTCCTTATGATATAACATGTTCTTTAACACAAACTTTATGTGTTTTATTTATTTATTTATTTATTTATTTATTATTTATTTTGATGGAGTCTTGCTCTATCACCCAGGTTGGAGTGTAGTAGCACCATCCCAGCTCTCAGCTTACTGCAACCTCTGCCTCCCAGGCTCAAGCCTCAGCCTCCTGAGTAGCTAGGATTACAGGCACATGCCAGCATGCCCAGCTAATTTTTTGTTGAGACAGTGTTTCACCATGTCGGCCAGGCTAGTCTTGAATTCCTGACCTCAAGCAGTTCGCCTGCCTTGGCCTCCCAAAGTGCTGGGATTACAGCTGTGAGCCACCGCACCCAGCTTTGTATTTTCTTTTAAAAATTAAAAGCTATTTGTGTGGCCAGTAACTCTCAGTCATCAAATCTCAAAATTACATATGGCGTGGCAGTTAAGAGATTTTTTTTTATTTTCTATGTGAATTGAAACATCTCAGAACAATTTAAACTGTAAAACTTATTTTTTTAAATGAACACCTGCTGAATTGTTATTTAAAAGGGCCTATTTTGTTCAGACATAATGTAGAGATCAGGAAGTTTCTTAATGGGAGGATATAAAACAAGAAATAACAATAAGAAGCAAATGACCCAGTGCCCAGACCAGCCCTGGGCACAGTAGACTCACTCAGAAATATACTAATCTAGATGATGGATGGATGATATTTTAGGAAGGGATAAATCTGTTTTAAATACCTAACACTATTTAGTTTGAAAAGTGAATAGACAATGTAAATGCGTATGCATCCTTTTTATGTATATGTGAATGTATATTTGGTGTATATGTATGTTTACATACTTACATATAATACAGGGCACATATATGACAATGGATTTTTCTGTTCACTGATGTGGAGTAATAATCAGGATTAGTAATAAAAGCATCTCACAGCTTGAAAAATAATGACAATGCACTGTATATCTGACTGTAACATCGATTGTAACTGCATTCTTTTTTTCCATAAGTTATTGGGGTACAGGTGGTATTTGGTTACATGAGTAAGTTCTTTAGTGGTGATTTGTAGGATTTTGGTGCACCTATAACCCGAGCAGTGTACACTGCACCATATTTGTAGCCTTTTATCTCTCGGCCCCACTCCCACTCTTCCCCTCAAGTCCCCAAAGTTCATTGTATCATTCCTAGGCCTTTGTGTTATCATAGCTTTGCTCCCACGTATCAGTGAGAACATACAATATTTGGTTTTCCATTCCTGAGCTACTTCACTTGGAACCATAGTCTCCAATCTCATCTGGCTCACTGCAAATGCTGTTAATTGATTCCTTGTTATGGTTGAGTAGTATTCCATCATGTATATACACCACGGTTTCTTGATCCACTTGTTGATTGATGGCCATTTGGGTTGGTTTCACAATTTTGCAATTGTAAATTGTGCTGCTATAAACATGCGTGTGCAAGTATCTTTTTGAATAATGGCTTCTTTTCCTCTGGGCAGATACTCAGTAGTGGAATTGCTGGATCAAATGGTAGTTCTACTTTTAGTTCTTTGAGGAATCTCCACACTTTTTTCCATAGTGGCTGTACTAGTTTACATTCCCACCAGCAGTATAGAAGTGTTCCCTGTTCACTGCATCCATACAAACATCTACTGTTTTTTGATTTTTTGGTTATGGCCATTCTTGCAGGAGTAAGGTGGTATTGCGTTGTGGTTTTTATTTGCATTTCCCTGATCATTAGTGATGTTGAGTAGTTTTTCACGTTTCGGCCATTTGTATATCTTCTTTTGAGAACTATCTATTTATGTCCTTAGCCCATTTTTTAATGGGATTGTGTATTTTTTTCTTACTGATTTGTTTGAGTTCATTGTAGATTCTGGATATTAGTCCTTTGTCAGATGTATAGATTGTGAAGATTTTCTCTCACTCTGTGGGTTGTCTGTTTACTCTGCTGACTATTCCTTTTGCCACGCGAAAGCTCTTTAGTTTAATTAGGTCCCAGCTATTTATCTTTGTTTTTATTGCATTTGCTTTTGGCTTCTTGGTCATGAAATTCTTTCCTAGCCAATGCCTGAAGGGTTTGTCCAATGTTATCTTCTAGAATTTTTATAGTTTCAGGTCTTAGGTTTAAGTCCGTAATCCATCTCGAGTTGAAGAATGTGGTACAGACAATTTGAGGAAGTGAATCTGGTGGTGTGCCATTCACAATGTTGAAGCACCACAATACGGTTTCAGCCCAGCCATCGGAAAATGTTGGTTTTACCTGGGGTGTTATGTTGTGATGATAAACCTTAACCAAGTTTATATTACTGAAATTGGTCTTTGTGAACATAACTCTTAAATTATGGACTAGAATGAAAAGAGAGAGGCTTCGTTAAAGGTAGTGTACCTTAGCTGCAAAGATAAAGCAAGAGTGAATACTCTGCATAGGTTTGGCTCTTTTCTATCCAAGTTAGGTGTTTGTTATTAAAAACATGTTGTCTTCATCGTGTACCTATCATGCTTTGTCAGTGTTGCTTCGGTGGCCTGACCCTGCAATCTGAAACATAAGTCACCAGAATTGCTTTGAAATTTGATCACCTCAGCATCTTAGGTACTGCTGTTAAACTGGGACTTCCCCCAACACCCAGCAAGTCTTACATTCCAACTGCCTGGACTCTAGAACCATGTTTAATAGGATCTTTGTTCCAAGAAGACTCTGAAGTTTCATTAAGGATATAATGACCTACAACAATAGTGCTTTAATAAAATCATGGTATGTTATGTACTTTTTCTATTTAATGTTTATGGATACATAATTGTTGCACATATTTATGGGGTACTTGTAATACATTGATACTAAAACAGAAGAGTTCCCTTTTCCTTCTTGCAGGACATGCAACAGGGTTGTGGCTCACTCCTCTGCACCCCTCTGCTCAAACCCCTAGGGGGAGCATGCAGACAGGCAGGTACAGAGACTATGGGGAGCACTCTTGGGCTTCGGCCCCACGGCCGCCTCTAGGAGTGGTGTCTGCAACTCCCAGAACTCCCAAAGCCCAAGTGGGCATGTGTTACGTGCTCTCCTTCAGCTTCGCCATCTGTGGACGACTTGTGTTAACCAGCTCGATAAACCCTCTGCCTTATTCCAAGGGCAGCGGACCAGTGTGACAGCTTTCTGTATCCCAAGCTCTCTCCCAGTGTACTGGAAAAATTGGGTCACCCCCGTGGCCTCGAAGATGAGTGCGAGGTTTTATTGAGTGATGGAGGTGGCTCTCAGCAAGATAGACGGGGAACCGGAAGAGCAGGATGGAGTGGGAAGATGGTCTTCCCCAGGAGTCAGGCTGCCCAGTGGCCAGACCCTTCTCTGGCTGCCCCCAGCTGAATTCCCCTTAGCATCCAGACATCCCTCCTCTCTTCCTTTGCTGCGTCATTCATCTTTCCGCCGTCACTGGTCTGCCAGTCTGCTGGTGTCTGCTGGTCTGTTCCTCTGCTTTTCTTGACCACGTTCAGCCACTGTGTGTGCCCATTAAGATCTCAGGTTTCTGTGGGCACAGGATCAGGGGCATGGCAGGCCAGAGTAGTCTTGGAAAATGTCACATTTGGGCATGAAAACAGGAGTGTCTGTTCTCACTTAGGTCTGTGGGCACAGGTGTGAGGGTGGAGTCCTCTCCAGGGACCCTGCCTTTTCTAATCAGCACCTCCCTGCCACCTCCCATTATCAGTACAGGCACATAATGTGTAATGTTCAAAGCGGAGAAACTGGAATATCCTTACCTTAAATGTTCATCATTTCTTTGTGTAAGGAACATCACACTCTTCTAGTTATTTTGAAATATACAATAAATTGTTAACTATCGTCACCCTATGGTCCTACTAAACATTAGGTGTTATTCCTTTTATCTAACTGTATTTTTGAACCCACTAACCAACTCTTCTTTATTCCTCCCATCCCCCTCCACTACACTTCTCAGCCTCTGGTAACCATCATTCCACCATTATGAAATCCATTTTTTCACTTCCATATGTGAGTGAGAATGTACACTATTTTTATTTTGTCATCACAACTCTTTAAGACACTATAGTTTTTATTTGTTTGTCTGGGACAGAGTGTCATGTTTTTTAAATGGCAGGGAAGTACATCTATAGGATATCAAGGTCCCAAATGATGTTTTAAATGTCGAAAGACAATACCATAGGTTATGTGATTTTCAATTTTCTTATAACTTTGTGATTTATTCCAGCCTTGAGGACTGGAGTTGGGGATTGAGCAGGCTCCAAAATGAGGCTGAAAAACAGAGATGGCATGAGCCGAGTCACAGACTGAATTAGAGAGCCACATGATTTGGCAGTGAGCTGTCACCAGCATCCTATATTTGAAGGCTTTATACTTTAAAAAGTTGAAAGCCCATCCCTTTAACAGTATCTTCGTCAGTATTTATTCTGCAAAATGCTCCCCCAAAACTACAACATAAGAATATTCTGAAATTACTCTGAATGGTAGTCTGAATCGTGTTCATCTTAAGTCATCTTTGGCTTTTTATGATCACAGTTTCCTGATTCTTGCTAATGTTATTGTACGTAAAGTTTTCCTGGTCCTCTGTCACTGGTTTTTATAGGAGCAAATGAGTACATATTCAATGTGCCCAGAAAGCATTTATTGAAAGATGAGTAGCAAGCACTGTACCAGATAATGATAAGGAACGTAGTAAAAAAATTTAACATTTTAAAACACAATTTACCTTGTATTATCTTGAGTAGTCTTAGAAACAGCCCTGTGAATGAGGACCCTAACTCCCTAAGGTCACAGTAGTCACACGGCAGAGCCCTGAACGCAGATGGAGACCTGTGCCATTGTCTCCTCGAGCCCTTAAAGTGAGAAAGGAAATGTGAAGTGCCTTCGTGCCTTTACTTTGGGTGCCAGGCCCTGAGGCGAACACATTACCTATAACCACAGCATTTGGCCCCCAGGACAAGTCGACGATTCGATGTTGTTATCCTCATGTGCACACTGAGGACTCAGGGGTCCTGCCTGCCCAGATCTGCCTGCAAAATCTACACTGGATCTGCTTGTCTGCCTAGGAATCCCAAACTCTACTAGACCATTGTGGCCATCTCCCAGATCACCCAACCACACGAGCAGCTTCTGCTTTCACATTCATTCATTCATTCATTCAGTATGAAGGAATCTGCTTTCACACTCATTCATTCATTCCTTAGGTATGCGTGCTCAGCCTCCTGAAGCAGGAGGTCTCTATGCCCCGTCGGTCCAGGAGGTCTCTGTGAGCCACCCAGGGGCTGCCCCACCTCTCTCCCTAGCTCTGGTTCTGACCTATCATATTGCCACCCAGACATCGAGCCGGTGTGCACAGGCTGTGGTTTTAAGGAAGTTTATTTTTATCCTGGCATTCTATCAAGTTGTCATTCCTGCAAGCAAATAGAACTGTCCAGTTGTCTATTTGGAGAATTACATTCAGGGCCCTTGAATTCATGGATTCCTTGGTTTCTGCATACACTTTTTATCTCTAAACACCATTCTGGCCAAGAACAGAGGCCCCTGACACCATATACTAATGAACATAATTAAAGCCTGTCTGAAGGAGAGCAAACCAGGGTGCTCAGCAGCAGTCTTCATGGGAGCAGCCATAGGAGCATCACTGTCTGTTCCCTGCTGACAAAGACCTCAGCCAGGCAAAGCCCTGGCCGTCAACACAACACACCACAAGGGCGAGGATCCCAGGGGACGCAAAAGATCATGACATTTAATTGCACAGTGATTGTAACCATATGAGATTTTAAACCATAGCACAATATGAAAGCAATTGATATCTGAATTAAAACACTGAACGTTTACTTGTTAATATTTCAAGCTCCAAAATCTGGTTTATTAGTGAAGGAGATACAGCCAGGGAAAATATGAAGCTGTGTCTTTAATAAGTACCTTAACTTCTAAGTATATAATGAAATACATGCAGGAGATTTAAGAACTAGTGTTAAAACCCTTCATGAGATGACTCACACAATGCAGAAAACCTTCTTTTCACATGATTGAAATATGGAGTGAGATCACCATGCAGCAAAGTGCCATCTTCCCAGCTGCACTACGTTGATGTGCTTCACTGCCTGCATTTTCCTCATAACATGAATCACCCAGTAGAGGCAGCCATGTAATTTATTGGAGAATAATGCAGCACTTGTTTAAATATTCTGAACAGTTGTGCAGACAATTTAAGAAATGTTTTCAACCTGTCTAGTTGAGTCTACCACCAGCATTCCGGAAGGTTCCATCATTTCACAAGTCCTACTGTTTGCCCTTCATTGAGACATTCCTTTGAACTCAGTAAAAACAATTCCTTGCACTTGGAGAGTCTTTTATAGTTTATAAATCTTTATCACTGGGGCATCTCTTTCTGTACGCGCTAATTGGTGATTTATGGCAAATTCCTTCTTTACCCTATGAAAACCAAGAAGCAAAGAGGGTCATATTCACAATGGAACCTCTTGCCTGGCAAGATGCCTCACATATTTTAAGCTTTAATCACATATTTGGGGATGGTAGATGCATGGTGAAATGGTTGGATGGATGGATGGATGGATGAATGGATGGATGGATGGATGGATAAATAGATGGACAGATGGACGGATGGACAAGCTAACAAGCATCCTAAACATTCTTAATTTAAAAATAAGAATTCAGACTTGGAGAGATTCATGGAAGGTGGGATTGAGAAGGATACATTATGAAATATTAAGTTTAGGTTTTTTAACTTTTCATAGTTTTCTGCAGTGTCTGAATTAAGCATATTTTACATTTTAATTTAGAAAATATAATTTTGTTAAATAGATAATATATAAATAAAACAAATAAAGTATAAGAGATGGAATTAATTTGAACCAAGTCTAGAACATGAGTCTCCTTACTCCTCACTCTATTATATGCTATCATATTGCTAAGTAGGCATTTCCTTGTAAATTATATCTGTTGTTTTCACCTTAAATCTCTCAGTGATATTTTTATTGTAGATGAATGGACAATATGATGTAATCCTAATGACCTTTTAAAAAATTTCTTTAGGACATCTGTAAAGCCCTGTGGTGCCATCGTATTGGAAGGAAATGTGAGACTAAATTTATGCCAGCAGCAGAAGGCACTATTTGTGGGCATGACATGGTAAGAAGCTAACTATAGGTATAGCATCGTCTTCAGATGCTAGTCTTTCAACCCATGCATCTTTACTCCTCTTGCATAGGTATTTTTAAAACATGTATTTCTCATATACATATGCATACCCATGCTCCTATCAAACACTGTGTTTATTTTATATTGATAATGTGAAGAGGAATCCTTTTCTCACTTTTGTGAAAATAAAATTGATGAGCTACCTGGAATTCATAGACACAGAGATCAGACAATAGATGATGACAGATTCAGTCTATTGAAGGGAAACGTTAAGCCATTGATGACCATTTATCATGAAAAGGAACAGCATTAAACAGTGCTGTGAAAGTCACAGAACATCAGTTTGAAGACCCTGGAGCACATCATTTTCACCTATTGTTGCCCCTGTGAGAAGAGAGGGCGCTATAGTAGAGAAAAGAAGAAGTATACAAGATGTTGCAGCAATGTGGATGCAGTTGGAGGCCGTTCATTACCCTAGGCAAACTAATGCGGGAACAGTAAACCAAATACTGCATGTTGCTACTTATAAGCAGGAGCTAAACACTGAGTACACGTGGACACAAAGATGGGAACCATATGCCCCAGGGACTACTTGAGGGGGGATGGTGGGAGGGGGCAAGAGTTGAAAAAGTATCCCATATTATACTCGCTGCACGGGTGATGAAGTTATTCAAGCGCCAAACTTTAGTGACATGTAACCTCCCCATGTAACAAATCTGTACATGTACCCCTGAACCTAAAATAAAAGTCGGAAAAAAAAAGAAATATACAGGATAACAAGTTTATTACTAAATGGTAAAGAATGACAATTTCATTATTAAAACTTTAAAAGATTATCATAATACTCCATAATAATATTTTAATTCTTTTGATTTAACTTGTAATTGCATTTTTTAAATGTAAAAGACTATTGATGAAGAAAGAAAGATCCTGGACCCAAATTATCACTATAAGTATTTTTGCTTTTTATGTATCTGAGGTTTTTAGTGGCATTAGTGAATATGAAATGATATTTAGGCATTGATCTAGTACAGTATTTGAACATGCCTAAATACCATTGTTCTATTATGTTTAAATACCAAAGAAAACACATCACATCTTACACATATTCAAATGTGACTACAGGCAGAAAGGTTTTAAAATGTTGACAACAACGCTAACACGTGTTTTCAGGTTAAATTATTGCAGTGCCAACTGAAGAAATGAACAGAAATAAGATAAACTTATTGAGAATAGCCCCCTGCCACCATTCATTCTGGGCACATTGCTAATATGCTTTTTTTTCAGTTCCTCAAAGGGCATGAGATTGATCATTGAATTCTTCTAATTCATTGAATTCTGCTAGTGATCCAGTGATACAGTTGATTTAATCCATAATACGTAATGTAATAGCAATGCTTTCAGTTTCTTGAAAGAAAATGAGTATAATGAGATATGGCGTGGAAGTTCTAATTGTCAAAGGACATCAGGTAATTTACTTGAATGTTATGCTGCAGATAATCATGACTTTTCTTCTGTCATTGATTAAAATGGATTCCTCAGGTGGTCATTTGAAAAATTATGCCTATTTCTTAAAAGACCAACAGCCTTTTTGACGTTGCCCTTGAGCTATTGCCTGCACGAAACAGGAGGTGGTTCTCCAGGCATCCTGCTGTGTTTGTGGTCAGGTGCTACTTTTTCCCAGGTAATGTAGTTGTGATGCTCTTTCAAAATAACCTGTATGTTCTGGTTACATTTTATTTATCTCAAAAGCACCATTAAATTAATTTCCATTGATATTTGACATTATTTTCCCTTGTATTTCAAATATAGCTTTTTCCTTTTTACTGAGAAAAAAAAAAAAAGGCTATATTGACATAGAGTAGGTTCCTACAAATTACACAGCTGAACCATGGTCCAAAGCAATAAAGTGTTCTGTCCAGGGTACTCGGTTGTTCAGTGGCCAATGTGGGACTCTGTAAGTCAAAGCAAATAACTGAGGCAAATCTCAATGAATGTAGAGGTTTACTTTTCCAAAGTTGAGGATGTGCTCTAGGAGGAGGTGGGACAAAAATCACAGGGGCACCTGTGACCCCTGCTCTTTCCAAAGAGGACTTTGATGACTTCAATATTTAAAGAGGAAAGAGGCCAGGCCTGGTGGCTCACACCTGTAATCCCAGCACTTTGAGAAGCTGAGACGGGCGGATCATGAGGTAAACAGATCGAGACCATCCTGGCCAACATGGTGAAACACTGTCTCTACTAAAAGTACAAAAAATAGCTGGGCCCGGTGGCAGGTGCCTGTAGTCCCAGTTACTCGGGAGGCTGAGGCAGGAGAATCACTTGAAGCCAGAGATGGAGGTTGCAGTGAGCCAAGATCGTGCCACTGCAATCCAGCTTGGGCAACAGAAGGAGAGTTGGTCTCAAAAAACAAAAACAAAAACAAAAGCAAAAACAAGAAAAAACAAAAACAAAGGAAAGAGAAGCAAGGAAAGCAGGAAAGAAGAAAAGAGGGGAGAGTAGGCAAATGAGGCCAGCAGGTACATTCTTTTGAAGCTTCAGTCAACACTCACTGAATCCACATTTTACATGTGGGTGGAGATTGAGGATTTGTGAGGATAAAGAAAACAGAGTCAAGGAAGCAGGCAAATATGCATTTGTCTGGGGTGGGTGGAGAGGTGAGTTTTAGTCTTGTCTTTGTCCTGTATCTGTGAAGATAATTAATTCACATGATCATGGTGAAATTAATTCATTAATTCATATGGTCATGGTGAAATTAATTCATTAATTCATATGGTCATGGTGAAATTCAACAGAGCTCTGTTTTGGGGTAAAGATTTGGAGGCCCACAAAGAATTTCCTTGTGAGTAATTTGTGAGGGAGGCCGCCCATGGAGACACGTGGCCTTCCATCTTCGCAGCTCCCTAGAAACAAAATGGGAGGTGGTTTTTGCACGACACAGTTCTCAAGCTTAACTTTTCCTTTTGGTATAGTGAGTGTGAAGTTCCGAGATTTTATTTTCCTTTCATACATTGTATTTTCTCAGGCTGCTAACAAAGACATACTTGAGGCTGGATAATTTATAAAGGAAAGAGGTTTATGGACTCACAATTCTACATGACTGGGGAGGCCTCACAATCATGGTAGAAGGCAAAGGAGAAGCAAAGTTATATCTTACATGGCGGCAGGCGGGAGGGAGCTTGTGTAGGGGAACTCTCATGTATAAAACTATCAGATCTCATGAGACTTATTCGCTATCATGAGACCACCATGGGAAGGACCCACCCCCATGATTCAATTACCTCCTACCGGGTCCCTCCCATGATGCATGGGAATTGTAGCTACAAGTCAAGATGAGATTTGGGTAGGGACACAGCCAAACCATGTTAGACATCCAAGTCTCACGTAAACAGTCCCTTTTGATATTAGTCGTGTGTCTGTGTGTCATTGTCATTGGTTTGCATGTGCCCCTGTGGTTTATCAGTTTAGATGTGTGTGTGGCCAGCGGTCAGTATCCCAATGTTGTTCTTCTTGATGGGACCCCATCTCCTCTCTCTGCTACTAAGGATGCTGCTGAGGCTCCACAGTGGTTGTATGAGGTGGTAACATAGACTGATATTTATTTCATTTTTAATGCCAAATGCTAAACTTAGTGCATTGTGTATATTTCATCCTCAAAGCAGCCCTACAGGTAGCCTAGTGCAGTCCCCACTGGACATTCTAGAGCTCTTTTGGGAAAGGCCCTGGGTTCCTCTGTGATCACCCCAGGAGAAATCCAGGGCAAGGGGCAGGGGCCACAGTTGAGATGCATGCCTGAAGGATTCTAGCTCTTCGGTCACTGAGGACCCCTCTTGTGAAATCAAACCAGCTCTCACTATGTGATTCCATCAGGTCCAGTGCTAGGCACTTGGCCTAGTCCTTACATTGAACCCTCCCTCTGAACTCATTCTGGTAGTTTCTATCATCCCTAATTTCAGAAGAGGACACGGGGCTCAGAGCACATGGGTGCCTTCCCCAGGTCACACAGCTCGCAGAGCTCATCTGTGATGCCCGTTTGATGACTCAGTGCTGTTTTTTCTGCTTCGATATACTGCTCCCCTGCATCTGCTGCGTTTAAGTGTGACGTGCTTATTTTGTGAGCAGCAATCGCCACAGGCATAGGCACTTTGTTGTGGCATCTTCCTCTCTAAGATAAAGCCTTTTTCATAAGTCACAGTATCTGTCAATAAGACACAAAACTGTGATAAAGTCAGTCCTAAGAAACCTAATTGGTATTTCAGTGGAAATCTATATGTATATTTAACATAGCATTCTTAATCTTGACCTGATGGCTTCACCCATCTATTATCTGCCTAAAATTAGATCTAATATTGTGTGTGTGTGTGTCTACATGCACCTATATTTCCCACAACCCCCTTAGCAGAAGATATAGTGCTTTCTCATCAGATTCTCAAAGTTTTTTTGTTTTAATACTTTTTAAAATTAGGAAAATCATTTAAGTATACTCTAACAGAAATAGCAAAAGATGTAAAAACCGAAGTTACTTTTGCATCGACTTAATACATGCATATTTTGCTATTTCCTTTCTCATTACTTTTGATTACAAAAACTGCAATTAATTTTGCATCAGCCTAATACAAGGAATTGCAAAAGTCATTATCACAGCAAAAAACTGGAATACTGCAAATGACCATCGATAGAGGACTAGTTGGATAAACACCCTGTGATTCCACAGGGTATCTGTAAAAATGTGATGAGGGTCGTGTCTATGTACTTCTGTGGAATGATGTACAGAACAAATTAAGTGGAAAAGTAGGATGGAAAAACATCTGAGTAATATGCTGTCATTTATCAAAGAAAAGTAAATACTAATCAATAGCTATTTGCTTACATTAAAAAGAATAAACCCTAAATGCTGAAAAGCTTGTAATTATTTTAGATAACTTAAAATGCTATTAAATAATCCCTAAACATCAAAGGCAGAATGAAACATTTTGACCTAATGTATCAAGTTGTTGGCTTAACCAGAATCCTAACAGAGGAATTTTTTCAAGAGACTTTAAACTCCAGTAATTAGTCTGTGCATTCCAAATGGGATAGATTCAGTGGAGAAAAAAATGCTACAAATAATTTTAAACTGTTTTCAGTAATCACGTTATTGTTGATGGATTTATTTTGCTAGGATAAAGGAAGTACTAAATGTGCTTATGTTGTTAAGAATCAAGATTTTTAATATATAAAAGAGATACATATATAAAATCAAAGAAGTTAAGTACCATTTATAGTCATAAATTTAAAATTAATACATTTCTAAGAACTAATGAAGTATTTTTTCTTTAAAATTAAAATTTTTAAAGATTAAATTAAAATGTAAAGGAAAAATTAAAATTAAAATTTTTAAAGAGGCTACAACCTCTTAATCTAGTTTTCTCAATAAAAGGAGCCAGAACTTCTTATGTAAATGGATGATTCCAGGCCTATAACAAGTGTAAAAAGTGCAGTAGAAGTTCCTCTTCAAAGAGACTTCTCTCCCCGTCTAATTAGGAATAAATAGTAACTTCCCTTAGAAGCACAATTTATTCAAAGACCCGCGCTAACATTCTTAGATATCTGCTAGCCGTAATAAAGAAATCAATGTACTCTGTGTTCTTAGCTCCCACATTTTAGCCTAAATATTTGCCCTCTCATGCTTATACTGGTCCAAGCAAGCATTAGGCCATAGCCTGTTCCTCTTCCTTATTTGAAGGTGCTTTTACCTTTCTCAGCATTCCACAGTTACTTCCTCCTTCCTTTGTTCTCCTCTGCCTTTGCCTCTTTTAAGAAGTTCTAAGGTGCTAACCAATTGGGACAAATAGAGAATGTGAGATCCCATTCCAGCCAATGGAAACCAGACACTGCAGTAGGGTGGATGTGTCAGGTTATAAATGACCCTGTATCCTTTGTTCGGTGTACTCTGGTGGCAAAACTGCTGGCAAGTGTACCCTTTCTGCAGAAAGTAAACTAGCCTTGCTAAGAGATCCTTTGTCTCGGTGAGTGTTGACTTTTTTTAACACCAAGCACCCGTTCCCCACACAAGGAATGTACAAGATGAGCCTGGGATACCTCACTGAGTCAGAAAGCTAGAAGCCTTCCAAAGATGTCTGGCTCCTGTCAAGAGGAAGCTCAAGCAACATTTCCAAAAGAAACATATGACATTAGCATATTTTTCTTTATCATTTAGAGAAAAGCATCATGGTTTTCCTGTACAATCTCAAACTCAGGGTACCAAGGTATTTGATGAAGGTTGCTTTTTCTTAAAAGAAGTAATCCAGACAATCATGAAAAAGAAAAGATTTAGAATATCATTAGTCTTGCAACACTCAAAGATGTAAAGGATCTAGGAAATGATTGTTAATGGCTGCTAAAAGTATTAGTTGGGAAGCTGGGGACCTTTGCCAGTCAGCCTATATTCCCTGAATACTGAAGCATCCTAACACCAACGCTCGAGGCCTTACCAGGCATTCTGTGTGCATATACATAAAGCCTCAATGGCTCAGTCTTGCCAAAAATCCAACTCTGAACCTTACCAACGCCTTGGATCCAATTGCCTGATTGCAGCAGATCTAGGGAACCCAAGACGCAGCCAGCAAGATCAAGAGTATGGGAAACTCCCAACAAACAGATCCATTCCTTTATCACAGGAATTCAGGAAAAAGAAAACATCAAGGGAGAGTTCGAATGTGGAGAGAGACATGAGAAGCATGTCGGCTGAATGCAATAAATGAACTGTGTTTTGATTGTGATTCTATGTTAACTGAAAGAAAAATAAAAAAAACACCAAATTGGAATTTTGAACACTTACTAGACATTTGATGATATTAAGGACTGATTGTAGGTTTCTAGGTATGACAATGGTGTTGTGGTTATGTTTTTTAATGTTCTTAATTTGGGGAACCCTTCGTGAAAGAGCTTTGAAGAAATGGTTTCAAGTCTGGGAGTCAGTGTTGGGAGAGAGAAAGTGGACGGGCATTTAGGTGAAATGAGACCGGACATGAGTTAATAAATGTTGAGGCAGGACTGCAGATTTCAAGGACTCCTGTGCTATTTCCTCTACTTGTGTGTATCTGTAAATCTTTCATTAAAAAATAAGCTTTTTACAAAAACAGAAGAGTGAAAGCTATTACCATGCCAGTACCCCTTTCTGAGTCTGTGAACTTTGCCAAGTAACAACAGCAAAGTAAATCAACAACGATGTTATGATGTACATTGAGTTTGCTCACAGATTCCTGGTAAAAAACAGTGGTTCTTTGATAAACATCCTGCTTTCGAGACAGCACTCCTGTCTTCCACTAACCTGACCTCATTCTGGGGCTTCAAATCCTGTTCATCTTCGAACCAAGACAGATTTTCCCAGAAATATTTTCAGAGTTATTTAACCTATTGAAATTCTGTTTTCATGTTTCATGTCTCCTGCATTAGAAAGCTATGACCAGACGGTTTTAAGAAAGGGAAAAAAATAAACAACAATGACAAGTAGTACACACCTGGCAGCTCCTTCCTCTCTGCACAACCAGTGCAACCTCCCTCCTGTCCCCACGCCTGTTGGAGGCTGTCTAAGAGTAGGAGCCTATTCCCGGCAATGGGCTTCTCCTTGAGCCTAAGACAGTGGACTTTGTTCTACACCTGGGGCGAGGGCAGGTAGGGATGGAAGAGATGATGTTGTTTTGCTTAAAGAAAAAAATTGACAAATTGAATGGATGAGGCTTTACTCCTCAGAATTTCTTGTTTTTAAATTGAATTGTTCTTACTTAAATAGCATTAAATGGAGCCATTTGAACTGCCATAGTATGTGGCAACACTGGTCAAATATCAGTGTCTTGATATGTGTTACCCTAATATATCATTTAATAATAGAAGTATTACTTTCCTCCTATGGAAGTAGCCTTTCTTTTTTTTCCTCTCTCTCTCTCTCAGTACAAATCTAGTGGCTCTAAACTTGGAGGTAAAAAGGGACTTGACTTCAGGTCTCCCCAGCCCACAGGCCAAGTTCTTCTTACTCCACCGGGGCCAGGACAAGGGACAAACATCTTCCTTCTTCCTCCCAACAGACAGTCTGGACCTTTAAGATCTTAGAAGTCCACACCAAACCACCCAGGGAACCACCACTGTTGGACACCATGTTAAATAGTGCATAGCGCTGATATGCGGTGCAGTGAATTTGCTACGTGGAATTTAGCATGAATTAAAACGAATGAGCACTTCTCTGGAGAAAGGGGAACAGATAGCATCTCCAGCCTTCGTGGGGAGAGATGAAATTCCACAAGGATTGCTTCATCGCCCTGGAAGCTGCGTGACCTCTAACGTGGCATCGGTTAATCGTCCCAAGGCTCTGAGCCCAGGTGCTTTGGGGTGAAAGCACAGAGCACTGGCCTGAAATGACAAGGTGTTGAGCCATGCGGAGCCCCCAGCTGTGCTTTCCTACCTGAGACTCTCTCTGTTCTGAACATGAGATGTGAAAAGCACCTTGTTTTCAGGACAGGTCAGAGTTCGCTGACTTGGGAGTTAAACAGTGAGACTGAGTATTCAGATAACACTCCTTCATTAAATGTGTTAAGTTTCCAGGAAAGCAGACATTTGAAAATGATTTTTCTATTCATCTTCCCTGTATATAAATTTATAGGAGGATGCTAGGTTTGGAAAGGAAAAAAACAACATTGAATGTACTGTATTTATATTAGGTGCTACTTGAGGGTAGGGAGGCTAACATCTGCATAGTTTGCAAAATTTCCCACTACTCAGCCTTATAGCAGTGGTGAGATGAACCCATCTACCTATCTGTCTGAGTCAAGTCAACTTATTTATGTTGAAAATTTTAGTGGTGCCGGGGAGGACAGTGTGTGAAATATGGTGATGAAGGCCCCAAGCCCACCCATGGCCACTGGTCAGACTGGTCTTCTTGGTCCCCATGCTCCAGGACCTGCGGAGGGGGAGTGTCTCATCGGAGTCGCCTCTGCACCAACCCCAAGTAAGTATGCCTTGACCTCCTTCCGCACAAACGACAATTTCCATGCCATCAACCCTCCAAGCAGTATGCCTGTGTCTCAGCTCTCTCTCTCTTTTTTTTTTTTTTTGAGATGGAGTCTTGCTCTGTCGTCCTAGCTAGAGTACAGTGGTGTGATCTTGGCTCACAGCAACCTCTGCCTCCTGGGTTCAAGCTATTCTCCTGCCTCAGCCTCCCGAGTAGCTGGGACTACAGGTGCCACCACCTGCCCTGCTAATTTTTGTATTTTTAGTAGAGACATGATTTTACCATGTTGGTCAGTCTGGTCTCGAACTCCTGACCTCAGGTAATCCACCCGCCTTGACTTCCCAAAGTGCTGGGATCATGGGCATGAGCCATCACGCCTGGTCTCAGCTCTTAATAGTAAGTCTGTGCTATGCATATGATTGTAAGAAGCACTGAGTAGGAAAGGTATTTCACTCAAGCATTTCTTAATTGCCTCTCTGTGCTATAACTTAAGATGCTTCTAACTACCTGACCACAGCAAAAAATAACAGCACCAACAGTAACATTCAGGAATTGGATTTTAACCACATTTACTTGACATACCAAGGATCTGATTAAAACAAATAAGTCGTAAGAAAAATGTATAGAACACAAATAAATAAGATCAATAAGAACAATTTTTGTATGCAGAAAAAAACAAATTTTTAGTTTTCCATCAAATATATTTCCCTTCACAGCAAGTGGTTTAATTTCCAGCTTCTCTAAGAAGTAAGAATGAACGTGAGAAGCATCACCAATGTGGGGAAGTAAAGAGGCTTTGATTTTTTATTTTTTAAATTTAACTTTCATTTTAAATTCAGGGATAGAGTACAGGTTTGTTACATAGGTAAACTTGTGTCATGGGTGTGTGTTGTGCAGATTATTTCATTGCCCAGGGATTAAACCTAGTATTCATTAGTTATTTTTTGTAGTCCTCTTCTTCCTCCCACCCTCCACCTTCCAACAGGCCTCAGCGTGTGTTGTTCCGCTTTATATGTCCTTGTGTTCTCATCATTCAGCTCTGCCTTATAAGTGAGAACATGTAGTATTTGGTTTTCTGTCCCTGCATTCGTTTATTAAGGGTAATAGCCTCCAGGCTCCATCCACGTTCCTGCAAACAACATGATCTCTTCCTTTTTTATGGCTGCATAGTATTCCATGGTGTATATGTACCACATTTTCATTATCTGGTCTTGTAAAGGATTCACTCAATGGAAAAGGGAGCACAACCTTACCATTCGTGTGCAAGAATGTGTTCTTGACCACTTGGAAATCCACTTTTCCAGCTGGGCGCAGTGGATCCCACCTGTAATCCCAGCTGTTTGGGAGGCTGAAGCAGGTGGATCATGGAGTCAAGAGATCGAGACCATCCTGGCCAACATGGTGAAATCTTGTCTCCACTAAAAATACAAAAATTAGCTGGGCGTGGTGGCACATGCCTGTAGTCCCAGCTACTCGAGAGGCTGAGGCAGGAGAATCACTTGAACCCAGGAGGTGGAGGTTGCAGTGAGCCGAGATTGTGCCACTGCACTCCAGCCTGGGCAACAGAGTGAGGGTGTCTCAAAAAAAAAAAAGAAATCCACTTTCCCTAAGTACCCGCTCTAACACTCTTAGCTTCATCTCTCCAGTAAGCCTAATTTGAAATAATGTAGGTAGCTACTCAAATATGAAAATTCTGACTTCAAAATACACATTCTAGGCCGTCGCATGGAGGGAAGTTTTGCGAGGGCTCCACTCGCACTCTGAAGCTCTGCAACAGTCAGAAATGTCCCCGGGACAGTGTTGACTTCCGCGCCGCTCAGTGTGCCGAGCACAACAGCAGACGATTCAGAGGGCGACACTACAAGTGGAAGCCTTACACTCAGGTGGAAGGTAAATCTCAAACTGCTTTCGGGTAATAAGCCTTGTGCTTTACCACCTTTACTTTCTAAAGAAGTATATGATTGACAGTGTGGTGCACAAATAAACCAGATGTCGCTCTGGGAGGTGAGGGTCACATGTTCTCTTCTGGAGGTTAGTTTTATTTTGCCAACCCCACTGTCATGACCTCTTATCTAAACTTGACCAGCTATGAGGTCAGAAATCAACACACCACATAGAAAGGGTGTGCATAGTACAATGAAACTCATCAAAGAAGTGATTAAAAAAATACAAGATAGCTCCTGTGTGGAAATTGAATCTGTATGTTTTTGAATTAAGAATTACAGTAGTTGATGAATTAAGAATTACAGTAGTTGTTGCTATAAGCCAGTTACCCATTGAATACTTATAATTGTCAAAGAATGAAAGAGAAATTTCAGTATATTTTAGAAAATGGAGTAATTTTGAAGCATACTATGTTCAGAAAGTATTGATCTATAACTATAAACCAAGAAGTTTATTTGTGGCATGTATAAGACTTTACTCCCCACTGGGAAAGAAATAAGTGTGTTTCCGTGATTAAAATAACTTAAGGTCAGTAGCTCAAGTGGCATAATTAAGGAGAAATTCAAAGAAAACCTAATCATCTTATTGCTTGAAACTGGGAACATTGCCTGAAAAAATGACAGAAGCCCTTTGGACATAGACAAGTGGGATGTCCCATCTGACATTCACGTTCATCATCTCAGTGTATACAGTGTTTTCACAGTGTCAGGTTCATGCAGTTAGAAAATTCTGAAAGGAAATTACAAGCAATTTCCCCGAAGCACGTTTAGTTGTCCCTTTACTCCTAAATCTGTACAAATGAAGCCAGTGTGATACAGGCCGCTAGGGAGAGAGAAAGGTAGAATGAACTTTGAAATCATGATTCAAACACGTGCGTGCGTTCCTCCTGACTGCCAATCTTTAGTGAATAAACTCATTCATCATGGAAGCACACACTAAATTTGATTCTTAGAATTATTCAGTTGTGCCTCTTGTCTTGAATGATAAGGAAAATACTTGTAGATGAATCTCAGGCCTATAAATATTTCTAAGACAGACAAAATGTTCATCATTAATTGTCTCCTTTTTTACTAAGAAGAGAACAAAAGAGGCAAAATGGTTTCAAAAAAAAGTTCATATTAAATATAAACCAAAAAACCTTCAAATGGATTATTTAGGAAGGAAGTAAACTTCCTATTTCTCTTGGTACCAATATTTTAAAACAATATATTTGTAGAAAACATTGTTCTCAAGAGATTTCATCTAAGTTATTCTTTTTATTTGTTTAATTTTTCATGTATTTTACCAAATGCATTAAGAAATTCAGTGATGTTTTTGATTCTTTTATTACATTTTATCTGTAAGAATTTTGTGTATTACTACAAAATGGTAGTTTCTTTTTTTTGCATGTCTACAAGATAGTAGTTAATGATACTAGTGAAACAGTAAAGCATTAATGTTGTAGCCAACAAATATTTATTGAATGCCTACTATGTGCCAAACACTGTATAAAAATCAAAGGTCTTAAAGGACACTATAGAGTAAAACTTAATAGTGAAGCAATAAATAAATTTAAAGAAACAAAACAAGACATAATGAGCCAACCTTTAAAAATGCCATTGTAATGTATTATTGTGTGGGAATTATTTTATGGGGGAAGAAAGAAAGTCTATCTAAAATTCAGAGCAAAAATGATCAGAGCTTAAGTATTTTTCTTATTTGTGTTTGTGTGTGTATTTCTTTTTAAGATCAGGACTTATGCAAACTCTACTGTATCGCAGAAGGATTTGATTTCTTCTTTTCTTTGTCAAATAAAGTCAAAGATGGGACTCCATGCTCGGAGGATAGCCGTAATGTTTGTATAGATGGGATATGTGAGGTAATCATGATCCTTCATTCATTCAACAAATGGTTCCAGACAGTCTGCTTTGTGTCAGGCATCCCGTAGAGGCTAGAAAGACCAGACATATAAGATAAGCCTTTCCCTCTAAGTCACAGCCCAGTGGGGAGAAAGCCAGAAGAACACATTGATGACACGCTGCTTTGCAGCAGTGGAAGTGTGTGCAGAGCATAACGAGAGGGAGGGGCCCATTCTGTCTTAGATGGGGGTCTGGGACATTTGTTGGGCTCCTAGGAGAAGGCAACATCCACATCCAAGCTAGATCTGAAAGGATGAGTTGGAAGAGGGATGTCAGGAAAATAGAAAGGGGACGTGGTGGTGCCAGATGCATGGGTTGCTAGCAGCTGATTCAGTCATCAGAATGCCCAGAGGGAAAGTGGGGTCTGGGGGAAGCTGTGGGAAGGGTTGGGATGAGAAGAGAGTCTTCAAGGCCATCTCCAAGGCTGGATGGGGATCCTGTGTCCATGTACATAGAGCAGGTATTGAGTCTGGGAACAGTGGAGCCACAGGATTTGGTTGCAGTTTGTGGGCAGTAGTGTGGAGAGTCAGTGAAGCAGGGCTGGGTGAGAGCCTGGGCCACTTTGCAGCTCGGACAGAGGCCTCAGCAACATACAGCAGCTACACATTCGCTGAGGAGGGTGAGCGGACAGGGATGCAGGAGACAAGCTGGAGAAGTGTCGGTGGCTAAATGAACATAAGTGACTGATGTTACCCTTACCTTGACTGGCAGAGGGAAGGGGTGGAAAAAATGTTATTATAAACCAAGCAAAGGTGTTAGCAGATCAAACACATTGCATGTAGACAATGGGGTTTCAAATGAAGAAGTTATTCAATCTGCATATCTTGTGGAGTCCAAAAACATGTTTTCTAGTTCTCACTTCCCCTAAATTATCGACCATGGTAAAGTTCAGTCATCTACTGAGATCCTTAGTGTAATCATTTTTAATACATGAGGGTTAGGCTGGATGATTCCATTAAGATCTCTTTCATTGTACCTCAGCTGTACAGTCCTCAATTTTGTCTAATTGTTAATTGATGTGTTCATTATTTTATTGTGTTTAGGATTCTTAATGATATAGTGTCATAATCCCTTATTTGTAACTCTGAAATCCAAAAAGCTGTGAAAATGGCGGGAGTACCTGAATTTGTTTGGTGGCAAAGCCTTTCCTGAACTGATATGAGACTATTGATTGGTTTTATTTATCTCACTTACCATAAATATGTAGGACTTTACTATAGAAACATTCATGAGTTAATTATGGGATGCCACCTAGGCCCTTGTGGGATTCTCATATGCATTTCATGCATAACATCTATTACCTTTCTGAAATTAAAAAAAAACACTCTAAGTTCTGAAATGCATCTGGCCCTGTGGATTTCAAGCCAAGAATTGTAGTTATTTTGCTTCTGAGTGGATTTTTTTTTTTTGGCATATAGAGCCTATTCTCTTTGTTAGAAAGTGTAATACAAACGAACATCAGAGAAATTTTAAAGAGCTCCTAAAATTCTAAGGAAGTGAATAAACATGCCCTTTATGTAATTACTACTGAGGAGAATTTCTGTGTGTCATCTGCTCCTTCTCTGTCATTGCATGAGACAATTAAAGCCCACAATGGCATATTTTGTTAGAACCTTGTGTAGACACATTGCTTGTCATTGTACTAAGCCCTTTAGGTCAGTCTGAAATTCACCCATCACTCCAACATGACAACCTACAGATTTAATTTAGGGCCACTTGTGTAACAATACTAAAGAGGACAGGTGACGATTCACATTTTAAAAGCTTCCTACATTTTTGAAGGGTGACACTGTAGCCCCGCTGTGCACATATTAGGTATCCAATAAATATTTGTTAACTACCCTACGTTGGTGAAATTTTCAACTCTAGTGGGGAGGAGGTTTCTCGCGTGAGATTGGTGACAGTATTGCTGTGTTGTCCTTTCTTTCATGAATGACATGTGACCTCGTGGGCCCTCCAGAGAGTTGGATGTGACAATGTCCTTGGATCTGATGCTGTTGAAGATGTCTGTGGGGTGTGTAACGGGAATAACTCAGCCTGCACGATTCACAGGGGTCTCTACTCCAAGCACCACCACACCAACCGTGAGTATTTTAGAGCTACCTGCAAGCCTTGGGCAAAGATTGTAACTGAGGCTTCCTAGCAGAGGAGCTTGAGGCGACAGTGAAAATAGCAGGCCTACCTTCCACTGCCTCACTTCCTGCCTCAGCTAGCGCTTGGCTTCTCGAGCCTCTTGCTTTGATTGGAAGTGTTTGCTAAGTTATTTGAAATAAAATTGTTCTTAAGAAGAGTGAACATCACAGGAGCTCTGCTCCAATTAATAAAAAGCAGTCGGGTATAGTTCTAAGGTGACTGGTCACCAGAACACATCTTCCCCCAGTTCCAAATGTGGATTCTCAGGTTTCGTTTACTGAGGACTGAGGTTGCTTAGAGATTCTGCCCTATGGAATGACAAGCTGTATCTTCCCCATTTCCTTTATCTAGAGTATTATCACATGGTCACCATTCCTTCTGGAGCCCGGAGTATCCGCATCTACGAAATGAATGTCTCTACCTCCTACATTTCTGTGTCCAATGCCCTCAGAAGGTACTACTTGAATGGGCACTGGACCGTGGACTGGCCCGGCCGGTACAAATTTTCAGGCACTACTTTCGACTACAGACGGTCCTATAATGAGCCCGAGAACTTAATCGCTGCTGGACCAACCAATGAAACACTGATTGTGGAGGTAAAGTCCAGCCTCTTGGTTTTGGGGCTTAGATTTTGGGGGTGTTCTGGTATTTGTGGAAATTCATGGCTGTTGGCATAATTTTAAGAAGAATGTAAACAGTTATAAAAAAGAGTGATCCATCCGTAGCTGGAATGGGGCAGCAGACTTGTTTTTATCATCATTCACATTTTGGTGTATGATTACATTTGTATTTAAGTGCTCACCTGTGTTCCCATTTGGGGGTTTTAGCAGTAGATGTTTGCAGAAGCCTTCTTCTGTCCTATATGCTCGACGGCTGTGAGAAGTGGCCACTGTTGAGGGAGGGAGGTGGGCTCTGACTTTGCCTGTGTCTGGGGTGGGATCAGCATTTCTGCTGTGTTCTGTGGCAACAGGAGAAGAGAGCCCAGAGGCGAAGCCCCTTGCTGTGTGATGACCTGCCTGTGTCACAGCATTGATCTTGGCTGGCCACAGCTCTGCCGTCACATCAACCCAGTGTCCAGTGGGTGGGTCACCTCCTGAACCGAGCAGTTCTGTTTACTCGTGAATGCGGAGGCTCGCAAAATATAGTCAGATTCTGACAACACCATCTATCACATGCAACTGTGCAGATGGCAGTGGTGGGCAGTGGATGTTCTAACTCCCCACCTTGTTATATTTCTGTGCACAGTTGAAAGAAGGTTCTTGGTTCAAAAGTTGCCCCATCGACCTACACCTTGCTATGGAGGTACAGCCACCTGGATACCCCCACCTATTCCCTGGGGCTGGCCGCCCTATCTCATCCTCTTGTGTCTTCCTGGGAGATGCCTCCCCTGGCAGTCGGGGTGTGGTTTAGGTGAAGCAACTGCTGCATCTGCACAGGTCCTACTTCCCTCTCCTGTCCTGCCCCTGAACTCTTTCATTCTACCCCTTTATAAACATATTTATCTTGAATTCTTTCCTTGATCATGTCTCCCACCATCTAAGGCTTTTAGCTTGAACAATCAGAGAGAAAGAGAGATGCCTCCGAGTTGAAAATAAGTGGGGCTTGTTAGGAAACTGTTCTTAATGGAAGAAGAGTTGCAGAGGATCAGAATGTCAGGGCTGGAGAGTATCTCAATGACCTTGCAGTGCAACCCCCTGTCCTGGGCTTATACCTGTCCCACAACATCAGCACCACTGAGACTGGAGATGTGTCATCAGGCAGAGGATGGAGCATGGGGCCAGGGTACTCAGGGGAGGGTGAGGATCTTGGTCTACATGGGCATCATATCAGGATGCCATGACTCTCAGGTGCAGGCATGGGATTTATGTCAACAGGTTATGGTGAGTTTTCTAGAAAAATCTTCCAATCAAAATTCAAGGATCTAATACATTTATGAGAGGAATGGTGGCTGGTCCATATGATTGGGTTTCAAGCTAGGAAATGTAGAGTCCAAACCCATTCCATGCCCTAAACTATGACTCAGTGATCTCCTTTACTAATAAAACACCTTTTCCTGCGGACTTAACGGGTACCTGCCAGTAGGCAAAAGTCTCCTTCATCTCTCCCAGTAGAAAGTGCTCTAACTTAACTTTGGTCAGGCATGGATCATACCTATTGCTGTTGAAATGTCCTGGGTTATTTGAACTCACCAGGAAGTGTGATGACGCTTTGTAGGTCTCTCTTTCTGATTTACTCAGATGCGGGGATTTGCAGAGGATCCCAAAGAAACACCAAGGGAGATAGTCAAATGCTCTTGTTAGGCTGTATCAGATTATCACATGTACCCCCAATATATGTGTATCTATTATGTAACAATTAAAAAATGATAACCTAAAAATGCTTTTTCTAAGCTGCAAAAGTGTTTGAAGTTTTACATGTAGACATACACTAACTGTACGGAGAAGGGTACAAAGTCTAGACATTTTTTAGATGAGCTTGAATCTAGATGGGAGGGTTATTCTTGTTCAAAAATTTTATGTAAAGTTTGGATGATAGTCTGAATTTATCATCATAATAAACTTTTTGTTGATTGATTGTTATTTTAAGTAGTCTAAAGCACGTCAGCATGTATTTGCTGGTTTTGCATTAATTTGTTTTATTTTTCCCCTTTCTTATTTTGTAGCTGCTGTTTCAGGGAAAGAACCCAGGTGTTGCCTGGGAATACTCCATGCCTCGCTTAGGGGCCGAGAAGCAACCCCCTGCCCAGCCCAGCTACACTTGGGCCATCGTGCGCTCTGAGTGCTCCGTGTCCTGCGGAGGGGGTAGGTCCCTTCTAATGCTGCTCCTGGAGGCAGCACATGAGCCTTCAGCCATGGGGTACATTGCACCGGCCTTTCTTGAGTCCTAATGAGTAGCCCGGGGCTTCTCCCTGCCGGTAGCAGTGACATTCCCAAGGTGGGGAGTGGTGGTCCTGAGTGTCGCTTGTCAGCCTGAGCTGCCTTTTCCAATTTATCTGCTTCAGTGTGTGACTCTGAGGAAGTCAACAGATGCATTGGTTCCTACTTTCCATCTAATTTATGATTTTGTTAATTTAGATGAGTCGAATGAAAGTCACTGTAATTATGAGATACATCATGTTGATGGTGAGAAACAGACACTTGCATGGAAAATACATTGTCCTAAAGTGGGTTTTTTGATCTAACTAATCTTGTTCAAAATGTTTCCTGGAAAGAGCTTTGCCTACAAGTTGTATAGTCAGATTTGCCCAGAAAATAAAAGAATATTTTGAAAGTTGCAATGAAAACATCAAGAAAAAACATGTCAAAAAGAACTGCACGTGTCAATTGAGTGCCTTGTCGTCTTCATACCATAAACAATGGAAGCTCACATTTAAATCAGCAAAGCTAATTGCACTTAAAGAAAGTTTTTAGCTAGAGCCAATATGTACTGACTGTCTGATATAAATAGTAATGAGTAAATATTTGCAAGCTTAAAACAACATAGTAAATTCTGTCTGATATTTATAAAATACACAAGTTTCCATCTGGCCAAATGGATTTCAGCTTTTTGCAATCCAGGTTTTAATAACTAATAAGTTAATTTGACAATATTATGTTTAAGTAAAAGAAAATGATTCATAAATGAGAACTGGCATAAAGTAATAAGGTAATGAATGAACAAAAATAAATAAAAATAAATGGGTATGTTCTCAATAGTTGCTGTAAATGAATAAGATGAAGAAACTAAAGGAAAACTGAGAGATTAACAAAAAACTTAAATAGTCCTAAAAGTTAACACTATGTGCTTGACATATTTTCATTCTCCCCAGTATGAACTAAGGATGAAATAGTTAAATTATGGATGCTAGCAAAGCTAATGACTCTGAATGAAATACTGTCTTAGGAAAAACATGACTACCTTCTACACAGAAGGATAGCAAGCACGTTGCTCTAATAGTGACCAGAGAGAAATATGAAGGAAATCTCACACTAGTGATATGGCCCAAGTCAGCCACCAGTTTACTTTATTTGGGAAATAGTGGAACAGAAGGACATTGTATGCTCTTCTCTCTGTGTGACATGGAACATTCCTAACCATATGTATTTTTCCTTCCTTTTCCTTCTGATCTTACAATCATACCCATGTTTTTGTGGATTATGTTGAATGCACTTGATTTTACCTCTTCCTATTTAGGATCTTCTAATAAATGATAATTGGTTAGGATAACAATAGAATCAGAAAACTTCATATTTGTGTAAGGAAAGTATGAATTTTTGAACTCTTTCTTGTACATTTTCATTCGGTAAAAAATGTATGATGAATTCCATGGAAACATCTATAGAGAATGGCCAGTCGATGATTCTGTTTCAGTCTACCAGATTCACTGGTGTCTTTCCTTTGAGCATCAAGCATTCAGAGGAACTCTTAGTTTTCTCAGCTACTACCAGGCTACTCATCTCAGTATCCTGAAACACTGAATGAATGATTAGTGTATTTGCAACTCATCTAACTATCCCTAAGGAATAGAGAGTTTCTGGGGGGAAATCAACCCAAAATCTATTCCCAAATCACTTTTCTAAAGAGCTGCATTATAGAGCCAGTGAGTTTTGTTTGTTTTCAATTTCAGTGGAAAACAGGGATTCTCAATTCAACAGCTGGATGGAGTTTAGGGTGTCTGTACTTTCCCACCTCCTACAGGATGACGCTCTACCGTCTTCCTGGTAAAAACCTGACCTCTTCACAGGACAGAGACTCAGAACTTAATCAAGGCACCCTGTCACTGGCCACGTTTGTATGATTAGTAAGAGGAACACTTGCAAATTGTATACTGCAGGGTTTGAACTATAGTCAATCCTCCTCTGTTTTTGCAGATGCATAAAACCACAGCCTT
This sequence comes from Macaca mulatta, assembly GCF_049350105.2. Classification (NCBI taxonomy): domain Eukaryota; kingdom Metazoa; phylum Chordata; class Mammalia; order Primates; family Cercopithecidae; genus Macaca; species Macaca mulatta. Next base: position 6,358,670 of record NC_133411.1, read on the forward strand.
TCTCTCCTGTTCTCTCTCTTTCCTTCCCTAGTATCCCCAGAATTACTTTCTACACAACCAAGATGAAAGTAAGAAACACATTATTGCCATGTATCGAGCACCTACTATGTGCTTTCACATATATTATCTTGTCAAAACCTTTGACAGGGTAAGGGTAGAATGACCACAGGTTTGGGGCAGCCATATCAGATTCAAGTCTTGTCTTCATCAGGCCATGCTCCTTAGAAATTTTGAACCAGCCTTTTGTTTCACGTGTCCGTGTGAAGAGACCCCCAAACAGGCTTTGTTGAGCAACAAAGCTGTTTCTTTCACCTGGGTGCAGGTAAGCTGAGTCCGAAAAGAGAGTCAGCAAGGGTGGTGGGATTATCATGAGTTCTTATAGGTTTTGGGATAGGTGGTGGAGTTAAGAGCAATGTTTTGGGGGCAGGGGGTGGATCTCACAAAGTACTTTCTTAAGGGTGGGGAGAATTACAAAGAAACTTCTTAAGGGTGGGGGAGGTTATAAAGAACATTGATCAGTTAGGGTGGCGTAGAAACAAATCACAATGATGGAATGTCATCAGTTAAGCTATTTTCACTTCTGTGGATCTTCAGTTGCTTTAGGCTATCTGGATGTATACGTCCAGGTCACTGGGGATATGATGGCTTAGCTTGCTTGGGCGCAGAGGCCTGACACGTTTCATGTCTGTGAAGTGTAAAGACTGTATGAATATCAATGCCTGGAAGCAATCCTTATTATCACTAGCAGGTAACTTGGTTCAAACAGGTTTACTGATTCCCATTCTTATGTCACCCAACCACAGCCAAACTGCTACTTAGCTTGTTACTGATGTTCACATTCTTTAACAAAGATGATTCTGCCAGGGAAGCATAACGTGTTCTCTGACTTCCTGTCTTCCTTTCCTAATACAGCTTCTACCTGGCAATGGGCGTTGCAGTCCATTGAACATTAGATTGAAATATCAGCAATGAGGAGGCGACCTCACACGTAGGCGGTGCTCACGTTTCATGGCCATTCAGGGTGAAAGCTGATCTTCTTCAGTTCTTGTATTCAATTTTCCCTTGATCTATGTTTGGGGGACTTGTAAAATTTCCCCCAATAGTCTTAACTAAGATAGTTTATTCACTGAATGTTAATTACAGTGACTGCTTATGAGACAAGGGCTTTTATATCCCAAGACTTCATTACTTAATTTTAAGTGGTTAATTTTGATTAAGCAGTTTATCAGAATTTACTGTCTCTGCCTTGCTGAACTTTAGGATTTCAGGAGTTGATGATATCTGGTGACATAGATCCTTTAGAACTAAATGCTCACTTACTTTGAGTGTATTAAATGCTTCATTAGTTGTATCCTGTTGGAGCCTTCTAAATTTCAAAAGTTAAATCAGATTATTTAAATTCTGTGGTATCTGACAATAGCATATTTTAACTGCTTGGATGATTGATATTGGAGGGTGAAAATCCAATATGAGTCTCATTCTCAGTTTTTCAATTTTGTGAGAGAATAATTAACTTTGCCAGTGAGCGTGATATAATAACCTTTGATTATTGTTCTCATTTCTTAGAAGATTAGGTCAGTGCATCACCTGAAAATTCTTGACCTGATTCCCAAAGGAAAAGGGAACGTATAGATGCCATTTTCATCTTATCTGCATATTTTAGAAATTTTAAGGCTTCTACTTGCATAGACTTTCCGATGTTCTGAATTTGAAACTTTTAAATCATCTTTTTCTTAGTTCTCTGAGAATTTAAGGGTCTACAAGGGGCAGTTATGGAATTCATGAATGGGAAGAAAATAGCTGGAAAATTTCCCCCACCTCTTGCTTCAGTCCAGAAACACTACTTCGCATCAAAAGAGGATGGATAATTCTTTTTGATTTAAAGAGATCTCATTTCCTTATCTCTTACAATGGGTCCATCTCTCTGTAGGAAGTAAGGTTTTCACACAGCCAAGTAATGCCTTTTATCTCCCTTTTGACAGCTTCTTCTGTTTCTTTTTTCTCTCCTCTCACTTTTATGACATAATTGCATTTTTTAATTTCAATGTTCCTGGTTCGTTATGCCCCAACTGGACACTCAGTGGGTATCTGGGGCATCGGTAATGGGGTATGAAACTCAAATAAGGAAACCGCATGCCAACAACATTGCTCAGAACCAGTTTATCCTATTGTGTCTGTCTCTGAGAGGGAGACTTTTTGATGTGGTAATGACTTCACTAGACTTTTGTTTACCTTGTCAAAACATCAGCTTTTTCTCAAAATTATATATGCTGTCCTCTTTTAAAGTCAGTATCTACAATTCACTAGGCTCAATGTATTCCAAATCACTAATCTCCAACCTCTGATTTATTTCCAAATAAAAATACTTATTAAAATTTTACCTATGTCTTAAATTGTCCAACTTGTATGCTGTAATGTCTGGGGATGATGCATTTTTATTCAAATGGAAATATTCATCCAATTCACAACAAAAGTTTCTCAGACAGATCTTAAAACTGGCTTGAAAACCATCCTCTCTTACATTTTTTTCAATAATATTCTCTTCACCATCCACAGATATTTCTAGGACTTAAGCTTTAATTCATTTAGGGATTAAATTTGAAAAAAATGATTGAAATCACTTGCAAACTTACCTTACTTTGTTGATATCAAACTATCCATTTATCCATTCATTCATTGATCATCAGTCAGCAAATGCTTACGTGTTTGGATCTGAACCCTAAACATCTTAAAGCCACCTGGGGAAATACAAGAGACCTTTGCTTGATTTCTTCTCTATCTGAATTGAACAATGAAATGCCAAAGTAGGTGTTGCTTTGCATGAAAACTATTTAGTACCTCTTTAGTGTCATAGCTAGTTGAGGTATCTTACATTTGTGCATCTTAATTGGGGAATCGAGTACTTCGATCCAGCAATTTTTTCTTAAATGTGTGAGCCACTATGCTGAGTTCGGACTGTATAAGGACAGATGGTATATACTTGGCTGTGTCCTCAAAATCACTTGCAGTCTGGAGCAAGGAGTTACCCATATGCCCATGTCTGACAATGCAAGATGGTAGACTCTGTTGCGTTCCAAGAACTGTGAGAATTCAGAGAGATCTCCAGGCCTGTGCACAGGAAGAGCCTCAGCTCAGCTGCAGTTGGGACGCCTGTCTTCCTCTGAGTTCCATTGCTGTGGGATGGCTTTAAAGAGCAGTAGTGGGTTTTGGTTCCTATTGCCCATCTGATTGGCTAACATTTCTAGATCTTTTTCACAGGAACTGCTTCAGATGAGATCTTCCCCGTCCTCACTTTGTGTGCTGGAATGTTCTGAATCCTAGAGTGGGTGTGTCTCTTTCATATTTCAACTTTGGCTCAAGGGTTGGGTCCCAGAGTTCAACTTGAAATGATTCTGGTTTCTTCTTCCCTGCCTTGGGTCACCTTTGAGCTGATCTACTAAAAATGTCTCCTGTTCTTCATTCTTTATCTAAGTCCCTATAAATTACAAAATGTATTACCTCCCCACCAACCCCTTTCTTCCCAAAAAAGCAGAGAAAAAAACAAAGGTTTGTCTTCCAGAGAGTGGGGTGTATTCTTCAGGGGCCTGGGCTGTGTGATGTCACCCGGGCCCATTTCTTCAAGTGTATTCAGAGCTCCAGGGTCAAACAAAGAAGCCCACATCTTCCCAAAAAGCAGGAATAATTCTTTCCCTTTGCCAGAGTCTGTGCAGTTGCAGCAAGCCTCCACTCATCAGGGGTACCAGGGTCCTTCCCACGTTCCCACTATGTGGCCATGGCCTGTTCTTCTCCACCTTCTCTGTGCAGGTCTCTTTTGCCCACAGGTCTTAAAGTCTGCAAACTTGGAGCCTTAAAAATGGGTAATTACTACCTATATCCAGATGGGCTGCATGTCCCTTGGCCATTGACAGGTCAAGGCTGTCAGGGAAATCAGCTAGTGAAGCCAGTTCCCTATGAAGCAGGGAATCTGCCTCTGGTAAGACATGTGAAGGTGCCTCAGCCTCCAAGCTCTAGTAAATGTTGAGATAACATGTGTCCACAGCGATCATGCCGGGCCAACCTGGCACTTAAATACACTGGGAACCATTCAGAATTTGGACTGCATCCAGGAATACACCAGTTCTCTTGAGCTGTCTTCCCTCTTCCAAGTTCAAGGTTCTGTAATGCTCATGCATGAGGCATCAGTAATATATCTAGCACATGTGATAGAAACAATGCATGCTTCTTTTGAGAGCTCATGCATTCGTTTGTGGAACATCGTCTGGTTTTCCATGTAATTTTGCTTACAGAATTGGTTTGATTTTTTTTTTCTTTTTCTTTATAAAAGGAGGATAAAGCATTTGGCAACAGCTGGAATTCATTCTATAGTTCGAATTATGGAAAACTCAGCAATTCTTTGATGAAATCATGATCTTTCAGACTTAAGACTCTTCTTCTAGACGGTCTGGCAAACATGATGGTTTTTAAGTGGTTTCCAAAGACCTGGCCAGAGTTGGTTTCTGTAAAAAGATGAAAGCAGTGCCCAAGCACATTGCTCATCAAACTCACCACCCCATGGCCAGGGTTTGTCTTTCCACAGCTAATGGATTGTTCTCTCTGAGTTTCTTACATTACCTTTTGAAGCTTATGCCCTTCCTTTCTTTTATCTATTAATATAGATCATTTAGAAAATTGGCCTCTGTGATTCTGGCATTCAAATAGACTCTGTGATTTTTCTTTCTGACAAAGATAAGTGATTGTAAGTACTGCTGAGAAGTTGCTTCATGGACGTGCCATTAGTCAGAGAAATAATACCTGAGTCTCCATAAATGTCCAGAGAAGTAATACCTGAGCTAAACGGCCAAGGAGACTCCATTCCATCATGTGAGATGAATCTAAAACATAATCATCCAAAATCTGGTATAATAATAGACCTTGGAAAGCCTCAATACTGTTGGACATATGGCTGTCTGTACATATTTTTGCATTCTCAGAATATTCATACATATGAAATTAGTCAATGGAATAAACATTTGAATTCACTTTTGTGTCTATTACTGTTTATATGGCTTGGTATATTAGCGTTCTCCAGAGAAGCAACCAAAAGGACGTATCTGTCTATCTACTCATCTATCTATCTATGTAGAGAAAAAGAGATTGATTGGGAGAGATTGGCTTACATAATTCACCGTATGCAAGCTGCAGAAACAGGGTAACCAGAGAGGTGTCTTCCAGTCTGAGTCTGAGGTGATGGCTGGAAAAGAATGCTGTAAGTCCTGGAGCCTGAAGGCCGAGGATTTGCTGATGTCCCATACAAGAACTGAATACTTTAGGTCTAAGTAGACTAATCCAAGATCTTGAGCAAGCAAATTACATGTGTATTGTCATCAAAAGTCTCTGATTAAGGACCCAAGAAAAATCCTTTGAAAACAGAGTGTGCAAGAACTGGAGTGTAGTTTCTTTTGCTTAGGTTTAGCTCTTGTAGTTTTTCCTACATGGGAGGTGGATAGGTAGGAAATAGATGTCTTGTTACTGGAGAATGGAAACATGGATTGGCACAGTGTTCTGAATATGAGAGGAGAAAGTGCCCTTGACTCCCTGCATGAGACCCGGGAAGGGGGTGACTTATTTACTCAGTCACTGTGCTCAATCCCTTATGAGAAGGAGCACACAAGCAGATGGATGTAGGAACCAGAGTGAATGAACGTTGGAACTGGCTGGTGGCTCCTGTGTGGTGGAAGCAGGCTTTGCCCGGGCCCTGTAGTAGCATCCAAGTGTGTTACAATACTCTCGTAGCTCTGCCATCCAGGAAGGGGTGTCTGAGACTCCTGGAGCCCCAGAGGGCCTGTGTTACAATCAGTGCTCTTTTAGCATTTGTAGACTGCTAAGTATTAACCAGCTCAGTGAAGGGTCAGGTGACAGCCTTTTACACCCTGCCCTCTTGGCGCCTGAGTTCTTGTCCAGCGTCCAGGAATAATCAGGTCACAGGAATAAATCGAAGGGTGGTGAACGTGGAGGACTTTACTGAGTGGTGGAAGTGACTCTCAGCAGGAAAGGGAACTGGAAAGGGGATGGAGTGGGAAGATAATCTTCCCCTAGAATCTGGCTGTCCCCAGCCAAACTCCTCTCCAACCATCCCTGACTGAACTCCTCTCCAACCATAGTCTCCAATGTCCTGCTACTTTTCTCCTCTCGATGTTCAGATGCTTCTCGCTTCTGTGTATGTGTGTGTCCACTGAGTCTGAGGTTTGGGGTTCTTATGGGCACAAGACAGGGGGCAAGGTGAAGCCAAAAGGCAACATTCTTGCAAGAAAACAGGGAGAGTTCTCACTTTGTGCTGTGGGTCCAGGCTTGAGGGTGGAACCCTTACCAGGGACCCTGCCCTCTTCTACCCAGTATTTCCCTGCCTCCTGTTCATATCAAACTGACAACAGAAAAGCAAGAGTTTGAGAGAGGATTTAGGGAGAAATCCTATAGGGGAGCTGGTCTGATAGGAGCCATGCAGAAAATAAGGGACAAAATCAAAGATATGGAAGAAGAAATCTGAATGTCCCTGACCAGCCTACGACTTCAGGTTCTCCAGTCAAGCAAAGACCTTCTGATCTCATGTGTTTCCCAATAGCGCTGGATTAAGCGTAACTCAAACCTACTCTTTAGTAACCCAACCATGTGACACCTGTGTGATCCCTGACAGGGTCCAGGATCCAGGAGCAGGACCCTGGTGTGATGGATGGTGTGGTGGAGAGGGTGGTGTTTGGGACTAACTTCTATTCTGCCTTCTGCTGAGAAAGGTACTTCAACTGGTTCATCACCCTGTCTGCCTCTTCTGTGTGTGTGTGTGTGTGCGCGCGTGCGTGCGTGCGTGCACATGTTCACTCCTGGACAGGCAGAGATGTGTGTTTTAAAGAGGCCTCTAAGGCCTCTCCAGTTCTGTGGTCTGGTCAGTCAGCAATATATAAGATGAATCAAAGTAAAACCAAATGTCAGCTACCCGGTAGCCCCTGGCTCCTTCCTCCCTCCATTCACCCCTTAGGCCTCTTTGGATGCAGAACCCTCTGGGGAGTCAGGGGAAGAAGAGGCTAGAGTAGTGGTGGACAGAGAGAGTGCAGGCAGATAGGAAAGTTCAGAGCAGTCGGGGCCTCCTCCCCAGTGTCCTTGAGCCAAGCCTGCCCAGGGTGTCAGCAAGACAGGATATCCACCTTCATGAAGGCTGAAATTTGCAAGTTTTGGGCATGTTTTTCATTACAAGTGTCATAAATAAATGTAAAGTAAAGAACACAAATCATTCCTGAGACACCCCTCCTTGAAAGACATCACTGTTAAGCATCTTAGTGCACCCAACCCGTCTGTCCCTCCATGCACAGCTCTGCAAATGCATACCTTCCCTTCAGGAGGGGTCTAGTGATTGGCTTTTTCTATGTCACTATGTCATCTGTATCCTTCATTTGCAGAGAGTTTCTCCTTAGATATGAGCATGAACAACCCAATTCTAATGTGGCAGCTCACATTCTTGAGCAATTATTAATATATCCAAGTGTTATTCCTACTTTCAACAGACTATAAACAAATAATGCTTCCATACTCTAAAGAAAGTTCCTTAGAAATTACAAACATTGGCTTCACTTTTATGGAGAGTGTTTCAAATGGGGTGGTTTCTAAAAGGCTAAAACCTTTTCTCTTGGGAAAGTCCTGACTACAAATACGTGTGCGTGTGACACACACACAGAAATTTTTAATTCTATGGCACAGAGACTGAAAAGAGATTGAGTTCTGAAGATTCTGATTTCACTTTCATGAACCTGGGTGCCTGCCAGGGTAAGATCACTGTGTAAGAAATCTTGTGGAAGAGTGACTGAGATGCTCTCTGAATCATAGGACCCCAGGCCAGCAGCATCAGCATCACTTGGGAACTCCTAAGAAATGCAGATTCTTGGGCCTCTAGCCCAGACCTGCTGAATCAAAAGCCCTGGGCATGAGGCCAAGTAGTCGGTGCTTTTAATACTATGTCTCAGTGTCTAGGATGCACAGGAAAGTCGCTTTCCATTGTGTTTTCACCAGGGGACTTCTTTCCAAACACATTATATGCAAAGGACACTCACCAGTTCCTGGCTTGTACTCCAGGGAGCCCCCAGAGAGATTGCTGGAATCTCTGGCATTCAGAAGTCACAAGGAGAAAATGATTTCTCTGGGGGAAAAGCTGCATTTTAAGGAAAAACAATAACTCCACTGAATGCAGCAGTTAATTTTAAAGTGGCAATCAAAAGATTGTCGCTCAGGCATTGGGATAGGGAAAGGCCAGCCTTTATGACCTTTGAAAGGTGAGTGGAGATGCCTTAGTGCATGGGGGAGAAAACTGAAGACAAAGGCTTCCCTGGAGAACTCCCAGGAAGCAAGCCTGAGGATCATTAGCAGACTGCCCCCCCACCCCCGCAATATGACTTTAATCATGGTAATTTTGGAAAAAGAGGAAAACAATTTCTGTTAACAGAATCCCAAACCCTACTGATCTTTAAGGATTAAAGTCAACACTTTACCCTCAGAAGCAAATTGAAAGCCAAACCTATGATGGAATATGCTGCAATAGGTTCCATATGTTTTTGTCTCCATCAGCCTAGGTCTCTGCGTGTACACCAGGCACTTTCCGTTCCCCTATGCAGGGAAGGCCGTGCCACATGTAAGCATCAGTTTGCTCCCACCACCTTCTCTCAAGGGTCCTCTGTTACTCATCTTGTCATTTCTTTTTGCCCCAGAGGGGATGCTTCTCCTCTCTAAATGAAATTCTCCACTGGTGCTCTTCATCCCATTATCCACAATTCTTATCATCAAATATACCCTTTTTTTCATTCAATGTCATTCTTCCCTCTCCTTCCCAACCATTCCTTTTTCTTAAATGTGCTCAGGCCTCCATAATCGTAAACTCTTCTTTCTCCTACTCCTCTTCTTCCTTCTTTGCTTTTCAATGTGAAGCTTGTGAATGCAAAATATCTGAGACAGGTCTTGGTTAATTTAGAAAGTTTGTTTTGCCAAGATTAAGGACACTGCTATGACACAGCTTCAGAAAGTCCTGAGACATGTGTCCAAGGTAGTTGGTAGTGCAGTTTACTTTTGTACATTTTTAGGGAGACATGAGACATCAATCAGTATGTGTAACGTACATTGGTACAGTCCAGTAAGGCGGGACAACCCAAAGTGGGGGCTTCCAGATTACAAGTAGATAAAAGACAACAGGCTGCTTTCTTTAGAGTCCTTGATCAGCCTTCCACTGAATACACTATTAAGTCTGGCTCAGCAGTTCTGCATTTTTACATAAACAATAGGGGTGAGGAAGCAATCAGATATGCGTTTGTCTCAGGTGAGCCTCAGAGGGATGACTTTAACGGAAGGGGAGGCAGGTTTGCCCTAAGCAGTTCCCAGCTTGACTTTTCCCTTTAGCTTAGTAATTTTGAAGTCCCAAGATTTATTTTCCTCTCACAAGGTTTTCATCAGTGCAATCTGTACTTCCTGCTTGCGTTCCCACCAAGGGACCACCAACTCATCCCCAGTGCCTCAGTTTCATCTCTGCAATCCACATCATCTTCGAGGATCATTCAATCCAGACCCCACCTGGTCACCACATCCATAGGCTCTTCCTCAGCACTTCCTCGCTGGCCTCCCTGCAGCCTTCGACAGCTGGCCACTGCTCCCTTGAAACTTCTTTCCTCTGGATTTCCAAGACCTATTTATTTCCATGAATGCAGATGTCTAACAAGATCAGGGCCCTCCTTTCTTTGTATTCTCCCTTAGAGTGATGGCTTATCAAATGCTTTTCCCCACCATCACTACCCAGGAAGGGGCTTGTGTCTTTTTGCATGAATCTCTGCCTCTATCTCTGTTTTGTCAGTCCTACACCTACGGTGGCCTGAAGGGCACCTTTGCTTGGTTTGCCCCATTGTAGTGAATTCACACCTTCTTGGCAACAGGGGTCAGTTTCCCAGTTACCTCAGATACTTCTCTGGACTTTTTACAGTCAGGTTTGATTTTTTTCAAGTTACCCAAGAATCTCTGATCATTCACCTCGCTCTCCCTGTTTCTAGTCCTTTCTTTTCCCCACTTCCAATAATCAGTTATCAGATCCATCTTAACACCTATCTCTTGAACTTCCTAGATACATAATCATACCACATAAGCTTTCCCCTTGTCATAACTTTCATACTCCTTATATTCTTTATATTTTGTCAAATTGTGTCAGCCAGCATCTCCAAAATAATTTTAACTAATAATAGTTAATTTTTTTTATTTCTGACTTTAATAGTAATATTTCTAGTGTTTCCCATAATGCTAGCTTCTAGGTTTAAATGAACATACAAGTACCTACATACACACATAAACACACAAACTCATACAAATATTCAGATACAGTGATGTGAGTAAATATCCATCTGTTGTCTGTTTCATTAATATTTTTATCAAAAATAGAGGGTAAATTTATGAAATGCTGAACTTTATTACATTTATGGAGTTTATGTTTGTCCTTTAATTCATTAAATGGTGAAATATATTAACATATTTTCTTGACATTGAACCATCCTTACATTCCTGCTGTGAATCATTATCTGATGATTTATTTCTTTCTAATATGCTATTTGATCTTGCCTTCTCTTAATTTATTTGGTATTTTTCACATTAATATTCCTAAGTATTATTGAGCTGTAGTTTTCTTTTGTGTGCTAAAATATACTACATTCATTTCTATAAATGCTAGAAAGCTTTCATATTTTTTATGCTCTGGAACAATTTAATAGCTTTGGTGTTAACTATCTCCTAGCATTTGGTAAAATATATTTGAAGCAGCTGAATCAGTTGCTTTTTGAAGGAGTTAGATCTTTGGTAAGCTTTTATATTATTATGTGTGGTAATTGGACTACTTAGATTGTTTATCCCTTCTGGAGTTAGTTTTTCTAATTAAGAAAACCATATTTTTAAATGTATAATTTAAATTTTAATTTTATATATTTGGAAGTAGTATCCCATTAGATTATTTTCATTTCTTCTACATGTAAATATTTTCTTATTCTCATTTCTTATCTAGCATATTGGTGCTTACTATTTATTTTCTTCATGAAGTCAATGAATCAGTGACAGTTTCACCAAGAAAATAGAAACATTTCCAGGTATTTCAAGCAAGAAGTTAATTAATACAGAGGATTGGTTGTTTACAAAATAGAAAGATTGAAGGAGTAAAGGCCAGACATCTGTAGCTCTCAGAGTTACTCTGGATTTTGAAAAGCCAGAAAGTTGCAGAAACTTTTAGAGATCAATGGTGATGATTACAGGTAATCCAGCACTGGAGCAAGTGATTCCCAGGGAAGGTTTGAAGATGGCCACAGACCTTTGCATCTGCCAAAACCTATCCTTACATCCACTGCTTCCAAAGATGGGAGCATGTGGCTTCTCACTCTCTTTCACCTTCCAAATCTCATGCTAGTGCCTCTGATTGGTGGGATCTAACTGAAAGCTTCACAGATAAGAGAGTTAGAAAATGTACTCCTGATTTTTAGAACCTGTGATACAGAGGAGAGTGCGAAAGAAGAAGGTATGCAAAGTTGTATGTTATTATGTTCAACATATTGACTTCTGTTTCTAATATATTGACTTTTGTTTCTATATCAGATCCCTCTTTCTGCTTTCTTGGGCTATCCTTTATTTCTAACATCCTAATTAAAAATATTTGATTCACTTATTTTTATTCTTATTCATATATTGACATAAGTATTTAAGGCCATGAATTGTCCTCTGAATACTGCTTTAGCTACATTCCATGGATTATCTTTTGTAGCATTTTCATCATTTTCTTAAGTAAGTTTTTTTGGAACCTGCTACCTGCTCTTCTTTTTGCTCTATTTCTATTAATTGCTAAAACTTTCAAAGGAACACTTTACATTCCTCTTTTATTTCCTAATTATATACTTACCTTATGTGCTTGTCATCCATCAGTGTTCTCAACTGAAGCTTCTACTGTCCCTCATAAGGAGCATTTGGAAACCCGTGACAGATTTTAGTTGTCATGATAATTGGGAGAGGGATGCTACTGACATTTAGTGGGCAGGATCCAGGGTTGCTAAAAGTCTTGCAATATGCACTGCTGTGCTACATAACAAGGAATGTTGTTGCCTAAAATGCTAGTAAAGTCTCATTAAGGAAAACAAAAGGTTTCTAAAGTCACAGCTAAAAAATAACTGGCTGAGGCAAAACTTGCACATACATTGGACAAACACAGTGTTTTTCATTGAGTTTTAAATTTTTTTTACTACATTGTTACTAAATTATCACATGACTTACTAGATCCAGACTTCCCTGTTATCCAATTAACAGGTAAAAGTTCTGGGACTTGGACCTGGGACTTTGCCCACACTGAGGCAGTTCAAGAGTGAAGCCAAACAAATGTCTCCAATAAGAAAAAAATATAAGGCCATGAATAAAGTCAACTTCTGTTTCTATTTCAAAGCAAAACAGATTCCTTATTTGCTTTGTTAAGAGACTGTACCTTGCATAGAATCATCAATGATCATAAAGGCATGATTCTTTATTCAGACTTGAACAAAAGGTTTGAATTTCACATGTTTTTAATTTCAAAACAGGAAACCAAACTGAAGCCATTATTTATAGAATCACACCTCCTTAAAAGCCATAAGAGTTTGGTTAAGAATTTAAAAATGGACTTTAAACTTGAAAAGTAAGTGTACGTAGAGGAACAGATTAATTTTCACCTGTATTCATTAGACCTCTAACAGTTTTAGAAAAATAGTATCATTATTCAGTATGTTTCTTATTTAAATTGGATCATCATAACTATTACACTTAAGGAAGTCTGTAAGATTTTCTGCAGAACATTTTAAAACAAACATTTGTTTCTTCTTCTAATTTAATAGTCTCTCAGCCCTAGTTAGCGAGTGGAAAGTGGGTTCATTAAACATCTTCAAATTGCATCTCAGCATTGATACATGAGTCAGTCATCGAAATTGTGCCCCAGTTTGCCCTTAAGTAATATATAAAGAAAAGAATATACCCCATTTTGATGATGTTTGGGGGAATAAGTATTAGTTAATCCACTAGTAACTTGTCCAAGCTTAGAAGTTAATGAATATAACAGAATTTACTCAAAAACTACTTACTAAGTGAAGTGACAAACAAATCCATGCTTACTACTGAAATTATAACAATGAATAACATATGCACTCTGCCCCTGAGAAATCTGTTCCAACAGATGACACACAAATGTTAACAGAACCTTATAATTAGAGTCACCATGTAATGCATTACTGGAATGCAAACAGGGATGTAATGATGTAATGCAAACTGCAACGTAATGCAAACTACAACGTAATGCAAACAACTGGGATGCTTTGAAAGGAAAAGATGTTACTGCTACCCTTTTTCAGGGCAAATGTGTATAAAGCTGAGCTAGCTGGACATGAACTGTTTTTATTCACAGCACTTCTGACACCAAATCAGTGGGGTTTTTCCACACTAACAACCAGTTCTCCAATTCTGTAGATGCTGCTAGCTGGGTGTCCTACAATTCAGTTCAATTCTGATACTGACTACCTGGAATTAGCCTCAGACCCCAGAGGGGTAAGAGCTCAATTCCCCAAGACTGTCCTCCTCTCAGATGCCAGTTTCCAGTCTTGGGTCTCATGGGTACCCACAACTTGCCTACAAAGTCAGGGGTTCCCACAGGCTTTCCCCTTCAGGTTTGCTAATCTGCTAAACTTTCCCTTTCAGGTTTGCTAATCTGCTAAAATGGCTCATAAAACTCAAGAAGCCACTTGATTTACGATCATAGGTTTACTACAAAGGTTACAAATGACGAAGAGTTACATAGGTCTTGAGGTCTCGAAGGGTCCCGAGCACAGGGGCTTTTGACCCCATAGAGTTGGGATGTGCTACTCCCCACCATGTGGATGTGTTTACCAACTACCAATCTCTCTGAACTCCATCATTAAAGAGGTTGAATGACATCAGAATGATTGATTAAATCATCAGCCATCAGTGATTAGCCAGGTCTCAAGCCTCTTTGCCCTCTCTGGATGTTGGTGAGGTCAGGGTGTGAGGACTGAAAGTTCCGTATTCCAGAGATCCCAGGGGTCTTAGGAGCTGTGTGTACTAATCACATTGGGGTAAACTGAAATAGAAATCAATGGTGGCTTCTAAGTTTGCCCAGAGCAGACTTATGCTTCTCAAAGTGTAGTCCTTGGTCCAGTATCAGCAGTAGCAAATGAGCCTTTGTTAGAGATGCAAATTCTAAGACCCAACCACAGACCTGCTGCAGCTGAAATCTAGAAGCAGAGCCTGGCACTCCTTGTTTTAATGAATGAGCCCTTCCAGGGTGCTCTGATACCCACTCAAGCTTGAGAACCAGTGAGCCAAGGAATCTAAAGAAGCGGGTATTTGACTTCGATTGAAAGGGATGAGAAGAAACCTGCCGGGGAAGCCCAGAGGCATGGCGGTAGAGCACAGCACCCCAGGTGGAGAGAACAGCAGGTGGATGGCCCTGGGGAGTCAGAGGACCATAGAAGAGCTTGCAGGGCAGGGTCACAGCATCACAGGGCTAGAAGGGCAAGGCTGGGAAGTCCGGAGCTTAAACACAGAAAAAAAATGGGCTTTTAGTCTGGGAGTGGCAGGAATGTGTGCATGTGTATGTATATTTTTAAAAGGAAATGCCATTTTTAAAAGGACATTCATTTGCTGGAAAACAGAAGCTGATCCAGAACAGAGTGCTGCTCTTCCCTCCTGAGGGTGGAAGTGGTTATGAGGCCTTGACTATGAGGCATTTGGGGCACATCATTGCCCACCCCTCTGTACCTGTGTCTGTGTTGAGCGTGACGTGTTGGCTCACAGAGCTGGTCCACTACTATCTCAGGGACACTGACAGTGATATGTTTCTGGGACATCCTTTCCACTGTGCAGCGATTTGGGTCATCGTGCACAACCTCTGTGAATCCTGTACACACCTGCACATGTCTCTGACCCGCTGAGTCCCACCTGAGCTGCAACCGAGCCTTGTCCAGCATCACGGATGGAGCGGGATCCTGTGACCACTCAGGCTTCTGCAGATTCCGCTTCTACTCTCGTCTCCAACACAAGGACACATCTGTTGAATCGAGGTTCAGGCAGCTGAGCATCAGAATTCTAGAAATCCACCCTGTTTACTGTAAAAAGTATCTGAGACAGATCTCAGTCAATTTAGAAGTTTATTTTGCCGAGATTAAGGATAGGCCAGAAGAAAGGAAGACAGAATCCCAGAAACACAGTCTGTGGTTTGTGCCTTTCTCCAAAGATGATTTATTTTGAGAGCTTCAATATTTAAAGGGGAGAAGTGGACTGGAGGGGAAAGAGTAAGGTTATGGTCCCACTACTGAATCAACAGGTCACAAGGGAAAAGGGGCAGGCAGGGAATCGTCAACTGAGTAGTCATCTCACTCAGTAAATTGGCACTGTACACCAGATAAGGTGAACATGCGGTAGCTACCAGTGGGGGTGTTTAACCTTGTATCTGCAGCTTTCTTTTTAGGAACAAAAGGAAAGGCAGCTTTTTGCATGACTCAGTTTTCAGCTTGATTTTTCCTTTTGGCGTAGTGAATTGGAATCCTGAGTTTTTCTTTTCTTTTAGCATTACTCTCGCCCCACCGTGTCGTCCCCTTTCAAAGGCTGCCCTGAGCAGCTCCCTCCCCCCACCTCCACTACACCTGCCTGGGGGGATGTTGGACAATCAAAGGCCAATCCCAAATCCATCTTTGATTTTCCTAAATTGATCTTTTAGAACAGATGTTGAAACTGCAAACTTACCAGAGTACTAGAAATATTTACTTGTATTGTCTTTCTGTTGCCCAAAGGGATTTAGGTCCATCTTCAATGGATGCCTCCTTAGTCCTCTTGCTTTTAGTCTGTAGCGGTTTAAATCTTGTTCTTTCATAGAAATATTCTCTTTCAAGAGGCTCAATATGTTAAAATAATTTTCTTACATTTTTAGAGTATGTATCAAAGTCATTTTTAAATAACCTATTCCCGATCAAAGATCACTAAAATCAGAGAAATAATTGCAAAATTCACCTTAAGGGGGCATCATGCACTTACCTGGGTTAAATATATAATTCTGCCAAGTTAGCAGAGAGATGACTGGTTTTACAAAACTAGGAGGGTCCTATGTAACTTCTTTTTCTGCTTTATCAATGCTCAAAGGGCTAAACCCCAAAAAATGGGTGGTTTGGGGCTTAGACCCATGAGCTCCTACAGTGGCTCCTGCTTTAGAACTTAGGAGAGCTGCCCTCCTCTTTACACTTGAGAAAACTGATAATGTGTGGAGTGTGACTTTCCCTTCTGAATGGCCCCACTCCTTTTGACTAAGCAACGCCAAAATGTCAAACTTGTTTTCAATGTATATTTTAGAGACTTTCAATTCTCTTTAAGTCAGGAGGGGTTTGACTTCTGTGGAACTGGCATGAGAGATTTTCATGCCTGGTGTCTACAGTCTGCTCCTTTCCTCCTCGGAGACAATCTCTTTGTTGTATTTCCTTATAAGCAAACTCTGAGTTGTCTGAGTCCATCTGAGTTGTACACGGCTTGGGCTGCAGAGGAGTGAAAACAGGTGTTCTGCCCAATCTGCAGGACTCCTTCATCCGTATTTCCAAAGGCAGTGATAAAATCACTTTTAGTTCTGAATGTATTTTGTGTTTGCTTATTTATTTATTTATTTATTTATATTTATTTATTTTTTTTGGAGACAGAGTCTCGCTCTGTCGCCCAGGCTGGAATGCAGTGGCACGATCTCAGCTCACTGCAAGCTCCGCCTCCCGGGTTCAGGCCATTCTCCTGCCTCAGCCTCCCAAGTAGCTGGGACTACAGGCGCCCGCCACCTTGCCCGGCTAGTTTTTTGTATTTTTTAGTAGAGATGGGGTTTCACTGTGTTAACCAGGATGGTCTCGATCTCCTGACCTCGTGATCCGCCCGCCTTGGCCTCCCAAATATTTTGTGTTAATTTTAAATCAACACTAGTTTGGTTCTATTTATTTTTTCCCCTACTGCGTTAACTCTTTTGAGACAGGGTTTCCCTCTGTCATCCAGGCTAGAGTGCAGTGAAGCGCCATTTCGGCTCACTGCAGCTTCTGCCTTCCAGGCTCACGTGATCCTCCCCTCAGCCTCCTGAGTACCTGGGACTACAGGCGCATGCCACCATGCCTGGCTATTCTTTGTATTTTTTGTAGAGATGGGGTTTCGCCATATTGCCCGGGCTGGTCTCAAACTCCTGGACTCAAGCGATTCACGTGCCTAAGCCTGTCAAAGTGCTGGGATTGTAGGTGTGAGCCACCATGCCTGGTCCTGCATTCACTCTTTAATATCATTCCTCAAAGTGTCTTTTAGCTGTAATTTTTTTTTTTTTTTTTTTTTTTTTTTTTTTTTTTTTTTTGGTCGGAGTCTTGCTCTGCCGCCAGGCTGGAGTACAGTGAGCGGCACGATCTCGGCTCACTGCAACCTCCAACTCCCTGGTTCCAGCGATTCTCCTACCTCAAACCCCTGAGTAGCTGGGAATATAGGCACATGCTACCACGCCCAGCTAATTTTTGTATTTTTAGTAGAGATGGAGTTTCACCAAGTTGGTCAGGATGGCCTCTATCCCCTGACCCTGTGATCCACCCAGCTCAGCTTCCCAAAGTATCTCTTTTTTATTGTGGCAAAATATATGTAAAATTTGCTATTTTCACCATTTTTGAATGTACATTTTAGTACTATTAAGTACATTCACATTGATGTACAACCATCACCAGCATCATTTCCAGAATTTTTTCATCTTCTCAAACGGAAACTCTGTGACTATTAGACATTAGCTCCCAATTCTCCCTCCTCTGAGATCCTGGTAACCATCATTCTACTTTCTGTCTCAATGAATTGACTATTCCTGGTACCTCACTTAAGTTAAAGTCCCTTTGAGATAAATTTAATTAATTGAAATATTGAACAAATATAGGAATGTTCACAAAGTCTTAAATAGATAGAGGCTGAGAATCAAACAAACTTGCATTTCCATCGACTTCCTTCTATGCAACACCTAAGCCATGATTGTTAAAGTTAGCCTTTCAGATTTAGCTCTCTGAATTCTCTGGTGACAAACTGCTTGTTGTTTTGTTGTCTGTGTTTCCTGCTGATTTATTACTGTTTCTTGTTGTCATCTCAAATGGAAAAGTGGAACAGGCATATTTAATATTGGTGTTTCTGCTGAAAATCCAATGGTGTTTTCAGCTATGGAAAGAGTAGAAAAGAAGCAGGTACACTTCAGCAAATGTATGATGACATCAATCGCAAAACGAATGTTGACTTTAAAGACGTTAAAATAAAAATATGGAGGGAAAATATATACATCTTAAAATGAATGAAACTCACTAATTACAACTTATGAAGACAGGTCAGAAAAGTGGAATATTAATAGTTGGCCAGTTGGTCATTAACACAAAGATATACCAGTGTGGCTAAGATTTTTTAAAAGAGATTTTATTAGCTCACCATCTACCTTTTACTGTGGGGCATGCATGTGAGTCTTTATTCTACTTTTCATCCTTCTCTACAGGACAGATGACTGTGAGAGAGGGCTGCTACAGAGACCTGAAGTTTCAAGTAAATACATCTTTCTGCAATCCCAAGACTCGACCTGTCACGGGGCTGGTGCCTTGCAAAGTATCCGCCTGTCCTCCCAGGTAAGAAGCATCGTGTTCATCAAAGCAGGTTTCCCAGGTTGCAGACGTGCTCAGCGAGTCTTATAGCTCCTGATGTAGACAGAGAAGTGCTGATGGCCATCATGTCACTCATAACAGTGGAGAAGCAAAGGGGACAAGAGCTTCCTGGACAAGGGACCTAGAGAGTATGTTTAGTTGGGAAGTGGTCTGGAAATTCTTGTGACTGCAAGTGGACATTCTTAGAATGGCGTCCTATTTGTTGTATTTGTGCTTTCATTGGTTGCAGGCTGGCAGGAGTGATAACACGCTATGGTGATAATGATGCATTCTCTCTTAGCCTGCTGGCCTGTCCACTAGTGTGTGCTTTTCTTGCCGAATGAAACTTGCTGGAAGAACGCATCAAAAGGCCTGCCAGTGGGGAATGGACCCTGGATTCCTCAGTGCCTTGCAAACATACAATTGTGAGGGCTGGAGCCACAGAAAGTCAGGGTTCTTGTCACCCTACTCTACCCTCACTGCTACTGCCCCTAGGAGTTCCTAAACCCAAGCTTGGGTTCTCTAAGGCAGGACGTGGGGAAGGACCCCCTTGAGGCAGCCATGGTCCTACTGCACTGTCAGGAGCTATCACGTCTGGGCAAGGCCTTCATCCCGCTGTTCTTCACTTTCTTCATCTTTATGTGGGACATGTCACAGAAGGTTGTGAAAACTGATGCAAGATTTTTCTCAGGCTCTTTGCTGGACTCCCAGCAGGGGTGCCTTGTCTACTTGGCCTCCTGCACTCAACCCCTTGTGGGAGGGAGCATGTGAGCAAGTGAGTACAGGATCCAGCTCGTCGCTCTGAAGACACAGGAGCAAGCTCCAGGTAAAGCCCGCAGCCAGACCAGGCGTGTTGCCTGGAGAGGAACACAGTGGTACCCAGGCAAGGGTGCCCGTGACCCCAGATCCCCAGAGTGGGTGTTAATGTGCTAATTAGCTTTTTTAGTTCCATCATCCACAGCCCAATGGACAGAGGTGTGTTAGCCGCTCAGTCAGCCCTGACCCTGTAGTGTGGGGCAGCTGCCCTCCACCAGCGGGGGCAAAGGGCCAGCCTTTCTGGTACCCACACTCAGTGGGCCCCAAGCTCTTGTCCAGCATCCAAGAAGAATGAGGTCATGCTTGACTACTGAAGGATGGTGAGGGCAGATAATTTTATCAAGCGATGAAAATAGCTCTCAGCAGGGAGGGGAGCTGGAGAGGGTACGAAAATGGCAGGTCGTCTTCTCCCCAAGTCAGCAGGTCTCCTCCCCCAAGTTAGGCCATCTCCCCTCTACCAACTGAGCCTGGGGTCTTTAGAGGCACAGGATGGGGGCAGGCCAGGCCATATGTACTATTGGAAGGGCAACATTCGATTGCTTAAAAGGCATTATTGAGAAAAAACCAATTGAAAGAGAGTAGGCAAACAGGAATGGAAGTTCTCACTCTGGTCTGTGGGTTTTGGACTGTTTTTGGCTTGAAGTTGGGGTTTCATGGGGACCTGCCCCTGTCTGCCTAGGATTTCTCTGCCTCCTGCCTCTATTAAAATGCACCTGAGATCACATATTTACAGAATGAAATTCTAGCTCCAACTAGATCTTTCAAATAGCCCAAGGCACTCGAAGACTTAATACAAGATAATCTAATACATTTTGATGATAAAGATCCACAATAGCTGGCAAATTGATCCCAAGTTTGCTGAACTATGCCTCAAAAGCATGAAGCTGGGTACTCTCCCCGAGGCAATAAAGTACAGGAAGGTGGGAGGCACTGTCTCTTTTTGGAGGTGTTACCCCTGGTCTCTCTCTCAGTAAAGAGAAGGAGGTCACTTACCATCATCTGAAGACCCAGGACCCTTCTTGCAATCACAGTAAGGAGGACACCTCCTTGGGAAGATCTTGTCCTCCCAGCACACCTGCCCCTGATGTGATCAGGGACCTGTCACCTTATAAAGCCACCAGCTCTGCCCCAGTCACAGTTCCTGAACCACCACTTCCCAAGACCTGCTATCGAGAGAGATGCAGTCAGAATTTACACAAGAAATTAAGTGCTTAAGATGCAGCACACCTGTAATCCCAGCACTTTGGGAGGCCGAGACGGGCGGATAACGAGGTCAGGAGATTGAGACCATCCTGGCTAACCCCGTGAAACCCCGTCTCTATTTAAAAAATACAAAAAACTAGCCGGGCGAGGTGGCGGGCGCCTGTAGTCCCAGCTACTCGAGAGGCTGAGGCAGGAGAATGGCGTAAACCCGGGAGGCGGAGCTTGCAGTGAGCTGAGATCCGGCCACTGCACTCCAGCCTGGGCGACAGAGCGAGACTCCGTCTCAAAAAAAAAAAAAAAAGGATGCAGCACACTGAGGCGAGGGACACCCTCTGGGGGACTCTTCCCGGTATCAACCAGGGCCTGTGGAGTTGATGCACACCCATGATGATGCTCCACGGCCCTCAGCTGTCCCTGAGCCAACCCTGTGGGCCACTGCAGGAGAGCTGGCTGCTGGCCTTTCCCACCCTGACAGGCCTCCAGCCTGTGCTGAGCTCCATGACAAGAGCACAGCCCACTCACCAGGGGCTCCCTCTGTGTCTGCAATGACACCCCAAATACAGACGCGCCCACATCGTTTAGGAAATAAACCCCATGGCTGGCTGAGGCAGTATGTAGCATGGCACCGTTGCGGGCAAAAGTGATCTTCCTGTCCGAAGGAAATGGAGGCCCCTTGCTGAGTTGTGTCAGAGAAAAACGAAGCCAAATACTGGGTAAAGTGGTCAGGAGAGGTTTTAGTCAGTGGTCCCTGCTGCAATAGGGAAAACATCGTGGCCTGAAGTGAACTCCTCTTCGATCAGCACAGACATTTTACAGGCGTTTTACAGGGAGAATAGAAGAGCGGGGAGGGGCAGAACCAGGGCCCAGGAGAGTTGGGGAGGTGAAAACCTGCAAAAAGCACGAAGAAAGGTTGGTTCTTGTGAAATCTCTCAGTTTGCCAACTGGCGATCATAGAAATGAGGCTCCCACCTTCCCACAGAGACTGGGAGACAGGGGTCCTATCTTCAGGTGTCAGCCAGAACAAACAGGAAATGCTTTGGGAAGCCTTGAGATTTCTCAGACAGGCACTTTAAAAGGGGCTGGGGTTATCTTAGGGATGTAGCCTTGAGCTGTCAGAAACCATGTTGGTGTTTGTTCAGGACTTCATAAGCCCAGGTGAGGCCTTGTGGTGAAGCGGGCTAGAGTTTGGCCAAGGACAGAACATTGTCAACTGCTGCAGCAACTTGACCTCCCACCCCCTGCTCCCTAGACAGTGGAGTCTGCGTGCGTTCCAGTTGGTGTTGACATCACTGTGACCTTGATTGCAGGTCCTTGCCTTGCCATATGGAAATTGGGAGCATCGCTTCCTGTGCTGAATTCCTCTTTCCATACCGTGTTTAGTCCAGGTTTGTTAAGCGAGAAGCATCTGTGGTTCTTCAAGGTACCTAGTTACCAGTGCTGTGAAGTGGGGAAACCACTAAATTAGACTTAAAGAAGTGTGTGTGTGTGCACGCGCACGCGCGCGTGTGTGAGTTTCACATGCAGGAGGAACGAGGGTTACTAGTTCCGTGTGGAAGTAAATCCGTCAGGATGTTAAAGCTCAGGGTAATTGGAAATGTTGAGTGCTCGAATGCATTTCTCAAGCTAGTCGTATTAATGGATCAAGCATAGCCTTGCAGTCTAGTCGGCCCTGGTCTACTCAGTGAAGCCTGTCTAGAAAGAATGCTAGAGAAAACTCACCCCAACACAGGAACAAGCTACCAGTGTCTGGGCTCCTAATTGTGTGCTTTGAAGTATCACATAATTCAGATACGAAGTGATAGTTGGGATACCCCTGAAGAGACCCCTTTGCATCTGCAAACTCCACAGGACCAGGCATAGAAAGCAGGAGAGCTGGCGGCCTCAGGGCAGCAGAGAGAAGCAAAAGCAGTGGCAGAGGGGAGCAACTGTGTCCTTTCCCTAGGACGGGCCTCCGTCCTACCGCATGGGGAGAATGCTAGCAGCTGCTTCAGTTCTTTTTTGGAAAGAGCAGAAGAGTTCATTTAAATTATGGTTGCCCATTGTTGCAATTTGCTTGTTGGTTGTTTGTTTTCTCTCTTGCCGCCTCCCCCATAGTGCCCAGAGGGATGTTCTCCTTGACACTCACTGCAAGAGGAAACCTAGGATGTTGGGGATGGGCCCGGTGGGAAAGGAGCTCTCCTCCTCCTGGGGCTACTCTTCCTGGTGTTACCCAGACTTCTTCTTCAACCAAACCTCAGGTAGAACATGCTCAACAGGAGATTATGTGGCTGCTCGTTAACTGTCACTCTTAGTGGTTTGCTGTTTCTATATCGTCTCACCCTGTTTTAAATCTGTCCAAACATTGCTTTCCAAGCGAGACCATAATACAGTTATTGAATTTCGATAATGGAAATCTAAGCAGCTTCTTACATGGTCAGGTAAAATTGCCCTTACCCTCAACCATTATCCAAGACTGTCATCCTCACCTCTTGTATCCATTTAGATAAATCTTTGTTCCTGGTACAGAATTTTCACACTTACTATCTGGAAATATCTCTTTGGAATTGAAATGACAGGAGCTCCCTTTTCCTGCTTGCAGGGTGTACAATGAGGGTGTGGCTCGCGTCTTTGATGGCCCACTGCCCAAACCTCTACGGGGTGCAGGCAGATGGGCAGGTTGTGGGGCTCTGACCCCACAGTAACGTCTAAGGGTGAATATTTACAGCTCCTGAACTCCCAGTGGGCATGTGTTACAGTGTGCTTTTCTAGTTTTGCCTTCCCTAGGCAACTTGTGTTAATCAGCTCAATTAGACCCTTTGCCTTATCCCAAGGACAGAGGGCTTTCTGTATCCTGGGTTCTTGCTTTGGTGTACTGGAAAAATTGTATCACACATGGGCTTGGAGAATGAGTACAAGGTTTTATTGAGTGGAGATAGCTCTCAATGAGGCAAATGGGGAGCCAGAAAGGGGATGGAATGGGAAAGTGGTCTTTCCCCTGGAGTTGGGCTGCTCCGCAGTGGAGTTCTCTGACCGTCCCAGACAAACTCTGGTTGATGGCCCTGCCGGCATCTGCTGATGCCTGTCAGCATGCCCCTCCACCAACGTGTTTCTCTCGACACCCGACCGCTTGTGTGTTTTTCCAACAATGTGTTTCTCTCGACGTCCAGCTGCTTGTCTATGTGCTGGCTAGAGTCTCAGGGTTTGTATAGGCACAGGATGGGGAAATGGTGGGCCAGGGTGGTCTTGGAAAATGCAACGTTTGGGCATGAAAACAGAAATGCCTGTCCTCACCTAGGTCCATGGGCACAGGCCCACGTGTGGAGCCCTCACCAGGGACCCTGCCCTTCTCCTCCCAGCACTTCCCTGCCCTGTACCCATATCAGAATCAGATCTTTGCTTTGTCCACTGACACATCCCAAGGGATGAGAAACGTGCCTGGCTCACATGGGACCTCAATATGTGTTCATAGGAGACGTGGATGAACCATGGTCCCATTAGGCCAGGAAGAGACATTTCAGGCTTGCAGTGCGGCCTTGGGGAAGTGGCTTCACCTCTTGATGCCTCAGTTTGCCCAGTTGTGAGATGACAAAAAGAAAATGTGTGGAGTCACATGCCAAGCTCTGTGACTCCACTCTCCCTTGGGGCTGTTCTGTAGAGAAGCTGGACAGGTTCTGTCTGGATTGCCACCGTTGAGAAATAGGCACTACTCAGACATCACAAAGCTTCTGGAATCGACTGTTCCTTAACACATCTAAACTACATTTGTATGTTCCCACGTGTCTCCCGTGTAAAGTATCTGCCTCACATCAGCCTCCTTCAGGAGCTCCCCTGGAAGGACCCCGAGATAGGAGCATTTGCAGTATCCTTGACTCACCATCATGCTGCAAACGGAGGTCTCATCAGACACTCAGTCACCCCAGCTCCTGCGACTGCGACTGCTACTGCTACTGCTGTGGTCAGTTTGTCAACACTAAATCCACCCGTGGGATCCTTCCAACGCACCTGTCTGTTCCTTGACTGTCCACTCAAATGGTCTCCCCTGATTCAGTGTCTCGCTCCTGCCGTCAACAATAACTGCCCAGAAGGATCCCTCAAGGTCCATTTCTCCTTCCTGTCTTTGTTAATAGAAACCTCTGCCCCATACACTGTATATACCCACCTGCACGGGGATCCAGGCTGGACACTGTTTCTGTCCTCCCAGGCTGAGGTCTGGCCCATGGGATGCGAGCCTGTGCCCTCCATGCCAAGCCCTCAAGAGGCAGCTGCTCCTTCCTCTTCCTCTGCCCACCTCTGTGGCTGCAGCAGGGCCTAGCCTTAGTGAGCAGCTGCAGCCCCTGGGGCAGGGGTCACCTCCTAGGGGAGTAGAGGGCCAAGACAGAGGTAGTCGAGCCTGGTGACCTGGAGAAGGACTGCGCTCCCCCCGCCCCATGGCTGCCCACCAGCTCAGACTCACACAAAGGGAACCACTCCCTCCCTTGTTAAGCCTCACCTGCTGGGTCTAGTTGGTGCAGCTCAACCACATTCTGAGCTCATACATACCTCACCTGTGACCTCTCGGTCCTGAACACCCCTCTCCAGACAGGCCATGCCTCTCGTCATGCAGCTTCTGTGCTTCAGGATCCACATTGATGTTGTCCTTCTGTCTCACTGCGTGGCTGGTCTTCCCACCACTCACTGCCCAGGACCCCAGAGCCCCCACCCAGGCAGAGTCCATGGCAGTGCTGGAACCCTCCCCTCACCAGTGCCTGAGCTGCCTTGCTTCACCCTACCTCCCCTATACTACCCTGGTCACCTCAGTCTGGATACCCCCAACTGTTGACCCACTCTGCACACGGGGATTAGCAGTAAATGCTATCCCCCAAATCGCATGTTCTCACTCTAAAAGTGTGGTCACCCAAGGATGGTACACAATCCTTACACCTATTCCTGGGTCATTTACTCACTACCTCCCAGGACATTGGGTTCACGTCACCTGCAGTTTCCTCCGTCTCCTTGCCCCACACTCTCCACCTGGGACCTCAGACTAAAGAGAAGGAAACAATGACCATCCCTTCCTCTTGCCAATATCTCTCTGTGCCTCCAACCCCCTACTCTGCCCTCCCTCCCATCACAAAGGGCAGACGGCCCGAGCCTCTAGAGGAGCCTTTGGAAGTTACCTTTTTTTTCCATATAAGTGGCGCATTTCGCCCTGTGGTTCCTGCTGTTTTTCTGGCTAGGCCTCCTCTGCCTCCGCCTCTCTATGCTTGGTCTTTCTGGTATTCAGAGATTCGGAGCCAAAGACTTCCCTGCGTTCTGCTGTGTCCTATCTTCTATACTTGACTCTTTCAAACACAATTTAATACACACGTGTGCTGGAAGAAAAGGTGCAGTTCAGCAGCAGAGGGCCAGTCTAGGGGAAGCTGGAGCTGATGTATCCGACAGCAGGTAGAAACATGAGACTGAGGCTGCCCCAAATCCACTTCAGTCAACCCTGGAGCCCCCCATCCGATGGTACCCTTTGACACGTGGACCGCATATTTTGGAAGGTTCATATTGCCCTCTGAAAGGGGAAACTTTGAGACAATACAGAAGGCTCTCTGTGGATCCGATGCCATGCTTTCCTGTCTGGGAGAATCTTAAGGAGAACCAAGTCGATCTCCCCACCCCTAATCCAACGCCCGCAAATAGCAGGGGCCTGATCGCCCGTGGGGCTCAGTAAATTTATGTCTCACAGGAGAAACAAGATCTCCAGACTCCCCTCCCACAACTCTCCTGCACTGGAATTCTTTCTATGGAGTGGCCTCGTTGGCATGGGTTATATCCATGGGCCAGAGACAGACAAAGACGCGGGGCGGCATTGCTCCTTGTCAAAGGTGCAGCCGTGACACTGCCTGCCTCCCTGGGCTTGACCCTGCCTTCTCCACTTCAGGCGTGATCCAGGCCTCCTATCTGCTAGGATAAGGTGAGGATTCCACGTAAACGCTCTCATGTGTGATAAACTCTCACTAAATCTTGGCTATGATTATTGTTGCTGTAAAAGGAGAAACAAATTCACAACAGTTAGGTATTTAGTCTATAAAACAAAACTATCCATGGCAAAAATACAGAATAATGGACCTACATTGCATATCAACCCTTGGAGATTGTTGTTTCATTGTATTATATTAACAGTTGAGTTGGAAGCATAGATTTTAATTTAAAATGCTACTTTACTTTTCTTCTGAAATGCAAAATATATTTCTATTATGTTCTGGATACTAACAATTTTTTTTGTTCCTGATTCAATGGTCAGGAAACCCATGTTCCATTTCTCTGAGGATGGAGTGTGCATCTTTCTTACCGAATTATGTCTCCCTGCGAGGCTTCCCTGGCCTCGAGGCTGCAGGTGCTCTGACCTGTGTCCTCAGGAGCCTGGCAAAGCTGGAGCTGCAGCCCCGAGGGAATAAGCAGCGCTCTCCTTCCCCACAGTTCGTGCTCTGTCTGACACTAAGTGGGGCTCAGTGGGGTGTGATCTGGTGTTTCATGCTCAACTTGAAGAAGGGTCCCACAAGGATTGAGGGGTGGAACCTGTAAAACATCTTAATCCATAGCCTTCTCACTTTTAACTTAAATGAAAAAGGAAACCCGCTGTGCTGGCTGGAGCCCCAGCCTCCTCCTCAGCACCCGCAGACCATCCTGCAGCTTGCAGGCTCCTGCAATTGCATTGCCGGATGGGATCCCCTAAGTCATAAATCTCTGCTGGGGGCAGGGTGTTGGGTGTCTAGAAGTCTTGCCAGAGATTCTCTTAAAATGTCTGTGCAGCCTCGGTCAGCAGGAGTATCCTGGACAAATAACAGGCGTCAGCAATTCCCACCTGCTCCTCCCAGACAGGGGAGCTGCTCAGCCTCCAGCTCTCGCTCTTCCCGTTCCTCCCTCACACAGAGCCTCCTCCATGCGCTGGCACTGCCCAGACAAGCAGCCCACGGCCCTCCCGTGGCTGCCCTGCCTCCATCTGCATTCTAGCATGAATCAGGCATTTTTATCACTTGCTTTTGAAACATGGATGATAAATCACACAAATAATTATTCCCTTTATACTTCTCAGTTTATCTAAATGGAGTGGCTCTTCAGGTCATTGATCTTAACTCTCATTTTCTAAGCATTAACACTAATCACACACCTTCCTGGACAGGGGATTGAAGATACAAGAGGAAATGCTTTCCAGATGGTAAATGGAGACTTCCCCCTCTGTTTTTCAGGACTCTTCTAGGGACACCAAGTAAGAGTCTAGATAACGCTGAGTAAGAGTCTGGATCACATATCGTGATCAAATGCTTCGTTTTCTCTGTAGCCCCGTCTCCTCTTGATATTTGGATGGTTTATTCTTCTTGCGTATACAAAACCCATTAGTGGAATAATTCCTTTTACAACCAAGATACATGGGTCTGTAGCTCTGCCTGCTTGTTGCACACTCTAGAAATGAAAGATAAGGCTCAGCAGGGCAGCTTTATTTCCACTGCTCTCCTTTAGAAGCACTTGCAATGGAAAGGGGAGAGCAATTTCCTTTTCTGTTGTTCCTTATCTCTTTTCGATCTGAGGCCGTGAAAATACTAATCACCCAGTAATGCACAGGTTACCAAGGGAATGAAAGGAAACCTGGTTGCTTAGGTGGTGTTTGTATAGGAGAGGGTTTTGCTCACAGGAACGCTGGGGAAGTGAACATCTCGGTTCATTTAATTATCTAAGTAGCTGAGCGTTCCCAAGCAGCAGGATGGGCTTCCTGGGAGAGAGACCCGTGCAGCCCCCAGGGCTCCCTGCTTAGAGGAGCCTCCTGTGTGGTTTTATTCTCTGCTGTTGCTGATGTGAAATTCCAAAGGATTTTTTTGGTTTTTTTTTTGAGATGGAGTCTCGCTCTGTCACCCAGGCTGGAGTGCAGTGGTGCGATCTCAGCTCACTGCAAGCTCCGCCTCCCGGGTTCACGCCATTCTTCTGTCTCAGCCTCCCCAGTAGCTGGGACTATAGGCACCTGCCACCATGCCTGGCTAGTTTTTTGTATTTTTAGTAGAGACGGGGTTTCACCGTGTTAGCCAGGATGGCCTTGATCTCCTGACCTTGTGATCTGCCCATCTTGGCCTCCCAAAGTGCTGGAATTACAGGTGTGAGCCACTGCGCCTGGCCTGGCCTCCAAAGGATTTTTAGCAAGGGGCCTGGCACATTTGTTTTGTACTGGGGCCCACGAATGGCACAGCCGGGGTGGCAGGCAGCCCCACTTCTGTGTCAACATGGCTTTCTGGAATATTTGAGAATTGTATTAGAATGCGGGGTGTTTTAGCAAATCTACTATGCACTCATTCCTTGAGTTCAGGAAGCCGTTCTATACCGTTGTCGGATCATGGGTGTGAGCCTCAAAGGTCCGCAGGCAGCAGTTCTCTGCTGTTTCTTTCCTTGTGCTTCTGGAATGAGAGCCAGTTTTACTCAACTTTGGAGTACTTGCAGGGGGAAGAAGTAACAGTGAGGGGCCCTTCCAGAGTCATTAGAGCTTCGTTCTCTAGATCCCAAGGCTTCCCCGCTCTGCTGGGAGAGAGTCCAGTGGTGTGGACATGGGACTATGTGGCTCACCCACAGGAGCCACCGTGCTGAGGCCCACCTGATCGTCTTTGGGTACCTGTTTGCCCACCACTGTGCCCTTTGCAAAGACATCTAACCAATCTCAGTCTTATCAGGAAACGAGAAGTGCTATGGCCCCTCCGGAATGAGTGCTGGGCCTGGCACAGTGGCTCACACCTGTAATCCCAGCACTTTGGGGCAAGTGGATGGCTTGAGCTCAGGAGTTCGAGACCAGCCTGTCTGGGCAACATGGCAAAACCCCAGCTCTACCAAAAATACAGAAAATTAGCTGATGTGGTGGCGCACGCCTGTGCTCTCAACTACTTGGGAGGGAGAGGTGGGAGAACCACTTGAGCCCAGGAGGCAGAGGTTGCACTGATTACACCACTGCACTCCAGCCTGGGCCACAGAGTGAAACCTGTCTCAAAAAAAAAAAAACAAAACAAAACAAAATAAAAACACACACACACACAACAGCACTAAAATAAAATAAAAGATGAACACTGTTAGGGAACTGTTCAGCTACAGTGTGACGTCACCAGATCAGGTAGGAATGCCGTGACTTGAAACTGTCTAATCACCTCAAAGTGCTGATTCTGAGGTATAAAAGATGACACATTACTGTATCTCTCCTGGAGAAGATGTTACTTCGCACCAAAACAATGAGCTTGAAATGTATTTAAGCAGGTACAGACACTGGCCTACATATGTCTCTAACGAAAGTCAAGTTATAACTGTAGACAAACACAATAAACCATAAGCCAGATTAATTGGACTTATTTCATGAAACACTGAAAAGTAGCATAGAAACCATTGCAGAAGCAGTGGGGATATAACATTCACTTTCTAAATGTGAATGTGTCATTGTACGTCTAGAAATGTGACGTAAGTAGTTCTGTAAAGTATTTTGTACTTTGGGTTTCTATTTTTTGTTTGCTTGATTTTCATTTTATTGTATGTGTATGTGTTTTATTTACTTATTTATTTTTAAAGACTATTTTTTTCCAGCAGTTCTAGCTTCATTTCATAGCAACATTAAGCAGAAAGTAGAGTTACCATATATTTCCTAGGCCCACACTCATCCACCCTTCCCCTCCATCAACATTCCCCACCCGAGTGCTCTATTTGTTAAAATGTGTGAACCCATGTAGACACATCCCTACCACCCAAGTCCATCGTTGACATGGGCGCGAACTCTCAGTGTCATACATTCTGTGGGACTGGACAAATGTATTCTGACATCGATCTACCGTGATAGTACAATACAGAGGAGCTTCACTGCCCTGCAGATCCTCCGTGCTCCGCCTGTTCATCTGTCCCTCCCTGACTACCCCTGGCAACCACTGACCTATTTACTGTCTTCATAGTGTTGCCTTTTCCAGAATGTCATATAGTTGGAATCATACAGCATGTGACCTCTTCAGATTCACTTCTTTCCCTTAGTCACATGCATGTAAGTTTCCTCCGTGTCTTTTGGTAGCTCGTTTTTTCTTAGCATTGGACAACATTTTATTGTCTGGATGCACCAGTTTTATTTATCCAGTCACCTGCTTAAGGACATCTTGGCTGTTTTACTTTTAGTACATTTTTAGTATTTTATATGTGTGTGTGTGTGTATATATATATAATATATATTATAACTTATATTAATATACTATAATATATAATATATAGTATTATATATAATATATATAAGTATATATTATATATACTTATAACTTATATATTATATATACTAAAATACTGATGTGTATTATGTATATACTAATGTGTGTATATATACACTAATGTGTAATATATAATATACTAATGTGTATTATATATATTATATATACACATTTATTTTTAAATGTATATATGTATACACACACACATATTTGTATATGATCCATATAAGAAAGGGCAGAAAGATACCTTGTGAACTTAAGAATACTTCTAGTTTTCAGGAAACTTAGCTGGTTATTTAGGTTAAATCATTAAATTTTTCATATTTTCATTACTCTGTTTTCTGGGACTCTAGTGTGGTTGGCTGTAAAATTCACTGAGATTTCCCATACTCAGCATAACTGTCCCTTAATAATTAAAACCATGGCACATGCTTCAAATATTTTGGAATGAGAATACAAAATAAACTGGTGGATAGATAGAATAAATAGATTGCATTACAAATCTATTTATATCTATGTCCATGCAATTACTGCAAGTGTACTGATAAGTGCTTCCTGAAATATTTGCTGAAAACTGCAAGCTTCATTCAGAATCAAGGTTCTGGGGTTGGAGGGAAGAACTCAATATATTGTTTTTAGACATAATTAGGCACCACTGCTCTATTCTCTTGACCCAATCACCCATGACTAATTTAGAATTGTGATTCTATATTTCCAAATGTATGGAAGCTTCATTTTTTTTTGTTATTTAAAAATAACATTTTTCTGTTATTTAAAGTGTTCTTATGTTGAAATAAAAGGAAGTTTTAAAGTTATCTTATTTTTGGCAGTTTTGAGACTTCCTTTATGACTTAGCAATGGGAATTTGTTATAAATATTTCCCGTGAGAATCAAGGAATGTGTTCTGAACAGGGTTATTCATATGACAACTAGATCAAATTCCATAGTTACTTATTTAAATCTGTTATGTTTTTATATTTGTCTACTTTCTCTGCTTCTGAGAGAAGTCTATTAAAATCTCACATTATGATTTTTTTTTCCATTTCTTCTCTTAGTTTTACTTTGCCATTGACTTTAAAATTCCACTTTGTATTGTTAGGTAGTTATAGTTTCTGCATGAATTGTTCTTTTGTTATTAAGTAATGACCATCCTTATTTCTAATCTTGCTTTCCAATTTATGATTTATTTTGTCTGAAATTAACACTGCGGGTACCAGCTCCATTTATTTATTTATTTTTTTGACTTGTCTTACATTTCTTAATTCTTTTTAATTTTATATGTTAGTGTTGTTATGTTTTCCTATGTCTTTAGTAAATAATATTCTGCTGGAATTTGATTTTATCAAGTGAAGAACCTTTTTTTTTTTTAGACAGCGTCTCACTGTGTCACCCAGGCTGCAGTGCAGTGGTACAATCTCGGCTCACTGCAACCTCCACCGCCCAGGTTCAAGCAATTCTCCTGACTCAGCCTCCCGAGTAGCTGGGATTACAGGCATGCACCACCACGCCCAGCTAATTTTTACATTTTTGGTAGAGACGGGGTTTTGCCACGTTGGTCAGGCTGGTCTTGAACTCCTGACCTCAGGTGATCCACCCGTCTCGGCCTCCCAAAGTGCTGGGATTACAGGCGTGAGCCACAGTGCCCGACCAAACCTATCTCTTTTAACATAAGCTAAATCTCTTCTTATGGAGTGTGGTTATATTTGGATTTAGGTTCACCAATTTACTGTATGTCTTCTACTTACCATGTCTCCTTTTCTTCATCTTATCATTTCATGCCTCTGCTCATTTCTAACGAATCCATAGAATTGTCTTTATTCTATTCCATTTCCACTAGTGCTGGAAGTGATATATTCTGCTATAAGACCACTATTTTCTGATTTAAAATAGATAAGACAGACCCTAGTATAAATAACTATAACTTGCTAAATATCCAGGATTACTCACACATGATTATCTTAAAACTCTGAGAAATAAGTAATTTACATAAAGAGCTAAGTGAGTTGTGATGAGCTTAAACTGAAGATGAAATCTTTTTGCAGACCTGTGATGCAGTGTTGTTAGATTTTCTGTGCACATTCTTCAAGGGGTGTTGGAAAGCAGCAGGTCAAGGGTCAGGTGCTCTGCTACAGACACACTAGGATGGAAGGTCTCTGGAGAGACTGGGCCGGTGAACATAAAGGAAGGCATCCCTGACTCACACAGGGGGGCTGCTCACATTTGGAGTGGGGTCAGCCAGGACTATTGAGCCTAGAAATAGGACCCAGCACAACTGGCCCCAGAAAGGGAACATCTCCCTCAGAGTATGACCACTAGCCTCATTTTTCCCTTTTTTCTTGCCAAAAACGAGAAACAAAACAAAACGAACAAAAACGCAAACAAACAAACAAACAAAAACTTGTTTTATTAACCCTGTGTTTATTAAGAATAAATACGTTTTAGTGTCATGATTTCTTTCAAGATACTCACCTAGGCCTCGTTTTCGAGAGCATTGAAGTCTGTTAACGAAAACATGGCGACACTTTGCGGTCTTTTAAACCATCCTTTGATTCTGAAAATCGCACATCCTAAATGTGTTGGACGTGAAATGTATGAAGATGTCACTACTTTAGAATTTGTGACTTTCAATGACAGAGTTGGATTGAAATCTCCCCTCATGCTGTCTCACAGTCTGAGGTTTGCTAATGTAATTTAAAAGAACAGTCAAATGTCAGGGGAAGGACAGATGCTTCAACCACATCACAGAAGAAAACCAAGCTTCCTCCCCATTCACCAAGACAGCTTTTATCGGGGAGACTGTATATACTACAGCATATGTTCAGTTACTCGGCAGATACTTACTGAGTGATAGACAGCCCAGCACCTGCCACAGACTACATGGTTTGGAAGTGGCCCCTGAGCTATAGGGCCAACGTGCTAGAGAGGAGTGGTTGCTCACCAGGCCGACCAGTGAATGCACAGAATCATTTCAAGGTTTGAAATGATTGCAGTCATCATGAAGGAAGACCACAGTCTTCTAGAATGCATGGGTTTGTCTGGATCCAGTGCAAGGCAAGAATCCATGCAAGAATTCCTCTCTCAGCTCCAGCCACCCACACTGTCCCGGAGTCTGATTTTACTTTTACACCAAATGAAATTCCAATAGTTAGGACTCTTTCATTGTTTTGATGCATTTGTGATCTATTTCCTTAATTTACAAAGACTAAGCTGGGTGTGGTGACTCACACTTGTAATTCTAGTACTGTAGAAGGGTGAGGCCAGAGGATCGCTTGAGGATAGGAGTTTGAAACCAACCTGGGCAACACAGTGAGACCTCATCTACACAAATAGTAATAATTTTAAAAATTAGCCAGGTGTGATAGCATGCACCTGTAGTCCTAGCTACTCAGGAGGCTGAGGCAAGAGGATTATTTGCACCTGGGAGGTCAAGGGTGCAGTGAGCTATGATCACCCCACTGTCCTCCAGCCTAAGTAACAGAACAAGACTCTGTCTTAAAAAAAAAAAAAAGAAAGAAAAAAAAAAACTAAAGAGAAGAGAAGAATCTGTATAAATTGTTAAAATTCAACACTTAAACTAAATTTAGGTTTTGTTTCTTATGTCTAGTATTTCAGTGAACTTTTATTAGTTAGTCACCACATGAGAATTGTTTAAAACATTGTATTGTACTTTAAAGCCATCTATGAGAAGTCACAGTTCCCTGCCCCAGCCACCTCCAACCTCAATGACTCAGCACCAAGAATTGCAGTGACTTTGGTTTTCTTCTGGGATCCTAATATTTGGAAATAACATGCATGATAGCCATTTTCCTATTTATTGATTTTAAAGATTATCTTATTGCCCATTGCAGGTGAGGACTTAGCCTTCTTGTGGCACCTTTTATCAGTTTTATATCACTCAGCCCTCTCACCACCAACTTCCTGTCCCTCCGTCCTGCTTACGTGATTAGAACCCATGGTTGCTCATTGTCATCACTACTTATTATTGTTGCTAGCTAAGCAGAGCTCCCTGATTCTGTCTTCTTTCATGTATAGAATGTTGTTTGTCTAGAAGCTAATGATTGCCTGACTTTTGTTTGCTTAAGTTTGTTACATAAATTCCAAAAGATATATTAAGTTCATGGATTCATTTAACAAATATAATTGAGTGTCTACTATGTGTCAGGCCCTTGGGACACCTTAGTGAATAAACAGACAAAGCTCCCCGTGCTGGAGGAGCATGTATTTAAGTTGGGGGCGACACAGAGTCAACAACAGATGCAGTGTTTATTTAGACCATATGCTTTGACTTTATGTTTATTTCTATTTTTTTACTTACAGATGTTTATAAACATAGTGTATTTTAAATGATAGCATATTTTAGAAAGTGATGTGTCATGGATAAAAATGAAAAAAAGGGAGGAAAAAAATGAATAAAAAACCAACCAAACAAACAAACAAAATGAAGGGAGAAAGGGAGATTAGAATTCCAGGAGAAGGGGGTGCAGGTGGTAGGGTAGACTGAACAGAAAGCGCCATTTGAACAAAGGTTAGGAGGAGATGAGCATATGAAATGCCCACGCTCTATTTCGCCCACACAGGCTAATCTCTCCATCCCTTTTTCCCTGCACTCCTCATTCCCAGCACTGCCCTCCTTGTTCCAGTCCAGGCCTGTCACCCTCCTGGAGCTTCGTGTGTATCTCTGCCATGATGAACACCCTGTTTGTGGATACCAGGCATTGTCTGTATGTGGGAAACACAGAAGCAATCTTCTGACTGCCTCTAAGGCTTCTCAACTAGCAAAGAGAGCAGGATTCTGGGGCAGAAGTCACTTTTCCCAGGAGTTTTAGCATAATGTCCTTGTCTCCCATCCACTGTGGCTACTGAGAAGTTCATTGCTCCTCCAATCCCCAGTCCTTCATTTGGAAACTGTCTTTTTTTCATTTTCCTCTAGCCTTTCTGGAAGCTTTAGGGACTTTTATTCATTCCTGGTTTCTTATGTGCTTTAATGGCTTTGTATTTTCACTCATTTGCTGAGTCCACAGTGGTTCCTTTCAATTTGGAGAAAATAGATTTTACTAATACTCTCCTTCATTTGTTTACTTTCTTGCCTTCTGAACTTTAACACAGTAGACAAATGTTATGATGTTCTTGTGTTTTCTTTTCAAACATCCATCTCTTTGTGTTTTTGTCCTGGAAGTTTTTTTAAATTTTATCTTCCAGGTTTTCTGCTTTTTGTTTTGCTTCTGTTTGTTTGTTTGTTTTATACCTGATTATCCTCCTTTATATTTTCAAATGCTCACTTTCTTTTTTGGTCTTTGTTTCTTCTCTTTTAAAGCATCCTGCTCTACTTGTTTCTCTATGAAGATACTAGTTTGTTTTCCTTCCCTCCCTCCATTCCTTCTTTCCTTCTTTCCTTCTTTCTTCTTTTCTCTTTTCCCTTTTATTTTCTTTTTCCTTCCTTCCTTCCCTCCTCTCTCCTCCCTTCCTCCCTCCCTCCTTTCTTTCTTTCTTTCTTTCTTTCTTTCTTTCTTTCTTTCTTTCTTTCTTTCTTTCTTTCTTTCTTTCTTTCTCTTTCTTTCTTTCTTTCCTTCCTTCCTTCCTTCCTTCCTTCCTTCCTTCCTTCCTTCTTTCTTTCTTTCTTTCTTTCTTTTCTTTTCTTTTCTTTTTTCTTTCCTTTCTCTTCTGTTCGTCTTCTGTAAAGTATTTTTATCTGTAGAGTATTTTTCCTCCATATTCCTCACAGTGTCTGAGTGGTACATTATGCTCCTTTTTTGTGTGTGTTGATATCTTCCATAAATATCTAATAATCCTGAACTGAATCCTGAATCCTGAATCCAGGCACGTTAAGGCTGAGTCACCAAGACTTTACTTAGATGTTTTCTGTGTTGAGAGACTCCTTCATCAGTGGCTGGGCAGGAAGCCTTTTATTTCTGCCCTGCCACCTCCCAGATTCTTCCCTTTGGGTTCATCCATTTCTCTAGATAAGGATCCTGTGGCAGAGTGAAGGACATTGGAGGGGTGTGTGTGTTTCAATTTATTATTGCTAATTATTACAATGAACGTCTTATGACTCCTTAGTTGGAAGCTGTGTGTCTTATGACAACTTAGTTGGAGGTATGTGCGCATTCTGGGGTGCTTCAACATGTGTGCCTAGCACTCTGAAGCACAGAAGGAAGATTGGGAAAGTGCCTTGGAATTTCCCATTTAAACACCTCTGACTGGTATCCCCAAGTCAGTCTCTGCAGTGGGAACCTCCTTCCTGGCCTTCCTTAGAATTGGGGATGGTGGTGGAGAGGTTTAGCGCATGCTAAACCTACCTGTTGAGTAACAGAATTCTATTGTTGTTGCTTAAAACATCAACTAATAGGTCATAAGACATTCATTGTAACAATTAGCAATAATAAATTGAAACTAAAGCAATTGAAATATGGAAAAAATGATATAAGCCTATGGTTAAATATATTGAGAAGAAAATAAAGTAAATTACCTCTAGGGGAACCTACTTGTCCCACGTTGCTCCGAACTGTCCTCATTTTAAAACTGGAAATCCCAAGTCTGGAAACCCTCTCAGGCTCAAGCAAACCAGCACAGCTGTTCACTCTACCCTATCTCTTCATGTTTGATAAACATACTGAATTATAGTAGAAAATGTTAATCCAGTTATTTTCCTTCTAGCCAGCAATATTCACCATTGGATGCTAAATAATCACTGTTCTTTAAAAAGAGAAGCAGAAATGTCCAGGGAATACAAGTGGAGTGTCAGTGCAGAAATGATAGTAATTATTGGGAAGGAGAGCATCATATGAAGCCAAGAAAGCTGAAGCTTTAAGGCTCCTCTAATTGCAAGTTTGTAATTTTGAAAATACTCTTCTTACAGAGGGTATCCCTAAATTACATAAGCTCCAGGCCTCACAAAACCTCCAGGACCCACTCAGATAATGGGTAATAGTGCTTATGATGATGATAAAAGATTTTTAAAACTTTTGTATTAAAACATGTATTTTAATTTAAGACTTAATTTAACACTGTAGCAATCATGACAGTTCATTGTTGCATCTTGCCAGACACATTGATTTGTTGCTGCTACACATTATATTTGTGCTCTGTAATGGAGTTTCCCTTAATAGATTCTTGTTTATATGATACACTTAGAAAGTTTCTAATACTCTAATATTATGAAATATTTACTCATATTCTCTTCAAACATTTTGATTACATTAAATTTGATTTTGATCAAAATGAGATTTATTTTGATATAAGGAATGAAGTGTAAGGTTCCCGGTTATTCTTCCAATGCCTACCAATCTGTCCCAACACTATTTATCGAAAAATTTATTTTCTCTGCATTGAGTTGGAAGGCCAACCCTCTCCTCACTTAAATCCACTTGTGGTTCACAAAGCCTGGCTGTCCTTCCCCGCCCTTCCCTGTGACGCTGGCTTCTCCTCCCCACTGTTTCATCCCTGCAGTGGTTCCTACAGCTTACTCCCCAATAGGAAAATTCCACCTCTCAAGACCTGTCTTTATTAGAAGGTTTGGGGCTCTTCCTGAATATTTTTCCCAGAAGGACTTTATATTCTTGTTGTCAAGTTTAAAAATAAAAAAAATCTTTCTGAAATTTTGGTTGTGATTACATTGTATTATTAGATAAATTTAGGCAAAGTCGAAAACTCAAAAGCTTGGAAACTACCTATCAGAAACTATTTTTAAAAATTTTTACTTTAGTCACAGACTTTCTCAAGAACAGTTTATAGATTTATTTATGTAGGGGAATTTTGGTGTTTTTATTTTTTATTAATAATGTTGAATAATTTTTATTAATATCAGGAATAAAATTTTATATTTTATTTAGTATTATTTTTATAGAGTAAAATATTCATTGTGTAACCAGATCCTAAAATTTTATATTTTTACATTTTTTCAAACAATAATCTTATATTTTAATATCATAAGTCAATGCTGATAATTTTGGCTTCACTCTCTAGTGTGTATATCTCTTGCTCACCCCTGCCTTTAGTTTAAAGGCAATGGCATATATTTCTAGAACAATACTACAATGTATTTTTTCCTGTCCCTGATCTCAGTTGGTATGTTTCTGCATTTTCACAATTAAGTGCTGGCTCTTATTTGATATGTATCACCTATTACATTGTAATTTTTTATCTGATTATAAAAACATTCACTTATTTCCATCTTCTCAGCATGACTAAATTTTTGCTCATGGCTTTTCTCCTACATAACTATTCTATAGTGGCCTTGGAGAAATTGTAAGAAAAGAAGTTAACAAATGTGTTTTTTAAAGTTTGTGACAATCTGTACATGACACTAGGAAGAGACCCATGCCCCTACCTCCACTTCACCCCCAGAAAGCCCACAGGACACTGTTACCTCAAGCTCTGTGGCTACCAATCCTTGGTGACTATTTCTTTTATCAAGAAGATTGGCTTTGTCCAGTCACACAGGATCCTGGGCTTAATAGTCAAAAGGTGTAAACTCACAAGACCCCAGAGTCAGAGAGTCACAGAGGATGCTGAATGTTGACTGATGACACTGTGGCACTGTGTTAGCTCCATCTATGAAGAACACTTGAACCCATTCACATTTCCATCACTCAAAAGAAGTAAGCAGTCATGACTTTACATTTGTGAAGAAAAGTGCATCTCATTATATAGCCTTAGGTGAATGAAGCTTGGGGTGTGTGAGTAATTAAACCATCCTTGCATTCCTGTAATGAGCCCCTGTTGATCTTTATGTATTCTTTAATGGTCTGGTGGCTTTAATAGTATTTTCTTTATAATTTTTTTATACATTTCATAAGATTGGTCTATATTATTTGTGTGTTACCTTTCAAAATATGTCTTATATTGTTTCATCTAAGTTTACTTCTTATTTGAATTATTTCATGTTTTTTAACATTTACTTTTCTTTTATAGCCTTTGCTATATGACTGTCTTCTTTTTTGTACCCTTTTGTTATTTAGAAAACATACTGTATATTTCTAATACTACTATAGTTGCCTCTACAATTTAAAATCATTGCTTATGCCACTCTTTCTTGATTTGTTAATGTTACAAATTAAACTAAAGCCATAAAGACCATCCCAGGCAAAATAAAGCTATTGGCACATTTCCACCTCTTTCATTTTCTGGTCCTCTCATTTCAGTTCAAGCTCCAACCTTTGTTATAATTGCTTGCAGTTGCCTTGTTTCAGTTTAGCTTTAATATTAATTTTATATTGTGTACCTCTAACCCTTCAATAGTAATGCATGTAAATTCTGTTTTACAGTCTTGACCACAGTTGTTCAGGTGAATTGTCTGTTTAAGTGGATCCAGTGGCCTTGCCAGTCCTTCTGTGCCGTAGCTTTCTGATTCTTAAGTTTGATGGTATAAGTCTCCTTGCTCAGCGAGTGAGCATCTCAGGAGTGTTGTTCAGAAGGATGATTGCTCCTGGATTTCCTGGCTGCTGGCTGCTTCTCTGTTGCTCCATGCCAGCTCCTGTTGATAGAATTCTGTCTTCTTTTCTCCACTTGGTGTCATCATTGAATTCTTACTCTCTTATGTTACCTGACAGTGTAATCACATTTTGTGAAATTGATTTGCTGAAGTCAGTCTTCTTCCAGAATATTTTAAAAATTTTAATGCCATATGCCCTTTTCATATATGTGTTTTTGTAGGGAGGGGTTTGTAATTTTTCTGTAGGTTCCATGTGAGATTTCTTTTTTCCCAACTCATTCTGACCAGGGCATTTCCATACAAGGCATTTATAGACCAAAAATGGAGCTGATCTCCCTGCTGCAGGCCTTGTTCCTCTGGCACATTAATTCTGAGTGCTTTATGGAACCAGTATCAATGGCTTGTAACAAGAATAGTGTTTTGTTTTGGTTCTTTTGAGATGTTCACAGTTTGTCAGCCTTTATTTGATTTGGGGAAAAGGAATCTGTACTACCTCACTTGCACCATCTCTCCCAAAATGACCACCATGATAGTTTCAGAGAGATGTGTTTTTTAAAAAAATAAATCTATCAAAGAATGGTCCATGCCTGTCAAATTATTGTATGGCCTTATAGTTACCAAAGACATTAACTCAGAATCTGGTGTGTTGACCAACGGGAGCGTTATTTCTGTCTGAAAACCATGCTGCTGCCTTTCCACCTGCAGTGAAGGATGCTTGTGAAAGGTTTCCCCAGCACTGGCAGTGGCCACACTCTCCCAGTGGCCAGTGTGCCCACATCTGGGGTGTGCCTTTGGTCTGCCTCTAAATGATGGGTCTCATGATGTTCCAAACTCGGGTGCAGCCCCGTCTGCCTGTCTGTGCTGGGATCCTGGCTCCACGACGTGCTCCTGCATCGCCTTGGGCACATTCATTAGTATTTCTGCACCTGTTTATTAATCTCTGACATGTGCACAATAATTAAACCTACCACACAGATTTGTTGTGAGAATTAAAAATTTCATGCAGATAAAGCACCTCATTAAACATTAGCTATTAGCGTTATAGGAACCCTATAAACTAGAGGGATTTGGGCATTGGATTACTCAGCAGGGATCATCTGACGGTAGATGGTTCAGAGACTTGCAATAGATGTTGATTTCTTTAAGACAATGAGATTTTTAACTGTCTGTTCAAGGCCACTTAATGCCTTTTAGCTTGTAATACACAACTAACTGTACATTAGACATCTGCATTCAACTCTCCACTAATGTCAGCATTTCAGATGCCTTCACTTCTTCTTCAGGAGAACCTTTTCTTTACTTCAAAGAATTTAATTTCCCCAGTTCTTTCCTGAGTTTGTGAATGCTAATGCAGTTCTCTCTTGCAACTTGTGTGTATGTAGACTTTGCATCATAGGGGCATTTCAAGGAAGACATCACAACACTGCCTAAACTACCCAGACGCTGCTCCTTTGTTCTACATATGACTCTTCAGAATGAATTATTATAAATGCTACAAGGGTTGGCTGCTTTCCCATTTAAACCAGATGAACTAGAGAAGGACATCTTTAAATACAGCCTTTCTCTACCCCCAACTCATTGTAAGAATATTGAGCACATGTGAAACCATTGAAATCTAAAATAGAGTATTTTCTGATGTCTATATTTATATACATAAATACCAGAGAATCATTAGGCTCTTTTGC
The DNA here is from genome assembly GCF_049350105.2 of Macaca mulatta. Classification (NCBI taxonomy): domain Eukaryota; kingdom Metazoa; phylum Chordata; class Mammalia; order Primates; family Cercopithecidae; genus Macaca; species Macaca mulatta. Next base: position 6,400,731 of record NC_133411.1, read on the forward strand.
AGCATAGACCAATAAATTATGCCAACTATAATACAGCTAATTTCATTAATGAGATACCAGTACAGTATATTCTTCCTCATATTCCCTTAGTTTTCTGGACCAATGTTTTTAAGAGCAATAGATAAATATGACATTTTCAACATGATTCATTTGATAAGTTTTGTGATGTAATGGCTAAAGCTTTACATTAGGAAGCTGATTCCAAAGAATGAAACAGTAACTGTTGTTGAACTAATTATTTAGCTGACTAACCTAAATAGCTAACAATATTATTGAAATATTTTAAGTCGTTTTTATAACCCTTTAGTGTCTGCTAATATATAGAACCCACTTGATGGGAAAAAGATTCAACCAATGAGTACCTAAGACTTAGTAAGAAAATCAGAAATAACTAATCTGAAGATGCCTTGAAGAAGAATGAAGGCATCTGAAAGGTAGTTTCAAGGGACGGGAGCCAGGAGGTTACATAAATATTGTTCTACCTACTCAATATGTTCATTTCCTGGAGCTGATTCATCTCCTCAAAGTGCCACAGTGTGAAGTCCTTCCTGCAGAGAATGGAATTGTTCCAGACTTATCAAGAAAGATGACTGTGATGTCAAATGTTAGCCATATACTCTAGGCAGACCCCTGGCCTAACAACATCTATCGGCCAGAAAAACTGTCTGCAGCATCTGATGCCCTCATACCTGAGTCTCATCGTGGTAGCTATTTGAAAGCTTAAAAGATAAAACTTACAGATGCTTACAAATCATTGTAAAAAATCAAATCCTATGTGGAAATGACAGTCAGTATTCCTGAGTCTGCTGTCATTTCAACTCTTCACTTTTCAATTATTTGCCTAGACCCATCTACAGAGGTATAAGGTATATGAGGTATACCTTATCATTCAGTTGCTGAATGGAATTGACTGCTTTCACCAATTTCTTTAAAAGCAGGGAAATTCGCTTCCCAGTTTTGTTTAGCATGAGCAAGCTAACCACTTAGAAAGCAATGTAGAGAGCTCGTGGATCCAATGATGTGACCAAGATGTTCTTACTGCCTGACAGCAAAGAATGTCCCTGAGACTCCAGGCGGGATATTGATGTTGATTTCACGGACGGTGTCAGCTTGCTTGTGGATTTGATCTGTGTAAAATATGGATTCGATCCACTTCTTTGGTTTCTTTCTTAAAACCCATTAGATTTATGGTGATTCCTGGTGACCCTGTCACTGAAGACTTTACATAAAACCTTTGTGGATGGTCCTAACTGGCCAGTCCTGCTCGGCCCAGACCCTCACAGCCCCGGCACTGGTGGAGCTCAGGAGCCTTTGGAACCGGGCAGCTGCAGGCCAGCCTCAAAGCATCCGGGTTCGCTGCAGGAGGACACCTGGAAAAAATTCTCAGAAAATGGCTCAAGAGCCTGGAGAACATCATTTCTAAGTATTAATCTAAGAAACCCTAACGCAAAAGCGCCAGAAAAGCCCGGAACTAGATGAGGAGGGAGGCCATCATTTTAAAATCCTTGTCATAAGGAAGGAGTTACAGCGGGGAGGGTTCATGTCTGTAATAGAATGGGAAACTGACAGTGTTCCCAAGAAATGAAAAGCCAAAGAACGGAAGCCCATACAGTTGCTAGTGAATCCTCCACGATTTAAATTGCATTTCACACCTTGAGAAATGAATTAAACCATCTCCTGTGGGAAGGTCATTCATTTCAAAAGAAAGAAAAATGACCCTACATTACTCATGAAATGTTTAAATTCATGTTAGGCACGTAGGCTTTCTCTAGAATACCACGAAATAGCTCCGGTGAGAGGCAGGAAAAGATATTTCAGATGTTATAGACAATCTGTATGTGCATAATCACTAAGGGAAACCTGTTTGGAACGATCAAGGCCCTGAATAACTTGACACTGATTCAATACTGAATCATTCAGGACTTTCTGGAAAACTGCTCTGAGTAGATAATCAGCCAGAAAATAGAAATATACAACTTTTACCAGGAGTAATGAATTCTGTAGTTACCTGGGTATAAAATAGGTAGGCATCACATAAATTGCCATTGTCCAGTTAAAATATTCAAGCCCACAAGATTACTAAATATATACATTTTTCCCAGGTCATTTTAGAGCTAAGCAATGTTAAATTACAAACTCACATGAGATTTTTCTCCAGCTGACTAGCCAGGCTTGCAGAAGTTGTATTTATCTGGGAGCAATGCAGCACAGTGGATAAGAACCCAGGCTCACTGGGCTACCTGATCCTGCCGTCCAGCTGTATAATGCTAACCATCATCAACCTCTGTGGCTGCAGACAGGGCCCTTGGTGTCTCTAGCCTTAGCTTCCTTGTTTGTGAAATGAAATTCTAACGCCATTGCCCTGTAAGGTTGTTCAGTGGGCTAATGTATGTGAATGGGTTACTTGGTGTGTGTGTGTGCTTGAAAAGGAACCAGAACTAGTCATGAGAGTCCAGGCCCTGGGCTTCCTGGGTTTAATCCCATCCCACACTACTTATGTCACCTTTCTGCACTTCACTTTTAGAAAATAATAGCATCGGTCCACATCATTGGTTTGAGGGGAAAATTAAACCAGTCAATAGATAATAGAAAAAAAAGCTTAGTGCCCCGCCTAGCGTTTGGTTTGTCCTGCAGGGCCACTGATTCTGAGTGGCTGTTAGTAACCAAATTCATATACTACATGTAAGATGCGGCTGTTTGCTTTCTTACTTGCTGCAATATTTGAAGCCGTCTGCATAAGCTTCATTTCGTCCCTTTAAGATTTGCAAACATTTTTTTAGAACTTCAGGCTTTAATACGTGGGGCTTGTTGTTGTTGTTTGTTGTTATTGCTGTAGTTTCATTGTTAACATTCCCAACAATGGGGTCATTTGTCCTAATCTCCTAGTAATCCATGATGGCTAGGCTCGACATAGGTATCAAACTCCAACAGGTCTATCTTGTAAGGTGTCTTGGGTGCTTAAAAACACTAGTTGTTTCCTGGTTTTCGCAGATATGTCCAATTCTATTATTTATAAGTAGAATTGGTTAAATCAGCAGGTGGCAACCTATGGTCTGTGCGCCGAGTGCAGCCTGACATACCTGATTGTGTAAGTAAGGTTTCATGAGAACAGTCAGGCCTGTTCATCTGCACGGGTTCTCCAGTGGTTTTCTCAGTGATGCAGCAGGGGTGAGTCCTCGCAGCAGAGATCGCCACCAAGCTGAAATATTTACTATCTGGTCCTTTAATAAGATATTTGCCAACTTTTGGGCTATATGAAAGCATCCTCCAGCAAAATGCGTGTCTTAATCAAAAGTGCTGTCTCTACATCACCTTTCAATCTGGGCAAAATAACAGTGTTAATGGCATTGCAGCCATGAATTTCCAAGTAGTTCCGAAAACCTAAAGCTAGTGTCAGTCTGCGGTCATCTCATTATCAGCGTGCAAGTATCTTTTGTTGACTTAGATGACGTATTGTTTAGTAAATTTATCTTCTCAGCGATTTTAGGAAACATATTTCCTGTCTCAAGAAAATGGCTTGTCTTCAGGATAGGAAAATTTCCCTAGGTAAAGAAGCAAGTCAGATCCGAAATCATCAAATCTGTGTAACACACAAGCTTGTATTCTTGCAGCTGGCTTTCACCTAAACTGTATGAGGAAGACATTTCCTAGCCAGCTGTTAAAATATCTAAACAAAGTCAGTGGTCTCGTGATCGCAGTCCATGAACTTTGTGGCAAAAGGGCCACTTCTCCCTGGGAATGTTAATATCGGTGTTGCCCAGGCCGGACGCGGTGGCTCACACCTATAATCCCAGCACTTTTGGAGGCCGAGGCGGGTGGATCACTGAGGTCAGGAGTTTGAGACCAGCCTGACCAACATGGTGAAACCCTGTCTCTACTAAAAATACAAAAATTAGCTGGACGTGGTGGTGCATACCTGTCATCCCAGCTACTCAGGAGGCTGAGACGAGAACTTGACAGAGGTTGCAGTGAGCTAAGACCGAGCCATTGTACTCCAGTCTAGGCAACGAGAGCGAAACTCCATCTCAAAAAAAAAAAAAAAAAAAGGTGTTGCACAAAATAGAGGCCCTAAAATTCTTGTTTCCATGCTGCAGTGGGCTTCAGCAGCTTCTCTTGGGAGTTAATCAAGTATTTAATATCATTTTTCTGTTTGAAAGGAGGGATTTGTAAGGGGCACTGGTAGTCTTTTCTTTCCCCTTATAAACCTTCATGGCATAGGACATGAAAGGCCTGTTCTTCCCGCTGTGACCATTTGCTTTCATTCTCTCCCCAGGCGAGGTGGAGAACACCTGTGCGGGCTCTTCCGGCGTCATTGAGATGGCATTCACTTTCTTTTCGTTAGGTATAAATAAATCCATCCAGTTACCACTGCTTGGGAACATTGTTTTCTGCATTCTTTCAACCTCCCCATCCTTCTCATTTTAGAAATTCTAAAATTTCTCAAGAGTTCTTATAAGAGTAAATATTCCAAAATCACATAGTTTCCATGTAATGGCCACATAATTACATCATTTTTACCCATGCCAGAAAATCACTAAGAGGCAATACAACAAAATTAATGTCTGTGTCTCTGTGATTTTTTTTTTTAATTCATATTTACCAGTCAGGTCTTTAGTGGTTCTTTGCTGATTTTCAGAAGGGATGTATATACTAAGTATAAAATAATACTGCTATAGGGAAATGTGGCTTCCCCTCTTGTACACAGGCTGAGGGACTGAATGTCTGGAATCCTGTGGACCACATGTGAATGAGCTCCCTTTCCCAGGTGAGGTTGAGGAGGAGAAGAGGCAGGGGACAGGATGAGGAAGAGACAAAGGAATGAAATCATGGTAACCACAGCCAGCCCTTCCTGAGCACTTCCTCCCTGCTAGTCCTCCCAGCCTGCCCAGCACTGCATAGAAAAGCTACTGTGACCATCTCCCCTTTGCAGAGGAGAGAATGGAGACATTGGTGTCCAATGATTTCCTGAAGGCCGTCCAGCTGGCAAGGTTGGAGCTGAGATTGGAATCCAGGCATCCTGACTGCAGAGCCACCGCTTCCCTAACCCTGCACCACAAGGCCTCAGACACAGGAAGGCTGTCCTCGGGCGGTCAGCCAGCCAGGGTCATGGACCAGGGCAAGACTTCACAAAGAACTTTGATTTGTGTTGTCCTGTTGGTGCCTGGTTATAACTTTATGGATTTCTATATCCACAGGCAAAAGCAAATCTGCTGAAACACAGGTACATTATGGTGAGCCCAAAAGGAAACTTCTATATTAATATATTACATATATATTACTATATTTAAGAAATAACATAGCTCTGTGTCTGTGAATTGAGGAGGGTGATGTTCATTGTCAACCGGTCAACAAATGTTTAGTATTTTTACGTGTGCTCAGTCCTGTGAGTTTCACAGAGGCAATGATGAAATGTCAAATTATAAAGCGTAAGTTTTGTGGACAGACAGCATGGCCCCCTCTAATGGAAAGGAGGTTCTAGTCATAGTCAAGCCACCAGCCTCTCACCCTTGCAGCCTCAGGAGATTTGAGTCGAAATTTCTACCTACAGTCTAGATTCCTCTAGTGTCTTATTCATTCTGCAGTCACAGTGATCCTTCTAAAATACAAACCTGGGCCAGGCACAGTGGCTCACACCTGTAATCCCAGCACTTTAAGAGACTGAATGGGGTAGATCACCTGAGGTCAGCAGTGTGAGACCAGCCTGGCCAACATGAACAAATCCCATCTCTACTAAAAATACAAAAAATTAGCTGGGTGTGGTGCAAGTCTGTAATCCCAGCTACTTGGGAGGCTGAGGCAAGAGAATGGCTTCAACCCTGGGAGGCAGAGGTTGCAGTGAGCTGAGATTGTGCCACTGCACTCCAGCCTGTGTGAGAGGGTGGGACTCCAGCTCAAAAAATAATAATAATAATAATTTAAAAAATAAATATAAAATAAAATACAAACCCAGTATAGACATTTCTCCAAGTCCGGCCTTCCATTGCTTTCCATTGTCATTTGCTTGGTATCCAAATGCTGTCATGTGGCCTCCATGACCCTCCAGGACCTGCTACTGCCTCCTCCAGTGTCTTCACGGACCCTGTCCTAGCAGCCCTCATTCCTGCCACACTGAAGACCTCCTTGCCCTGCTGTCACCATAACCTTTCACTGTTGACTTCCTGCACAGCCTATCTTAACATCTACCCCTTCTTGGGACACATTTGTTTGTCATTCCTCTTCATAGCCATTCTTAATGTCCAGGGAGGCCCTCGATTGGGTCTGACTGGGTGCACGGGCTTATGGTGCCTGGCCCATGGGCCCCACATGGTGTCTGTGACAGGGATAACAGGCTTTCCTTCATTCCCTTCAACACAGCGAATGCCGTGGATAGAGGGAAAGGCACAGGCGGTGCGTCTCACAGGAATGGAAGCCACAATGACCCTGTGAGTCTAGGGGACCCAGTGGAGGACACAGAGGTGGAGGGCACCTTGACAGGCCATTTCCTGGCCTGTGTGCAGGTGGCAGGAAAAGGCTCTGATGGTGTCACGGTTTTCTTGCTCTTTTTTAATTTATGAGATGTAATTCCTAACGCTGGTTTTCTGGTGATGGCGCTGGCACATTCTTAGCTCGATAGGTGTGGCATTGAACCTGAGGACAGTTAGGAGTCACTGCCTCGTGTGGCTGTGTGTTCCCAACTTCCTTTCTCGGTTCCCTCACACAAGCCCTTTGTGTGAGAAGAAAATATTCAGTGGGCAAAGTGGCCTCCTGCCCAGGACGAAACCCTCAGAGCTCCTTCATGCTGTTTCCTCTTGATCTGCAAACCAGTCTCTTTCGTTCCCTTAAAATATGTGGTTTCATTCTTGCTGTCCCTTCATCACCATGTCTCTCTTCAGCACTGTCAGAAAAGAGCTGGCCAGAGAGCACCCCAGGCCGGATTTCCGGAGCGGAGGTGGTCAGGTCTGTCTGGGAGCTTGGATGCTATGAGAGGGGGTTTCTGTGTCCTGAGATCGTGAGCAGCTGTGTTTCTATCCTTGTCCGTGCCTTTCCAATGTGCTTGCAGTGAGCTTGCGTTCCTTTCCTTTAAAAGGTTAAGAGTTTACTATATTGCTGAGGCAGGGGCCACACACAGGGCGAGACTGCCAAATTGAGCGTTTGGTAAAAAAGCAACCAGTGGACATGTTAGGTACTTGGAGTGACCAAATAAACCCTTAGGTCTGGACGTAAAGGAAGCAACACTGGAGACTTGCTATCCTGTGGTATCTTTGCCAACACAGCCCATCTTTACTCTAACAGCTGAGGGGCCCTTTCCTGGGAGCTTTGAACTCCCAGAACCACTGACCCACTGGGGCTTGTGGACATTCAGAGAGGTGGGGGGTGGAGGCCGCAGGTCCATGTACGTGAGCCCTGTGTCCTGGGAAATGGGGAGCCTTGGAGAATTTCAAATATTATAGTAGTGCTGTGTGTTCATGTTCACACCGAAAACACTCCTTCTCGGCAGCAGAGTGGAGATTGGCTTTTATCAACTCAGACTCAGAAGCTAGGGGACAATTAAGGAGCAATGCCTGTGAAAAATGACAGGGATCTCATATTGGAGTTCTGCAAAGAACCAGAACCAATTGGTTGTGGATGTGCCTGTGTGAGGGAAAGGCTGTCCCGGTTGCAATCCTCTATAAGACTTCTATAGAAAACTAACTTTAATTCTTTAAAAGCCTGCCTTTTCTTTGGCTGACGAGAGACAAACGAAGGAATGGGCTTATGTGATTGTGGGAACCGGCAAGTCCAAAATCTGCAGGACAGATCAGTGGACCAGAAATCCAGGAAGGAGTTGCAGTTTTGCAGTTCACATCCGAAGCCCAGAATTCCCTCCTTCTGGGGAGACCTCCCTCTATTCAGGCCTTCAACAGATTGGATAAGGTCCACCCCCATTATGGGAGTCATCAACTTGACGCAAAGCCTACAGATTTGAATGTTTATCTCACCTAAATATGCTTTCACAGAAATGTCTAGAATAACACTCAGCTAAATAGCTGTCTACTGCAGTCTAGACAAGTTGACATATCAAATTAACCATCACAGGCCTGGACACAGCCACCATGAATGTCAGATACACAAGAGGGAGTAGCTTTGCTGGAAAATCGGGAAGCAGAGTCTGTGTGATTTGGTGGGGTCAGAAAAAGGCTGGAGGATGAAGCCAGGGGCATCCCACTTCTGGGATCACAGGAAGGGCAGGTGACAGGAAAGGAAGAGGGAGCAAAGATGGGGACCACTGGACCGAGATGTCTGTGATCAGTGGTTTCTATGGCTGTGGAGCACAGCAGAGAGGATGCGGGTGTCGACACCAGACAGAAGATGTCCTACTCTGATGAAAAAAGTAGATAGAGGGAAAAATTATTTTTAAAAAATGCACACATGTACCTGAAACATTTACGTTCACTTACAAGACATAATGTGCATTCATTTGCTAATTCTTTTAATTATGAGCCGAACTGTTTTTTGAGTAGAGTCTGCCTGTGGAAGGATCTAAGTAGATTATTTCATAGAGCGTGCTCATTGCATATAATTTCCAGTTTGAGTTTCTTTAAAGAAGGATGAAACTTGTCCCATTTATCTGAGTGGGAAGTCATTTTAAAATTTTTATGTTTCCTCAATATTTTACTTTTGTCTCAGCCACACCTAATTTGACAGCAATGCCATTTAATGACTGGTCTCAGCTGAGTCATTCCAAAGATTTTACTTCGTTTTTACAGAAACAGCTTTTCTTTTCTAATGCTCGTGTTTCATAGACCTACACCAAATTTAATTATATTACATAATTCCAATAACAAGTTCAGCTGCCATAAACAGATTGGAGGACAGACTCAGCCCATTCCCTGCGAGCCTTGGAGTGGCAGCAGAAGGATGCTGACATCCCTGGGCAAGGCTGGCACCTCACCCACTGGCGCTCAGCATGGTGTGGGCGGCTGCCAATGTGCTTTGCCAAGGGATGAAGAGGCGCAGTGAGTCTCATGTGTCAGTTCAGGATGACTAAAGAAGAGTTTCTAACGAGGCTGGAAGTAAACCAGTAGGCAAGGAGGAGCCCATCCAGGCAGCACATCTAGTGTCCAGAGATGAACGGAGCGACAGGTAGAGAGCCACTAGCACAGAAATAGATCCAGAGAATACTCTAGTGCTCTGCCCTCCAGAGAGTACAAAGCCGAGGGTTCTCGCACAGGAAGTTCTATACCCACTGGAAAACCACTTGTGTGCTTCCATGTCGGGGTAGCAGAAGAACGTTTGTACCCTGAACGGTTATCAGTACATCCATTACAACCTTCTATGTCCAAATACAATGGAAGTTTAAGATCTTGCCCTGAGGTAGGACATCCTTGGCTAGGCATATCTCCACAGTTCTTAAGCTGAGTTGTTTAGGAGGCTTGAAAGAACGTTAATATTGGAGATCTTTACCTTTACTTTTCAGATATCTGTATTTCAATATTGGAAGAGTCAGTATATAAGGAAGCAGCTGTGGTCCATCCCCGGTCTGAAACCCCTTTGGTTCTGGGAGGGTCCCTCTTTGAGAAGGAATTCAAGCTTCCATGACTTTGCACTCACAGAGGCTAAGTCACGCGCTGTGGGCCAGCAGCCTGCTGCAGACACGCTCTCCAAAATCACGAGGGCTGTGCAGAACCAGAGAGCCTGCTCCTCAGAGGAGCTCAGATGGGCTTTGCTGAGATGCTAACGACAGGGAATGAAAGCATCTGTTTTCCTCCGGAAGAATCGATTGACCAGACTCCCCTGCCCTCCCCAGTTTTTTTATTGGCACATCCTAGTTAGTCCTCATAATGGTTGAAAAATAAAATTAGTACAGCTTTAATACAAGAAATTGAGGCCACAAAGGGGAAGGGAGGATAGCTCAGAACTTTTGTGGTCAGTCTCGGGGATTTTCTGAAGAACTGAATGTTACATTTCCAAAATCATGTTTCCAAAGCTGCCAGTCATCCAGGCCCCCGGGGCTTTGCACAATTTCAGATTCCTGACCCCTAACCCCTAGAGAGCCAAGGCCATCCGATTTCTGGTTCATACAGAACAGGAGCGAGACCAGGAATGTGCAGGTGTTTGCGAGCCCATGGCAGCCGCACCTCTGTGCTACTGTTGGGCATGAGAACTTGGATGTTAAGCCTAGTAAAGACGGAGTTACCTCTTACTCAGACAGGGCTCAACCTCAGATGAATTAGGTCTAGATCGTTAGGTTGCCTACCCGTGTGTTACCACCCCAGGAGTTTTTAGTCCACAGCAAAGTTAAGTTATTTGTAGTAGAAACAGTTGGCTCAATGGGTGGGTGTTGAAGGGGCACAGAAGCAGCAAGGGAGAGGTGCCCTTCCAGCACAGAAACCTGAAGAGGGCGAAATACTCCTGTTCTTTTGAGCAAGGCAGGAATGATTCTGATTGTGACAGCAGTGCTGTTTTGAAGAGGGGACTGGCAGTACAATGTGCGTCTCCTTGCTTCTGGGAGCTCAGTCTCCACATACAGAAGACAAGGCTGGTAAATGTGATCAATGCTGGAGCCCTTCCCGGCGCATAGAGGGCAAAGATGGGGACCACTGGCTCTGGATGCCCTTTACCCACGAGACATAGAGGTCTGTAAGCAATGGCATATATGGCTGTGGAGCGCAGCAGAGAGGATGCAGGAGTCAACACCAGACGGAAGAGAACACCTCCTACTCTGAGGAAAAAAGTAGAGTGCCTTGCTCTTTCTTCCAGTCGTCCCTGGAAAGTGGCAGAGGGGCAGCCTCCCAAGAACCAGAGCGCTGTTGCCATTTAGAGTTGACTGGTTTCCCTTTTAAAAGGGAATGCAAAAGCCCCCACGGTTCTGCAGAGGAACCCTCTGCTGAGGGGTTTTTGTTGAAAGAGGGAATTACTGAGGCTGTCTGTTTTGAAAAGCAAGGTCAGTTTCTTTGGTCTGTGTGTCTCATAATTCCATGTTCCTGTCTTTCCCCCATCACTGAAAGCTCTGTAGATCATACTGATTCCTTTGAAGATAAGATCTGATGACAGGATGGTGAGACAGGAAAACCTGGTAAAAATGGCATGCTGGCCTCAGAGCAGTAACTCCTCACACACCTTTGGCTCCTCACAGTCCTCACACTCCTCACAGTCCTCACAGTCCCTGAAGTTGACGCCCACAGCGCCGCCTTTGCGGGGAGCTTTGATGTCCTCAGTTTGGCTTTGTGTGCTTCAGCGAAGAAATCCTGCATTTAGAGGTGAAAACAATTCGGTGTCTGTCTGGCTCATTGTAAATCTCTCCTTCGGTTTCACAAGTCAGGCAAATCTCTCCTTCGGTTTCACTTTGAGGCTGAAGAAAATGAAGTGATTGTCAAGTTGCAAGCTTCCAAATGCTCACAGCGAGCCCTGAGGTGCTGGGCCCTGATCCTTACCAACCAGTCATCAGAAATGGACTCTCTGTTCCCATGTGAAAAACCAGACCAGACCCTGGCATTAACTCCTAGATGGACACTTCCCAGGAGACAGTCTAAGGGTACTGCCCTGCCAGGCAGTGTCAGGAACATCTCTGAAAACCAACTGCGGCTGGGAGGGATGGGCTGGAATGTTGCTGTCATTTCTGATGTCCTGACTGCTGGGTTTTTGGAGGATGTGATTTCTGAAGTACTGACTGGTGGACTTTAGGAGGATTTGGAGACTGCAGTGCATTGCTCCAGAAGGCATCGTGTGTGGGCACGGTGCAATCTGTCTAATAACTCGTTCTACCTGTTGTGCTCATTTGTGTACTTGGTCATGGAGATCATTGTTTATTTCAGAGCTGGACTTCTACCTTTGAACTTGCTTGAAGTGTAGCTGGCACCAGGTGATACTGATGAAGCATCCTTTGTCCTAGACCCATAGTAAATCCCCAAGCCAGCCGAGGAGGACGACAAGCTAAAAAGACCCTTGGCCACCTGTCAGACAGGCTTAGGACATCAGTGTCTTCCAAGTTCTGCTGATCTTGGGTTCTGTGCTTTCAGCTTACAGCTGGCCTGCACTCTTAGTTAATTTGTTAACTAATGTTTTCCCTGTGGAAGAGGCAGATTTTTCCAGTTGTCATCTGTTTACTGTTGAATGTGCATTGTTATCTTTAAAACATTCAATTTACTTACATTAGATCTTAAATTATACACGTGAAGATGCTGCTATTTTATATGAAGACAAGGTTGTTGTGTCTTCAAAAACCAAGCAATATTGATCCTGTCAGACCACGTTGGCAGCTGTCTTGACCCCTGGGCCATTGAGTCCGCAGTGTTTGAGTATAACCAGTGACATGAACGGTTTCATTTAGAACAGCCTACTGGGAAGTTGTGACCCACACACCAGCATGCGGAAGTCAGGAGTCCCCACATGTTAACTCCGATGCTGAAGAGGCACGGCGTAATGAATGCTGTGTTCTAATGTTGCATCTCACGGCATCCAGCACCCATCCCTCTGGACTAAATCCAGCTGGCAGCTGGAGCCCTGACACTCATCAATGCCTCGTGTAGGCTTGTGCCGTGACAAGGGTTCTGCCCCATTGTTATTCTCTGTCTTTATTGTGTTATGAGAGATTCCTGTGTAGGATTCCTAGAGTTATTCTTGAAAATAGAACCACAGAGTGCTGGATGGTGAAATTTCAAAAAGAATCAGCAGACAAAAGACACTGAAACTAAATTCTGAAACTGAGGCTCAGGGAGACGTGCTGATGTGAAAGCCGCAGGCAGAACACGGCTGCCCTGGTGGGGCTTGGCCCTAGGCAGCAGCTGGGGTCCAGCCCAGGGCTGGCCTCTGCGTCTGAGCTGTCGTTAGGACACATAATCTGCTTGTGTGGTGCGTCATGACAAGGGACATTACTAAACCCTTTTTGGAAACTGGCATTTTCAAAGAAAGCATTACATGCAAAAGCCAAAATGTCATTTAAATTTTTTTTAATGGGGAAGAGGGGGTCATTTTGTTGAGAAATGACTAAAGACTGTTTGGCATTAGGGATATTGCATATTGATTAGATGGTACCAGGAAATCCTGGGTAGACTGTTAAGTGAAGGCTATAAACCCCATCACTTTTCTGGGCAGTGTTGAGAGCCACAAAGGTGCACCCTGGGAGGGAGCCTTGGGCAGTGGAGGTCCTGAGGGTCAGTGGGAACTGCGTCTCCAGAGTCCTGCCTTGGAAACTGACTGATTTGGGTAATACCAGCCACTTTGCATTCTTCCAGTTGGTGGACTTAGGAAAACCAAAACAAAGCGAGAACCCTTGTGGCCACTGGTGAGCTACTGAACACAGCTTATTACCATTCGTGGAACCCTCAGACATTAGCACAGAAGCTTGCGTGGATTTTGACTCATTCGTGAGCTGAAATGAAGGCATTCCCCTAAAGCTCGGTTTTTTAAACAAAACAGACACTCGGTGTTTCCAGATGTGGTATGAAGGAGCTTTGTTCAGGAGGACTGTTTTAATGATGTGCAGCTAAGAGAGAAGGCAGAGAATGGATCCACCCAGTTGGAACCTCTTACGGTGGTGGAGACAGAAGACTTAACGAGGCGGTGTGAAAAGCTCTTGAACAGCCAACACAGTGTAGAACACCCATTGTAATTTATAAGGCTGCATGATTGAGAGAGCAAATGTAAGAAATGGGAGGAAAGTTAAAAACAACAGGAAAGCACACAGAAGCAGCCACAGAGTAACCGAGAGGCTTTACCTGCAGAATTATCACAGCCAGGAAGCCAATAATCAGTCTTTCATAATGAGGATATGTAATTTAGGTGGCTTAACATGGAATTAAAGAAAAAACACTAATCTTGTTGACACTGAAAAATTGAAGCATTATCACAATCCATGTAGGGCAACTCCTACAACCCTGACATGTTTGCTTTTTATGTGGACACAATTTACATTTTAGTCTTTTTATAATTTTCTTAAAACTACAATTGTATCTTTTCCGTAAAAACACTTGGTGCAAAATAATTCAAAGCTTCTACAAACCAAAGAATGTAAAACTATCATGGTGCTCGATCTGAAAGCCGTAAGTCATGTGGTGTGTTCTGTGTTCGGGGTGGAATCAATTCTGTTTCCCATCAATTTCCCTCTCCTTCGAGGTTCTGCCACCTAATTCATCCTCGGGACTTTCAGAAGAGTCCAAACCTTGGCTCTAAAATTACTTGAGTCACAGACTCCCTGGAGAACTTGAGGAGAGGCCCTCATCATTTTGCTCAGAAATCACGTCCAGCCAGGCATGCATAGAACTGAGGCAGTTTCAGGATATTCCTGGATCTCCTGAAGCTTGAGGTCCGAACCTTTTTGTCTGTATTTTCTTACTTAGATATCTGCATACCTCGATCCAGATTGTGGAATTAGAGAAACACTGAAATGTGTTTATAAAGGCTTTGAAGTATAAGAAAAACGCTTGTTTTGGACAATGAATTTTTATTTTTATTTATTTATTGTATTCTATTCTATTTTTTGAGACAGAGTCCCGCTCTGTCACCCAAGCTAGAGTGCAGTGGTACAATCACAGCTCACCACTACCTTGACTTCCTGGGCTCAAGTGATCCTCCCGAGTAGCTGGGACTTCAGTTGTGTATCTCCTCACCCAGCTAATTTTTGTAATTTTTGTGTGGGAGACAGGGTTTTGCCATGTTGCCCAGGCTGATCTCAAGCTTCTAGGCTTAAGAGTTTTCCTCCTAGGCTTATTCCTCCTGCCTCAGCCTGGAATTACAGTACTGGGATTACAGGCATGAGCCACCACACCCAGCCTAGCCAATGAATTTTTTGAATGCTGAATAAAACTTGCATATACCGCCTGCTCTTGACCATGTTAAAAATATGTTTACACACAGACAGCACTGGAAGCAGGAGTGAGGAAATTGTCGCAGTTATGTTCGTAGGAGGAATCATGGTGGATTTCCCTTCTCCTTTCTGTCTCTCTCTGTGTAACTTGGGTCTACAAATGCCATCCTCGAGAATACTTCTCCCAGGTGCCGTGGCTGCTGCCAGAGGCACCTCCGGAGTTCCTGGCCAAGCTCCCTGGGCTTCTGCTTTGACACCTAAACCTGAGGGTGACTGTGGGATTCAGTGTGGGAGCACAGGATGGAGGGTCAAAGGAGAAGCCTGGGTATCTTCACAAGTCCTCGGGTTTACCCTGAGATTCAGGAGCAAGTCACTGTTGCCCTAACTCTACTCAGCAATGCTGTAGAGTGGAACACAGGATGCCCCTGCCCTGGATCCTCAGCACAGACACAGCTGCAGGCAGAGCCTTGCAGGCAACCCCTAGGTGGGACCCTTGGTGCCCTGCACTGATGTGCTACAAGGAGGTGGTGAGGAAGCCAGCTCCCCTCCCATCCCCTTGTGACTGGCCCACAGGGAGTTGCACAGGGAAATTAACATGAATGGAAATGTCAAGTCCTCAGAAGTGACTCCAGGAGGGAGCTCAAGCCCTCCGTCCCAGTGAGTCCCTGTTATGGGGCCATGATTCCCCCTTCCTCTTGACAACCTCTCCAAGGTGCACACCAAGTCCTCCTGCAGATGGGCTTGTGCAAAACCAGCTGAGGCTTGGTAGACACACTCAGGCACAGTGTCTCGATCAAAGGTGACCCCACTGGACAAAGCCTGGCTCCAACTTCACTCCGCACCCCATCACCTGACAACATGCATGTTGACGGGGTATGCTTTTATCACCAGGAAAGAAAAACACATTTACAAGCATCCACAGCTGCTAACAAATTGAAAGAAAGATACTCTGACATCTTGAGCCTCCTGCTGGAAGAATGTGTGATCACTTACTAAATAATCGTATGAGAAAGTTGAACCAGAATTTGAAGAAGCCTCTAGAACAAACTACTAAAGAATTAAAAATAGAGGACAGAAGAACACAAGAACCAACATCACAGAGATGTAATTCCAAGAATCCTGTAATGACCAAAAAATCAGCTTCCACACTGTGGAAGACTCAGTAAGGGAAAGAGCCTCTGTCTTTAACGAATACATCGAACATAAAAAAAAAAACAAAATTTAAGGGAAAGCCTAAAGCCTGCAAGAGAAGATGTGAATCTATTGCACAATCTGGACTTTATTTGGATTCCTCAAACAAACATATCAAATTAGGATATTGATGACACAGCTGGGAACTGGAACACTAACTCTTCAGGCATGTTAAAGAATCATTAATGCTCTAGATGTTATGATGATATTATGGTTATGTTTTTTAAAAATCCTTATTTTTTAGAGATTCATATGAGATATTTTCAAGTCTGGAATCACCTTCAAGATGCAGTAGGGGTTGGGGACATACACTGAAATTGTGAAAGTTGAGTGGACAGGAACCCATAGATGTTTTGTATTTTATATGTTTGAAATTTTGCATTTTTTAAAGAAGAAGAGAACAGACACACTGTGCCGAATAGGGTTCTTTCCAAGTCCACTGGAACCCAAAAGCCAGAGGAAGGGAAAGAATGGCATGGCATGAATCAGGATCAGGAAGGTGAGAAACAGCAGGGGCAGGAAGACTGGTAGGAGAGCTCACTCGGGAACAGTGGAACTGAAAATAACTGCACACGCATGACCGTGGCTGGGAAATCTTGCCGCCACCTCCACATCAGGTGTGGGGCCGCTTCTGTCAGAGTGATGGAGCCATCCCTCACCGAGGTCTTTTTGTCCCTGCCCAGCTGGTCCGTGGGGAACTGGAGTGCCTGCAGTCGGACGTGCGGCGGGGGTGCCCAGAGCCGCCCCGTGCAGTGCACACGGCGCGTGCACTATGACTCGGAGCCAGTCCCGGCCAGCCTGTGCCCACAGCCTGCTCCCTCCAGCAGGCAGGCCTGCAACTCTCAGAGCTGCCCACCGGCATGGAGCACCGGGCCCTGGGCAGAGGTAACCTGGGCGGGGTTGGCATGGGTGGTGGCAGGGCCCCTGCATGATCTGCTGTGTTGCACGTGGCCCTTGCTGGGTGCTGATTCTGACTCTTCCGTGCAGTGCTCACACACCTGTGGGAAGGGGTGGAGGAAGCGGGCAGTGGCCTGTAAGAGCACCAACCCCTCGGCCAGAGCGCAGCTGCTGCCCGACACTGTCTGCACCTCAGAGCCCAAGCCCAGGATGCACGAGGCCTGTCTACTTCAGCGCTGCCACAAGCCCAAGAAGCTGCAGTGGCTGGTGTCCGCCTGGTCCCAGGTAGGTGCACCCTGGTCTCGGGGGAGCAAGGTTGACCAGATTTCCCCACCAGGGCTGCCTCTTCTCTCCTGGTTTTCCTCTTCCCGCTCCTCTGTCTTCTCCCTTTTTATCTCTTCTTGACTTCCTTGCACTGCCAAGTTTCTGGTCTGCCAGCTTCGGACCACCCTCTCTGCTTCCATCAACTTCATGGGGTTGCTTAATTTTCTTTGGCTTCTGAATCATGTCCTGGGGGCATCTCACACAGTGGCATCCATGTCCTTATCACTGGTCCGGCGTGGAGCAGAGGACGAGAGGGTTGAGGGGGTGTGAGCGTGAGAATAGGGGATCATGTAACTCCTGGGCAGGTGTAGCCACATTCCAGGAAAGGCTTGACTCCTGGAGAGCAGGAAGAACATGGGTTGCTTGGAAAGAAACAGTACCCATTTCCTGAGACAAGTTTCCGGGGGCAGCTGTTCTGTTTGTGAAAGGAAACTCTCCTGTTAGTTTTATTGAAATCGGTCACCTGGTACTGCAGGAGGCTGGGAAACCCTTTCTTCTGCACCATTCAGGAGCTGTCCTGGACCCCTTCATCATGGGAATAACACTGGAATCATTAGTTTGGAGTACTGATGGTTTCATGACTAGCTTCGGACCAAATGCTTCCAAAAGCGCTTCGGAAATCTTACACCCCACAGCGTGGTAACGGCACCACCAGCCAAGCATGAACCTGTCTGAACGGGGTATTGAGAGATTACCGTAACCCAGAGCTGTGCCTTTGTATTGCCACAGCAGTTGTAGGAAGAAAGCTCCTCCCTGATCCCACGCTCCTCAGGGAGGGACCCAGGTCTCATCAGGCACTGTGTTTTCCCCACCCTCGAACGAGGCCTTCTTTGTTCAGATTGGTAGGAAGTGCCAAGCAAGGCATTGAATCCTGTTGAAACACTGTTTCAGTTTGTCACTAAAAAATAAGAGCACCCTTGCTTGCTTGAGTGAGCTTGCCATTGGTAACAATGTACCTCAGGTCCTCTTTCACCTGGAGGGTAGGAATGAGTGTCCCACAGAACCGAATGCACTGTCATTGGAAAACACACATCCCTGGGTGCATATCCCTAGAGGCAGAGTCTACAGAAAGTAAGTGACATGGCTACATAATCTGTGGGCTGTGTCCAGGTAGAAAGTCTTTGCCCTGAAATTTAATACATGCACACACACACATCCCACCACACACACATGCATGCCAGAGTTTCTCTCTTAGACCTGGATCAGCGAGCAACCAAGAGGAGTGTTCCAACTCCTCTCCATCTTCCATCAGGATGCACAAAAAGCACACCTGTAAGACTAAAGATGTGAATGCGAGGTCAGGACCTGGGCAGGTGTTGCCACCTGGGCTTCTCTGCTGGGGAACCTGAGGGCATTTCAGCCAGAGGTCCATTGGAGCTGCACAACATCGTCCACTCTACCCCAGCAGGAGACAGCAACGCCGGGGGCCGGGACCTCTGCTCCAGAGACCCTCCGTGCCCAGTCTGTGGTGGGACAGTGTACCTTGCTCCTGTGTGTTCTCCCGGCAAGCGGGGGCTGCAGCCTCCTGCCTGGGCTGCTGGTTTGCACAGGGCACCTCTGCATAAGCCAGGGTGTCTGCAACTGGAGCAGCTCAAGCTTAGAGTCTGCCTTAGCGGGGAGCTAAGAGATTTGCTCTCCATGCACCCTTCCTTTCCTCACAGGCAGCACTTGGATTCCTAGGGAAGATTGTGAGCCCTGAGTTTCTTCTACCTGCCCCTGCTTTGGGAACCAACATCACTGCAGTTGGGTGGATCAATCCATAGAGCCGTGGTAGTTACCACATGTACTTACGTATTAAGTTTCAGTATGTTCCAATAGCAATGACAGCCCAACATTTTAATTTTCCAGTGAAATGGGATGATGCCCTCAAGGTCCTCTTATTTTTAATGATGGATTCTATAATGTCTCTTAAAAATGCTAAGGTCCAACAATTTTCACTGAATGTTCACAGTTATACAAATGTTCAAGCAGATATCTTTGATATTTTAACCCACAGATTTTGCAAAAAAGAGAATTTTTTTTCACTGACATCTTTTGTTCTCCTATTTTTAGTGCTCTGTGACATGTGAAAGAGGAACACAGAAAAGATTCTTAAAATGTGCTGAAAAGTATGTTTCCGGAAAGTATCGAGAGCTGGCCTCGAAGAAGTGCTCGCATTTGCCGAAGCCCAGCCTGGAGCTGGAACGTGCCTGTGCCCCGCTTCCGTGCCCCAAGCACCCCCCATTTGCTGCTGCAGGACCCTCGAGGGGCAGCTGGTTTGCCTCACCGTGGTCTCAGGTAGGGGAGGCACTCGGTTCCTGGAGAGTGGGTGAGCACAGCTCGGGCCTGGGGTTGGCACGTGGCTCCCGGGGATGCTTCTGCGACGGTGTTTTCCCAAAGCTGCCCAAGCCACTGCATGAGGTTTTCCTTCCAGAGCGTGTGCGGGTGGCCTGGTTCCTGCGCGTGGGTGTGGCTTTCTGAGGATGGTCTCCAAGTGTTGCTGAATCTTCTGGGCACATGTGTTTTCCTCTAAATGTCACCCAATTAAGTATAAGGAAATGCAATGCTTTGGGTAAAATCTGGGCTGAATTCCCCAGAGACGAGTGTGAACAGGAAAGGAATGTGGGCCCTGGAATAAATAGGTGGTTGTAAGTTTACGGTTCTTTTCAGCCCACCCTCAGTCCTTGCTGTTTCCTGCTGGGGTCCCTGGCAGCCTCACACCCACAATGGAGCGGGGGTTCCTTCCTTGGGATCTTTGTTTCTGTGTTCATCCTCGTCGGAGTCTGTGCCTGCGCCTCGCTCCGCCCCCTCGATGCTGCTAGTGGTTCTGCTTTTGGGTCATGGTAGGCCCAGACCCCTTAGGAGTTCCCAAGGCTGATACTCAGTTCTCTGCAGCTCACCGCAACCGTGTGCACTGGCTCGTGACTGCCCAGCAGAGTGGCACTTTATCTGGCCTTCTTTTCCCATCTCTTGGCTGGGAGAGTGAGCCTCTTTCCAATTTATACAGAGGTTCTCTGCCTGCTGCAGAGGCCCTGGCTCTGGTTCTCTCGTTTTGGAGGATGGAGGTGGAGGGAAGCAGGCGGAAGGGACCAGGAGTGACTGTGTGTGGCAGCAGCCCCCTACATGCGCTCTCTCACTGTCTTGCCCATCTCCATGAGGGTCCCTAACTGGGCCCTCAGGGAATGAGGAATTCCCACAGTGGAATGAGGAGGAATAAGCACAGGGACAACAGCTAGCCCCCACCGAGAGCCCCGTGTGCTGGCGCTGCTCTGAGCCAAGTCCTTTCTCTCTCCTATTAGCCCTCTAAGGGGGTGACATTATCATCCCTGTTTCACAGATGAGGCAACTGAGGCATAGAGTCAGCCCCCACAGTGCTGTTGAGAGGCACAAGCTCACCTGCTCAATGGGGGCCACACACGTCGTCTGGCTTCGGAGAATAGTCACTGTGTCGGGGTCCTTGGGTCCTAGCGATGGTGCTGCCCGGGGCCCTCTGCCCTGTATCCCCACTTCTGGGAGGCAGACAGAGGTTGCCTTTCCTGGATGAGGGCAGCAGAACAAAGACCTGACCCGATGGGAGCCTGTTGTCATGGGGACTGAATGCTGGTTGCTAAAAAGCAAGTAAAAATGAGCTCATGCGTGTGCTTCTGCTTCCCGTCTTATCAAAACACCTCCGCCCCTCGCCAGGGTTGCGTGACCATAACAGGTGGCATTTGCCCCAACACACCCAAGGTGAAGTCCTACGTTGATCGTGCCACCAAGGCGCCCATCACCAAGAGTTTTCCTGCAGACTCCAGCTGGGCCTCCGTGGTTTCCAGCATCTGATTCCAGAGGCCACTGGGCTGTGGCTTGTGCTCTGTCACTCAGAAAAACTTTCACAGGTCCTTGTCTCTCTCCAAAGACATTTCCCAAATGATCAGCGTGGTGCCTGGTGCCACAGGAATAACCCTATCCGCAGTGAACGTCCAGCCTTCCCTCTCTGCCCACCTCTTGCCACTGTCCACAGAGAAGTCCCTGCTTGGACTCTCCCACGAGTCCTCTTCCCGGTTTGCCCACTCATCCTCCTCTCCAGGCCACCCTGGCCTGGGTCCCTGCACTGTGCTAGGTGTTGCTGTGAGCTCTCAGCATAACAAGCCCATCCCACGGAGGAGCGAACGTCCTCCCAGGGAGCACCTCACACCCTCAACCTCCCCCAGGGCCTGCGCTGAAAGAAGTATGGACAGAAAACAGCTGCCTGGACATGCCTCCCATCCCATAGTGGGCCCCAAACTTAGTAAGGCCAGCATAGATCAAGGCTGCTCAAAAGCACATAGGATCCCTCTAATCCCAGCACTTCGGGAGGCCGAGGCAGGTGGATCACTTGAGGTCAGGAGTTCGAGACCAGCCTGCCCAACGTGGTGAAACCCCATCTCTACTAAAAAATACAAAAATTAGTTGGGTGTGGTGGTGCATGCCTTTAATCCCAGCTATTCAGGAGACTGAAGCAGGAGAATTGCTTGAACCCAGGAGGCAGAGGTTGCAGTGAGCCTGGATGACGCCACTGCACCCCAGTCTGTGTGACAGAAAGAGACTCCATCTCAAAAAAACAAACAAACAAACAAACAAAGCACATAGGATCACATGAAAACCATCAAAAATGATGTTTATCCAGATTGCTTTGTTATGCTACATGTTTTACATGTATATTCTATATATTTACATGTGTGCATATTCACACACATACGTACTCACACACACACACACATGCATAAACCACATATACAGTCATCCCTCTCTATCTATGGGAATTGGATACCAAAATCTGAGGATGCACAAGTTCCTGAAAGAAGATGGCACAGTATTTTCATGCAGCCTACACACATCCTCCAGGTGCCTTAAGCCATCTCTGGATAGTTAATAATGCCTAATACAATGCTACACATCATTTCATTTTCATGGAGTCAGTGTAGTAATGGTGCACTTTTTGAAATTTTGTGAAAAATTTTTTTCAAATATTTTTGAGCTGCAGTTGGTTGATTTGGTTGGTTGATTTCAGGGATGTGAAACCTACAGATAAGGAGGGCTTACTGTCTTTGATATACCATATATATGGCAGCCATGCACCTAACCCATACTGAGTATTCTGAATTTGCTGAATTTTAAAGGAAAGGCAAATTCAGTGAGCGAGTCCCGGCAGCTACTAAGATTCTGTCTCTAGAGAAGTTTCCTCCTGCAGCACAGACTATCAAAGCACACCCTTGTCTTGGGTTTTTCTTTCATTGTCCGTGGATACTGTGCATCTGTTGAGAGACCTGTCTGTGATGGTGTCATCTTTAAAAGCCAAAGGTAACCCTCATTGGCCAACCATGTGCTTCCTGGCTGCTGACCCATGGTGCAAGTGGAAACAGACACACCCAAGCACATGGCTGGTTTGGGGTGGGCTGGAGAGTGCATGTGTGGGTTTAGGAGATCCAGGCCAGGTCCTCGTGTGTGTGCGTGTGTGTGTGTGTGTGTGTGTGTGTGTGTGTGCATGTGATCAGAAGAGGGAGAGGCACTGCCAGAGAAAGCAAATGGAATGTGGCCAGACGAGCTCATAAAGAGTCGTGCACAGTTCACATCCCGGTCAGGTGGCCAGATCACCTAGTAACCAATTTGATTGGGTTTTTAAGGATTGAGGAATTCCTGAGATGGACCTGCCAATGGGGCAAAACCCACCATAGGCCACTCCTCAGGCAGAGGAGTACAGAAATCAGTGCAGGTGCCTGTTGGGCAGCCAGAGTCAAGGTGTGAACAAGGGAGGCTAAGCTCAGCAACCAAGCATCCCCCGAATGCTTGGTCAGTTGGAATCACTGGTCCCTGACAGTGACCAGCTCTCCCCAAGCCTGTGTCTCTCCTCTCGTGTCCACCATCCTCCAGCTTGTAGGACCCCACCCACGCTGCACAGCCCATCTCTCATCCTTCCTAGCCCCCAATTCCCTTTTCTGTGGCCACTTCCAGCCCGCCACTGGTCTGGAGAGGGACCCCACACCATGTCTCATTGGCAGCATCCTGAGCTGAGTAATGTCTCCAAAACTCAAGTCCACCCAGGACCTCCGAATGTAGACTTATTGGAAATAGATGCAGATGTAATTACCTGGGCTGACATCATCCTGGATTAGAGTGGGTACTAACCCCAAGGACTGGCTGTCCTCGTGAGAAGACCACAGGAAGACACAGAGACTCCTCACGTGGGGAGCAAGTGGTGGGTGGCACTGGCTACGTGATGGGTGACAGAGGCAGGCGTCGGAGTGGTGCCCATATGACAAAGAACACCGAGAGCTGCCAGCACCACCAGATTCTGGACCAGGCATGATGGGCTCTCCCTCAACCTCTAGGAGGAACCATCTCTGCTGCTCATACCTTGATTTTGGATTTCTGGCATCCTAAACTGTGGAAGAATAAATTTCTGTTGATTCAAGCCCCTAGTCTGTAGCAATGATTACAGCAGCCCCAGGGAACTCACGTGGGTGTTGTTTGTGTCCTTGTCTCTTTGTGTCTGTTCCTGACCCCAGAGAGGGTCAGCTGCCTGCAGACAAGTGTCTTCTTTCACTTTATGTGCTGCAGAGCCCTAGCCCAGAGCCATGAGGACCAGAGGTGTGTGAGTAGCAGGGGCTGGGTCTCACTGAATGCCCGTGCCTTCTGCTGGCACTTGGACTTCTCCTGTGTTAACCAAGAGACACAGAATCAAGACCTCAGGGCCCTGTGCCTCGCAGCCCCTGTGGCCAGGACATCGAGAAGGGATGGACTTGCTGGCTCTTCCACTCTCGGCCTTCCTGACTCCCCTTGAACCGGAGTAGCCCCAGCTCTGCAGCCCTTTGCCTTCACTCACACCCACCACCACCTGAGACCTAAAATCAGCACTGACCAACTTAAACTCAGCCCTGCACGGGAAGCTGCAATGAACCAGGCGAGTATGACGTAGCAAAATTCCAAAGCAATTTAATCCACCCTGGAATCTTTCTTCAGTATTAGCTAAAATTTTACAAAAATAAAACCAGTTCAAAATCTCCTCCAAATGACACCACACTTCACCCTGCTCACTGGAGCTCTGGATATACATGTGTGAGACGGCATTGCTGTGTATCAGTCTGCTTCTCGGGTTTTTTTTTTTTTTTTTTTGAGATGGAACCTCGCTGTGTCACCAGGCTGGAGTGCAGTGGGGTGATCTTGGCTCACTACAATTTCCGCCTCCCCAGTTCAAGGGATTCTCCTGCCTCAGCCTCCCGAGTAGCTGAGACTACAGCTGTGAGCCACCACGCCCAGCTAATTTTTGTATTTTTTAGTGGAGTTGGGGTTTCACCATGTTGGTCAGGCTGGTCTCAAACTCCTGACCTCAGGTGATTCATCCACCTCGGCCTCCCAAAGTGCTGGGATTACAGGCATGAGCCACTGTACCCAGCCCCCTTCCTTTCATTTTCTTCTGAGGCTGCTGTCTTTTGTGCCAGGTGAAACAGCAAGTGAGCTAGGCAGCTGAGTCGAGGCATTTCTCAGGCAGACACTTTGCCTTCTCTGTCTGTCTGTGAGAAATGTGGGTCAGGGACAAAGAGGAAACTGAGGACCCTGAAACTGAACCCTGTCCTCTGGCTGCCAAGCCCATGTTCGCCACCCCCCCTGCTTACTGCAGACACTTCAGCAAATTTAGAAAGTAGAAGACAAGGTTTATCATTATTTAACGTATGCCCTAAAATACATCTAAAACCTAAACTGCATCTTTAATAGCTGTTGCCGTTCTGAGATACTCAATCTGTTTGTCTAAGTCATTTTTACCATAAGCTGGCTGAAGTCTTTATCCACCATGATTCATCTGCTGCGTTCTGAGGTTGTAACTTTTCCTGGGGGTGGTAATGGCTGAAAGGGCTATGTTTACCGTAGCACTTGCGCCTAAGTCTCTGCCTTCACACTGTGGGAAATTGTCAGACGGTAATGAATGGCCCGGGTCTGGCTGAACTTTGCCACTAGACAGGCTTATTCTTGCGACAGTCTAAAGATCGCCGTTCCTATTATTTGGTCTGCAGGATTTCTATTGATTTAAATGTTTTGCTTATCTTCACATTTCATGGTGCAGGGCAGCCCGGGACTGATTTAAATCACTGCAGTCATTTGGGCTTAGTGTCAGGTTGTTCCCACGCTAATTTGGTCTGGGAATGGCTTGCGTGCAATCACCTGTTGGACACTGACCCCACATGTAGAGACAGGGTGTGCCCTCGGTGCTGGGCAGTGTGGGGCAGCCCCGGCTCATTCTAGGAGCTGCCCACAATTTGGTCAATTTGTGACCAGGGCAGAGCACACACTGATTTGGAAACTCATGGGCACTGAGGGGCAGCAGCCATGTCAGAGAATGAATTTGATTTTCCACCGTGGCAGTTAAGCCTGCATAAGACTGCATCCTGCACCAAGCGCACACAGGAGCATACATGTGCCTGCGTGTGTACACAAACACACACAGAGTGCATGGACATCTCAACCGATGAGGCTGCGTGAGCACTGCGCTGTTCATCCCAGGGTTATTCCCTGAACCCTGATCTAGTCTCCCACCTCTGATAATTCCACAGTAAATCTGCTCTTATCATCTTCCAAAATTATGTGGTGCCCAGAAAAACATGAACCGGCCTGCTGCTGGATAGAGAAGGTCACCACACACACCTCCTGAGTTTGAGGGAGTTTGTATTTGGAACCAGTGGGGTTTGTGCAAAAATTCACGACCTCGGTTATGTGGACAGCAGAGGTTTCTGTGAATAAGGCCATTGAGGTCTCTGCCATCCCATCCTGAAATGAGCATGGACATTTCATCCTGGGATAGTGGGAAAGTTACAGGGCAGAAGCTCTAAACCGGGAGAGAGAGCACACCCAGGCCCTCAGGAGGAAGGGGAATAAAGAGGGGGACTTAGAGCAGGCCTCTCAGGAGAGATTTCATGGTAAGAAAACAAGTGTGTGAAGCCTGTGGCCTCCAGGAATTAGCATGTGTTTGTTTGTTTTCTGTTCCCTTTGTCTGAGACATGAGCTCTGCCCTGCCGAAGCCCCAAGGTTGTCATGCTTCCTCTGAGCATGCTGGAGAGAGGCCACCAGAGCTTCAGTCATGAGGGAGACTGGCAGGCTCAAGTCCCGCTAGCTCCTTTCCATAAAGAGCAGTGATGTAACAAGGAGGAGTTGCTCCAATTAAAAAAAAAAAAAAAAAGACTGGGCGTGGTGGCTCACACCTATAATCCCAGCACTTTGGGAGGCCGAGGCGGGCGGATCACAAGGTCAGGAGATCGAGACCATCCTGGCTAACACGGTGAAACCCCGTCTCCACTAAAAATACCAGAAATTAGCCGGGCATGCTGACAGGTGCCTGTAGTCCCAGCTACTCCAGAGGCTGAGGCAAGGAGAATGGCGTGAATCCAGGAGGCGGAGCTTGCAGTGAGCCGAGATCGTACCACTGCACTCCAGCCTGGGCAACAGAGCGAGACTCCATCTCAAAAAAAAAGCAACAACAGAAAAACAAAACAAAACTAAAAGCAAATGTTCTTATACAAAATGCATCTCTTTTATTTTATTAATGACTAAGAGTAAGGATTGACTTCCTATTCTCCAGTAGTGTTCGTGTAGTTGTGTGGTTCATCTCTGGTACATGAGCTGAACTCTCTAAAAGCATGGAGCCTGCCACTGAAACAGGAGCATACAGATTAGGAGGGAGAGGTTTTCTAGTACTTCAGCGCTCAGGAAACTTGGTGCTTCGTCCATGTCTTGGATTAGACTTGCTGGAAGGGGGCTGGGGCTAAGGCTATCTGCAGAGCCTCTCTTAGAGCGTGAAAGTCAGCAAGGTGGTCTTTCAGGTGAAGAAGAAGCTGCCATCATTCTTGAGGAAGTCCTTGAGTCCTAAGGTGACCAAAAGGCCCTGCTTGCAGGACCTCGGGGAGAACTATCCCCTGGACACTGCGTTGATGCTTTTCCACACCCAATTTCCCAAATCCAACAGTCTTGGCAAGAGCCCCTGGGCTCACCTGGGACTGGCGTCAGGCCGCGGGTAGACAGCTGGGCAGTGCTGCGTACCCCCATGAGGGACGCAGAGCAAGAGGCTTACTAAGGCACTGGACGATTGGGTGGCTGTGGGATGACCAGCCCAATGATGGCCATGGGAGCCTGCAGTGCTTCTGTATCACACTCTGCCCCACGCTCCCATGGGGGATGAATCAACCCCAGTCATTCAGATAGGACGCCTGCCAAGGCTTACCCTTCTCTGCCCCTGGGGCGTTTTCACAGCTGGAGGAGAGGCAAGCCTTAAAGACAGGTCCTCACAGACGCTGTAAAACTGCTGTGTGTACAGAAGAGGGGTCTATGACAGGAGAGAGCTCTGTAGAACTGGGGATCACAAGGTCCTCTGCAGGCTGTGACAGGGTGGGGCAGGGTGGGGAACCATCTGTCCAGAATGATGGAAAGGAGTCTCAGTCTCTCTAATGTTTGCTCAGGCCACATGCTGGCTCTATGTACCACTTTTGTTAGATTAAGATGTGGCTGAAGTCAGTTCTAAAAATAAGAAAAGGCAGAAGAGCATTTCCCAGTGTAATTCTGAAAACATAGGGCGGTGGCTCTCCTAGTGTGACCCCCACTGCAGTGCAGCAGCAAAGTCCCGGTTAGAAGTGCAGGCTCTCGGGCTCCACCCAGACTGACTCAAGCTTGAGCCCTTTGGGGGTGGGGTCCTGTGGTCTGTTTTAATAAGTCCTCTGGGTGATTCTAATGCACATTCAAATTGGAGAGCTGCTAGTCAGGGGGTGAAGCCACCATCATGGGGGTTTGGACAGCTGGCTCTGACAGTGGATAGGTAGGAGGTACAGGTGCAAGTCACCATCACAGCACAGCCTGGTGTCCCCTCTCACTGCCTCATCGATAGGATGCTCAGGTTGGATCCCATGAAGCCGGAGGAAGAAGCACTAAGCACTGACTTCCAGATCCAAATCCCAGGCCCCCCCTTCCACTGAGTAGTATGTTTCCTTAAGGTGCTGTGTCATATGACTTACCCACCACACCTGTTGGACTGCAGCCTCTTGGACACTCTCAGACCTGCCTGCCCCCTCTGTCGTCACCCAGGAGTCTGTGTGATTATCAAGGCTCCAGGTGATTTTTAGGATCCGTCTGTTTGGAAGTCACAGATCCAAGGGAACGTCTGGAAGGTGAATTCTAAATGGCTGTGCTGAGTTTTAAACCATCGTATCTGTGAGACTGAGGAATAACTTGGATTTTTTTCTTCCTGGAATGAAAAGTGAATATACATTTTCAGGTTTCTTCTTTTTCATCTCCAAGCATATAACCATCTTTATACATTCAAAATATTTCCAAAATGTGCAGCTGAACATCTTTCTGTCATCTTACATAAAGAAATGAAAATTTTGAGAAACGTGGAAGCTTTTTCCCCATGAATTTTTTTCACGGGGAATTGTAAAACTCTCAGGATGAGTGCTTCTCACACCTCCTGTACGTAGGAATCATCTGGGAATGGTGCAGATTCTGATGCTGTACGTCTTGGAAGCAGGGATGCTGAGAGTCAACCCTGATAACAAGCTTCCCCCCAGGCCCCTGTGGCTGGGCCAAGAACCTCACCATAAGTAGCAAGGATTTGCAACTGTCCTAAGGCTCGGGGCCAAGTTGATTGTGTTCATCACTTGTATCAAGTGCCTAGAACAGTGCCTGGTACTGGGGAGGTGGGCAATTTTATTAACCCGTTCTCACGCTGCTAATAAAGACATACCTGAGATGCTCAATATATAAAGGAAAGAGGTTTGATTGACTCACAGTTCCGCAGGACTGGAGAAGCCTCAGGAAACTTACAATCATGGTGGAATGGGAAGCAAACATGTCCTTCTTCACATGACGGCAGCAAGGAGAAGTGCTGAGGAAAGAGGGAAAAGCCCCTTACAAAACCATCAGATCTTGTGAGAATTCACTCACTCGCTATCACTAGACTACCATGGGGGTAATTGCCCCCGTGATTCAGTTACTGCCCTCCTGGTCATATGGGGATTATGGGATTATGACACTTAGGGATTACAGGAACTATAGTTCAAGATGTGATTTGGGTGGGGACACAGCCAAACCATATCAGTGATTAAAATCTGCTGAATAAGTGAATCAGTGACAAAAATGAATCAAACCACATATTAATTATTTTGGAACTGTTTTAATGATACAAAAAAACCCCAAAAACAATGGTGAGATCTCTTGATTTCTAATTGAGGCATATCTTAAGCAAGAATGGAATTCTGCCTGAGTTGCTTGTCGTAAAATAAATCTAACCCAAGAAACAAAAGATGTTGTAGACACTGATGGAGGCGGATGTGACCGATGAGTTCCTGGGACCTGCTTTCTCAGCAGAGTGACCACAGCCCCAAGGTTCTCGGTGCGCTGCGTGAGCTCAGAGGGTGTCTGGAATGCAGACAGCGGAGAAAAAAGGCAGAAATGTGGTTTTGCAGAATGTTCAGAAAGATGTAATATGTGATGGGCAGCATCTGGCTCTATCCTTGTGACCCTGATAATTCTGAAATCAAACATGAATCTCCCCCACATTATTTTTTCCAGTTTCTATAGTCATATATTGTTGACAACTTTTGCTAAAATTGGGTTTGAAGCAAAGGGAGTAAGCCTCCCAGATATGTTCCAGACACATGCTGAGGGGCTCAACCATTCTTCAACCAAAGAGGAAAAAAAAACCAGACAGACAGTTTCAGCTTCTGACTTTCAGGGCCATTCGTGTCTCCAACTTTTCTCCTCTCAATGGGCAGATAAAGATGTTTGACTGCTCCATCACTGAATCCCGTCCCCAGCGATTTAAGTCACTTTGCAAAGCTCTGATTGCAGAAGGTCCCAGAAAGGTTCAGTCCCTGGTTGTTCACTGGCAGGCTGGTTTGGGCTGTGGAGAACCAGCCCCAGGCCTGATGCCTTCACTTGCTGGAATGGTCTTTGACATACTCTCTTGTAGGTTTGGGGCGTAAAGAGAATCATGCGTGTCCCCAGTTTTTCACAGTATGATCCTTGCATTTTAAAGCAACACTTTTGTTGTTTTGTTTGCCCACCATGCGCCAGGACTTCCAAAATGTTATCTGACCCAGTCTTCTTGCAGGCGCTCCTTTAATTGCTTACATTTTCAACATATTCCAACCCTAGCCTTGTCTGAGCACAATTTACATGATTTAGTCTAGACAGTGGGTAGTTTTATTTTTCAAATGACTCAATCACAGATTCCAGTGTCTCTGTCTCTTTAGTTGCCTATCCCCTGATTTCTTTGCAGTGGTCGATCTCAGATGGGTCCCACTTGTGTTCTGTGGTGTGTGCATTAGGCCGGTTCATGAAAGATAATCTAACCAAGCCCATTCCCTTCCTTCCCTCTCTCTCCCTGTGCTGTTGATACTCCAAGTATTGGGGAGGCTTCAGTAGGATGCCAACACCTTAGCAAAATGAGCCCCAGCAGCTGCCAGTGCCTACCCTCATGCATGGTGGGCCTGGGAATGTGGGTGATGGTGCCACTGTAAAGATTGACTTGTCAAGCTTCTCCCCATCGGACCACCAGAAAGGATGGCTTGGCAAGGGTGTTCCCTGAAGAGCACTACATCTTTCACGCTAGGCTCAGAGAACAAGCCTGCTATCCCCAGATATGCACAAGTTTCCTTGTGGCCACGCAACCATCATTGACACACTCAAAAAATACTCTAGACTTCCAGGCACTTCTCCTTCTATCCATACCTGAGATTAATTTTGGCCAGCCACTCCCAGTTGTAGAGAGAGAGAGATCACCTTGAATGATCTGGGTGGAGGGGGCAGTGCTTTCAAGTGGAGAGGCAAGAGGAAATGAGGGGTTACCCCAACCATCAGTGACAAGGGCTGGCCCTGGGGACAAGAGTTAGGGAAGAACCCAGCCCAGGTAAGTAAGTACCTTTCCGCCAGGTCCCAGATGGTAACATCAGCAACTGTGTTCTCTGAAATACCATAAATAGAAACCAAGATGTTAAGTCTTTTCATGTTTTTCAATCAGAAGGATAACTTGTAGGTAACTTTATTGGCAGAGGGATCTAAGTTTGTCCTTCCTTGCTGCCTGTAATTTGAAGAGATAATAATAATCTATGAATATCAGCTTTTTTAATCAGTATGCTTATTTATTTATTTATTCATTTATTTATTGAGTTAGAGTTTTGCTCTTATTGCCCAGGCTGAAGTGCTGTGGCATGATCTCAGCTCACTGCAATTTTCGCCTCCCAGGTTCAGGCAATTTTCATGCCTCAGCCTCCCAAGAAGCTGGGATTACAGGTGTCCACCATCACACCCAGCTAATTTTTTTGTATTTTTAATAGAGACGGGGTTTCACTATGTTGCCCAGGATGATCTCAAACTCCTGACCTCAAGGTGATCCATCTGCCTCAGCCTCCCAAAGTGCTGGGATTACAGGCATGAGCCACCACACCCGTCAGTATACTTACTTTTTAAAAAAGTGAACTCAGCCCCGACAAAGCCCAAGCCTGGGAACCCTCTGTTGAGACTGTATCATCCAACTCTAGCAGTTCAAATCCCAGCCTGCGCAAGTCCTGTCACTGGCCAAGGCTGTCTTCTGTCTGAACAACAGGAAGGGTTCCAGGAGCTATGTCAGCTGATTGGTTTAGAATGCTTTGCTTGAGGCCTGGCCGAGCGCATGCCTGGTGCTTGCTTCTGGAAAAGGTGAGCAGGGATGGGGCTCGCTCGCGCACATCCTGGCCAACCATAACTCCACCTGCCTCTACGAGGCTCTCTTCCCCATTGAAGTCACTCTTCCCTCACTGGCCTGCAGCAGCGGGCCTCTTAGAAACGTGGGCACACCGAGGTTAACCAGGTGCCTGAGAGCCTGGGGCCATGGTGACATGTGTGTGTTGCTCTCGCAGTGCACAGCCAGCTGTGGGGGTGGCGTTCAGACGAGGTCCGTGCAGTGCCTGGTGGGGGGCCGGCCGGCCTCAGGCTGCCTCCTGCACCAGAAGCCTTTGGCCTCCCTGGCCTGCAACACTCACTTCTGCCCCATTGCAGAGAAGAAAGGTGAGTGCCTGGGGCCCCTCAGCATGGCCTGGGCATGGGGCTGGAATGTCAGGTTTCTGGAGCAGTTCCTTGGAGGGCCTGGAGTTAGGGTCTTACGTCTGACCTACCTTTTCTGTCTTTGCATCTTCTCCAGTTCTACAATGAAATGGTCCTTAGAGCTGACCCTGCTGCCTCTCATGACACCCCAGGACAACATAGATGGTCATGACATAAGCATGACTTCTTTCCTATATCAATGTTGTTCACTGTATTTAAAGAATCAATCTTAACTAAAGCAGCTTCTCTCCCTAGGTTAAACAAAAGCCTCCCTTATTAACTGGGTGCCCTCTAAATGCCATCCCTGTGCACACAGAAATTCCCCCAGCATTGCAGAGACAGATGGCCAGGCGCCCATTAAGGCTATTCTGAGAGATAATGTGGCTCGAGGAAGGCGAGTGGTTTGGCTCAACCAGAGGATTGGAGAATTGACATTCAGTCAACAGAGACTCCAATGGGTAGATGCATGGTTGAGTGAGTGGGTTCAGCACAAGAAGAAAATTTCAGTTTTGCAGGAAGCTTCCAAGAAGGGTCTTGTGAAAATAATGTGTTCCACAGGACCTGCATCAGACCTGGGGGCTGCCTTTGTGCATCAGCCGCGGAGTGTGACAAATGCGCTTTTATTTGCCAAACAGAGCTATTAGCTGGCAACATCAGCCACTGCGCTCGGGATCACTGAGTAATGCAGCTCTGCTCATTTTCAGATGCCTTCTGCAAAGACTACTTCCGTTGGTGCTACCTGGTACCCCCGCACGGGATGTGCAGCCACAAGTTCTACGGCAAGCAGTGCTGCAAGACCTGCTCCAAGTCCAACCTGTGAGTCAGGACAGCTTTCCACGGCAGAGAAAGTGGCTGTGTGGCAGGGAAATTTCCCACAAATGAGCTGTACAATCTATGTCGGAATACATCCGAGGAAGATCAAAGCCAAAAGAAGAAAACCGTGTTAGGCTCTTTGACCAGGAGTGTATGTATGCACGTTTCACCGTGAGCCTGCGTGCAGACGTGTGTCCCCGCGCACAAGCCTCTCCTGTTAGGCTGAAATGTGGCACCCTGGCAGGCACAGCTGTGGCTCGTGAGGCAGAAGGCAGGCTCCACAACGGGAGAGGCAGCTCTCACCCCTGCCTGTACTGCAGCTAAATCAAGTCAAAAAGACAGGCGGGGCTGAACTTGCTTAATGTCTGGTGCCTTATAAAAAGAAGGAAAGGCCATGAAATAAGGAAAACATACAAAATATCTGCCCCCAAGTTCACCAGCCTCCCCTCCCACTGGGGAGGCCCCTCAAGCCATCAGGAGTGACCAACTTCCTGAGTGGAGGTCAGGGGAGCTCCAGGAGGCTGCCCAGGCTCCTCCTCCTCCTCCCCAGCTGCTGAGCATCTCTTACTAGGAACCTGGAGCCACCGCTGGAGCCAGCGTCATCTCTAGGGCCAGAGGACTGCATTCTGATTTGGGACTTTGCCTATGGAAATGAGAAAAATGAAATTCCTGCTAAGGTGCTTCCATCTCTTTCAGATTCATGCCTTGAAGGAGAGATTTTTATATTTTATGTTTTATCTTTCTCAGTTATTTGCAAGTGAGTGTCCTTTTAAAACCCCATTTCTTCATGCTTTTCTTTGTAAATGACAGATCGGAAGTATAGGTTACATCAAAACCCTACCATCCTGAGAAGAGTTATGGTTCTGCTGTAGCAGACGTCAGCCACACAGCCGATGTGACAATAACCTTAGAGTCCTGTGTTTTGTTGGTTTTGTGTGTTGTGAGATTTTAATCTGTTTTTTTCTTTCTTTTTTTTTTTTTTTTTGGTGAGTCTGGCCATTTCTATAATGCCAGGTGGGAAGCCAGGCCGCGGGTGTTTGGGTGGGAATCTGCCCGGCGTCTCCGGCATGCCCCCCCACCCCCACCATCCTCAGTGCCGCTGCTGTTCTCCTGTCCGGCGCTGTGGCTCCATTCGGAAGGGGCACCTGGATATTTATATTTGCAGAAGCTTTATAATAAAGTTTATATTGTACAGTGTGCTTCTGAACTACCTCATGATTCTTCACAAGGTTAGTTTCTGAAATCAAAGGATGGAACAAACATACTGGGAGACGGGTCTCAAAGCGGAGGAAATGGGGCTCTAGACTGTAGGAGAAAACTCGAAATGGCCTAGAAGAAAGTGCCCCTGAGTAAAGGGGAGGCTGCAGGGGAGATGGTGGCGACTGGTGATGGTGGCTTCCTGCTGCATTTAATTAAAAGGAGGTGGGACCTCCCCGTGCCACCTCAACTCCTATCAGCCAGGCTTCTTCAGAGAAGCAGAACGAGTAGGACATCAAGAGGGTTGGTGGGGCGGGGGATGGGGAGGAAATTATTTTCAGAAATTGGCTCTCGGGATTGTGGAGGCTGGCAGTTTGGGAATTTGGAGGGCAGGCCGGCAGGCTGGAGATATGGTAAAAGTTGATGTTGCAGCCTCTAGTTTGAATTCCACAGGACAGCAGCCTGGCGCCCCAAGCAGAGTGTCTTTTCTTTCTTTTTCTTTTCTTTTTTCCAACTTTTATTTTAAGTTCGAAATTGTGCAGGATGTGCACGCTTGTTACATAGGTAAACGTGTGCTATGCTGGTTTGCTGCACAGATCATCCCATCACCTAGGTTTTAAGCCCAGCATCCATTAGCTGTTCTTCCTGATGCTCTCCCCTACCCCAATCCCCCACCCTCCGACAGGACCCAGTGTGTGTTGTCCCCACCCCACCTCATGTCCATATGTTCTCATCATTCAGCTCCCACTTACAAGTGAGGAAATGTAGTATTTGGTTTTATGTTCCTGCATTAGTCTGCTAAGCATAATGGCTTTCAGCTCCATCCATGTCCCTACAGTGGACATGATCTTGTTCCTTTTTATGGCTGTATAGTGTTCCATGGTATATATATATCACATTTTCTTTATCCAATCTATCACTAATGGGCATTTGAATTAATCATGTCTTTGATATTGTGAATAGTGCTGCAATGAATATACACGTGCATGTGTCTTTATAACGGAACAATTTCTACTCCTTTGGGTATATACCCGGTAATGGCATTTCTGGGTCAAATGATGTTTCTGTCTCTAGGTCTTTGAAGAGCCACCACACTGTCTTCCACAACGGTTGAACTCATTTACACTCCCACCAACAGTGTAAAAGCATGTGTAAAAGCGTTCCTTCTTCTCCACAACCTCGCCAGCATCTGTTGTTTTTTGACGTGTTAATAATAACTATTCTGACCGGTGTGAGATGGTATCTTACTGTGGTTTTGATTTGAATTTCTCTAATGATCAGTGATGTTGAGCTTTTTTTCATTTACTTTTCGGCCTCATGTATGTCTTCTTTTGAGAAGTGTCCAGTCATGTGATTTGCCCACTTTTTAATGAGGTTCTTTGTTTTGTGTGTGTGTGTGTGAATTTGTTCCTTGTAGATGCTGGATATTAGACCTTTGTCAGATGCATATATTGCAAAAATTGTCTCCCATTCTTAGGTTGTCTGTTCACTCTGATGATAGTTTCTTTTGCTGTGCAAAAGCTCTTGAGTTTAATTAGATTCCATTTGTCAATTTTTGCTTTCGTTACAATTGCCCATGCCTATGTCCCGAATGGTATTGCCTAGATTTTCTTCTAAGGTTTTTGTAGCTTAGGGTGTTACATTTAAGTCTTTAATCCTAATCCATTTTAGTTGATTTTTGTATATGGTGTAAGGAAGGGGTCCCATTTCAATTTTCTGCATAAGGCTAGCCAGTTCTCTCAACACCATTCATTAAATAGGGATTCCTTTCCTCATTGCTTGTTTTTGTCAGGTTTATCAAAGATCAGGCAATTGTAGGTTTGTTATCTTATTTCTGCATTCTTTATTTAGTTCCATTTGTCTGTGTGCCAGACTGTCCCTGTGCCAGTACCATGCTGGTACTGCAGCCTTGTAGTATAGTTTGAAGTCAGCTAGTGTAATGTCTCCAGCTTTGTTATTTTTGCTTATGATTGTCTTGGCTATTTCGTTTCTTTTCGGGTTCTATATGAATTTTAAAATAGATTTTTTTCTAATTCTGTGGAAAATGTTAATGGTAGTTTAATGGGAATAGCATTGAATCTATAAATTGCTTTGGGTGGTATGGCCATTTTCGTGATATTGATTGTTCCTATCCATGAGCATGGAATGGTTTGTTTGTGTCATCTCAGATTTCTTTGACCAGTCGTTTGTAGTTCTCCTTCAAGAGGTCCTTCACTTCCCTTGTTAGCTATATTACTAGGTATTTTATTCTTTTTGTAGCAGTTGTGAATGGGAGTTCATTCATGATTTGGCTCTCGGCTTGCCTTTTGGTGTATAGGAATGCTGGCAATTTTTGCACATTGATTTTGTATCCTGAGACTATGCTGAAGTTGTTTATCAGCTTAAGAAGTTTTGGGCTGAGACAATGAGATTTTCTAGATGTAGGATCATGTCATCTGCAAATACAGATAGGTTGACTTCTTCTCTTCCTATTTGAATATACCCTTTATTTCTTTCTCTTGCCTGATTATCCTGGCCAGAACTTCAATACTGTGTGTAGGAGGAGTGGTGAGAGAGGGCATCCTTTTGTTGTGGCAGTTTTCAAGGGCAATGCTTCCAGCTTTTGCCCATTCACTGTGATATTGGCTGTGGGTTTGTCATATATGGCTCTTATTATTTTGAGGTATGTTCCTTCAAAACCTAGCTTATTGAGAGTTTTTAACATGAAGGGGTGTTGAATTTTATTAAAGGCCTTTTCTGCATCTATTAAGATAAATCGTGTTTTTTGTCTTTAGTCTGTTTATGTGATGAATCACATTCATTGATTTGCATATGTTGAATCAAACTTGCATCGCAGGGATTAAGCCCACTTGATCATGGTGGATAAGCTTCTTGATGTGTGCTGGATTCAGTTTGCCAATATTTTACTGAGGATTTTTGCATCGGTGTTCATCAAAGGTATAGGTCTGAAGTTTTCTTTTTTTGTTGTATCTCTGCAAGGTTTTGGTATCAGGATGATGCTGGCCTCATAATACGATTTAGAAAGGAGTCCCTCCTTTTCAGTTGTTTGGAATAGTTTCAGCAGAAATGGTACCAGCTCTTCTTTGTATCTCTGGTAGAATTCATCTGTGAATCCATCTAGTACAGGGCTCTTTTTGGTTGGGAAGCTATTTATTGTTGCCAGGCAGGCCTTCTATGTTGCGTCTGTGAAGTGCTTAACGTTTCAATCAATTGACTGTAAGCAGAGTACCCTCCGTAATATGGGTGGGCCTCATCCAGTCAGATGAAGGTTTTAAGAGCAAAGACTGAGATTTCCCTGAGAAGCAGCAATTCTGCCTCAAGACTGCACAGCCACATTGCCACATAAAATTCACCATTATGCCCCTTTCCCTGGGGTTGGATTTAACCTGCAGTAACTGGGACCCAGTGAGAAGCCACTAGCACTGGTGTGACAGAGGCAGACACCTGCTCTCGGGATGTCAGCCACTGGAATGGATGGCTGGTCCTACACGTGCTCCGGCTGCCTGGTCTGTGCATAACACCAGCTGTTGACGTGGCACAGCAGGCTCTGCACCACCTCTTCCAACGCACAGACCCACTCATGGGAGGAGATATTCCCAGTCCCATTTTACAGAGCAGAAATTCTGACAGAAAATTTATATAGCTTTTTCTGGAGTTGCCAGAGAGAAAGGGGGATTCTGCAGAATTCTACGGGATTCTGGGGAGCTGGGGGCAGCTTATTCCAAAACCCAGAGCCGTCAGGTACCACAGTCTTATTGATTCACCCAGGCACTGGGGCTGTCCTCCAGACCTCTGTCCTTCAAACAGAGGCTTTTCAGTAATCCTTTCATCATATCGTCAGTAGCCCTTCATGGGACACCTGCTGACCTTGTCCCACGAAGGAGGCAAAAATGGCCAAGATGTGGGCCTGCCTTCAAGGGCTTTATGTTCCAGCAGTGAAATAATGTATGGCCGCAAATGGATGTACTATGAGGTTGACCATGACCACAGGATGGGGCTAGGATGAGGGGGTGGATTTGCTTCTGTTAAGGAGGGAAATGGTAGACCAGAGACCTGTGCTCTTCAACCTGGGCTCTTACAGTGAAACGAGAGCATGGGCAAGAGGGGCAGATGGAAGAAGCACCTATGACCTTCCCAGGATCCACCCATGATTTGTCTGTGACTTGCCTGTGACCTGCCCGTGGTCTGCCTGTGACCTGCCCAGGCTCTGCCTATGACTTGCCTGTGACCTGCCCATGATCTGCCCATCAGTTGCCTATGACCAGCCTGTGTTCTGTTCATGACCGTGCACTTGAGACAGATGCCGGCAGGAGAAGGGTAGCGTGGCAGGTGAGGGGTTGCCTAGGGCCCGGCTTGTTGGGGCTGCAAGACTCGTCATCCTGGCACCTGGTTAGCATCCCTCACCCAGGCCATCTCTGTGTCCCAATCGGCCACTCCAACTGGCCTGACACACCCCCACAAGGGGCTCGAGAGAGGCTGGCTTAGATCATATCAGCACTGGCCAAAGCCTTCATCTGCTTCTATGGCCAACATCACAACATCCAACTTGCGTGGGCTGCATTTGCCTTAGGCTATATTTAGCACTGGCTGTGTGCCAAGCCCTAAGATGAGTACTTCATGTGCAAAGCCCCACTTGACCCTCCCTTGGGGGAGGCGCCATCAATGGGCCTGTCCACGGCAGGAGGAAGAGGGAGCAGCACACCGATGCCTGGTGACTCTCCCAGGCCATGGAGCCAGTAAATGGCACAGCTGGGTGTTAAACTGTGACCTCGCACCTCACCCTGTGTCCCTCACCTCCTGTTCCTCTCTCAACTTGGTCTGTCTTTTGTGGACGCACAGTGCCCATGTCATCTTGGCCTCTGTGGCTTTGCCGGGCCATGTCCGTCATCTCTTCCACAGTGCAGCCCCTCCCTGTACACCACCATCTTCCTGCCCGCACCTCTTGGCTTCCTGATGTTCCAAGAGCTCCTCAGAGGCAGGTGCCTGGCCTTGCCCACCGAGCACTCTAGAAACTTCTGGCCAGCCGAGAATCTCTTTCCATCTGGAGTGATGGGGCTTGGGATTCTTCTCCTTGTTTTTGCACAATATAGTCTCAGCATGGTTGGCTGGAAACAAGCTCTAGATGTGAAGTTGATAGCTACCACAGGGGTGACTTCAAAATCCAAGTCTAGAGAGACCTCCTTCACCTGCATCCCCTCCTGACATGAATATCTTGAACCTTCAGCCTCAGTGGATCCACAGGTTCACTCCCCTCTCCACTCAGTCGCAGGCCACCATGCTGTAA
The DNA here is from genome assembly GCF_049350105.2 of Macaca mulatta. Lineage (NCBI taxonomy): Eukaryota > Metazoa > Chordata > Mammalia > Primates > Cercopithecidae > Macaca > Macaca mulatta. The sequence continues at coordinate 6,440,258 of NC_133411.1, forward strand.
AACTGCAGCTCCCCAGCAGTCGCTGTGTGGTTCCTGGGCTGCGGGGGGCTTTGTCTGGGGGGCGCTGAGTTAACCTGATTCTCACGAATCACAGTGTGATCCTCACTGCCCTTGCCTGCCCTAGATGGGTGACAAGGGGGCCAGCCTGGTGCAGTTACACAGCCGTCTTAGCATCTGGACAGCGCCCTGGCTGATGTATAGGCGGACACCCAGCTGCACCAGGTGGTGAGACCCAGGCTTCTCCTTATTGCAGGGGGCTGCCTGTGGGGATTTTCTCCACTTGCTTCTCAGTTGCCTTCCGGAGCCAGGACAGGGCCCAGAGAGCCTTTGTTCCAGTCTCGCTGGACCCCCGGGAAGCCCACCAGGAGCTGCCCCATGGAACCTGAGGGGGAGAAGGGGGACATCCCTGTGTGGCAGGAAGCACAATGCCCTGGACTAAAGGCAGTCCCCAGATATTCCAGGCTGAGTGAAGGAGTCCAGACAAAACAAAGCTGTGCTGGAGGAGGAGCGGGGCTGGCCCCAGCTGGACACATCCCAGCCCGCAATCAGGCTGCCTCTTTCTGTCTCCCTGCAGCTCTCCAATGCCACCCCCACCCCCCCCCCAGCTAGAAACACTGCTGCTCCAAGCTCAGCAGCCTTAACAGAGAAAGTCAGCGGGAGACTTGGGAAAGTGAAGAAACTCTCCCCAAAACCCCAGAACACTGCACCTTTCCTATGACAAAAACCATGTGAACCACCCACCCCACCCCTGTCATCGTGTCTGCATCATGAACAGTGTGTGTGAGCCTGGACCAGGGGCTCAGCACAGGCCCTTTCTCAGCCTGCAATTCTCACTTCTGCATCGCACGGGATGGGTTCAGAGGCTCCTCAGGCCAGTTTGCCAGCGGAGTCTGCTCCCCAAGGCAGCAGGCTAGGCTGCCCCCAGGCCTCCCTGAACCCCCCTGAGCCCACCCTGTGATCTCTCCCTGGTGTTCCACTTCTCCCAGTCCCCTTCTGAGAGCTTCAGCAGTGCCAGGTGCTGCACCTGTCCCTCCAAAGGCACCCTCCTGACCCTGCTCTCACTTATGCAAGTTGTGTGCCCTGGGCCCTGTGTTTGCTTTCTCACTTCCTCCATGAGGATGGGGTCATCTGGGACATCCTGCAGAGGCGGGCCTCCTGAGACCCACCACTAGTGCTCGTCCCCTTAATGGGAATCATGTCCAGGGTCCATGGGCAAGACCAGGCCCTTCCCTACACAGCAGCCACTCCTCGGCTCTGCAGGAGGACCACAAAGCCACTGGCCTGGAAGCCACTGTGGGAAGGGAGCTGCTCACTCCCTCTTGCCGTTTGTTGCTCCTGCGTACATCAGAAGAAAACCCTGTTCTCTTTCACCCATGATGTACTGTTGTTCGGTTGTGTCTGGAGGGGCCATCGGCAGAGGCAGCAAGGCTCTGCTCTGGGGAATGTAATTGCAAGCTTCCTCCCCTGGGCTTTTACCCCAGTCCAGACACAGTAATAAGACAGGTCACAGCACCCAGCACTCTGCTGGAACGGTGGCCCCAAACTCTGCACAGGGCACACCTGCAGAGAATGTGCACCGGTCTTCCGTCCCTCCCAGCCACAGGGGCTCGGGGTGCAGAGCTCAGATGGCTGGAGGCCAAAGACCATGTGGTTGCATCTCATTGCATGGACAGAGGGCCAAGGGTACATCAAACATTGTCACCAACCCCTCTCGGCTCCAGTGTCTCATTGTAGTTTAAGTAATCAAAAATACTCTGGAGAGGGGAGAGAGGTCCCTTTTGGTGACCCCTCAAGTACCACCCACTCATCTATTGTCTCTGATTCCTGCCCTGCTCTCTCTCAGGAAACTGCTGTTACTAAAGCTGCTGATGGCCTCTCTCAAGCATCTCTGCTGTAGACATGTCCTCCTCCATAGAACTCACCTTCCTGGGCCTGGGGCGTACCTTTCTTCTGTCTCCTCCTAGTTCTCCAAAAGCTCCCAGGCACTGTGATGCCACACACCCCAGGCCAAGCTCACCATTTCCTACTCTTCAGCCCCCAAAGTTATCCCTCTTGTCTGCTCTATCCTGGGGTCGCTACTCACACAGTGTCCTAAACTGGAAACTTAGAGTCATCCTTGGACTCCTCTCTTGCTCCAACTCCACTCTACAACCCCCTCCAAATCACTCCCAGTGAGCGTTGTCACTGTCTGGTCTTAAAAAGTGTTCTATTCTATCGTCTTGCCTAGATGGTTGCAATAATCTTTTAAATGGTTGCCATTCAATTGTCTTTTCTCATTCTGTCTGCCATATGAACCCATCAGATCACAGTCAGCCACTGGGTGAAGGACTTGTGGATAAAACCTGTGCTTCTCAGTGGGGTGTGCAGAGCCCCTCACTGTGGGCTGAAATTCCTCTGTTTCCTCCTAATTAGCAATAGCCTTTCACTGGAAATCTCCAGTCACCTCTGAGCCAGCACTGTACTTTCCTCTCCAGTGCAGGTGGAAAGGTCCAGTTTATTTAGGGGGTCCTCCCTCTCAAACACGGGTACTTTTGAGAGGACTTCACCAGCCTCCCAAGTTCCTCTAGCCCCCAGTACTGCGTCGTGGAGACCCCATCACAGCACCAACCACCGCATGTGAGGCTGGTTGGCCTCCTGCCTCTTCACCTTGGGGGGATTTCTTCAAGGGTAGGAACTTTGCTTTCAGCCAACTGTGCATGTCCTGAGATTAGATAGGGTCTGGCGTCTAGTGTGCCTCAGCAAACACAGAGTATTAAGGTTCAAGAAGAAAGGACTTTATACAAGAGGAAGTCAAAGAAATAGGGAAAGGTCGGCAAGAATGGTACCAAATAAGAGGTACCAAGAAAGAGGAAAATAATAAGCAAAGATGGGATACAGCCTCCAGGGACATCACATGCTGGGCTCTGGCTCACCAAGACCAGAGACCCTGTGGAAAGGGCTCCAAGAGATTTGAACTGCCTGGGATAAACACGTGTGTGAGAACCAGGGTGTATTTGTCTGTTTTCACACTGCTGGTAAAGACAAACCCAAGTCTGGGTAATTTATAAAGAAAAAGAGGTTTAATGGACCCACAGTTCTATGAGACTGGGAGGCCTCACCATCATGGTGGAAGGTGAAAGGTACGTCTTATATGGCAGCAGGCAAGAGGGAACGAGAGCCAAACAAACAGGAAACCCTTTTATAACACCATCGGATCTCATGAAACTTATACAATACCACGAGAATAGTATGGGGAAAACCACCCCCATGATTCAATACCTTCCTGTTGGGTCTCTCCCATGACCCGTGGAAATTAGGAGAGCCACAATTCAAGATGAGATTTGGGTGGGGACACAGCCAAAACGTATCACAGAGGTGCAGGCTGTCAGAACTGAAAAGAATCTTAGAGACCTTGCAGTCCAGGCCTAAATTTATAGAGGGAGATCCTGATACCCAAGAAAGACAAGCGCCTTCCCTAGGATTTCATAGCTCAGGGGAAAGCCTTCACTTTTTGCCCTTACTATTTGATGGCAAACTTTAAACCTCAGAAAGAAAAGCAGCTACCATTTGGAAAGAAACAACACCTCATTCGGTAATGTTTTGCATTTTTTTTGTTGTTGTTGCAAGGAGATATTTTATCAAGATTAAGATTAAAGGCTAAATATAAGAGTCCCATATTTTGACATTTAATTCAGATGCCATTCTGTGGTTGCTAGAATGGAGGGAAACCTATTGCAGTGTGAATTAGGATGATTTGGCTCACACTACAGAGGACACGATACCAGCCTGAGGCCATCTCAGTTATCTCAAGCAAAATTTTTTCTGCTCCTAAATTATCATTGATTCCAGTGTCACATTTATAGTTGAAAAGTAAACATAATCAGTATTTTTTTTTCTTTTTTTGTGGGGGGGCAGAGTCTCACTCTGTCTCCCAGACTGGAGTGCCGTGGCGTGATCTCGGCTCACTGCAAGCTCCACCTCCCAGGTTCACGCCATTCTCCTGCCTCGGCCTCCCGAGTAGCTGGGACTACAGGGGCCTGCCACCACACCCTGCTAATTTTTTGTATTTTTAGTAGAGACGGGGTTTCACCGTGTTCACCAGGATGGTCTCAATCTCCTGACCTTGTGATCCACCCGCCTCGGCCTCCCACAGTGCTGGGATTACCGGTGTGAGCCACTGCACCCAGCCATCAGCAGGTAGTTTTAATGTACCCTTTATTTTTTACAACTCAAGAGCATCCCAATAGGCTCTTATTTCCTCTGCGGAATCCTAGAACAGACTATCGCCTCATTGCAAGCTCAGCTTTGCAGACTTCATGGTCTGCCCTTACCCTGTAGAAGATTCTACTCTTTAAAAGACCATTTTCAGGAGGTCATGAGGAGTTTGGAATACAGTGAAACTCTAATAGTAAATGGCAGCCATTCAACAGTGCCATAAATTCAGATGCTTGAAAACAGATTCCTCTGGGCATGGGCCCCCTGGGAGCCTGGTGAGGTCGTGGAGCAGCCAGTCTGGAAAACGGTTCCACTGCTGCAAGCAGAGAGATGGTCAGCATTATCAGGCTGAGTAGGTGCTGACAGATCAGCAGGTCGTCGGAGGCCAGCACCCAACTAACTCAGTTGGTTAATTTTGTGATAGTTAATTTTAGGTGTCAACTTGACTGGGTTAAGGGATGCCCAGGTCCCTTTAACCCAGAGGTGTCCAATCTTTTGGATTCCCTGGGCCTCATTGGAAGAATTGTCTTGGACCACACAGAAAATACACTGACACTAATGATAGCTGATGAGCTATAAAACACACACACACACACACACACACACAATATCACAATGTTTTAAGAAAGAATGTTTAATGTTAGCTGCATTCAAAGCCATCCTGGGTCGCATGCAGCCCACAGGCTGAGTAAAGGTCTGCCCTCACCTATGTGGGTATGCACCATCCAGTCCACTGAAGGCCCAAATAGAACAAAAAGGCAGAAAAGGGCACATCAGCCCTTTCTGCTTGAGCAGGGACACACACCCATCTTCTCCTGCCCTCAGACATCAGAGATCCCCTGAGTCCGGAGCCTTTAGACCCCAGGACTTACACCAGCCCCTTCCCAAGCCCCACAGCTCTCGGATCTTCTGCCTTGGACTAAATTACAGCACCAGTTTTCCTGGTTCTCCAGCCCACAGACGGAATAAAGGGGGACTTCCATAACCATGTGAGCCAATTCCCATTATAAATCACCTCTCGTATATCTATATATCGATATTCACATCTGTCTATGTACATATGCAGGTATCCTATCGGTTCTGTTTCATGGAAGAACCCTGACTAATGCGCTCATCTTGGGTTAACTTGGTATGCTGGCTTTCCAAGCTCAAGAGCCTCAAGATCTCAGCCACTTACAACAATAAAGGTTCATTTCTTCAACGCGTTATATCTTGGCAGCACACTGCCTTTTTCTTTATAAATTAGCCAGTCTCGGGTTTGTCTTTATCAACGGTGTGAAAACGGATGAATACACCCTGGTTCTCACACACATTTTTGTCCCATTTTATGGTGACTCTAGGCTCAGTAACCATCTACATGTCATTGTCCTCCGTGTCACGATGGCAGGCTTAAAAGAGCTCACCAGGGAGAAAAGATGCCTTGACCCGTCCAGGTTGAGAGCATAACTCAGGTGAGCAGAGTCCCAGGATCAAGCAGAGATCACACTGGGATGATCATTTGCCCTAGAACCAAACCTCAATTTTACCTGATCACCTAGACATGGAAAAGGGATGCTGTGATGAGGGATCGAAAACACAAATCTGTGAATTCAAGATCCTGATTTATTTCTACACATACGTTCAGATATGCAAATGCAATATTTAAGTAATGTGTGTGTATTTGAGTTATCAGTAGGACAGATAGATACATAATAAGTTCTTTCCATATCAATTCATTTTAATTATCTTCAACCCAAAGTGATTAAAGACTTTTTGCTTAGTCTTCGGCTAGTCCTATCTGCTACTGTCCAGATGAACTAGTTTTGCATTTGGAGTTGAGCCCTCCGTAGGGCAACCATGTGTCTCATCATCCAAGAAGGATCACCTCACTTTGGAGGACAAGAGAAGGCAAAACAACACACTCGCCAGGATGGCGGGGGAGACACAGGCTCACTAACACATGCAACACGCTGCTTTAGCCATTTCATTGGAACTGCTTTGAGTCTCCACCAGGCGAGACAATGGCTTTACTCACTGTACCTACCAGAAGTGGCAGCAGCAGGAGCTGATGCTCTCTGTGGGTCACATTGCTGAGGCTGGTCACCTGCAGAGCCGTGCAAAGCATACATATTGGCAGTGTCACTACACTGGGTCCACACCTGCCCCAGGCTGTATTCTCAAGAACGCTCTTTCATCTTGGTATCCCTTGTCCCTGCCCAAATTCTTCTACTTTAACCCCATTTATCACATCACCAACTCGTAAAAGTAACGGCCTGAAATCCAGATGAACACCACAGTATCTAGAGGGCATGGAAAGAAACAACCTTTATCCCTGGTCATTTATCGTTCCATTAATTCAACCTATAGTCACTGCACACCACTGTATCTGTCAACTTGGTCACTGGAACAAGAGCCTTGAGATCTTGGCCACTTACAACGATAAAGGTTCACGTCTTTGAGATGTTATATCTTGGCTGCACATTGCCTGTGGGTCTGTCCTCTGCATTTTCTTCACTCCAGAATCCAGGCTGAAGAACAGCCCCTACGCAGGACGTCCTGTGGTTTTGGCAGAGGAAAAAGAGTGAAAAGCTACTAGAAATGTCAACTGCCTCTTAATGCTTCTGCCCAGAACCAGCACTCTGTCATATATTCATGCCTTACTGGCCAGAGCAAGGCACATGGTCAAGTCCAGTGTCAATGAGGCAGGGAAGTGAACTCCTACAGGCAGGTTCTGCATGGTAAACGTCACTGGTGGGGTATGTACGGCACTCACACAGAAAGGGAATGAGTAATTCAGAACAATACCACCCACCACACCTACTGTGTTCCAGGCTCCAAACTAAATGAGGCATGACCCCTTCCCTTAGGGTTCCAGAGTGCAACAGGCAGTTATATTAACTAGCTGGGTGACCCTGGGCAACTCACTTTACTTCTCTGGCTGTTGGATTTGTTACTTATAAAACAAAGAAATTGGATTCCTTAGGCTCCTCCAAAATTCTGAGATGCCAGCCTTTCCATTTCACTTACTATTTTTCAATTAATCCATTGCTTAAAGTCATGCACCAAACTTTAAAACAGAATCTCAACTCATGTAATATAGGAGACGGATAGAAAGTTATGCTCTGAAATAGAAGCCAGACAAAGTGGGCTCTGGAGGATTTTTAAGGATTTTGGCAATGCCTGTTCACATTTTTACAGCTACATTTACAGACTTCCTGCTGCCGACAGAGCTAGAACCACCTGTAATACTTCGAGAGACCAAGTGAGTAGAGTGCAGGTCAGAATATCCAAGGCTGCCTGTCCACCGGGCAAATCCTCCTGCCAGTGGTCCTTCGCAGAAGCTTTGTCCATGCCCGTGAGCCTGCTAGAGTCGCCCAGGCAGAGACCTGGCTCCCCTCCATGGTCCGGATGCTTGAGAAGAGTCTCGCAAAGCTCCACACCAGTGCCAGCCTCTGGGCATGGTTCTCAGTGGCAGGATCTCTTCTTCCGACTTCAGGGTTTAGACGGCTGACCCAGCCAGCTGACTCCCAGCTGGAGGCTGAACCACAAAGCCTCTGTAGTGGGTCTGCAATCATTAAGAGCTTTAATCTGAAGTCTGGAATGAGAGCCAGCAACACTCAGGTGCCCCAGGGCTAAGAGTCAAGCGAGTGCTGAGCCCTGGTGGGAACCCAGGCCTGAGGACTTCTGCCAGGTGGGTGCCCGGATCGTGGGGAGGGGCAGTGCTGCCCACTTTGCTTGCACATCTGGTTGTCACCATCCTTTCCTCAGAGCCAAAGAAGGCATGCTGGTCTCCCCAGGAAAACCAGGCTGAAAACCATCGGGATAAATGAAAGACAGGTTACATTTGTCTCCATAATCCCCCTGGAGTGCCATTTCCCCTGGTTCATTTCACCAAATAACTCCGCACCATGGTGTGCTGTTAGCTTCCCATTGTCACTCAACCTGAAAGCCACGCCTTCTCCTGTAGCATTGGAAGGTCACAAAGTTGTCCTCCCTGGAGGAGGCCTCCTGCAAATGCAGAAGGGGCCCTAGCTCTATTTGTCTTCTGTACTTAGTGCACCTAAATAGCCCATCACTGCACTGGGGATCAGTGCCTGAGGGGAAACAGACCAAATATTTGTTCAGCTTTAACTCTATCCCATCATTTTTGAGTCAGTGTAATATTTCTCGAAGGTACTATGCTTTGTCATAGGTCTGTACCCACTAAGCTTACTTCCAGACCATTAAGTACCCCAAACCCCCTCCTCAGGACCACACGTCATGGGCTGAATTGTGTCCCCACAAATGTGACTGTATTTGGAAATAGATAGAGACCTTAAGGAGGTCATCAAAGTCAAATGGGGTCATCAGGGTGGGGCAAGAGGACAGGTGTCCTTATAAGAAGAGGAAGAGGCACCAGACACCTCTCTCTCTTGCTCTCTGTGCACACAGAGAAATGGCCATGCGAGGGCACACTGAGAAGGCGTCATGCATGAGTCTGGAGGGAAGCCCCCACCTGAAACCACCCCTACAGGGGCCTCCACCTCAAACTTCTGGCCCCCAGAGCTGTGAGAAGATAAATGTGTGTTGTTTAAGCCACCCTAGATATGTATGTCTCTATCTTTTTCTCTCTTTCTCTCAAAAAAGAATTTTGTTATTCTTTCTTCTATTTCCATTTTCAAAATGAGCCCTGTGTCTTCACCGTTGCCTCCACCAGCTCCTGGTGAGTTTAAATGAAGGAAGGAGAGGCGGTAGGAGGAAAAAAGCAGCTGGTACTGTTTTGATTGATTTATTTACTTTTGGGAGATGGAGTCTTGCTCTGTTACCCAGGCTGGAGTGCGGTGGCGTGATCTCAGCTCACTGCAACCTACACCTCCCGGGTTCAAGTGATTCTCCGGCCTCAGCCTCCCCAGTAGCTGGGACTACAGGTGCCCGCCACCACACCTGGCTTATTTTTGTATCTTCAGTTGAGACGGGATTTCACCATGTTGGCCAAGCTGGTCTCGAACTCCTAACCTCAGGTGATCCGCTCATCTCAGCCTCCCAAAGTGCTGGGATTACAGGCATGAGCCACTGTCCCCGGCCCTGATGCTGCTTTTAGAAATTGGTGGTCACATAGGCCTTAAAGTGGTAGGCACAGCAATTCAACATTGGAAGTTTTATCAAGATAGAGCAAACTGCATGGACAATTTAAAAACACAAACGTGCACAGACACGCAGGCACACATGCACATGTACACACATACATGCACACATGCAGGCACATACACGTGCACAGTAGTTTGTTTCATTATCGTCTTCACTGAGGGTGCAGCCTGGGAAGACCCCATGACCAGTGACATTGTCTTCCATTTTGAGAAACAGGAAACCACGGTAAATAAACATCAAGGATCTTCTCGGCATCATTCATTCCTTCTCAGGCGCTCCTCAGCAGCAGGGCAGAGTTCCCAGGACTGTGGTCAGTCACTTTTCACATCCACCACGTTTCTGTCTGTACACAGACATCAACACCCACAGCCTCCCAGGGTACGTCTCAGACAGTGTTTTCTGTCTCAGTCTCTCCTCCACATACTCGCGGCTCTCCACACTCAGGGAGGGAGTTTTGTTTCTGGACAGACGGCAGATCAGCAGACAATGGGGAAAAGGCGGCATGTGGACAATGCTGCCACTTGCATTTGGTCAGCCACAGAGTTGTAAGGTCTCTACAAGTTCTATTCTAGGGGCGGCAAGAGGCAAAACGCAGGGCCCGGACAGTTCTCAGGGCCTTAGTGGAGGGCATGGCCCCTTCCTAGACTCTGAAGTAGAGCAATGACCTTGCTCCAGTGTGCTGCAAACTCTCATCAACCTGTTTTCCAGATTTTCACCATGGTCACATGGTGGTTTTGGAAGCTGAGCTCACTTTCTCTATTTTGTGTGTCAAAGATATAGAAAGACAAAAGCCCCCAGGCTGACTCTGCATGGCTCCTCCTTGACAGTCCGTGGCCACCTTGTCTGCTTGGCAGCAGGGGTGACTCCCATTCTTCCTTTCCCAAGGGTTCCCTGTGCCCGCTTGGCTCCCTGCTTAATCTTCAACCTCCAAATCTTTCCCCCGCGGGCCTCTGCCTGTCAATTGGCCCCTGAGACAAGCTCTCCTGGGTGTCCTGGCAGGGCCACACACTCACCATGTGCAAGCATGAGCCCACACCTGCCCCCAGCTCCCTCCCAACCCCACTGGGCTCCCACAAGCCCCACACCCTTATCCATTCTTCTCACCCCCAGTCCCTCCACAGGACATCAAGGGGTCCCCAGCACATTTTCTTCTTTCCATCCACACAAGAACAACCTGACTTTCATCTTTGGTCCGAATATCCTTAGACTTGGCTGAATTTACTTTTAGAATCTCAGAAATACACTCATTTAACTGAGGAAGTGATTTAATGAGGAAGGAGCCTCTTGTCTCAATAGAGTATCTAGTCCCAAGAAAATGAGTGTGAAGTATCCATCCTGCAAACGCACCTGGTTCTCTTGTGGATGGGAGCAGGTGGTGAGATATTTTCTTTTCAACCTGACTGCTTAGCATTTCTCCTCAGCTTACTGAAAAGAGATAGAAAAAGATGGATGGCTCAGCCTAGAAGCCCAGGGTGGAGAATGTTGGGGCCTCGAGGAAGAGTCTCTGTCCAGTAGCAGATGGTGTTTCATGGGCTGAGGTATCTTGCACGCCAAAGCTCTCAGGCAGTAAGTCTGCCAAAAATGAAAAGATGAGAAACTTCTTCCAGCCTTCCACAAGCATCATAAGTGGGGAAATATGTGCAGAGTAGAAGAACTAAGATTATCTTCCAACTAGGTCCCAATTTTCTTGCAACTTAGTTTGGTGAGGGTGGAGGTCAGGAATTATTGAGAGAGTAAATGTGTATGTTTGAACCATGTTTCCTTATCAGTGAAATAGCAGATGTAAAGATGATTAACAAATACTCAGTGTTTAATAAGGATTATTTGAAATTAAGTGGGTAACCCAAATTATATATTTATGCACACAAAACCATGGATAAGGAGAAAGACCTATGCATGGGAAGCTGGTATGCTGGATCTGGCCTCCCCTTGAAAAGTAAACAGATAAAAGACATAAAAATACTTGGAAAAGTTGAAACTCTATAAAATGTAAGATATTGTTTTGATAGAGTCGTCTATGACTCAGTCATGATTAATTACCATTTTAAAAGGATTATCTTAAGCACACATCTCAGACCTCCTTAAATCACTCCTCGGTTGCCATCTTATGACAAAGGAAAACAAAACTAATCATTGAAGATACCTTTTCTTTTCTCCTCCTCAACCATGACATCTTACAAACCAGGGTTAAACGAACAGTGAGTGTGAAAGCAGCCCCCGAGTGTGCATTCTTCTTCAATGCAAAGAGTGCTTTCAAGTAAAGAAAATACCCACTCTCCCTGGAGTTCTAAGCTGCTGTGTGCCAGGAGTCCCCATCTCTGAGGTCATGCTTTGGTTTTAATCACATGAGACATTGTTTGCAGACGCCGTCAGGTCATGGCACTCAGGGACTTGTGTGCACGCATTCCTCAAGTCTCAGCAGTTCTGTCCTTAACACCAGGACCACAAAGTTTGTGGTTTCTAGGGTCACAAACCCCAAGAACTTTTCATTCCAGAGACCTCTCCAGGAATCTCCTTCAATTCCTGTTTCTCTTTGTTTTCCTGTCTTTTACCCAGGTCTATCCACCGCAAGTCTCTTATTATAATAAGGAAGGCATAAGCAACAAAAGAAAAAAAATAAATTGGACTGCATGAGAAGTATAAACTTGTTTTTAAATTTTTTTGAGATGGAGTTGTGCTCTTGTTGCCCAGGCAGGAGTGCAGTGGCGCAATCTCGGCTCACTGCAACCTCTGCCTTCTGGTTTCAAGCGATTCTTCTGCCTCAGCCTCCCGAGTAGCTGGGATTACAGGTGTGCACCCCCACATCTGGCTAATTTTGTATTTTTAGTAGAGATGGGGTTTCTCCATGTTGGTTAGGCTGGTGTTTAACTCCCAACCTCAAGTAATCCCATGCTGGGATTACAGGGGTGAGCCACGGCGCCTGGCTAAGAAGTATAAACCTTTATGCACCAAAGGCCTTATCAAGAAAGTGAAAAGACAACCTATAGAATGGGGGAAATATTTTCAAATGAGTTAGCTGAGAAGGGTCAGCTGCAGTCTGAATGTTGGTGTCTCCTCACAATTTACATATCAGAACCTTATACCCAATGAGATAAAATTAGGAGGTGGGGCCTCTGTGAAGTGATTAAGGCATAAGGACTCCACACTTGTGAACGGCATTTAGAGTCCTCAAGACAAAGGCTCAAGTGAGCTTCCTTGCCCCTTCTGCCATGTGAGGATGTGGTGATGAAATCTTTGAAGCAGAGAGCAGCCCTCACCAGACAGAGAATCTGCTATTCCCTTGATCTTAGATTTCCCAGCCTTTAGAACTGTGAGCAATACATTTCTGTTGTTTATAACTTACCCAGTCTAAGGTATTTTGTTACAGCAGCCAGAATGGACTAAAATAGGCTCTACACATATAAATGCTCAACACATATAAATGCTCATACAACTCAACAGTAAAAAGGAAAGTAACCCAAATAAAAAATAGTCAAAGAAATTAACTGGATATTTATCCAAAGGAGATATACAAACGGCCAACAAGAACGAACAAAGGTGCTACATATTATTAGTCATTAGAGAAATGCAAAACCACAAGGAGATAGTGCCTCACATCCACTAAGGCAGTGACATATTTTTTAAGTTAAATACCAAGTCTAGATACGAATGTGGAGAAATTACCCTAAAACTTTGCTCTCAGGAATGTGAAATGTTGCAGCCTGGAACAGCTTTTGGCAGTTCCTCAAAAAGTTAAGCATAGAATTCCCATATGCATAGCAGTTCCACTCTCAGGTGTAACCCCAAGCAAAGCGAAAACATATTCACTGAAAAACTTAAACATGCATATTCATAACAGCATGATTCATAGTAGCCACACCCAAACTTGAGGGTAAGCAACACACTAGACTTTGGAAGAGTACATTTTAATTCTGTCTCTTCGTGGAACAATCTATTAGGAGACTAATAATTGTCACCATTTTCTCAGAAGTCAAGGAAGAATCCATTTCATCGGACAGAGAAATCCTTGTGCCTGGGGCCAGCCTGGAACCACATGCTTTTGCCACGGCCTCTCCCGGCCATACTCCCAAATCTGCACCAGGTAGGCAGGGGCCTGGAGATGTCGGAACGCACCTCCACCCGCCGTTCAGTGTTTCCAACAGCCATGGTTGGTAGCAGAACAAGCTGTGGCACAGCCGGGGTGTCTGTGCACCTTCACTCCCTCCTGGATTTGGCAAACCTGGGACCTGGAAGAAGCAGGTTTGAAGTTTCCTTGACTTTTCCCAGGACATTTCTATAAGCCGCCCCCAGAGTGAAGTTTAGAGCAGGTAGACTAACCTACCACCACTTATGTTGCTTTTCTTCTCGAAGATACTAAAGTATTTCTGGGGCAGGTACCCTTTTTGTTTTAATTACTGTGTTTTATGATTAATCTCAAATTGTTCACATCGAGTCCAAATGTATGGAACGATTTTCATTTTGCCTCTTCCATTTGTGTTCATACGATTAGTGGTAAAACTGCCCAAGCCTGGCAGCTTCATCTCGGTACCTCCCTATCCCCTAGAAGGATTTGAGGCCAGAATAGAACTGTGTGTGTCTCCAGAGAGCCAAATGCTTGGCTGAGAAAGCCAGGGGGATTGAGCAACATCTTAAAGGCAAATCATCGAGGAAAGCAATCAACCTACCGATCCACTCAGGAAAAGTCCCTGAGAGGAGACTGTAATTAGCAGTGGGGGATACCAGGAAAGATGATCCTAAACATTAGCACACTTTCCCAGACCTCCCACACTCTTGCCACATGCAGCGCCCCCAGGCCCCGGCTGGCTCCCTCCTGTGTGTGGAATTCTCCCTGCATTTGTTTCCTCTCGGTATTACTCATCCCACGACGGGACGGATGACTCAGCTTTCGCAGGCCTGAGACTCCCTCCCATCCCCAGATGGCTCACAGATCACCCTCTCCTGTCTTCCTTTCTTAATGGATTCTGATTGATTTATCTCTAAGTATCTGAAAAATCAATTGCAGATGGAACTCTGTAGCATTGTCTCTCTCCGCGGCTGCCTCCCGCGTCTTTCCTACAGCCTTGCTGGGGTTTTCTCAGGCCCAGATGTCCATAAGTGGTCCAGGATTGCGCTCACGGAAACGGGGCTCCCGATCCATTTACAACATCCATATGTAGGGCCCTTAAACTTGATTGAGGAGTTTATTTGGAGGAGTGCTCGCCACTCACCAGAACTGAAGATCGAATATGAAATCACAGAACAACATGAATTAACCAGCCAGTCATTGAGTGACCCTGAGTATCTCTGCCATGAATGGAAAGGCAGACCCTCCAGACACCCCCAATATAGGCATTAAAATAGAGGAGCCAGCCACAGTCATGGAAACATGTTCATAGAATGTGATTTTTCTTGGGGACGGGTGCTTGGGGGGAGAAAATATTAACTGTTTTCTTGCTTTCTGTATTCTTGACTCTGTGGTGTGTGTGGCCTCCCCGATGGGAGAGCCTGATCTTTCCAGAGCTACTCAGCTCCTAGAGCCAGCAACTCACCCTGGAGCGTACAAGCCAACCATCCCAAATCCATACCCCTAACCACGCCCTTTATCTAACTCTTACTCACCAAGCCAGTATATCCCCCGTCCTAAATCACCCCAAAGCCAGGCAACCAGAGACCACCCCTGGAGCCCAGAACCTGCTGACACTATTGTAACCGTCCAGTGCCAAGCCCTTCCCATCAGGCCTTGCCTTTCCCACAGAAAACACAAGCTGCAGCCCAGCCTCTGCACTGACTCCTCCTCCTTTCTGCCTCTTGCCAGACATGGATGCTTCCCCGTGCGGCCCCACTTGGCGTGGTGTGACCTCTCTACTCAGAAAACATGAAGAATAAACATCTACTTTCAGTGGCACTCTCCGTGCCATCATTCAGTCATCCTCATGAATTGCAGTCCCAGGGGAGGACCCTGACACGTCCCTGCTTATTGACCCTCCTTGTCTGCATTTGTCCGCTGTCACCAAGCCCTAGACGCAGAATCCGCACCCGAGGCTGGGGCTGCAGTGGGCAGTGGGGGAAGGCGTGCTCGTCTTGGGCTGAGCCCCGGTGGAGCTCCCTCTGTGACCACCTCACTGAGTAACGTGTCCTCTAAGCCCCTGGAGAATGCTGGAATGCCTGCACGGTGTCATATACACCATCCAGCCCCCAGGATGCCCCAAGAAATGCTCCTTAAATACAACCCCCAACATCTTATCTACAACTGGCTTGTGGATGCCTTCCTAAGACATAATTGGTACACTATAAAATTCACCCTTTTAACCTGTACAATTCAGTACTTTAAAAATATTATATGTACAAAGTTTTGCCATCCTCACCACTATTTAATTCCAGAACATTTTCATCATCCCAAAAGAAACTCCATACTGTTAGCAGTCAGGGCCTCGGCCCCTGGTAACCACTGATTGATTTTCTGTCTTAAAGATGTAGCCTGCCCCAGGCATTTCACATCAGTGGAATCATACGCTACGTGGCCATAGTATTTGACTTTTGTACTTGGCATAAAAAAGGGATAAACCTTTTCATTGCAGATAGTGGAGGTCCACATTTTGTGAATTCTTCCATCTGTGGATGGACATTAGGGTTTTTGCCATGGTTTGTCTGTTAAGCATCATGCTGCCGTAAACAATATGTGTACAAGTGTCTGTGTGAACGCGCTTTCATTTCTCCTGGATTTATACTAGGAGTGGGATGGCTGGGTTGTATGTAAACTCTATGTTTAATATTTTGAGGAGCTGCCATACGGGCTTTCTAAGCAGCTGCACCATTGTGTCCATCAGCAGGGCACAAGGGTTCTATTCTCTCCACGTCTTGTTATCCAGCATCTTTTTCACTGTAGCCATCCTAGAGGGCGAGAAGTGCTATCTCACAGCGGCTTAGATGTGCATTTTCCTAATAACTAATGACATTGAGTGTCTTTGCACATGTTAACGAGACATTTGTATATTTTATCTGAATAAATGTCTATGCATGTCCTTCACCCATTTTTTTGGCAAATCTGCGTTTATTTTCTCCCATTCTGTGGGTGGTTTTTTTTTCACTTTCTTGATAGTGTCCTTTAAAGACAAAAGTTAATTTTGGTGAAGTCTACTATATCTATTTTTTTTCTTTGTTGATTTTGCTTTTGGTGTCATGTCTAAGAAATGATTGCTTCATCCAAGGTCATGAAGATTTACGCCTGGTTGCTTCCCAGGATTTAATCTCCTTTTGCTTTTGATGACTCCAGTGATGATCTACACTCTTCAAGGAGGATAAGGAGGAAAAATATTACAGAAAAATGAGTCATTCCAATGCACTCTTTTTTAGTAATCCCAAGAGATTAATGGCTGACATCATAGAGAAGACCAACACTTAAGACTACGTGGAAATTATTAAATTGTATATTTTGGGGAGACTCCTTCTCCTTCCTCCAGCGTTTTTTCTTTACATGCCACTGGTGGCCTTCAGGTTTGCCTTTTGTGTATGTAAATTCAATGAGCTTGTTATTGGCCCTGAATAACAGAGGCTGCAAGCCTTTGGAGACCTTCCCATTCCTGTCTCCCTCCATCCACTCTCCTGAAGTTAAATTTCTGTTCCTTTTCTTTTTTTTTTTTTTTTTTTTTTTAATTTTTTTGAGACAGGGTCTCATTCCTTCACCCAGGGTAGAGTGCCAGAGTGCAGTGGCTAGGTCATGGCTCACTGCAGCTTCGACTTCCTGGGCTCAGGTAATTCTCCCACCTCAGCCTCTTGAGTAGCTAGAACTACGGGTACATGTCACCACACTCAGCTAATTTTTTGTGTGTGTGTATTTTTAGTAGAGACGTAGTTTCACTATATTGCCCAGGCCGGTCTCGAACTCCTGGGCTCAAGTGATCCACCGCCTCAGCCTCCCAAAGTGTTGGGATTTCAGGCGTGAGCCACTGCACCCGGCCCCCTCTCTGTCCTTTTGCAGCTGCACTGCCTGCTGCTGCTGCTGTGGACTGTTACAGGACCCCACGGACTGGCACTTTTCAAGCCATGTGTGACATGCAGTGGCTGCCTTCTCAGGGCCAAACCAGATTAAGAAGGCCATTGTTGTGTTCCACATTACACAACAGACTTGAAATCATTGAAAAGGACCCTTGTTGAGTCTTCCCTCAACAAGACTCTACCTAAAAATCATTCCACACCCACATCTCAGCTCCTCGAGGCTCTTCCTTTCTAGATTGTGCTGCACAAATCTGGAAAAATCTAAGTTTTTATCATCCCTGCAGAACAAGGGATCTCCCAGCTTGAGTTCAGCTCTGGCTGCAGATGGAAACATTTTCCAGACACCTGAATATGATGCGCCAGGATATTCTAGGCCTTCGGCATGGACATGATGCACGCTTCCTGCTCTCCCAGACACCAAGATGTGTCCCACAAACGGGACTCCCAGCCTCCACAGAGGTGCAGCCAGAGCTCTTCCCTCCTCTCCAGTCTGCAGTTCTCCGAGTACAGCACTCCCTGACTGCAGTCCTACCCCCAGTCCAGGCCTTTGGGGCTCAAAACTGTTGCTTACACATTCAGGAAATGAAGAGAAAATAAAACAAAAACTCATTCAACCCACACTTCCTGCCCTGGAAAAATCCGACTATTGTTCTTTCTAGGCAACATCCTTAAAGCCTCACATTTTCCCAGATTTTATCACATCTGCCCCTGGAGGCTGGAGTTTCTCATTAATATACAGTATTCCTGGAGTGTGTTTGGTTTGGTTTTCTGCTGCCAAGCCTGGGGGAGTTGGCAGTTCAAGCCAGCTCCTGACATTTAATCACACTTTGCATTTTACCCATCCATTCTTCCTAACCCTTTTACTAGCTGGCTTTTAATGAGAAAGAAGAAACTAATTTTAAACACACACACACACACACACACACACCCCACAGTGGTAACACTATCTCCAATTCATTCATCCATCAGCTCAGAAATTATAATTATAATGCATATTAATTTGCAAGTGCTACATAATTTGATTTGTGTATTTAATGCCAAAAGATTAGACATTTCTCATCTTACGCTGCTCCTTCCAGCAGCAATTCATTCTCTATCCAGGGTGCTGCTCTATGGCTGACGTGGGTTCTGCTAGTCTGATTTGGGGTAACACAATGATAAACCACTTCCTGCAAGCTGGTGTACATCCAGATTCTCTACACTTTGACCAAAATTATGACCAAGATCAATTAAGTGATTTAAAAGTAAAATGTACTGGGTGAGCTTTGTGTAGGGAAGACAGTACTCAAGCAGTCTACTCCGAACCTTCAGGTAAAAACCGGAAAAAAGTCTCTAAAATACCTGAAGTCGAAGTGTCCCCAGCCTTTCTGGAAATTAAAGGACTAAGATAATTTATCATGCAAGGATTTTTTTCTCTAGATTGGACAATAATCTTTATTTTGATTTTATATTTAAGGGATATAAGTTACGAGAGGAATATGCAGTTACTAATAACGTTTATTAATGACAAACCTCTAACTATGAGCCAGGAAAAATGCAAACTGTTTACAACCAGGACTTCAAAATTTATAAAATAATATTAACATTTTTATTTATAGAACAATCAAACTAAGTCAAAAAAATGTTTGCAGTGACTGGCCTAAGGTCACACGTACGGTCAGTGGAATATCAAAGCACAGGCAGTTTCACTGACTCTGAAGCCAAGTTCTCAATCCCCAGATCTGGTCTTCAAGTCCAAAGTCATTTTGACAACTGGCATGACTATCTGTAAATTTGCAATTTACAGCCTCAATTTCCCGACTTCAATGGAAACTTCACAAAGGAAGGTAACTTCACCGTTTTGTTCAATGCTGTACATTCAGCCCCTGGAACAGAACTGGAGTCTTGGTAACAACAATAAATCTTGATTGAACAAAAGGAATGAATCCAAAATGTGTCACACCACCATCATCTGGTCATTTACACAAGGATACCTGCAAATGCAAAAAAGAGATTCAGAATTCTCTCTGGACTGAATATAAAATGGTTTATGCTCAGGCCAGGCACGGTGGATCATGCCTGTAGTCCCAGCACTTTGGGAGGCTGAGGAGGGTGAATCACAAAGTCAAGAGTTCCAGACTAGCCTGGCCAATATGGTGAAACCCCATCTCTACTAACAAAAATTAGCTGGGTGTGGTGGCATACATCTATAGTTCCAGGTACTCGGGGGGCTGAGGCAGGAGAATCGCTAGAACCCAGGAGGTGGAGGTTGCGGTGAGCCAAGATCACGCCACTGCACTCTAGCCTGGGTGACAGATCGAGACTCTGTCTTAAAAAAAAAAAAAAAAAAGGTTTATACTCAAAGTTTGCAATACTAAGGAAGGATGTTAAATAAATGCCACGCTTGTTTCTTTTATTATTAGCGTATACATTTTAGTCTCTTCTCCCTAACATGCCCACCGCAATAATCCCCTCAGCCAAAGCTGTTGTTGATTTGATAGTGAGCTTTACAGCTGAGCCTCTTAATACTCACAGAAATAGTGTGGTCATGTGGGCTTCCTGGTTCTGGCGCTGTTTCTTGACGTTTCCAGCAGCAGACAGTCTCTCTTGAATCTCAGGGTTCTCCTGGCAACCCCTAACACTTGCTGTGGCTTTCCTTATATCTACTTGTCCCTGGTTGTCAAATTATCTAGGGGCAGCTGTATCTTGGTGTCCGCTCCAGCCCAGGGGTGCCATCCTTGCCCATCTACCATCAGAGGTCGTTGCACCTGCAGACTTGCATACACTACCAGTGTATCCAATCTGGCCGCAGCCTGATGTTCCAGGAAATACCTTCTTAGCAGCAGAGAGCGGGGACTAGAAATTCTGGATAAGCAAGTGGTGCCTTTTTCATAATAAGTCCAAAAAGAAATATTACAAAAGAAAAAAACTCAGAAGTCAGTCTTTTCACTTGTGTTCAAAATCCTCCTCCAACCCTCAATTCTTTCAAAAGAAAAATTAGGATCCCAGATGCTCCCCAAAATCTCTTCTGGTTTCAAAAACTCTTCATTTAATCAAGTTTTATCTCCATGTTGGATTACTCCATAAAAACATTGAGTTTCTTAAAATAAACACAAATGCATTTTGTACCAAACCAAACAAAATTAAACTTGAGAATGTCTTCAAGCTTACCTATCTCACATCAAGCTCAATCATCATCTAACAGTCACCAAACACCGTCAAATAATGGATTGTGCCACCACTGAGGATTCTAGAGATGCAGTTTATATATGTTTTGGCTACATTTATTCTCGCTCTCAGGTTTCCTTAAGAGAAAAACGAATATTTTGATATGAGCAGACATTGCCAAAGAAGGGTTTCACTCTCAGTCACCAGTAGGGTACAAATAAAATTATAAATCCACACAACAGGCAGGGTGGGGAAGCTGAAGAGACCCTGGCAAATTAGAGTGTGCATACTTCAGTGAAAAATGTTCGATCACATTTTCTAAAAAGTAAAACCGGCATAGGCCAAAAGTAGATTATCTGTTGCTACTCACTGAATGTTCGTGTCTGTGTCCCTCTGAAATTCACATGTGGAAACCTTGTGAATTTATTACGGATGGTTATTAGGAGGTGGGGCCTTGAATAAGTGACAGATCTTGAGGGTGGATCCGACATGAGTAGGATTATAGCCCTTATAATAGAGACCCCAGAGTGCTCTCTCACCTTTTTCACCATGTGATGATACAGATCCCGGAAACAGGCCCTCATCATGCCCTGAATGTGCTAATGCCGTGGTCTTGGACTTCCCAGCCCCCAGAACTGTGAAAAATAAATGGTTGTTGTTTAAGCCACCCAGCTTATGGTATTCCGTTATAGCAGCCCCAGGGGACTAGGACATCTGCATATGAGATATAGCCCTGAAGCCAGCAATTTCTGACGTCTAAGATGCAAAGCAAACCACCCATTCATATATTGTTTGTGGATACTAACTAATAAATAACCATGAGATTTAATATCAACCAATGTAACTCTTCCAGAGGCATACATGTGGATGACACCCTTTCAGGTCATATGGGCTAACCAAGTGGAGGATATACTCTCTTCTTTCTTGGCTACAGAACTAGATGAAGGTTTTTCCTTTGGGGCTCCTGATATGATCTTGGAAATTAAATCCTTCAGTGAAGCAGACAGAACCCTCTTCTGTACCAGCAGATTCCTCTGAAGGTCATGCATCACCCCCTGTGGCCTCTGGTAGAATGTGGGTGGCTCTGGGCTCTCCATGACTCTGTGAAATTTCCACACCTCCCCTGTAACCAGCATTAGAAGAAAGCAGCTCAGAAGCCACGGGGCCGTGAAACGAAGAGCCTAGTGGTTGCTGAAATAGCACAGTCTTCCCATTTCATCAACTATGAGACCCAAAAATGCATGAACTAATGGAACATCCTGCAGGAGACCACCAGAGGAGCTGCCAAAAGCATCTTCCTTTCCACAAGGTGAGGGGGTACAGAAAAGGGCTGCCTCTTGGAAATTAGCCCCTGGAGAAGAATCAACATGGAGAAATGAAAAAACTTCTCTAACACTAAGCACTTTACCAGGAATATTAAGCTGTTTTTTCTTTTCTTTCTTTTCTTTTTTTTTTTTTTTTTTTGAGACAGAGTCTCACTCTGTCACCCAGGCTGGAGTGCAATGATGCAGTCATGGCTCACTGCAAGCTCCGCCTCCCGGATTCATGCCGTTCTCCTGCCTCAGCCTCCCGAGGAGCTGGGACTACAGGCACCCGCCACCACACCCGCCTAATTTTTTGTCTTTTTAGTAGAGACGGGGTTTCACCATGTTAGCCAGGACGGTCTCGATCTCCTGACCTCGTGATCCACCCACCTTGGCCTCCCAAAGTGCTGGGATTACAGGCGTGAGCCACTGCACCTGTCCTAAGCTGTTTTTTAACTTTCTCCCTGTCTATTCCTGTTCCTTCCCCTATGTTATCCCCATATCAGGATTCACACCAATGGATCCTCTGATCGTTTCAAGCAAAGTGCTTCAGACCAGAATCACTTGGCATTGAGGACAGGCATCTATGCTTTCCAGGCTGTGCCTACACAGGCCAGGCAGAGCAACTATTTCGTGATTCCCATCTCCACCTCTATGCCAAGTACCTCCTCTGTTGGTTTTCTGTGGCTGCTGTAACAACAACCACAGACCTCATGTCTTAAAACAACACACATTTATTCTCCCACAGTTCTGGAGACCAGGAGCCTGAAATCAGGGCCACTGAGCCAAACTGAAGATGCGAGCAGGGCTGTGCTCCTGGAGGCTCTGGAGTGGTCCTTCCTGGGGGCTGGGAGGTCCCTCCCTGGCTGCTTCCAGCCTCTGGTGGCTGGGGGTGTCCCATGGCATTCCAGGCTTTTGGCCACATTACCCCAGGCTCCTCTGACATCTCTCTGCCCCGTCTTCATCATTGCCTTCTGTGGTCCAATCTCCCCCCACCTGTCTCTTACAGGAACCTCCATGATTATATTTAGGATCCGCTCAGATAACCCAGGATAACCTCATATCTGCAAAATCTGTTTTGTCTTATAAGAGATGACATTCACGGATTCCAGACTTCAGACCTAATGCCTTTGGGGGTCATTCTCAACCTACCCCATCTTCCCAAGATGGTTGAAAGGAAGGCACCTGAATTTAGGAGAGGACTGTACCCGTTGAGCGCTCACTGAGAGACACATGGCAGCATGGCCTCAGCATAGCAGCAGGATAACATAAACCTAAGGACAAAAAATCCAGATTAATCTAGACCAGGAGTCATGGGCTCAGAGCATGAGATGGGCCTTAAGGGAGCCCCCATTTAGTTCCCGTCCTCTTTCAGGTTTCAGCCACTTGGCAATCACACTGACCAGGAAGGTGGTTCAGTTTCTGCTGCAATGTCTCAGGCAGTTGGGCATTTACTAATCATGCACAAACACACCAATCTTGCCAAACTAAAATTTATATCATACCCCTCCCCTGTGCGAGTACATCAGTGGGTCCTTGGAGATGATATCCCAGCACCTACCTGCTTTCAAAGTCCTTTGTGGTATCAGGTGCAGCCCAGTCCACCAACACCTCCCTGAGTGATGGTCTTTATAATTCGGGAATTATAATTCCCAAGCATGCCATGTGTTTTCTGCTAGGGCAACTTCGCACCTGCTGCTGACCAGATCTGGCCGAAGCCTTCCTTCCCAACTTCATAATCTCTCTTGCTGCAATGAGGATATCCACCTTGTCATTTTGGCAGTTTTTGCTTTACCTGTTGTGAGGCTCTGTTATTAGGTAAATACTAACTTACAATCATTGTGTCTCCACATCAAATTGTTCCCCTTGTCCTCCGGGAGTCCATTTTTATTCCTAGTGCTCTCTGCCTTAGAATCTACTTTGTCTGACATCGGCATTGCTGCCTCAGCTGTAGTGGTACCGGCATTTTCTGGGTATAGTTTTTTGCACTTTTCTACTTGCAATTTTTCTGCACCTTTGTGTTATAGACGTGTCACAGGTAACAGCATAGAGCCAGATTTTGAATGTTAAAAGTCACCTGTGACTTCTCCTAGCTAGTTGTAGAAATGTTTTTGTGTTGGGGTAACTGTGCTTAGTAAAGTCACATCTTCCAAGTCTTTCATAATTTTTGCCTCTCTTCACAGCTCTTTAACATTATGTACCTAATACATATATTATATTCACATATATATCTTTAAATTGACACTATTCTTTAAATTTTAAAGAGGTGTTACTTTATTTTAAAAAGTTAATTATGATGAAGTTAAATAACAAAAGTGAAAAGTTAAATAACTCTCACTATTTAACTTTGTCTTAATTAACACTATTTACTGTGTCATAGGTTTAATTAAACATATCTGTGGATGTATATGTGAATGTGTATCCTAAAATGTATTGAAATAACTGTGGAAGGAAACGTGGAAAATGTGTTCAAATGTTTGCTCGTGAACCACAAGAAATGCTTTAGAGAATCTCCAGGGTGCGGTCTTTAAGTAGCCCTGGATACATTAATAATCTTTTATTTCCTAGAATAAAGAACTGTCTGTTTATGTAAGGCTATTTAGATCAGCAAAGAATTTGTCACCTTTTCTCAAAATAAATACAGGACAACACAATGATCCAGCCAAGGCCATCTGGGGATGAGGCAGAGAAGGGTGGAGAGGCCACTGGGCCAGGGCTGTGAAATGCACACCGTGCCCACTCCTCAGTGGTCGGCTAGGCAGAGCCCCACATTTCCATTTTGTAGAAAAATGAGCAGACTATGCAAGCATGGCTGTTTACTAATTATAGTACCCATAACATAAAAAATAAAGTACGTATTCAGAATGTGTAGGAATGTTCCCCGCAACTCAGACAAGGAGACACTTCTCCCTCGGGCCACCATGAAGAGAACAGCATGTAATGCCAGCTTCAGCAGCGGCCCAGGAGTCAAGGCAGTCCTTCCACCTGTTTCCTCCTGCACACCCTGGTGCGGACCGATGGGCCCAGGCCAGAGCGCCAGACAATGCAGCAGCTCTCCCTGAAAACGGGGTAAGCCCAGTTTCACTGTGCAAGAGCACTGCTTGACTCCTTTGTCATGAACCGCTGAACCAAGGCAGCCCACGGAATGTCTACAGGACCACAGGGCTGTACTGCTGAGTCGTTCCTGAAGACTATTTCTGTCCCTCAAGCTTCTCACAAGCCCTTGAGTAGCAGAAAGCTCAAAGTTCTAGTTCACAATGAGTGGAGTGTGGCCATTCTATTTTCCTAAGTTCAGACTCAGGCCAGCACAAGGTAGGTTTGAAATCTATCTGGCAAAGCTGAGAAGCTTGACTTGATGTGGATTGGAATCAAAAGCTTGCTGGGGAAAACTAGATGCGGAGACACCGTGAAGCCTGGAAGACACATCGCAACTTAAAGCCTCTAAGCCTTCATGTATCCTGCTTCTCCTGGTCTTCTCTCCTCAATCAGTCCTGAGACGTACAGTGTGGTGGCTGTCCGTCATTCCTTTTCACATTTATTTTTTTTAAAATTATACAACAAATGTCTGAATAAATTCCTATTGGAAAAGATTTAAGCTATTCAGAAGAATCAGATCAAAGTGTGGAAGGTCCTCACCACCATTCTCATTTGTTTCCTGAAGATAAGTCTTAGCATCCTTTGGTGCCCTTTGCTGTGCATTTACACACTCACACAAATGCACACAACACACAAATCCTCCCCTGTTCAAACACCCACACTCACTCACATACACACCCATACACTCACACTGATACACACACGTGCACACACACAGTCTGACACCTCACCTTTGTCTTACCTATATGATGTGTCTGAAGGGTACGTCCTTGTTGCCTGTGTTCAGCACCTGGCCTACGCAAGTTTAGCTCCCATTTGTTTTTATTTATTCCAGGTGGATCTTAAATTGTTATGAGTGAATCCTGTTCCCTGAAATTCACGCGTGCCTCTGAATATGACCTTCCTCTTTGGAGGTGAGCTCTTCCCAGAAGTAATCATGTTAAATTGGCTTCATTAGTGTGGCTCTTAATCCAGTATGACTGGCGTCTTTACAAAATAGGAAATTCGGACACAGACACAGGGGAGGAGCACCATGTCCACGTGAGGGCTGAGATTGGGAGGGTGCCTCTCTACGCCTAGGAACGCCACGATCGCCTGCGAACCCCGAGACGCTGGGAGAGAAGCTGGAGTTGACGCCGCCTCTTGGAACCAATGTTGCCATCACCTGGACCTCAGACTTTCAGCCTCCAGAACCCGGAGGGGATACATTGATCTTGTTTAGGCCATCTGGTTTTGGGTGCTTCGTTAGAGAGGTGCTAAGGAACTAACACACATACACACAAACACACACTTAAATGCACACCAACACACACATAAACATACACACACATCATATGCCAAAAGGTTTTAAGAGCTATGAAAAAACATGATAAACAGTGAGGGCAGAGGGACTCTGGGAGTGGGGATAAGGGAGGGAGGGAGGGACGTCCCTGCTTCATGGGAAAGCCTCACTATACTCAGGGCATCTGAGAGCTCAGAGAAGAAGGGCAAGGCCAGGCAAGTGCCAGGGGAAGAGCACACTGATCACAGGGAACCGCAGGGCCGAGTCCCCACAGCAGGACATGGCTTGGGAGGTGGAAGGGGCCTCTAGGAGCTCAGGGAGGTAGGGTGGGGGCCCGAGTGAGACGGCAGAAGCACCATGGGATGTGGGGTCTCCTGGACCATTGTGTTCTCCTGTGTCTGCTGAGCTGCGCGCAGGAGGCAGGCGCAGGGGGTGGGGAAGGAGAACTGTGACTTGTAAGACCCTCTGGCTGTGGTGAGGAGGAAGTGATGAGGAGGAAGTGATGAGGAGGAAGGAAGGGTGGAGGCTTTGAGACCAACTGAGAGGCAGTCATGAAAATGCTGGTAGGAGACGGCAGCTCCAGGGGGGAGGGCATGGGAAAGAGGCCGAGCCTGGATGCCTCCTGCAGGTGGCGACAGGGAGCCTTGCTGATAGACGGGATGTGGGCGTGAGCAGAGAGGAGCCAAGGATGGTGTCAAGGTTTCGGGCTGACACATTCAGGCAGATGGGCCTGGGCTCCCTGCAGTGATAGAGCAGGGATGAAAGGCAGAACTTGTAGGCTCAAAGTGCAGCACGGCAGCCGGGCAGCACATGTTTCGCAGAATTTTTGAAGAATACTAAGGTTTCATTTGCATTCTTATTTGGCCAAACATTTTCCACCTTAAACGGTCTGTTGTTGAAAGTTGAACACCTCCCCTGTAACTCCAGACAGAAGCGTTTTAACTAATAGGTGCCCCAGCTTCTACCAAGCTGTCTTCATTCCTGAGCCACCTCCACCACCTGTTCCAAGACACTGGACAATTCTCCCTGCCTTGAGTGGAATGGATTGTCAGTGACAGGCAATCAGCTAGGAACATAACATTTTTCTCCTCCAAGCTGCAACCCAGCCAGTCTTTTTTTAGGACAACTTAAGCAACAATTAGGCATCCACAAATCTAAATTAAAATTCAGCTGTGTGAGTTGCTGGCAGTGCTACTGAGGTGACAAATGGATGGATAGAAGTACTCCCCTTGTGTGCACACACATACACACATACAAATAAAAAATAATAACACAGAGAAAATGAAGCCATGAGAACTGTGCTGACCTGCTGTAAAGCAGTAGACCTGGTGAAGTGCAATTTACTTTATTTAAAGTTGAAATAGGACTATTATGTTTGAGAAGAACCAGTGTTCTGTGAAGGACTCTTTAGAAGAAGAACTCATAAAATCCACCTCTCTTTTATAGGTTGAATAGCTGAGAGCCAAAGAGTTTCAATGACTTTTAAGGTCATGTCATGGAGAATGGCAAAGCAGGACCAGGGCTACCTGTAGATCTACCTCTCTGTCCATTACTCAAGAAGCAACTCACAACTTCCTCCCTACATGCTCTGCCTGTTCCTAATGTAAGACTCTCAGGAACTTCAAATTCCTTGTTTTCCATAGCCTGCAAGCCATCCAAATACCTAGCCAAGAACCAAATACGAGAAGAAACACTGACAATGGTGAGAGAGGCTGGAGCAAGGCTCTCCCTGATGGCTGAACCCCTACTTTGTGGCCCCGTTGTCCATGGAGACCCACAGGTGCTCCACAGGCCATCCCTGGGTGGGTTTGCATGCGATGTCATCCCTTTAGAGGGACAGCTAGAGAACCTGGATTGAGGGACATTTAGAAGGAAAGGAATGTGGAGGGCAGTTCTAGTATAAGCAGGAAGTTGAAAGAGCGAAAACACCTCGAAGGAAGCCGTGGAGTGGGCTAGTACAGGCAGCTCCTCCTAAGGTCCAAGGCACGTTGGAGCTTGGGGGTCAGGGGAGCAGAGGAGCAGAAGGAATGCTATGGGGCTGTTGGATGCCAGCACATCCACGAGGGAGAGGTCCTCTGGCATCTCACAGGAAGAGTCACTTTTTCCCCAGCTTCTCTTTGCGGTTGCCTGGGACCGTCCAGGGGAACACTGCCCGTGTCGCTGTGCCCGGGCAACCCATATTGTCTTCATGGTAGGTTGTTTTCTTTTCTATTTGCGCCCATGCTTTGAATCCCAGATCTTGTAAACTTTCTCAGGCACTGAGTTCTAAGATCCTGGACACAAGCTGCAGCACTTGTCAAGAAGAGTGAAAAATGGACGTGCCAAGATGACATGGTATTTCTAAATCAGCACTAAATATCCGTCTGGGCTATAAACATCTCAGGTCTGTTTCGTGCTGCAGAGTAATGTAAATAGTACTTGTGTGCCTGTCTGACCTCTCCTCGGTTCCCCCGACTCCAGGCTGTCAAGTCATGCTTGGGGGTGGGGCAGTGGGGACTATGGAGCAAGGGCATGCCTTAGTCACCATCCTTCCCCCAGTCCATGGCAAACATTCATCATGTCCCAATGAGTCATCCCTTACTAGAGCCCACGGGGAATCCTTCACCCTGGTTGGTGAGCTCCTCTCTTCCCAGGGGGTTCAAGGGCCAAAGAAAAATTGTTGTTTGCAAGTACAAGAGGATCTAAAAGTAAAACTATTACTTCATTCATCACTGTGAGGACACTAGACTCAAAGGTCTTCTGCAGGGCCTAAGATCAGTGACAAAACTAAGACATCTTTGCACAGAACTTTGTCAGACAAAGATGATGGTTTTTTGCTGTTAAATTCCAATGTATCACAGAGAGAGTGAGAGGAACAGAAAGGCTTAATAACAAATCAGCCCACATGTGAAATTTCAGAAGTTTTCTCTTATTAAAGAAGAGATTATCCATCCATTAATCTCACCGACTTTTGTGGAGACCTACTGTGCATCTTACCACCTTCAGAGAGCTAAAAAGAGACAGACCCCAAACAAACCTTATATTGAGCCAGAGAAGGGCTACAGTAGAGTCATGGCACAAGGGAGGGAGGGACAGGGCCCTCTGGGGTCTGGACAGGGGAGAGTAGGTGGGGTGACAACAGCAAAGGTGACAATGGAAAGTCTTCAATTCTCTGTACAACGGCTAAGGAGATGAAGTATTTCTGGAAGAATTTTCTATTTGGTGATGCCACTAAGAAACCCCTAATCATTTTAAACCCACACTTTCTTACACTTCAGTGTTTCTGTGGGCACCTAGAATATCCAAATTTACCAAAAACAAACAAACAAAAAAACAAGGAAAAAAAAAAAAAAAGAAAAAACAGTCTTTGAGAGAAACTGTAACAATATTCTGTTTTCCACCATCTACCAGTTATTTTCCAGAAAAATCTAGATTAGACGCCTGGTTAGTGATTTAATAGAAAATTAAGATCAATGTTTTTTAATTTTAAAATTTTATTTTCTCCCATTTATCAGAAACACATAGTCAGAACCAACTTAATAGGGTAGGCTCTCTGGAGAATCTATCTAAGACCTGAATACACAGTGCTTGTGGTATATTAGGAAAGGATATTTGGTCTTTGTCTCCAGTCCCTGGCTCAAAGCTCCTAAAACCCTTGGAATTTTCTGAGCGAGAAGCGGGATTAGAGCATCTGTTGTTCTAATGGGGCAGCTCCCTGTGGGGTCCTGGAAAGCTTCAGGATGGGGGTGGTCATCCGAAAGACCAAGCCTTGATTAGAAGCCTGGGGCTTTCAGCCCCACCCCACAGGGAAAAGGGGCCAACGGTTGAGTGAATCACCAACAGCCAGTGATTGCATCAGTTCCGTCTATGTTATAAAACTTCCATGAAAACCACTAAATGACAGGTTCAGAGAGAGCTCCACATGCCCGGAGGGAGGATATCACACCCCAGCTCCACAGGGCAGAAGCTCCTGTTCACGGAACCTCTCTGACCTTGGGCGATGCACCCCTTTATCTGGCCATACGCTTTGCCCTTTATAATAAACTGGTGGTCATAAAGGGAGTGGCTTTGCCAGCTTTGTGAGCCATTCTACCACATCATTCACCTGAGGAGGCATGGTGGGTCCCCCAGCATGTAGCCACTCAGTCAAAGGAACTGGGAGCCCAACATGTGGGGTTGTTTTGGCGTGTGGAGTGTGGAGGGAGGACTGAGTCCTTAACCAGTGGGATCAGCATGTGCGGTTGGATTGGTATGTGTAGTGAGGACTGAGTCCTTCACCAATGGGACCAGCATGTGGGGTTGGATTGGCATGTGGAGTGTGGAGGGAGGACTGAGTTCTTCACAGATGGGATCAGATGTGGGGTTGGATTGGCGTGTGGAGTGAGGACTGAGTCCTTCACCAATGGGACCAGCATGTGGGGTACGACTGGCCTGTGGAGTGAGGACTGAGTCCTTCACCAGTGGGATCAGCATGTGGGGTTGGATTGGTGTGTGGAGTGAGGAGTGAGTTCTTCACCCATGGGATCTGTATGTGGGACTGGATTGGCATGTGTAGTGAGGACTGTGTCCTTCACAGATGGGATCAGCATGCAGGGTTGGACTGGCATGTGTAGTGAGGACTGAGTCCTTCACCGATGGGATCAGCATGTGGGGTTGGACTGGCGTGTGGAGTGAGGACTGAGTCCTTCACCGATGGGATCAGCATGTGGGGTAGGATTGGCGTGTGGAGGGAGGACTGAGTCCTTCACCGATGGGATCAGCATGTGGGGTTGGATTGGAGTGTGGAGTGAGGACTGAGTCCTTCACCCATGGGATCTGCATGTGGGGTTGGTTGGCGTGTGGAGTGAGGACTGAGTCCTTCACCCATGGGATCTGCATGTGGGGTTGGTTGGCGTGTGGAGTGAGGACTGAGTCCTTCACCCATGGGATCTGCATGTGGGGTTGGTTGGCGTGTGGAGTGAGGACTGAGTTCTTCACCGATGGGATCAGCATGCGGGGTTGGATTGGCGTGTGGAGTGAGGACTGAGTCCTTCACCGATGGGATCAGCATGCGGGGTTGGACTGGCGTGTGGAGTAAGGACTGAGTCCTTCACCGATGGGATCTGCATGTGGGGTTGGTTGGCGTGTGGAGGGAGGACTGAGTCCTTCACCCATGGGATCTGCATGTGGGGTTGGTTGGCATGTGGAGTGAGGACTGAGTCCTTCACTGATGGGATCAGCATGCGTGGTTGGATTGGCGTGTATAGTGAGGACTGAGTCCTTCACCGACGGAATCTGCATGTGGGGTTGGATTGGCATGTGGAGTGTGGAGGGAGGACTGAGTTCTTCACCGATGGGATCTGCAGATGGGGTAGGATTGGCGTGTGGAATGAGGACTGAGTCCTTCACCAATGGGATCAGCATGTGGGGTTGGTTGGTGTGCGGAGGGAGGACTGAGTTCTTTACAGATGGGATCAGCATGTGGGGTAGGATTGGCGTGTGGAGTGAGGACTGAGTCCTTCACGGATGGGATCAGCATGTGGGGTAGGATTGGCATGTGGAGGAAGGACTGAGTTCTTCACGGAAGGGATCTGTAGGTGGGATTGGATTGGCGTGTGGAATGAGGACTGAGTCCTTCACGGATGGGATCAGCAGGTGGGGTTGGTTTGGCGTGTGGGGTGAGACCAGTCTTGTGGGACTAGTCCTTCACTGATGGGATCTGATGCTACCCCTGGTAGAGAGTGACTGAATTAAGTTGAATCTCCAGACACTCAGCTGGTGTCAAAGATTTGGAGAAGTGGCGTTAGAAAAGACACCATACATTTGGCTTCAGGAGGGAAGCAAACCTCCCACGGCCTCACCCCAGAAAGGATGCCTAGCAATGCTGATTAAATCATTGGAGTTGGTGGGGCACGGTGGTTCACACTTGTAATCCCAGCACTTTGGGAGGCTGAGGCGGGTGGATCACTTGAGGTCAGGAGTTCGAGACTAGCCTGGCCAACATGGTGAAACCCCATCTCTACTAAAAATACAAAAACTAGCCAGGCATGGTGGTGGGCACCTATAATCCCAGCTACTCAGGAGGCTGAGACAGGAGAATCACTTGAACTCAGAAGGCAGACGTTTCAGTGAGCTGAGATCGTGACACTGCACTCCAGTGTGGGTGACAGAGTGAGACTCTGTGTCAAAATAGTACTACTAATAATAAATTAGTGGAGCTAATGGAACTCTGTATTCAAAGTATCAGAAATGAAGTGACTATCACACACACACATGCACACTCACACACATGCACACATACACACGTGTACACATGCACACACATGCACACTCACACACACGCATGCACACACATACACACACATGCACACATACACACACATGCACATGTACACACATGCATGCACACTCACACATGCACATACCTATTCATTGATTGTTCCATTCAGATTTTCATCTTAAGGAATGAAAATTACTTAAAAGTTTCTTTTAACCAAACATTCAAAGTCAGTAGATTTATCTCACATCTGTGATTATATTCTTAGTAAGTCTAGAAAAAAATTATCTTTTTAAAGATAATTTATATATTTTATTTTTTAATTTAATTTAACTTATTTATTTATTTTGAGAAGGAGTGTCACTCTTGTAGTGCAGGTTGGAGTGCAGTGGCACAATCTTGGCTCACTGCAAACTCCCCTTCCCAGGTCCAAGCGATGCTTCTGCCTTAGCCTCCCTAGGAGTTGGGATTGCAGGCATACACCACCACGCCCAGCTAATTTTTGTATTTTTAGTAGAGACAGGGTTTCACCAAATTGGCCAGACTGGTCTCGAACTCTGACCTCAGATGATCCACCCACCTCGACCTCCCAAAGTGCTGGGATTACAGGTGTGAGTCACTGCACCCGTCCTTTAAAGATAATTTAAGTAATTATCTTTAAAAATTTATTTTGCAAAATAATATTTTATTTTGTAAAAATAAAAGTAGACTCCAGGATATTTTTTCCTCATCTGGTAAATGCTTCATTAAAAAAAAGTATCTCTCTCTATAAACACAGATAGATGTTTTTTCTTAAAGAGCGAGCGAGAGAGAGATGATGAAAACAGCTGGCTTTAGATGAAGTGGAAGATAAAATTTCTAAGTAAATATAGTGTGGATAGGTTCTGCTGGTGATCCTGGCCCCCCTGCTCCTGGGGTCCAGCCAGTCAGCCCAGGTGGCATAGTCACAGGCAGCCCCAACCCCGACGGAGGGGAGGGAGAGCAGCCCAGCGCCTCCGGGTAGCATGAGCACTGCCCGCACCTCTCTCCACCAGCCTCCCTCCAACGGCCCCTGGAATGTAGAGGCCTGCAGCTGCAGGAGAAGCTGCTGGGCTTCATAACTTGCGGGGGCGTTTTGACGCATTTTTACAATTGTTTTGCTCTCACTGCTCTCCTGAATTCTTTGCCCCAGCCCTGGGAGAGGCCTGGCCCTGGAACATGGCTCTGCCCTGACATGATGCCTTCTGAACCGGCCACACTGCAAATGGCCCTTTCCCTTCCTTGCAGAGGCCCAGCCAGCACCTTGGGTCTGGTCCCCCAGAATCCTCCTTCCATCTGGCCCCACCAGACCTTGCCATGCACCAGCATCTCTCCTCATGGCCACTCCATGTCATCCCGCCCTGTCCCTCCCGTGCGGCAAGGGTCATAATCAGACAGCCTCAGGGAAACAGCTTTGTCATTGTGGCTCCAAGGCCATACTTGGGGCAGATTTTAGTTGATTTTCTTATACCATCGCTACACCAAAACACAGTTCCAGC
The DNA here is from genome assembly GCF_049350105.2 of Macaca mulatta. Lineage (NCBI taxonomy): Eukaryota > Metazoa > Chordata > Mammalia > Primates > Cercopithecidae > Macaca > Macaca mulatta. The sequence continues at coordinate 6,474,113 of NC_133411.1, forward strand.
CCGTAGCACTTGAATTCTGAATCGTGTTTCTCAGAATACTGATCCCGTGAAGATACTGGTAAATGTTCTGTGAAGTAGATGTAAAGGTAGAGAGAGAGACAGGGCCACCTGGCCAGCAGCCTGTGGGACAGCCAGATAGCAGACAACAGAATGGGCCGGACATGCACCTGCTCTGTAAAGTGGACCTGACACAGGCGCACTCCCCACTCGGAGCCGAGCTGGGACGCAGGACGCATGCCTGGTGAAGGACTTGCTGTCTCCCTCGTGTAGTGTGTAGTTCTCACTGAGCGAGGCCCAGGTCCGTCAGTGCAGGCAGCCTGGCAGTGAGTGAGCGTGAGACAGCAGCTCTTTTTGTCTATTGCTGTTTTGACATAAAACTTCTGTGCTGGATGTATCTGCACAGTGAAAATGGTTTGGTTTAAACCCTTTTGGTCCACACAATGTCAGGAAAACTAATTTTCATTGCTATCTGGTGGTCTGGGCATTCGGGAGACATGGTCATAGAAACATCTGATGTGCTGTTATTTATTACATCCCATCAACCTGAGAAGCTCTCCCCCTTGGTTTCCGAGGAAATCAAGACTCTAGCATGGTGAGAAAGAGGGGTGGGCTTGCTCTCCACCATCACATCACACGTCCTCTTAATAAACACACAATCAAGTTCACAGGAATCAACAGTGGCTTCTAAAGGGTAGTAGGTTGGAAGCACTGTGCAGGAAGTACCGTGGCTACTCCAAAAGGCCCCTCGAGGGACAGTGACAGTCACCCCCTCCGGTACTCCAGCAGGAAGAGGTACAACATTTTAGGAATTCCAGGTTTATTCAGGCACACACTTGCCCCTGCAAGCACATATGTGTTTCGTAACCTTAAAATATTATTCTAGCTGCATTCACACATTTGATCTTGGGAGACGCCAGGTGACTTGGGCAGGATGGGATACCTCTAAGGCTGCAGGAAGCGAAGTGGCCCACGTGGAACTTAGCTGGTCAGAGGTGGGAAGGGGGCCAGGGCCTTCTGACTGCAGTGCAGGCTTGTCCTCAGGGCTCCCTGCAACAACTCAGTGTCAAATAAGCAGCATTTTCACAGAATGGGCCCATCAGGTTGGAATGCAAAACTCCCGGGGGTAAGAAGCACTTATCTTGAGCACTCTTCCTTTCAGATAAACACACACGTTCACACACACACACACACACACACACACACACACACAAACTACTGCTACGATAAATATACAAGCAAAATCTCCTTAAGGAATCATTGTTACCAAAACATCTTAATCCGAAATATGTGCCATTCACATTTCACGCCACAGAAAGCAAAGGCTAAAGTCTTCTTTTCCGAAGACACTTCTGTTGGTTACCAAATAGGAAAATGGGTCCTTAGAGAATTTAATAATGAAAAATGGCCATTTGCTTGGAGTAAAACTGAACCATAGTTAAAGTCACAATGTCACAGAGAGACCGGCATGGTGTGGCCAAGCCTCTCACACTGGCATTGGCCCACCGGGATGCAGCAGTCTGCCAACAGTTATGAAATGATCACATACTCACTGTAGGTGAATTTGGAGAATACAGAAAAAAGAAAGAAAAAGAAAGGAAGGAAGGAAGGAAGGAAGGAAGGAAGGAAGGAAGGAAGGAAGGAAAGAAAGAAAGAAAGAAAGAAAGAAAGAAAGAAAGAAAGAAAGAAAGAAAGAAAGAAAGAGAAAGAAAGAAAGAAAGAAAGAGAAAGAAAGAAAGAGAAAGAAAGAAAGAAAAGATAGAAAGAAAGAAAAGATAGAAAGAAAGAAAGAAAGAAAGAAAGAAAGAAAGAAAGAAAGAAAGAAAGAAAGAAAGAAAGAAAGGGAAAAGAAAGAAAGGTAGGTTGGTTTTGGCTGATATTGCCAGCTGGAAATAATCACTATTAAGCTTTTTGTACATTTCCTTCCAGCCTTTTAAAAGATATTTTCTGATTACAACCTTTTGAACAGCAAGACTCCCGCTCCATTCAACAGGTAAACTCACAGAATTGGTATCGGATGTACAGAATCTTCCAGTGAAGGAGGCCAGTGGTTTCAAAAACAAATGACCTTGAGTGGGGAGGGCCCAGGAGCCCGCTGAGGGGTTACTGGGGATGGCAACTGTCTGTCATCCGGAACTGCTGGCTGCAGCCGAGGCCCGTCTGTCGGCTTTTCCTGTTGGGGGCTCTGGATATATGCAGATCTGGGAAAAAGGATTCCAGTGCTTAAAAATGTTTCTTAAAACCTCCACTGCAGTAAAGTCACTTAAAATGCTATCAGCTTCTGTAAAAGGCAGAATCACACTTCCAGGCCAGGCATGGTGGCTCATGCCTGTAATCCCAGCACTTTGGGAGGCCAAGGCGTGCAGATCACCTGAGGTCTGGAGTTCGAGACCAGCCTGCCCAATGTGATGAAACCCCATCTGTACTAAAAATACAAAAATTAGTCGGGTGTGGTGGTGGGCACCTGTAATCCCAGCTTCTCAGGAGGCTGAGGCAGGAGAATTGCTTGAACCTGGGAAGCAGAGGTTGCAGTGAACCAAGACTGAGCCATTGCACTCCAGCCTGGGTGACAAGAGTGAGACTTTGTCTCAAAAAAAAAAAAAAAAAAAATTACACTTTCCAGTGCCATCTTCACAGTGTTCCTGCCACAGTTTAGTCCCACTGGTTTCTACTTTAGGGACACATCCCACAGGCGCTTGTGAGCCGGTCTCAAGGGCAACTCTTCAACAGCACAGGAGAGATTCCCCAGCTTACTGGTAATTTAGTTTTGTGGAAACAACACTCAGATATTCCCAAGACTGCTGACAAACCATGGGGGTGAGTAGGTAGGGGTATGACATTCACACAAGGCAACTCCAATTTTAAAAAACAGACAAGGTTTCTGTATTTCCTTATAGTTGAACTAAACTCCTTCCAGTGCCCCTCACACTGCTGATGGCAGCGGAAACTCGAGTTGGCTGGTCAACTGCAACTCACAGCTACCCCTCTGCCCCTGCTGAGGGATACGCTTAGTTCTGTTGAATTCACTTTCTGATAGGGTGCTCTCCCCTCCAACAGTGCCGCTGTTAGTAGTAGTAATAGTAGTAGTAGCAGCAGTAGTAGTGGTAGTAGTATTCCAAAGATGCCCACAGCATCCACAGCTCCAGCTCCACCTGCCACTCTTAGTGGCTCCCATGCCCCTCCCAGCCTCTGTGTTCAGTTGAGGTGTCCGTGGCTGGCGGGCCTCCTGGCCCGATGATGCTTTGTGTTAACCATTTTCATAGGAAAGCATTGGCATCTCATCGGGGTGTTAACTGGCTTTTCTCTGGTGTCTAATTATGGTAAGCTCTCTTCCAGGTGCACATTTGTCATCTGAATATCTTCCTTAGCAAGGTGTCTTTTCAAATCTCTTGCCTGTTTTTATGACATGATTTTCTTATTATTGAGTTTTGATTCTTTGGCATACAAGTCCTTTATCAGACATGGGTTTTGCAAATATTTTTTCCCTATCTGTAGCCTGTCTTTTCATTTTCTTGACAGCATCTTTCAAAGAGCATAACTTTGTAATTTTGGGGAAGTCCAGTTTATCATTTTAAAAAAATTGTTATGAATTGTGTTTTTGCTGTTGTATCTGAGAGATCTTTATATAACCCAATGTCACAGGTATTTTCTCCTACGTTTTCTTCTGGGATGTCTTATAGTTTTAGGTTTTACATGTAGGTCTATGATCCTCTCAGATATTTTGGGTATGAGATTTCAAGGTCATTGTTTCATATACAGATGTCCAATGGGTCCAGCACCACTTGTTGAAATAACTTATTTTGCACGACCTTGTAAAGTGACACAGCTCTGGACAATGTGCTCTCTGAGAACTTTCTCACTAGGTTCATGTACAGTCCTATAAAAATTGGGGGGGGGCATTGTCATCTCTGTCTGTGACAGATAGAGAAAACAAGGCAGAGAGTGTATGAGTGCTTGCCCAAGATCGCCCAAGTACGAACAGGTGGAGTTGAGACCTGAACGGTGTCTGCCTAGCACCCAGTCCCGGGCACCTGTGCATTTCATTCTTTGCCTTGAGGGACGAAGCAACACGGGCAGCCCCAGGTGGGCTCCTTAACCTGGGAGTCACTCCCACCGAGGCTTCTGCAGGACCAGGGATGCCCAGCGACCGAGGCTTCTGCAGGACCAGGGATGCCCAGCGAGGCAAGTCTCTTCACTAGCTCATGGGCTAAACATGACTCGAAGTTTCAGTGCATTAGAATGTATTCAATACACTTACCCTGTAATCCTGCCTCTGGTGAACCTGTCAACCACAACTGGCACAGAATTGATTTCCCTCCCCTTCCCTATAAGACATGGCATGGGGAGGAGCCACAGTCTCCCCCTAGAGACTAATCACATCTCATAGGAAGAAAGGCCTCGACAGAGACGGCCTCTTCAATGCCAGGGCTCCCCTTTCAAAAGAAAGGAAACGTGATCCCACCTGGGATCAACATCTTAATGTGGTCCCACCCGGTATAAACATCATAATGGAAAAGGCAGGGATTTGTGTTTTGTTGCATTTGGGGGCTTCCTTTATCCTATTCTAAACATTGGTTTTGGACAGCGTGCTAAAGCCCCACTCCTATTTGATGTAATCCTTTGTAAAATCATGGCCATCCCAATGGTCTTGTACTCCTTTTAAGTTTTCAGTAAATAAATACAGTCTGGCACAGCTGCCCCCCATGGTGTGACACACCAGCACCCCAAAAGCCTCTCATCAATCATAGGATGGGGAAACCTTGTAATTCTACATGTTTCTGATATTTCCTTACTTAAGAAAATCATGTGCTAAGCTATTTAAAAATTACTTTTCATCTTAGATTACTCTAGAGAAATGCTTGCCCGGTGAAGTCTAGAAATCTGTAAGCCCTTTAATTTTAGACCTTCAATTCATTGAAAGGAACTATAACCCAATAGTAAACATTAATATTACCCCATGTAGGATAAAAGTAGGGGTTTAATATTGGACTTAACTCATAGACTGTTTTTTTTTTCTTTTTGCTTAGGAAAATAAATTGCTTCATCTTATTGCTACAGTTTGTTAATAATGTTGATGACAGTTTTGTCAATCAGTCAATGTGTTACGCTATTAATCTCCATTCAGATTTCAACCATAACTAACAGTGCTTGGTTATGTATGACTTTCTCACATGCCCTCAACATCAATAAAAAATTGGTTTCTCCATGGCAAATCCAGGCCTAGATTGTGGCACAAATTGTGTTTACTGAACCACCGCAGACCCTAGGGATTTTTGGATGGTCCTTAAAACTCCAGGTGGAGTGACGAACTGCCGGCTTTTTGGATGGTCCTTAAAACTCCAGGTGGAGTGAGGAACTGCCGGCTTCCAGATTGTGTTCTGATTCCAAGAGCTACACTGCTAAGGAGAACAGGTCAGTCCACATTCTTGGATACCCCTATTTGCTCACCAGCCCTAATGGGCTGGTGTTAGACACCAAAGGAACGTGGTGTCTTCAGGCACTCTCCCAAAGTTCCCTCCTCATTTTCTATTCTACAGTTCTCTTAAACACTTCAAAGTGAATGAACTGAACAGAGAGAAGGAAGTCGAGTTGTGTGAGATACACCTCATAACATGTAATTCCTTGCACTATTTCCCACAGCAGAAGAAAAACCCAACTCACTAATGTGAGAAAATAAAGACATGAACAAAACAATGAAGAAATGAATGAGTGGCTGGCTGACTGGATGGATGATTGTATTCACAAAACTTCATTTTCTAACAAATCAATTTTATTTTGTTTAATGTGGCCAAAATATTTGGAAATTAAAGTCATAGAGGTTTAGATTACACAATTAGCAGAAATTTGAGGCCAAAATTAGTTTTTACTTTTCTTTGGAAATCATTTCACCAAAGTACACAATCCCTCCTGGAAAGATAACTTAAGTTCACTGTTACTAATTCTGAAAAATATGCCAGTCCCTACTGAGGTGTTGTAAATTATTTGTAAAGTCTGTGGATTAGATGTCCATTTTTATTTTTTTATTTTAAGTTCCAGGGTACATGTGCAGAACGTACAGGTTTCTTACACAGGTAAACGTGTGCCATGATGGTTTGCTGCACCTATCAAGCCATCCCACAGGTATTAAGCCCAGCGTGCATTAGTTATTTTTCCTGATGCTGCCCCCCCTCTGCATACCCGCCGACAGGCCCCAGTGTGTGTTGTTCCCCTCACCCGCCCCATGTCCATGTGTTCTCATTGTTCTGGATGGAGCTGGAAGCTACTATCCTCAGCAAACTAACACAGGAACAGAACACCAAACACCACACGTTCTCACTCTAAATGGGAGCTGAAAGATGAGATGTGCGTTTTTAAATAAAAATCCAATTTTTCAACAATGAGGTAGAAAGTGTGATTATGTCTATACTTGTGTGTGTGTGTTTGTTTCTATAGCCCTCTTAGAAATAATTTAAAATTATAACATTCTTTTCATTTGTAGAATAAAAATATAATTCGCCACCTTGTGTGTCAAGTCCAAAGACTTGAGCAATTTACTTTCAGAAAGAAGTGATTTTTTGCTACCTTAAGTTTGTCACCTTCTGGAAATGCCTATCAAAATGAAACTTTTGGACTATTCTCAAGCCGGAGATCACAGGCATTCTAGAGGACAAAGAGGATGGTGTTTTTGAGAAACCAGTGTCAACTCTACTCATTGAAATTAGTAAAATATAAACAGCCTCTGATCATGACACAGAAACTCACTTTTGGGCATGGTATAGCCCCACACCTAAAAGCAAAATAAACCAGCCCAAAATACACAAACATAAAGCACAGGGTCACCAAGGAGCCACTAAAGGATTTCTTATCCTACTGCAGATCATAAAAGACAGACGTGAACACAACCTTATCTAGAGTTGGAGACCTCATCTATGCATGACGTCCCAGCAGCCAAAGGACCCTCAGAAGCATCCAGGTTACTATAAAGAAAAAAAAGAGATAGCTTGGAGAACCAAGCTGTCCAGACAATACCAAATATTATTACCTTGACTACTAAAATATTTCTCTCGTCACATTAAGATGAGTGTATTCTCTGACATTCCAAAGAGAAGATAACTGCAGCACATGCTATGGAATTAGTATTTCAGGGTGTTTAATATTTTGAGCTGCCTTTTTAAAAATTTTGATTGATTGTCAGGTCAATACAAAGTTAAATCCCTTTGTATGCTTAGACACAGCCTGAGCTAAGGTCCTTATAATTGTGACTTACTTAAAAGGGGACTAAAAACATGCCTGTGCTGGAATCCTTCACCAGGGTGTCATGTTGACTGATGGTCATAGTACACGACAAGCACAGATGTCAGATATGAGACATACATGTCAACTCGCTTGCTTTATAGAAAACAGCGTTTCAGGAACAACATGCTTATATGACCAATTTTTTAAAGGCAAGTCTTTATGTAAATTTGGGCCAACTATGTCGAAGTCTTCCTGTGGGTGCCTTCAAGGGAGCCCTAGACCCTGAAACTACAGATGCTGTTTGGAAGCTTTTGTTAAGAACCAAGACTGAAGGAACAAATCTTCAGATAGACCAAGAATGACTGAAATCCACTGGAGAATTCTGAGGACCGACACAGATCAACAGTAAGTATTACATTGTTTTATTTCTTTAACACCACCCAACTCTTCACTTCCAAAAACATCTAAGTAGTTTCTAATATCAGGTAACAATATCATTAACACTAGCATAAAATGATGACAAAAAGATGAATTGTATTCCACTTGGCCTTGGGTATTTTTCTTTACAAGGGGATACTATTTTTCATTTGCTTTCTCATCAATACTTATATGGGTCCCAGGAAACGGATGGTGGCAACCTCAAACCAAGATGTTTGAGAGGTGCAACTGGAGCCCGGTGAGCAGGTTTCAGCCTTGCTAGAGAAGGGAATCAAAATAACATGTAGAAGAGAACTCTGTCCTATTGCGTTTCCAAATGTCTTCTCCTCTCTTTCCCCGCACAAATGCATTTCTTCTTCAAGTACTCACATTTCCACAAGACAAGCAAGGCAAATATGGAATTTCCCTTACACACACTTCCTCTTTTATTTTTAAGCAGAAAACATACTACACACAAAATTCACTGGGGAAAATGGTTCTATTCTTGACAGGGGAAAAAACAAAGGTCAAGTTGTAAAATTGTAATTCATAGATTGTCAAGACTGCAAGCTCTCTCCGGAGCGCTGGTTAGACCAGTTCTCTCATTTTCCCTCTATTCTTCTGCCTCTTGGGCTGAGTGCATGGATTTGCCATCCCAGTGCCCTGGATTTGCTCAGGCAGCAAAACTTCCCAACATGTATGTCTTCTGGTGTTTCTCAGGTCATCTGTGACCTGCCTGACTGAGATCTCCAGCAAGGCCCAGGGTGACTAGGAATCTTGCTATCATCCTTCAGAACCAAAAATCCAAAATGGGCCGGGCACAGTAGCTCAATTCTATAATCCCAGCACTTTGGGAGGCCAAAGCGGGTGGATTACCTGAGGTCAGGAGTTCAAGACCAGTCTGATCAACGTGATGAAACCCCATCTCTACTAAAAATACAAAATTAGCCGGGTGTGGTGTCGTGTACCTGTAATCTCAACTACTCAGGAGATTGAGGCACGAGAATTGCTTGAACCCCTGAGGCAGAGGTTGTAGTGAACTGAGAGAGTGCCACACTCCAACCTGGGCAACAGAGTGAGACTCCATCTCAAAAAAAAAAAAGGCCCAAAATGAAAACCTGAAATAAAATCCAAATGCCAACGACACCTCCTGTCATGCCCCCCATGCCATGTACTTCTCCTGGAATTTATTTCCATCTCTTGTTCTAAGTAATGGAAATCACTGAAGAAAGCAGAGAGTCTGGGAGAAGAATGAGGCATCACAGGGTCTCGGTGAGCACAGCTCCCGTTTCAGCAGCACCCCCCGGACAGGCACACATCATTGGTGTACAGCATCGTCCCAACACTTCAGTCATAAACTGCTAGTGACAGGTGAAATGTTTATGCAGATGAGGCTGTTCTGATATGCTGTGGCTTATTTAATAGTGATATTTTTTCTAGAACAATTGGGGGATTTTGCTCTGAAATGTGCTATTGTTATTTCTATCATTGTTGTTTTGCTTTTATCATTTTTAAGTCAGATCAGTTTTTTGGGAGACTCCACTGGTGGACTGGAAATGCCACAGTTGTGTGCCAGGAGATATCTGCCTAAATGTTTATAAAATCAACCCTATTACTAAGAGTTAACTGCTTAGTGGGTGTTTGGTGCCAGGTGTGACCAAATAATTACCTACATGATCTCATCACACACTTGGGAAACAGGTGATATCGTTCCCCATTACAGGCGAGGAAAGCTCTGAGTGTAAAAGTCTTTTCCAAGGCCATTCAGTGATTAAGTTGAAGCTGGAGCCATGATTCAAAAATCAGATGCACCTGACTCAACCCAGAAGACCTTGCTGTGTGCCCTCAGAGTGGGGACACAGCAGCAAAGCTGATGCAGCAGATGCTTTGCTCCCAGGGTCCTCTGGGTAACCTGGGCTGCTCTGCTTGGGGGCAGGCAGGGAGGGAAGCCAGGCGCACTCCAGGAGCAGTTCCTGGGATGCATTTCTCATAAATCTTTTCCTGGTGTCCCAGGAGAAAGTGACCTGAGGCACCAAGGCTCTCCCGTCTTTTGTTGGGCTTTCTTTTCCCATCCCAAATAAATGCCCACTTTTATACCTAATGTATTATTTTTTCTCACAGAAGGCACAACTGGTACAGCTTCAGGCCCCCCACAAAACCTGGATCTTCCCCTGTTGTTCACTCAATGGTCATCTTAGAGTGAATGTGTCTAGCAGATTATTTTACGCAGAGCAGCGTCTTAAAGCACTGGAATGCAGGGCAAGTGTGTTTGGGTGGAGAGGACGGAAGCAAAAGTTCATGCCTCTGAGGACACATTCTGGCCCGGAGAGAAGGGCCGTTCAGTGCATAGCAGAAGGGTCTACGTGCCCAGAAAGAGGTGGATGAAGAAAGCAAGGCTAAGAGGAGGGGAGAGAAAGGAAGGAGTGAGAAAAATGACCCTATAAGGGACCCATTAAAAGGGCAGGGAAGGGGCTGAGAGTTTTAATGGCAGCAGTCATCCCCCTAAATCAAGGCTAGAGGCCTACAGGGGCCGGAGAGCAAGACCGGCAAGAGAGAGGTTTAAGAGTCGGCTGGTCTAAGTGTGGGCTGAGAACAGCTTTGAGAAGAGGTGGACACAGAGTGGGCTCCCCCGCAGGGAGGCAGCCGGGGCGTGGGAGCACAACGCGGGGATGTTTTAAGTGCACGTTTAGTTGAAGGCAACAAAAATAAGCCTGCTTTGCTGCGCTTTGGTCTGTTATAGTTGACTGATGTAACTGCACTAACAATTTTACATCTACATTTCCCATACTCTTGCCTACTGAATCCCGCTCTCTGTTATGGGTGCATCTGCTGACTGCGCCCCTCCTGCAGAGCTGCCAGACATTCTGGAGAATATGAAGACAGGAGGATCTGCTGGGCACACGGAGGCCTCTCCCCAATAATCTGTGTGACTGTGCTGGACTTGTAAAGAGTGGGCTTAGGACCCGTTGTCATATTTCATGGAAAATGACTAATAGGATAACCAATTGTCTGACAACGACCACCCTGTGCCCCAAATCGCCGTGTGACATCTTTGGAAAACATCATCTCAAGGTTTAGAAGATGAAAACACAACCTTTTTAAATGAGTATTTCCTGTAGTTTTGCCTAGAGAGAGGCTCATCCAAGCTCAAAACAATGCAGCCATTTTTCTCTTATCTACCTGTAACCCAAAGAGAGGGTTAAGTATTTGAGCAGACTCAGAAAGCTAAACAAATAACAAAAAAAGAAGCAAACGCTTTTTCTACTCTAAACTGAAGAATTGTGAGGCATTAGTTATCACATGTTAGCTTCAGTGAACTCTGAACACTGGAGCCTCAAAGCCTGAGAACTTGTGACAACCAGTAGCCCGGGCCATCCTTACCCCTGTTGACCTCTTGTTTCTCTCATTGTAAAAGCTCTTTCAGCCTATGCAGAAGACAAAAGCCATCACCAGGGACACCAGACGAGTCTGGTAAATAGAGCCGTCTGGGCACAGAAGGTGTAATCCCATCAATCTTCATTTTTCCTTGTCTGCCCAGAGTGATTAGGATAAGCGTCCATATGAGGGACATTCACCTGGAAAGCAGCAAGAGATGGCACTGGCATCCCAGGGCCGAGACGTGGAGGCAGGGTTTCGTAGAATGTTGGCAGGACACGGTGTCTTTATGCCTGCTCAGTTCTCCTGCTGTTACCACCCATCAGGGTCAGATTCAACCCTGGGGACTCGCGTGTTAAGGGACCACTGCCAGGAGGGCATTCCTTTACTGTGTAAGAATTCAAACTCAAAACACAAGCTCTGTCAGAAGAGCTCAACAAATACAAAGTCGCTGAGGCTGGGCACCCCTCTGTGGCTCACTTCACTTATAAGAAATGATAAATAAGCCCAGCCCAACTGAATACAAAGACAATTGCCTTCTTTTTGGTGTTTCCAGGGCTGGGTCTGTTTTAAAATCATCGTTCTTATATAATAGTCTCACATGATGACTGTTTATACCAGTAAAAAAAGAAAATCTTAAAATCTCCTTTAAATTAAAAAGAAGATATAAACTATCACTCCCTTAGAGCACCCCTTTTGATAAGCATAATACTGAGACTAGTTAGATTTTATCTGAAAAAGATGTATGGTTTTACATTCAATCTATACATGAAAGCCAAGTGATTTTTTTCCAAAAACTTTACAAATAAAACTGAGTAAAAGGGACAGGCATGATGGCTTACACCTGTAATCTCAGCACTTTGGGAGGCCCTGGAGAATTGCTTGAATCCAGGAATTTGAGACCAGCCTGGGCAGTATAGTAGAACTCTGTCTCTAGACAAAATAAAAACAGTTAGCTGGGCGTGGTCGTGCACCCCTGTTTTCCCAGCTACTCAGGAGGCTGAGGCAGGAGAATCTCTTGAGCCCAGGATGTCAATGCTGTCATGAGCTATGATCACACTAGTGTACTCCAGCCTGGGTGACAGAGCAAGACCATGTCTCAAAAACAACAAAAAACTGCCCAAAGGGATTGAAGTTCTCCTTCCCTGAATGTAGACATGGCCTCAGGAGTTGTTTCTTGCCTTGTTTCTTCCAATTGTTTGTCCTGAGGCATACTGTAGGATAACAAATTAAAGTTCCCTAGCTCATTGAAATGTTTGTGAACAGAAAATAAATCTAGGGGCCTCAAATCACCAAGCTACATGGAAAAGTAAAGCTGGGAACTGCTTAGGGCAAACCCGCCTCCCATTCTATACAAAGTCACCCACCTGTTTATTGAGATAAATGCAGATCTGACTGTCTCATTTGAAGAGGCTCATCCAAGCTCAAAACAATGCAGCCATTTTTCTCTTATCTACGGATGACCCAAAAGCCCCCTCCCTGCTTCGAGTTGTCCCACCTTTGCCTCGAGTTGTCCCACCTTTCCGAGGTACAACTTAGACATTGATTGACATCTCATGTCCCCCTAAAATGTATAAAACCAAGCTGTGCCCCTACCACCTTGGGCACATGTTGTCAGGACCCCCTGAGGCTGTGTCACATAAAATAAACTTTTTAAATTAACTGCGACCTTGGCAAAACAAACTTTTTAAGTTAACTGAGATCGATCTCAGATTTTCAGTGTTCACATGTTTCACATGCAAAATGAGTTCATGCATTTAATAGGTGTTTTGTTCTTGGAGAAAACTAACTGAATGCCATTCTTTTGCCTCACTAAGATTGTTCCCATTTTTGGCTGAAGTTAAAGTCAGGTGTTGTTGTTGTTGTTGTTGTTGTTGTGGTTGTTGCTGTTTTTTTTCCCCACTGCAAACAAAACCTGACCCATTATGGCTGAGGAAGACGTTATTGAGTCATGCCTCCCGGATAGTCACATTTGAGGTCAGTTCTCTCCCATACTCTCATTACATTTTGTCCTGGGGGGTTTCCTATTTGCTAAGGTGGCAGGGGTGAGTGATGGGAGCACTCTATTTGAGAACTGAGACCAGGATTTTCGTCACAGTTCTGCTTCCCACCTCTGTTTGACACTAGGAGGGAGGTTTCTTTCGACCAGAGGAAAAGAAGCAGTTTGGGGCGATTGCTCTCTGGGGTCCCTTTCAGCTCAAATTGACCTAAGTGTGCAATTCTTTTTTTGTCTATAGAAACCTGCTGGCTTTAGATCTTTCTTGAGGAGCCTCCTGCTGGGGACCGTCTCTTGATTCCTCTTGTCTGAAAACTTTTGGTTTTGGACCCAGGGTCTGGATTCGAGGCAGGGGGTCCATGATACCCTCAATGGCTGCCCAACCTGAGCCATGGGCACCCTGGAGCTGCCAGGCTGCCTGGGTGCACATCCATGCTCTACTATTCCCCCCTTTCCAGTGAGTTAGGGTCTCCAACCCTACTACCGTGAAGCAGGGCTTGTCCTGGGATGTCTCTTCTGGAACTCACCCATCAGCCACTTCCCCACTCCAGGGGCAGAGCCTCTTTCCTGTGGCCATTGCAGCTGAGCTTCCTTGAGGGTCAGCAGGTCCGAGGGTCCCAACTGTGGGGACACACCAGGGCATCTCCATGGACCAAATGTCGAGAGGTCACAGGCTTCCTGAAGCTGGGACATGAGTGTTTCCTGAGTTCCTCCAAGGCCACTGAGGCTGCTGCAGCCTCACCTCAAATAAAAACAAAGGCAGCCTTCTTCGTCTAAGGAGAGAGTTTATTCGAAAGGATTATTGCAAGAGGACAGGGCAATTGCACTGTGGGATGAAGGCTGTTGCAGCAGAAGGCTCTGACCAAAGGTCTGCAAGCTTCTCAAGGGTTAGGAATAGGCTAGAAAGAGCTGGGTAAGGTAAAAGGGAATTACATGGGAGCTGATGGGACGGCAGAGGAGAGAAGATTTCTCCTTGAAGCCGGGCTATTCCTGGAAGGGAGGTCTGTAGACTCCAGCTGAGGGTGCGGCCGAACCTCAGAGGCCTAAAGAAAGGAGATCCTGAAGCCACGCTTGGTTCCCAGGCATTTTGTTCCGGTGGAGTCATGAGGACAAGACACGCAGCGTTACCATTTTGAGGTGGAGAATGGGGGTTTGCAGGTCTGTGTCTGGCCTGTGCTGGACAAAATGGGGGCCTCTGTGAGTCTCATGGCCTCACAGGGGAAGAGCGGTCTTCACAAAGAGCCCATCTCCGGGACACAAAGGGTGGGGGGTATTGCTCAGCCGTCACTGTTAGGCAGGAGCTCAGGGCTCCAGTAAATTTCAACCTTGTTGAGCCCCAGATCCCCTTGAGAAGCAGGGCCCCTACTTTTTGAGCCAGGACAATAGGTCACTGGCCATCCTGGGTTTTGGGCCGCCCAGGTCGGAATCTGTTGGGTCTAACTGCGTCATGAGTTCCTCCAGTTCAGTGTCTTGCTATGCTCTATGCGGTGAGAAAAGAACAAAGAAAACAATGGCAGCAACGAGAACCGGGGCTCTCTTTCGGTCGCTGCAGGGCCTTGAAGTCCGGTGCTGAAGAGGCTCTGAGGAGCCCCTAAATCTCGAAGGTGACTTGGGGAGAACAATTGTTCGTGGTTTTGGAAGAAGAAACTTGAAAATAATTCTGTCAAAAACATTTAGTAAGCACCCACCCCTTTTCAGGCCTCATCATCTAGGCACAGGGGACCAGAGAGAAATTAGAAACCACCCCGGCCCTGAGAGAGCTCCCAGCCCACAGCACAGAACAGTGGTGGCTGCTGGGGGCAGGGGTGGCCTGCAGCGCCTGCTCAGGGCTCCGACTCCCCTAGAGCTGGAGACGCCCCTGAACTGGCTGCAGTGGACTCTTTCTTTTCTATGGTGAGCAGCCCAGAAACTGCAAGCAGGCCTGTGAGGGGACAGCCCTGCCACCTGCTGGGACTGGGTGGGTGATCTCAAGGGACACAATTTGTCTACAAAAGAAACACATATTTTAAAAGCCACTAGATAAGGGTTCTCTGCGTGAATTCAAAGAAGGGCATTTATGAAGCCTCAGGGGCGCTACAGAAAGGCAGCAGGGAGAGGCCAGTGGAGGGACGGTAGGGGAGGTTTACCCCAGACCCTCGAAGTAGGGTTCCAGGAGAGGCCCCAGCACTGCCATGGAAGACGAATGGTTGAGTTTGAGAAGCATTGGATGGGTCAAGGGACTGTGGGGCCTGTGGGCCTGGGGTCCTGGGATAAATAGGAGACTATTCCATGCAGAGGCAGTGCTCTGTAAAAAGATGCAAAGGTGGAAATTGGTCTGCAAATACATGAGAATGTCCTGTGGACCAGAGTTAGTGTGAAGGGAAATTTCCTGCTGGGGAGAGGCCTTGGAGAAGTAGGTTGGAGCCTGTGGAGAAGGTTCTAAATACCCCCACCACTGCCCCAAAGGGCGGGGACTTTGTCTTGTAACCAATGAGAAAGCCTAGAAGGGGAAAGTTACACTGAGGACTACCGCTGCCTTTTTCTTTTATTATTTTAAGTTTTTTACTTAACTTTTTTAATGGTAAAATTGACCTAGCAAAAGTTTTCTCATTTTAGTCATTTTCCAGCATACAATTCCGTGGCACATAGTACTTTCACAGTCTTATTTTAGTTCATGACCCTGCTCTAAATGAAATAATAATTTGTGATTTTATTTTTTAATCAGTGATTGAACCTAGAAATAAGCATAGTGGTTGACTTTATATTTTGATCAGAAAGGACATGAAAGGAAATAGCTAATTCCAGGTGTGCTCAGAACCTCCACTTGGCCAGAGGGTTTTGTGACTGAAGAAACAATGTTTAATATCAAATGTGTACATAAGATTGCATATAATAGCTTTCTTTTGCGACGAAATATTGCTGTCACCCAGACTGGAGTGCAGTGGCACAATCTTGGCTCACTGTAACCTCCACCTCCTGGGTTCAAGAGATTCTCCTGCCTCAGCCTCCCTAGTAGCTGGCATTACAGGAGTCCACCACCACACCCGACTAATTTTTGTATTTTTAGTAGAGATGGAGTTTCACCATGTTGGCCAGGCTAGTCTTGAACTCCTGACCTCAGATGACCTGCCCACCTTGGCCTCCCAAAGTGCTGGGATTACAGGTGTGAGCCATTGTGCCCGGCCTATAATAATTTCTTAATATCCACGTGGACCATCAGAGAAGCTGACTCACGTGCTCCACAGTGGACTCCTGGCTGGCCACAGGACTGGCCTGAGAACGCAGGGTCTCACTGGCATCACAGCTGCCTCCAATGTCCTTCCCTGTAAGTGTAAATAAGTGTTTCCTTACCTCCCTGATGATACCTGTCAAACTAAGGTGTCAGCTCTCTACAAAAGCAAACTGAACCAAGTGCAGAAGACACGAGCATTAGTAAGCCTGGAGGCACAGCTGGTAGTCCACACATGTGCCCTAGGGAACAGCCAGCCTGGGCTCCATGCCTCTGTGTGTTGTAGGAGTTTCTCCTTAGTTCAGCTGAAAACAGGGTATTTGTCACATCGCCATGAAGTATTAGGCTCACAGACACTTTGAAGGGTGAGAAAAATGGAATTTGTTGGATGAAAAGGAAAAAAACTCAGCAAAGCGAGAGACGGTACTGTTAACAGGCCCCCATCTAACAGATTGCATCCCCAGTTACCACACCACGGAACAGGAGAAAGAGGCCAGGCTCCTCCCACTTGCAAAGGGTGCAAACTTCCCACGGCTCCACCCCCGTGCGCATCCCTTCCAGTGTGCAGGCCAGTAGCTGGTCCTGCTAGGGAGCCCTTCCCACCTGGTTCTCTCACCTGCTGTCCAGCCACCTCCAGCATCACCACCACTCCAGACACCCGGATGTGGATCTGCCAGATGTAAATCTTTCCTTTCTCTCCCTCCTTCTCCCACTCTCTCTCTCTCTCCCCATTTCACTTTTTTTTTTTTTTTTGAGATGGAGTCTCCCTCTCTCACCCAGGCTGGAGTGCAATGGCGTGGTCTTGGCTCACTGCAACCTCCGATTCCCAGGTTCAAGCGATTCTCCCACCTCAGCCTCCTGAGTAGCTGAGACTATAGGCACCCGCCACCATGCCTGGCTAGCTTTTGTACTTTTAGTAGAGATGGGGTTTCACTATGTTGGCCAGGCTGATCTCAAAGTCCTGACCTCGTAATCTGCCCGCCTCAGCCTCCCAAAGTGCTGGGATTACAGGCATGAGCCACCACGCCCGACCCCCTTTTCACTCTTCAGTGACCACTAAGACTCTGTTAGGTCTTGAAGGTTACAAGGATGGTGCACATACTCTCTCATACACATCTGCATGGACAAACACACATACATGCACACATATTCTAACACATGTGCATGTACACATGCACACACAATTGGCTTCTACCCCAGAACCAGGTTAGGTTCAAGAGTTCTCTCCCCTAGGCCCCTGACCCATCTCCCACTGTTTCTTTTTTCATGAGTATATGCT
This sequence comes from Macaca mulatta, assembly GCF_049350105.2. Lineage (NCBI taxonomy): Eukaryota > Metazoa > Chordata > Mammalia > Primates > Cercopithecidae > Macaca > Macaca mulatta. The sequence continues at coordinate 6,491,600 of NC_133411.1, forward strand.
ACTTTTTTCTATCGTCAATGTTTAGTCGTGAGAAGTGCAGCTGAGCTGGAGACTTGCTGTAGAAAAACATGGACATTCTCTGCGGCCTCTTCAGAGCTTCTTTAGAGCACTTTCAGACAACTTCTCTTGCTAAGGAAAACTCCAACTGTTTATTTTCCTTCTTGGCAATACATTTTCCACAGGAACAGGATGCTAACCCCACATCCAACTTGCTCTCTTCTCTGGAATTGCCTTTGGCCTGGGCCATTCTCCTGCTGCAGAATACTCTTTGTTCTTCTGTCATCCTGGCTTAGAGGCCATAGAAAGAGGCACAACATAAATTTAGGATGGAAGATAATAAACAACTCAGGGACACATAAAATGTGTTTGAGGAGTGGCTGCTATTGCACTTCCTGCCAATTTGAGTGGAGATCTATAAATTCACAGCTTTCTAATTACCGACTTTGATTTTGGTCCCTGCCACTTAGACCTTCCAAGGCCTTTTTATGATTTCTGCATCCAAGTTAGATAAAGAATGTGTTTTGATGAGGATTGTGGCAGCTTCCTGAGCCACTGGCCCACGAGTCCCTGAAGACTGCATCTCCTGTCCCACTTTATCATGATTCACTGTCATTATCTCACCCCTTCTTGGCTTCAACTTTGGGGAGGAAGCTGAGCATCTAAAGAAAGACCGGGAGTTCTGAGAAATGCTTGCAGAGATATTTTCTGTTTATGGCTTGGGTTTTAGCTCATTTAACACATCAGTGTTGCTTTTCCTATGGAAATGTGGTAATGACATGTTATTAGGATTACATAGATTCATTTATTCACTTTATATGTATTGAACACCTACTATGCACCAGGTCATGAGGTGGAGACATTCAGGTAAAAAGGATGACAGGATTGCTGTGCATGGAGAGCCCACCATCCAGGGAAGAGGGGGATGTTGGCAGGGGTAGGGGGGCCCACAAAGAACCCTGAGTAGTTTGGGCCTGATAAATCTCCCTCTTTGCTAATTGTTAATTCCAGGTCATCACATTTCCTGCTTGAGCTACAAGTAGTCAGTCCAGAGAAAAATGAAATCTGTAGTTAACATCAACCAGCCTGGACCAAAGGAATTCTGTGTTAGTCCATTTCTTGCTGGTATAACAGAATACCACAGACTGGGTACTTTATAAAAGGAAAAAAGATTGTTTGGTTTTTAGTTCTAGAGGCTGGAAAGTCCAAGGGCATGGCACCAGCCCCTGGTAGGGATCATCCCATGGCAGATAGCAGAAAGCGGAAGGCACAAGCAAGCTGGAGAGAGAGAGAAATGGGGCAGAACTTACCCTTCCATCAGGAGCTCACTCCCACGATGATGGCATTATTATTGATCACCTCTTACAGGCCCTACCTCTCAACACTGTTATAATGGCAATGACATTTCAATGTGAGTTTTGGTGGGAATTCAAATTATAGCAGATGCTGTCCACCTACTCAGGCTGGAAGGACTTACTAGAGGAGCGCTGTTCCACCCTGCGTCTTTCACTAAAAACCATGGAAGCTCAGGATGTGTTTCTGTGCCCTTCTGGGGGCAGCCACTCACAGCTTGTCTATACCCCACCCACGCAGTCAGAAAGAACCCAGTCTTTTTCTGCACAATCATGGAATCTTATGTAACGTGTTGGGACAGAATCAGGGAAGGAGTCCTTTCTCAATTTAGATAAGTTGTGTTTTCCTCATAGCAAAACTTTGTTTTGTTGTTTTACTTTTTTGGAGATGAGCTTACTTGGTCGGCTGGTCATCCGTTCCAAGCATCACAGGCAATATGCTCACTAGTGGAGAAAAAGCAGGACCATGGTCCCCGGGGCCTCCGCAGCCCGCACTTATGGTGGAGGGAAGGGGCTGAACCAAAAATGTGCCGGCGAAACAACCTTCAAAGAGGAAGGAGGGGTCTCTTCTGGGAGAAGGATGAGGTGGCCAGATGTTAGCAGGGGCTGAAGGGAGCACATGCATGGATTTGGGGATGATCAGGATAAAGCTCAGGTCATGGGGTACTAACCCTCCCCTCACAGGGGCAGGGAAAAGCCCCAGGAAAGCTAGTCCAGCCTGCATTCCCCCAACCCTTGCTAGGAGGCCCTGCCCCTTGGCCTGGCTTGTTCAAACAAACTTAGAGTTCCAACTGGACAGGTCTAGGTGGGGTCCAATAATTTGCATGTCTAACAACTTCCCTGGGTAATGCTTATACTGCCAGTCCAGGGACCCCACTTTGGGAACCACTGATGTTATCCCTTAGGCCTGCTGCGTGGTAATTCCACGGACCCTGTAAACTCTAGATGCTGCAATGACAAAGTGAAATAATGGATGGAAAAGGAGTGGCCAGAGAGTCACAGGGAGCTCAAGGATTTTCAAATATATGTTGATCATATTATTATTCACTTAAAAATGAGGATGGAAGTCTTTGAGTCTAAGACATTGGATTTTTGAGAACTTCTTCTTACAACTAAAGAACTACAGCTTTAGTTCTTAGCTGTGGTTTCCTTCCAATTGATGTCAGCTGATATTGAGCAGTATTACATCTTCTAAATCACTCTTTACAGCCCCCATGGTATTTAAAATATCTTTTGTTTCCAACATCCTGGAATACTTAACAAACCCTTTTCCAGATCAAATGAAATCCCTGGTGTTTTTGTTTCTTTACAGTTTTTGGAGGTGGCATGAGAGCTGAGGCTTATTGTTGGCACACAGCGGGTGTTTTTCACCCTGTGCTACCTAGAGGTTAATTGAAATGAACACCCTGGAATAGAGAAAGTAACCAAATACGAGGAAGGCAGAAAAATGTGCAGCCTCAGGTCCAGCCTGCTGCTCCACTGATTAATACAAATGGCAAAATCCCAGAAACTGAGAGCACCCAGGCCCCAGAGCTGCATCTGAGTGACCTAAATCATCAGCCAGGACTTGGGACTTACTAGTCCTATATTTCATCCTTTGGGGATATCTTGCATCACACTTTTTATTATTGTTAACATTTTAGTTTGGAAATAATTTTAATCAACATTTAAGAAAACGTTAGAAAAACAGAACAAGAACAACTGTATTCCCTTTATTCAGAACCAACTATTGTTACCTGTTTGCCCACCTGCTTTTTCATTTATTCTCTATCTTTGATTATGTGTGTGTGTGTGCATAGTTTTTGTAATATATGTATGGTATGTATGTGTATATATAGTATATTACAAAAACCACACACATACACACACACAAACACACACACACACAGCACTTTAAGGCATGACACTCTCCTGTTCTTCATCAAAATCCACCTGCACCCTGAATAGACCAAGCATTCATGAATGCTGAAGCATTCATGGATACTGCACATTCATGATGGTTCTCATCTGAACCATTCTTTACCATGAAGGCTGCAGAATGAGACTTTTTGAAACTCAGCACACCCTCCTCATGGACCAGCCCGACCTGGCACTTGACTGCAAGCAAGAGCTGCCCCTTCTCCCCTGTCTGTTTTATGGACCTATTTATTATTGACATTGACTCACTGACTCATTTGCAATAATCCACTGTTATCCTTATTTTTTGGAATGCCACTTGTCCTGGACTTGGCTAGTGGGAACTCCTTCTGGTGGCTCCGTGTCCTTGTGTGATGGAGCATTTTATTGTAAGCATTTTCTTACTTTCTGACACAGTAAGATGTTTCAGACTGACAAAGATTCTCTCCTTGACCAAATTCTACTAAGGCCCTTTTGAGATCTTTTTTAACTAGACCTTGACTTTGGGATTTCTGGGTTTATCTCTGTGTGGTCCAATTTTAGCAAGAATTTGTTTAAGTCAGTTTAGCCCAAATCCACCATTCTCCGTATCTGGTCATGCTAGATATCTAATCAGGTTTCTCATTCATTCCCCATGATCCCCCACGAGATGTCAGCTCACCCTGCCTGCCTTCAGCAAGCATCCTGCGTGGTCGGATTAGTTAGACTCTCCCCTGGCGTCCAATGTTTCCCTTCAGTAATTTTCCATCCACTGATGCCCACCCTTCCCCTTGGCTATGGTAAAGTTTCCAACAACTACAAAACCATATGATGTTCCTGACACAGTTACAAGGGTAAGACCAGTGAAGTATTGAGAATGTCAACCAGCATCACCTCCTTGTCTCACCTTTACTTGTCTGCACTGTGGCATTATGTATATTGTGTAAATACTGAAAAAGCCATTGGGAGAGACAGGCACTTGGAGATCAGTCATCACTTTCTGACCTTGGGCAACTGGCTCAGCCTCTTGGACGTGTGTCAGCAGTGGTAAATCCTCGTGCGTCTGCAGCAACCTCAGTTCTTGTCTCCTCAGAAAAAAGAATTGGACGAAGGAGGCAGAAGGCAGAAGGAGAGACAGAGACCGAGGCAAGTTTTAGAGCAGGAGTGGAAATGGATTAAAAAGCTTTAGCGCAGGAATAAAGGAAGTAAAGTACACATGGAAGAGAGCCAAGCAGGCGACATGAGAGATTGAGGGGACTGTTTGACATTTGACTTGGGGTTTTATATGTTGGCATGCTTCCAGGGTCTTGTGTCCCTTCTCCATGATTCTTTCCCTGGGGGAGGCTGTCCACATGCACAGCGGCCTGCCAGCACATGGGAGGGCCACATGTGCAGTGTGCTCACTGGAGTTGTGCACATGCTCACTTTGAGGCATTCTTCCCTTCCAGTTGAATGTTCCTAGAAGGTCATAGACCAGTGAAATGCCACCATTTTGCGTCTTAATGAGCATGCTTGAGCCCACTCACTCAACTCCTGAGATCTTATCGGGAAGCTGCCAATCACCAGCTTCAGGTGTTTTTTATCTATTGGGAGACTGCCTTTCCCTGGTGCCGGCTGTGACCAATTATTATTTTGGGGAGACAGTGTAACAGCTGCCTGACCATCACCTGATGGTGGCCTGACATTTCCGGGGGAAGGGAGGGGCCTCTCCTGCCCTGCTCACGTCCACCCGACTACCTACTGTAACACTTGGGCTAGCTTGAAAGTCCTTTGCTGCTCTAACATCCCACGATTGCGTGGTCTGTGTTCAAGGAGGCTCATTATTTTGACAGCTTTGGCCTTGCTTTGTGTAACACTCAGCCAACCCATGACTGTTGGTGACCACAGATGGACAGAGAACCCAGTCATGGACCAGCCTCCTTCCCTCCCTATTACCTAATTCCCAACTCCCTTCTGGCAGCCTTTGACATTCTTCTGGTTTGGAATCCATCTGTGGGTCCTGTTTCATCCATCAAATTCCAAATTAGGTTCATTTATTGCCATAACAACAAGTGGACAGCATGAGGCGGCTGGCCTTTTCTACCCCAAAGTGACAGCAACTGCGCTCATCATCCGGGAACAGCCTCACCACACAAAGCCACCCATGTTTGCAGACCTCATCATCACTGCCATGGTGGTCAGAACAGCAGCCACTCCCACCACTCACTGGGAGGAGCTCCATGAGGCCAGGGTCTCCACCAGGATTACAGGACCTGCAGAAAGACATGTGGAAGTGGGTGCTGAGTTACAGTCAGAGTTAGGTGACTTGTGTTTTGACTTTATTATGAATGTGTCATGTTTCTAGGAGTATGAACATGCCTGGAAAGTGGAGTTGAGACTAAACTATTGGTTCCACCATAAGGGATGGGATTAGTGGTTCCTGGGCCCTGCCAGCAATGCAGCTGTATAGACAAGCCACAGTGACCTAATCTCCCCAAGTATGAGCTGGCCCCTCCAGCTGTGATGGGGGAGTTCTAGCTGGAGGGTGTGAGACAGATTTGAGTGGAATGGGAAGGTCTGTGAGTGTCTGTGGACACGAGAGCAGAAAGGGGATGGCTGCATTAAAGAGAAAGAAATACACCCGTGATTACAGAGGGGGGCCATGCCTGCAGGTGGCAAGTATCCCTGTGCTCAGGAAAAAAGAAAAAGGCAATGGAAAAGATACGGGCACCAAACAAATTAAGAAGAAGGCAATGCCCTTGGGAGAAGCAAAGACCAGCAGAAAAGGGGACAGACCACTGTTGTCCAAAGGAAGTGAGTCATGTTCCATTTGCAGAAAAGTGGCTAATAAAAAAAGTTGATAAAATCCGTAAGTTTTAAAATATTTGGTTATTTTCAAAAAAAGGATTAGGGAGATGTTGAGTCTTCACTTTGAGCAGATTTTCCCTGGTGCTGAGTGTGGTCAAGCTCACATCTTCCCCCACATGGTTCCTTGAGACTTAATGAGGAGGCATATTCTTGTACATATTTCTTCCATTCACCTCATTAATTTCCAGCACATTATTCCAATTGTAGTTAAATCATTAATTGTGTAATTAGTTGATGGTCTAATTTTACTCTCTTCTCTTCTTTTTATCCTTCCCTCCTCCCATTCTATCTCTTTTGGATAGATTTACAAGTGAACAACAACTGAAAGCAAAGACATTTCAACAACTCTTTGGTTTATTTTAACCAAACATTTTTATGTATTTTTAGATAGTTAAAAAATCAATAAGGCATTATTGAAAGCATGTTTTTCTGGGCCTTTTTGAGCTTAAAAATTAAAGACGATATACCAAGGAAAGGATGCAGCTAAATTTTTTAGACAATAAACTTCAAACACTCATAGTTCATGTATTTTTTTATATCAAAACTAAACTGAATATTTAAACTAGAATGATAGAGCATGTAAATTCAATTACTTAGCTATCACTCATTCTAAGAATACAAACATATAAGTGACTCAATCAAAAGAAGATATTCTAAAAATATATAGAAAAATTTGTAATTTCGAAAGGCTCAAATTAACCAGTTTAGAATGTTCAAAATTTGGTCCAAAAGCTGGAAACCAACTCCTGTAAAATTAGCATATTTTATACAAATGAATGAATCCAGCAAATAATACAAGATCCCTGTGTACTCCTGTGAACTCAACTTCCTTCTGTGCCTTTGTGTCAATGTTGTAGCCATAGCATTGCTGATCGGGATACATAAAAGTCCCAGTGATTCTGACTGGATGTGTGGCTGCCTGTCGCCTTTCCCTGCACGTCCTGTGTGAGTCCCTCTATATATAGAGAGGAAGTCCGTGTGTGTGTGTGTGTGTGTGTGTGTGTGTGTGTGTGTGTGTGTATGTATATATATATTGGACTTGGCAAGGTTTATTTGGAAGGGCAGAGTCTATCCCCAGGTCCTGAGTGTGCACTGGAGGGAAAGGGGTGGATTTCAGGGAACTTTCTTGCTGTGTTGGATGCTCTTGGGGAACAGCTGCAGGCCCAGCCAGAGCTGCAGGAAGAGGACAGCATGGCACACATGCTGGGCAGCAGAGCTGCAGGGTGTGGAGGGGTGTGCGTTCCAGGAGAGCTCCATGAGCCCCAGCCCCAGCAACCTGAGCTGGTGTGTGAGCCAGTGTGCAGTCCTGGTCCCCAGGAGGTGGGGCAGTGTGTGGAAATACCAGATGTAGAACTAGTAGTGGAGGGGGTAGCTGAAGCAGATGCCAGTGAAGTTAGAGGTGAAGAGGGTAGAAACGATCTGGCTGGGTGTGAGGGGCTGGGGTGGAGCCTTCCTTTTGGAGGGATCCTTCAGCAGGGACAAGACACATTCCCCCATCCTGTGCCACCAGTAGAGGGTAAACAGCAAGAGCAAGGTGAGGTGGGCGGCTAGCAGGGCCAGGTGGAAGGCACAGTGCAGGCAGAGAGCCCCTGGGAGGAAGCGCCAGTTCACTGTCCAGCAGAATAGAAACTGGCGGCCAAGGTCAAAGGAGCGAGACAGGTAGCCAGTGGGCTTCTCCAGCAGGAAGAGCAGCCCCAGCACCACCTGAAGGCCAACATAGATGCCCAGCTTGCGGAGGGCCCCACGGGAGCCAAACCGTGTGAGGAGAAGAAGCAGCAACCGAGGGGCGCAGAGCCTCACATTCATCTTCACAGAGGCTGCCAGGCTGGAACACCGGCAGCCTCAGCCCCAGCCCTGGGCCAGCAGGAGGCTGATACTGAGGGCGCTGAGTCATAGAAGAGTCACAGCACAAAGGTTCGTTCGGGGTCTCTGACTTCCCGCAATGGTGGAGTGAACACAGTAGGAGGCGTGGCACATGAAAAACAAGACGAAGGGAGGTACCTTGTAGGTCTGGTGGTAGATCAAGAAGACAAGCAGCAAGGTGGCCAGGTAGAGCACAGCAAAGATATTTTGGGCATGTGAATGTCAGTGCCTCGGCCCAGGGGCATAGAACAGCCCCATAAAGTTGGACACAAAACCAGCTGGGTACACAAGTGGTCCACTGTCATCCCACAGCTGGGTCTAGTCATAGGTACCACTGATGACACCTTCCACCTGGGCCACGTAGGCCTTCTGGTCGATTTCTGTGTCTTTCACTAATTTTCAGACTTCGTAATAACAGTCATTCAGGTACCTATAGAGGAACTGGCACAGGATGTGCAGGGAAAGGAGAAAGACAGCCACACATCCAGGTGAGCCAGGTTTGAGAAAACATGGACAGGGCCAGGTGCAGTAATCCAAGACTTTGGGAGGCCGAGGCAGGGGAATCATCAGAGGTCAGGAGTTCGAGACCAGCCTGAGCAACATGACGAAACTTCATCTCTACTAAAATACAAAATTTAGCCAGGTGTGGTGGCGGGTGCCTGTAATCCCAACTACTTGGGAGACTAAGGAAGGAGAATTGCTTGAACCTGAGAGGTGGAGGTTATAGTGAGCCAAGATTGTGCCACTGCACTCAGTGAGCCGAGATTGCACCACTGTACTCCATCCTGGGTGAGAGAGCAAGACTCCATCTCAAAGAAGAAGGAAGGAAGGAAGGAAGGAAGGAAGGAAGGTAGGAAGGAAGGAAGGAAGGAAGGAAGGAAGGAAGGAAGGAAGGAGGGAAGGAAAAGAAAGAGAACATGGGCAGATGCAGTACAGATTTGACTCAAAAGCAACTTGTTTCAGTGGGTCGAATTGATCTATGTACCCTTCTAAAGCACTCAAATGGTTAAGAATGTCACCAGACGAATCTCCGAGTAAAAACCAAAGCCCAAAAAGATTGCCCCCAAAAGAGACTCATCATCAAGAACTTCTAGGTCAATTATACATTTTAAGGTCACCAAAGCAGGAGTATCACTAACGTGAATTTTTTCTTCAGGGTCTGCTAAACAATGACAGTACTTAATCAGGAAAGTAAATGAACTTATTGGGACTGATTTTAAATTATTTCAATTGCTGAATGAGCACTATATTCATTTTCATCATTGTCCCACCCCAGACTTCTGCTAAAGCCCTAGTGTTTCAATTAATTTACAAAAAGTCTTAAAAGGCAAGTTAATTCTCATTTCACACTCAAGTGAATCAGCTTTTACTTTGAGTTTCCAGAATAACAAAGTAAGTCTTTGATATGCTTTGGCTGTGTCCCCACCCAAATCTCATCATGAATTGTAGCTCCTGTAATCCCCACATGTTGTGGGAAGGACTCGGTGGGAGGTCACTGAATCTCGTAGGTAGATTTTTCCCATGCTGTTCTCATGATAATGAATAAGCCTCACGAGATCTGATGGTTTTATGAAGGGAAGTTCCCTGAAAGCACTGTCTTGCCTGTTGCCATGTAAGATGTGTCTTTGCTTCTCCTTCGCCTTCCACCATGATTGTGATGCCTCCCCAGGCATGTGGAAATGTGAGTCCATTAAACCTCTTTTTCTTTATAAATTATGCAGTCTTGGGTATTTCTTCATAACAGTTTGAAAATGGACTAGTACAGCCTTAATGAAAATTGCCTTTTGAGTGTAAAAATTACAGGGCCAGAGGAAATCTTTCAAAAGCAAGCAATCTTGGGTTCTGTCTACAAGTTGTGATTAATCCACCTGGGACAAGAAAGAATATGTGTTTTCAAATGGCCACCTGTCTGTTGCAATAAATAGTATTTTCAAAAGTAAGGGATGTGGGAGTAGAGCAGTAGCATTTAGTCAGCTTAATTTATTAGCACACTTAGTGTGTACTCTAAATGTACTCTGAATGCAGGTGTCTGACATGCCAGCCTTCTGAGATGTGCTGGACCTGAGAAAGGGGCAAGGGGTAGTGGGTGCTTAGGGCCACTAGGTGCTTTGAGCCATAGCAGAGCTCAACAGTCAACCTCGTCTTCCTAACACACAGTCTGTGGAGGCTGCTGCCCCCGTCAAACTGTCCCAACCATCCTCCAGTAAAGTCACAAGCACAGGAGGGAAGAAGTCCAACAGATTTGGGAGATGTAGGAGAAATACATGGAGAAAAAACATGGACTACTTCCATTGCAATAAAACTTCTTTGAGCATCTGAGCATCTTTCGTCACTACATTTTTGTCCCCTTGCAGATTTGGTGCGGGTACATAAATCTGCTTCCATGAAGACTTACTGAGTTGACCTTCTGCTAGAACTTGAATTTCAAGCTAGAAATGCAGGGCTAATGAACACCTGTGATGCTGTGGATGGCCCAGGAAGAAGGTCAGGGCCCACCCAACTGTAGAGCCCCATATCTCCTGGCCGCCAGATGTGCCAACTTTGAAATGAAATAAAAACCAATAATCTCTTCTGTCCATTTTAGGTGTGAAAGGAAAATAAAATCTTTGCACCCCAAACTCATTATGCCAAGAAGAAAGTTAAGCTTGGTAACTAAGGCATGCAAAAAAGAAAAAGAAAAGAAAAGAAGAAAACTTGCCTTCCTTTTTGTTCCCACACAGATGGCTGCAATGACAGAAGGCCACATATCTCCCCAGGTGAGCCTCCCTCACAAATTGCTCACATGGAAATTTTGTATGGGCCCCCAAATATTTCAGAATACATATCCCCCTCATAACCCATAACCCTAAAGCAGAGTTCTACGGAATCTCACCTGACAGTGTAAAGTAGTAGCTTATCTTCACAGGCATGGGATAAAAACAAGACTAGAATGCCCCCTCCCTCTGCCCACTCTGAAACAAATACATATTTGACTTCTTCCTCTACTCTGTGTTTACCTTATCCTGTATAAAATGAGGACTTACTGAATGCAGATTTACAAGTGCAGATTTACAAATGCATAATTAACTGTTTCTCTAACCCCTCTTTTCACATATAAAACGTGGACTCAGCCAGTGCTAATCAAAGCCTCACTAGAATGTAACACTCAACTCATCGTCTACCTTCCTCCCCTTCTTTTCCTCCTTCCCTTGCTGCTCACTCTTTGCCCTTTAAATATAGAAGTCCTCAAAACCTTCTTTGGAAAAAGCCCTGACCACAAATGCTATTGTGACCTGTGTCTCTTTCTCCTGGACACATCCTCAACCTTGGCAAAATAAACCTCTAAATTGATTCGGATGTGACTTAGATAATTTTTGGTTTACATAGTCCTCTCAGTAAAGGTAATATTGTTTTCCTAGTTAAATTTACAAAAACCAGGACAATCGAAGGCTTTTCACTGGACACACGTGGGGTAAATCCAGAGTGCCAGGCTGAGGTTGGTGTGATGTGGAGGTAGTGGGAGTTACCACGAACCTCTGCTTTCTCCTGAGCAACCCAGAAGTTCAAAAGGAGTTTTTGCACCGATTCTTACCTACATGTACTTGAGTTGTTTACTCTAGTTTAACTGCCTGATAACTTGCCTCATAGGTGAACTTTTACAAAGCAAAAAGGCAGACTTAAGGAAACAAAAAGATAAAACTGCTTATCCAGAATGAGACCAAATCTGAAACTGGATTCTATTCGTGTGCCATTACTAATTCAAAGAACCACTGGAATCTAAGACTGAAATATCTCCACTCCTCTGTTTCTGTCCCTTGCTCTCCCATACCAAAGTTTGGGGTCTAAAAAAGGAAGCCAAATTCAACAGGGACAGATATTTTACAAGAAAAACTCATTTTATTTCAAACTTCATTTTATTAAACTGAAGGTATTTGTCTCTAGTTGATCTGATGACTCAAAGGTTTCATGTTGGCCTCCTCTGAGGGCTTTGGAAAGCCTCACATGCCCACAGAGGACGCAGCTGATAAAACAGAGACGGCCAGAGACGGTCACTTATCCCAACATCAATGGGTGCTTTCAGTTGATTCAGATGTAATTGAAATGCCCTATTTGCATTGAGTTCGCCAGTGCACGAAAACACAGAAAAGAAGTGTCGGCCTTGCCCCAGGTTATAAACAATGTCCGGGTTTTTCATGAATTACATCTTATGACTGTCTCTAAATTTGAGAAAATGAATTGTCTAGCCACCAATGTGCGCAGATCTCATTTCATTTTCATTCAATATCCACTCCGCAGACAGAAGATAAAAACCAAATGAACAGATCACCAGACTCCACACGGAAGGGAAGACATTCCTGCCAGGGCATAGCCCACACAGTCCCCACCCCATGCCCTCACAGCAGCAAAAGTGTGCTTTAAAACAGCAGATGTGTGTTTGTAATCACCAAAAGAAATATGTCTCCCACAATAAGCTCAAAACCATCACGTATGTATAGAACGATTAGGTGCAGATGTTGACTCTTGTACAAATATTTTACTATGGATTCAATTATTAAACTTTTGCCATACTTAATCACCTAAACTATGCTTGAAGAATATATATGCCTCTTTTCAACACAGCAAATGATGGGTGATGCCTGGATTAAAGGAGGGATAGGACCATGTGCCGCTGTATATTGGGGAAAAATTAATTTTCTTCCTAAAATGACCCCATAGGGTGATACGAGAGTGACTGGAGTCATTTTATTAAAATGTTTAGTGTGAAATAAGGCAAAACTTTTAGAGGCGCACACACACACATACACACACACACACACCACACTAACATCCATGCCTTTCATTATTACAGTTAATTAGTAGAGTAGATTTTACTTAGAAGGGCTTAGTTGACAGATTTGTTTGTGGTAGAGCATTTCCCCCTCCATGGAGCTAGAAATATCATTGTAAATGTGGCGGTTAACAACATCTCTATCTGCTGCTAAGAAAGTGTTGACACAGATGTTTGGCTAATCATTTATAGCAAATAGTTATTCCCATAAAGGCTAAGATTAGTCGGAATTGGCATGCACTTCTTTCTTCTGTGAGTCTCATTTGATTATGGATGATGTTTTGTTAGAGTGTATCCATGCAACCTCATAAATGATGTAAAACCCAAGAAAAACACAGACTCTGTGCCAAAACCGAATTAAATACACATCAGAAAAATGTGAGCCTGATTCAGGTTCAGGTACCATGAAACTTGCCTTGGCCTATTGTTGTTAAAACCTTCAGGAAAACTATAAAAAGCAAACTTGACATTAATATCAATTTAAAGTTGGCGTAGCTGCCAACAGTTATTCCACATGAAGCTCAGCTGGCTGCATCGTCTCCAGCACAACATATGGTGGCAGCAATTGCAGCCTCCAAAAGCTGTGAAAAATGGCCCACGCAGACTGGGCAAGGAAAAGCCGTCTTATCTGTGTAGATGTGCTGCCACTGTCAGCATTTTTCTAATGATGAGCACAGACACGTCTGGGAGTTGGATGTGGAGGTAGTTGTTCCTCCCACTTGCGCTCTGGGTGAGCAGTTTCAGAGTCTCTTATCAGTTCCATACTCCCTTTCTCCTTCCATCAACTGACCCCAAGAGGTCTATTCAGCATGCCACCACCTCTCTTCTCTCCTTTGCCACCCCCTCCTTACACAGATTCTGGGAAATCCAAGTAGGACTATCCATAGGATTATTTCTGGAGCCTCTCAAGGAATCTGGAAGTCCTCTATCTTATTTCTCTACTATCCACAGTCTCAGGAATGGGGCTTAGGATAACAAGGGCAATACCAAAGCCCAGTCAAGCACTGGGGCCTCCAACCAGGAAAACATCTATTCATTTGTGACTTGAAACATCATGTACTCATACGGTATGTGCCTGCTACTGGGAAGCATTCTACCAGCTGCTGGGGGAGAGGGGAGAGGGACAAAGACCTGGATGTGAAATGGTTGCATAAACTTCACCTTCCTGCCTGTCCACTAGGGAACTGAATCATGGACACCAGAAAGCAAAGTCACAAAGGGAAAGCAGGTAGAAGGTGTGGAGAGTTGAAACTCTTGAGTATCAGGTGGGCTAATAACCATTTACCCTGGCAAGGAAATAACTGACATCATGTGAATTGGAGAGAATGCCAAGTAAGCTTCCCCCAGGGGAGAAGGCTAAGCCATTAACATTGTGAGTGCACAGAGCACCCAAGTTTGTTGAGGAACCCCATCCTAACACTGAAACCACTACTTATCACAGGAGCATCTCATGTACAGAAATCTAAGACTCTGACTCCCCTCTTGAGAATTTTTATTTGTATGAAAATATAGTGTCCCATCCAAAATTAATACTGACACTTAATCTCCACTGTGGTGGAAGTAGAAGGTGGAGCCTTTTAGGAGGTAATTAAGAGGGTTCCACCCTCATGATGATTAGTACCTTATGAAAGGGCTGAAGAGAATGAGCTTACGGCCCTTTTTGCCTTTCTGTCCCTTCTACCAAGTGAGGACAGAGCATTTTTCCCCTCCTAAGGATGCAGCAACAAAGCCCATCTTGGAAGCAGAGATTGTGCCCTCATCAGACACCAAACCTTGATCTTAGACTTCCCAGATCCTAGTGCAATGACAAAATACATTTCTGTTCTTTATATATTAGCCACATGGACTAAGACAGCACCTCACACAATCTTCCTCCATCTCTATCTCCCAAATGCAAGTTAAGCTGCTGCTATGCCGTGTAACTTAGCCCAGTGCTCCCCAGCACTTTTCTGTTATAAACTTCTATATATGTCAATCTCAACAAGGAACAAAAGAGGCATGCTCTTTGATTTTAAACAAAATCTGTAAGGAAGAGAGGAGAGAAGAATGGGCAAGCAAACACACAAACACACTAAGACCTTTATATCTTGTTCTGAATGCTTTTACATTTGTATTTACTTTCAAGATACTTAATAAGGTCAGCTTCTAATCTCCTACACTCTTCATTACCTGATAACTCCTGGTCCTCCTTGAAGACTTGGCTCAGAAGTCAGCAACTGCAGGCCCCTTTGGCCTCTGGGCATCCTGAGCAGCCATTCATACATCTACCAGGGACTTATTAGATGGTGTTGACTCACCTTTCCTTTCCCAGCGGACTGAAGTTCTTAAGAGAGGATAACAATGCCTTTAGCAACATTTTATGACAGCTCTGTGCAATCAAACTGGTGACAATGACAAAAACATTGTACACCTGCACTTCCCAATTGGTAGCCACCGGCCACATGTGACCACGGAGCATTTGAAACGAAATGTCAAGGATGTGACTGAGGAACTGAGTCTTTTTTCATTATATTTCATGCTAATTAATTTAAATGTATATCTCAATCACTGCACATGGCTAATGACCCTCATATGGGACCGTGCACCTCCCGAAGCTCCTATACTGCTTGGAAGAGGGAACCCGGCCCACTGTTAATAAAATAAACTGACCTTAGGAGCTAAAACCTATCTTAGTTCTTCGCTTAAATGGTGAAACCTTCTGAAATATCAGGGAAGTTACTCATCTCCATCTTTATTCATTTTCCACACATTTGACCAATTGCCCTGTGCCAACCTGGTGAGACCGCTGTCTTACTAAACTTCCATTCCATGCAGGGCCTCTCCGCAGAAGTGCATGTGAACAGAGACTTGTGCCTTGTGTGGGAAGATCTGGAGGGGAGGCTGTGTGCTCCGAACAGAAGCCCAGTGCCTGAAAAGGCCCCTAAAGTCCTGGTAAGTGAAAAGGGGAGTCTGCTTTTGAAGGCAGCAGTGGAAGAGGTGGTCTCCAAACAATGTAGGGCCCTACAGGAGTCAGAACATTTGCATTCTACTTTATTATTTTTTTAAATTTATTTATTATTATTATACTTTAAGTTGTAGGGTACATGTGCATAACGTGCAGGTTTGTTACATATGTATACTTGTGCCTTGTTGGTGTGCTGCACCCATCAACTCGTCATTTACATCAGGTATAACTCCCAATGCAATCCCTCCCCCCTCCCCTCTCCCCCCTCCCCATGATAGGCCCCGGTGTGTGATGTTCCCCTTCCTGAGTCCAAGTGATCTCATTGTTCAGTTCCCACCTATGAGTGAGAACATGCGGTGTTTGGTTTTCTGTTCTTGTGATAGTTTGCTAAGAATGATGGTTTCCAGCTGCATCCATGTCCCTACAAAGGACACAAACTCATCCTTTTTTATGGCTGCATGGTATTCCATGGTATATATGTGCCACATTTTCTTAATCCAATCTGTCACTGATGGACATTTGGGTTGATTCCAAGTCTTTGCTATTGTGAATAGTGCCACAATAAACATACGTGTGCATGTGTCTTTATAGCAGCATGATTTATAATCCTTTGGGTATATACCCAGTAATGGGATGGCTGGGTCATATGGTACATCTAGTTCTAGATCCTTGAGGAATCGCCATACTGTTTTCCATAATGGTTGAACTAGTTTACAATCCCACCAACAGTGTAAAAGTGTTCCTATTTCTCCACATCCTCTCCAGCACCTGTTGTTTCCTGACTTTTTAATGATCGCCATTCTAACTGGTGTGAGATGGTATCTCATTGTGGTTTTGATTTGCATTTCTCTGAAGACATTCATACAGCCAACAGACACATGAAAAAATGCTCATCATCATTGGCCATCAGAGAAATGCATTCTACTTTAAGCACAGTGGGAAGCCATTGGAGGACCCTGACAGGGGCACAATGTAATGTTCCTGAGGGTTTAAACCTCCTCTTCTCCCAGTTGGGAGAACACTAGACACCGGTAGTGGGGCAGGAAGGAGAGCAGGAAGGCAGGTGAGGTCCCCTCCCCAGTGGTCTGGGGGCAGAACTGGCCTGGCCAGAAGGAGGAAGGCAGAGGGACAGAGCCAATAGGATGTCTCCAGGTTGAGCTGGAGCACTGGGAACTCCAGACACAGAGATGCCTCCTGCATTGAGATCGGAGTGGGTGGCAGAGCTGATTACTGAGAAGTGCAAGATTTCAGCATTGCCAAGGTGGATGAAGGGAAGAAATGTTGGTGATCCCCAAGTGACATCTATGTGGGCATCTATGTGGGTATGTGGCAGGTGAAGGCAAGCAGGGAGATGACCAGAAGAGCTGACCTCAGCAGCCACCACCACCCTTTGCTCTGAGATGTAAAGCCTGTTAACACAAGAAGACACTGTGATGCGAGCAGTCCAGTCACATGCCTCTTGCTCTCTCTCAAAGATTACGGGAGAAGGGCTGCCCAGTGACTGAGCTTGGATCCCAAAGCTTGGCACAGGGCTGGTGACCTACTGGGGTGCGCAGGATGGCTGCAGCACTTTAAATCCCCCTGGAGCTGTATTTCCCATGGACTGAACCCTTAGATATAGTTGTTGAGAAGAACTGGGATGCCCCCCAGATTTTCTTAAATTTTATTTCTCACAGCGGACTCTCAGCAATGAGATAAATTTAGATTCCCTGTTAAGCAACCCACCATGGTAATTGTGCAAGTATGATGTTTTAAATTACACTTTTATTATCTTGCCTTTCTCTTCCAACTTCTAATTCTCCTTTCTCATCACTCTCTGGTTGTTCCTGATCTGTAACCCTTCCTCCTCACAGGACAGTCATTAAACAGCTCCGATCTCCAGTAAATGGTGGAAAGAATGAATGGGTTTGGCTTTAAACACTCCTAAGTAGACAGTTGGGAAGTGGTCGAAAATTAAAACCAGGCAGCTTAATGATATTAATATGATCTGTTCAAGAAAATGAGCCTCAGCCCCTTGTCTCTGGGCTTGGCTTTGTCTATGACCTCAGAGCTCAGAGGGAACAACTGGGAAGGGGAGGCTGTTGGTGACCAGGCCCCCCAGCAGAGGAAACCATGCAGTGGGGCTCCTCTCTAGTCCCCAGATAGCTTCGCTCGCCTCACATGGAAACAGGAAATCCAGCTTCTTCGGGTCACAATGGACAGCCAACGGTTCCCGCAGAGATGAGGCTGGTGGAGGCTGAGTGAATAATCCCTCAGCATCTCTCCAGCACCTCTTTCCCAACTCTGCCTGAATACGGGGAGCTGCAATCAACCCACATACACCCCAGGCAGCCCATTGGGGCTAATGTTTTTACTTGCTGGGATCTCACTGAAAACTTTACAAACGGAGGAACTTTTACAAATTTGCCATCAAGAATTCAGAAAGTGCGATCAGCTACAGCCTGGTGAATACAATGACCTGGTGCAAGGATGTGATATTCATACCCAAATGTCTCAGTGTGAGGATTTGGGGTTGGTCATTTCTTTTGATTTATCATTGAGGGCAAATAAAAGGTGAATTATATTAACATCCTGTCAAGAATAGCAGTGCCACGATTGTTTGTCATTTCATTGCCCCAAATATATCGAGCACCATATCAACCACAGACAACAGGGAAGCCTAAAATGGACTCTTTTAAAATCATGCATAAAATGGTAACTTTCTAACAACAATGGTGATTATTTTGATCTCTAGAACAGGAGGCAGGCAGGAGGGAATGCATTTTGTCAGACACAAAGACTGTTCCAGGTTGTCCTCATTGGCATCTTCGGATGCATTCTACTCACACTAAAACAAATCTGTTCAGACTCATTGATTCCCCAGTCACACATGGATCATCCTAGTAGCACAAGAAGGATCTAAAGCAAGTACAGTCCTGATGCCCCTAATGAGAATGAAGTGAACAAGGGAGGCAAAGTTCTAAGATAGCCCCTGAAAGTCTCCATTTTCCCCCGGGCCCCAGTATACACAAATTGTCACCCAGTTATTCAATCAATTACTAATCTAGGTTCTGCTGTGAAGAGATCTTGCAGATAAAATCAAAGTCTTGCAGATGAATCCAATAAATTGACTTCAAGATACAGAGATTTTCCTGGGTGGCCCTGATCTAATCAGGTGATGAGGCTCTTCCTGAAGAAAGATATTTGAGGGTGACGGGAATTCAACATGAGGGAGATTCTCTACTGCTGGTTTGAAGGTGGAAGGGCCCATGTGGCAAGGAATGTGGGTGGCCTCTAAGAGCTGGAGTTCTCATTCCTACAGCTAGGAGGAACTGAATTCTGCCAACAACCTGCATGAGGCGGAAACAGATTCTTCCCAGAGGCTCCAGAAATGAAAAATGTGCAGCCAGCACCCAAATTCACTGCACAAAACCTTTAGCAGAAAATCCAGCCTCATTGAACTCTGACTTCTGACCTGTAAGATCTATGAACTAATGAACAGTTATTGGTTTCAGTAATTAAGTTTGTGGTAACATTTATGCAGCAAAGGAAAACTACAAATTCTGTTTTGGAGCCAACAGATAAAGACTTCTAAGCAGATGCCATGGCCACACAACGTCTCTGCTCAACCTCGGTTTCCTCACCATACCGGCGTGGCAATGCCTGTTCGTCATGCCTCATTGGGAAGGGGTGAGGACTGTCAAGAAAATGCTTAGAAGACTCTCATAAAAATAGAAGTTGCCACCAAAGGTAGAATAAATCCTACTCTTGCTGTCAATGAGTATAAATAATTATGGTCATTCTCATTTTCACTGTTGGAGACATTTCTTTCTTTTTTTAAATTATTATTATACTTTAAGTTCTAGGGTACATGTGCATAACGTGCAGGTTTGTTACATATGTTTACTTGTGCCATGTTGGTGTGTTGCACCCATCAACTCGTCAGCACCCATCAACTCGTCATTTACATCAGGTATAACTCCCAATGCAATCCCTCCCTCCTCCCCCCTCCCCATGATAGGCCCCGGTGTGTGATGTTCCCCTTCCCAAGTCCAAGTGATCTCATTGTTCAGTTCCCACCTATGAGTGAGAACATGCGGTGTTTGGTTTTCTGTTCTTGTGATAGTTTGCTGAGAATGATGGTTTCCAGCTGCATCCATGTCCCTACAAAGGACACAAACTCATCCTTTTTTTATGGCTGCATAGTATTCCATGGTGTATATGTGCCACATTTTCTTAATCTAGTCTGTCACTGATGGACATTTGGGTTGATTCCAAGTCTTTGCTATTGTGAATAGTGCCGCAATGAACATACGTGGGCATGTGTCTTTATAGCAGCATGATTTATAATCCTTTGGGTATATACCCAGTAATGGGATGGCTGGGTCATATGGTACTTCTAGTTCTAGATCCTTGAGGAATCGCCGACATTTCTTTTTTTACCACAATGTTATCTGAAAAAATATAGTACCAGGAAAATAGCCTTTCCCAGGCAGCAATGCTTGGAAGGCGGGCATTCATTGAGATGTTGGTGGTTGTTTCTTGAAGCAGGATGCCAAGGTCTAATAATCATCACATTGTCGGAGAGTCACAGAATATCAGAGATGAAAGGTCCTGAGAGGTCCTGCAGTGGGGGAACTTGCTCAGTATTATCCAACCTGGCACTTTTTCCCTCGCTGAACCAAAAAGCACTCTCCTCCAGCCACTCGGCTGAATCTCATGGAAATGGAGTGGTCCATGGAACCCACTTTGAGGAGCTGGTTGAGAAGCTAATGAAAACAAACAAACAAATGAAGATCTGCGGACTCTCCATAGCAGGTGATCTGGTCCTTCCATCATGCAGGGCTGTGAGAGTCCCTGCACCCCACCTAGGGCCCAGAGCTCTCTGCCAGCTTTCAGACACCCGTCGCCCCCGTTTGTCCTTGGACCTCAATGTTCCAGGCCCTCTGGGCAAACAAAATGAGCTCTAGTAACAATATTTAAGGTGAGTGGCACTGCCCTTCAATGCACAGGGAAATGTACATCCTCAACATGTTCACTAAGAAGTTAAAGGCATTTTTAGGGGAAAATATTTGGCTAGATAAGAGAATGAAAAATCACTGTCCTTAAAAAAAAAACCCCACCTTTTAACTTATCCAAATTCCACAAAAATAAACACTTTGTCTACTTGCAAATAAAAGACGTGGCATTTAAAACAAGACCTGCTCTGCCAGATAAAGAAGTATATTATAAATCAACAGGAATTTATATTGTATGGCCTTGGGCCAAGATAATAGGCAGATCAAGGGAACAGAGTAGACAGTCCAGAAATAGCTTCTCACATGCAGGGACTAACATATGAGCAATATGACTTAAAAAGATGAATTACTCAAGAACAAAGTCTATAAAACTTGCTAAGTCTTTGGTAAAAAGAAAAAACAAAGTTAATCACCAACTCATCTTATTTTAAAATAAATTTCAAATGGAAAACAAATTTAAGTATAACCTCTAAATACACTAAAAAAAATAAAATAAAATAAATATTTAATCCTGGGGTTAAGAAAGAACTTTTCTACCTAATCCCAGAAGTGAAAGCACAAAAATAATTTCAGGATTTGACTACATATAAATTTCTATATTAAAGAAAAACATAAATGAAAAGGCAAAGAAAAATGGAAAAAAAATATTTGCAACATTTATGAAAGACAAATGTTTACTGTTATACAGATATAAATGAATAAGAAAAAGTTGAATTCCCCAAAAGGAAAATGGACAAAAGACAGGAATAGGCAAAGTAAACTGAAACAGAAATGGCCAATAAATATGTGAAAATATATTTGACCTCACTGGTAATTGAATAAATGGAAACCAAATAATGAGTTATCTGTCCAATAGGGTATAATAAAAATGAGTGATAATCCTTCCTGCTGGTTTGGTTATGGGAACTGAGTCAGCTGAAGGGAGGGTAAATTTTAAAATTTCAGGAAGACAATGTAAGAAAAAAAAATCAAAACTTGGAAATAGGCAAAAGGATGGCTCTGTCTTTCCACGTTCTCATTAGGGGTAACTGCCTTTGCTTTGACTTACTATTTTCTATTGATTAGAATCTACCACAGCCATGTGAGGGTCCCTGGTATTATAACACACAGAACACTGACAGCAATGCCCATGAGTCTTGTCTGGTGTTGACACAAAGGAACAACGCCCCGTAGACTTGGAAAGGACTGCAGCCCGAGCATCACGGTGTCCTTGTATGACTGAAAATAACCTTCTTCCGAGGCTTCTGTGACTTCTTTCTGCACTCTGTCCCCATGCTGCTGCAGCCTCACTGTCCTGCTGGCTGTCGCACTGCATTAGAGAAATACATCTTTGACATTTGCTCTGTATGTGTTTGTGTGAAAGTCATGTTTTTAACTTTTTAAAAATGATACTTCGACAGAAATTTGGCAAATATATATCAAAGTTCTCAAGTGAATACCTCTTTTCTACAACAGTAATGTCACTTCTAGGAATTTTCCCTCTGAATAGAATTAGATAGAAGTGGAGAGACATCAGCAAGGAAGTTTAGGTGGCTTTGTCTTATGATGATAGTCAAAAAAAAAAAAAAAGGCACTGGTTCTCAACCTAGGTTAATTTTGTCCTCCAGGGGACATTTGGCAATGTCTGGTGACAGTGTTGATTGTCACAGCTAGGGGAAGGGATGTTTCTGGCATCCAGTAGGCAGAGACCTGAATGTGAAGCCACATCCTGCAGTGGCCAGGACAGTGTACCCGAAAAGGGTGGGCTGACCCAAACTGCCCGTGGTACCGAGGCTGAGAAACCCTCACCTAATATACCACCCTAGGGATTAGGAGGGATAAATTAAAGTAGAATGTTTTGCAACCATTTTAATTATGATTTTTTTTAAAAAAACTATGATATTGTCAGTGTGTATTTATGTTTAAGACTTATTGTTAAGTAAAAACATTATAAAATTATATTTGCGGTGTTCATATGATCAGAAAAAATATATTAATTAAAATTTCAGATGTAAAGAATATTACATCTTTCATGTTTTCCAGAGAATGAATACATTTTTGTATGTATGTATATATACAGAGAGAGGGAGAAAGAGAAAGTAGCATATAAATAAAAATACATACATTTTATTACCTATTACAGTATTTATTCTTCTACACACTTCCCAGTTCACGTATGTACAGGAGCTTTCTTACATCCTGCATGGATGCCTGAGGTTTCACCACTAAGGAGTCTGGTCTCTAAGTGAAGAGGTCGTTAAAGCTGTTTGTGTAAAGCCTGTGTCTTGGAGACAGGGCGTTAAATCTTTATCAGTTAGATGCATTAGGTATGAAATGGCCAATTGGATTGGCTGGCGTGCCTGTCACTCAGCACCGCCCTGGGACCAGACAGCTTTGGTGACCCAGCTGGAGAGGTGCTCCAGAGCTGGGCTGACCCTGAGAAGGCTCCACCTCAGAGCAGCACAGGGAGGACGTGAGGCCCCGCGCTTTCCCGAGGGCCAGGCCTCATGTCAAATTGCAGAAACAGACTGAGCACAGAGCCATGGAGAGCCGAGGAGTGGGCAGGCTTGTCCATTCCAGCTTCCACCTCTGCCTCTGATCCTCATCTGTGGAATCAGGGCGGTGAACCAGAAGCCTCTGGAGTTTCTCAGTGCTCTGATCCCGTGAATTCCTCCTCTGTCCCCGCGATTTCGCAATGAAGGGATGCTTCCCATTCTCACCAAGTGCCTGTTGAAACTGTTTGCTCAGCCTGACAACTCTCTTCTGTTACTTTCAAATGATCACGGGCTCCCAGGAGGAAAGTTGAGGTAAACCTCTCTTCAAGTGCTGCGTCCTAAAATTCCCAAAGAACTGTCCACCTTTGAAGGGCTCTCAGGACCTGGGACGTGTGACCACGGACATCCGGGGATCAGTCAGCACTGCATCCTGGGGAGAAGGAGGCGCCGGGTTGCTGGCTCCAGGCTGCATCCCCTCCTCTGGGTCTGTGCTGGTCCTGCACTTCATAGCATGAATTTCCCCTTAGTCCTTAAGGCTGAACAAGCCTTCTACTGCTCTCCGTCACTTTATCCTGGGAGTCGGATGTTTGCCTGGTTTATTAGTGCATGTGAATGCCTACCCCAAATTGCTATGTGATTTTCAAAATGCTGAATTCTGTAGATTCTTTGAGATCAGTGACTTTCACTCTCTCAATCCATTTCTATGGGGCTGAACTGGGAAGTATGATGGGGAGAGAAAAGAACACCTCTGTAAACAGCAACACAACAAGACAAGAAAAACCTCCACAGTGTCTTGAACTTCACACACTTGTGCAAGGTTGGGGCCAGTGTTCTCAACCCTGGCACTATTGACATGTCAGGCAGGACAATTTTTTGTGTTCGGAGGCCACAGTGTATTTGTTTCAAAGTGTATTTTCACCAATGGTAGCACCAGCCTCACTCTATTTCTCCCATCTTCCAAGACAATTAATTAAGACATTCAATCACAGAATTACACCCATTTCTGGACAGCACTCCATCTGACCATGGCCTGTGTATTAGTCAGGGCTCTCTAAAGGGACAGAACTCATAAGATGGATGTATACATGAAGGGGAATTTATTAGGAGAATTGGCTCACATGATCAGTATTGTAGGGTATTTAGCAATGTCCCTAGGCTATACCTACTAGATACCAGTAGCACTGCCCTTAACCCCCATTACAGGGTGAAAAGTCAAAAATTAAAAACTGTCATATCTAGGGCAGCACAGGGATCCATGTACCCTGTTGAGCAATGGCCTTCACTGTGAAGGCGCAGAAGGAGCCCAGAGCTCGTCTCTCGTCTGCGGAGATGGATGCCTCCTCTTGGTGGCCTGCAAGGATGTGGCTGGTCCCAGACCATACGTCTGAAGAGTCATCAGTCCCGTTGAGCAGTAGCCCATAGCTGGGAAGGTTTATAAAAACTGGTCCAGTACATACATGCAAGCGTTACAAGTGATCATCTTTGTGGTAGAAATTGTGATTATTAGGAATGATAATATGTTCTTTTTTGTATTCATTCATGCAACCTAAATTGTCTGTTTATTCGTTTAGTAATTTTTTAAAAGCTCAAGAAATGGAAGAAATGAGAGAGATGTTTCGTATGCTCTTAGGTGATGTGGCAGACACACCTAAGGTCACCCCTCCCCAGTGATCTATGTTTTGGATAATTCACTCCCCTGAGCATAAAGGGGCTGGTGATGTAATTCTAGATAATAGAATACAGCAAATGTGATGGTTACATCTGATGTGAGATTCTGCCTTAGCAGGTGGGGGCAAGAGAGACTCTCTTGCTGACTTGTGTAAGAAGGCTGCTGTCCTGTAGGAAGGACTGTGAGAGGCCACGTGGCAGGATTCTTGGGAGCCCCTGGATGCTGAGAGTGGTCCCCAGCTGATGTGGTTTGGCTGTGTCTCCATCCAAATCTCATCTTGAATTGTAGCTCCCATATTTCCCACGTGTTGTGGGAGGGACTCAGTGGGAGATAATTGAATCATGGGGGTGGTTCCCCCATACTGTTCTCGTGGTAGTAAGTGTCACAAGATCTGATGGTTTTATAAGGGGAAAGCCCTTTTGCTTGGCTCTCATTCTCTCTTGCCTGCTGCCATGTAAGACGTGCCTTTTACCTTCCACCATGATGATGAGGCCTCCCCAGCCATGTGGAACTGGGTTCCTTAACTCCATTAAACCTCTTTTTTTTCTTATAAATTACCCCATCTCAGGTATGTCTTTATCAGTAGTGTGAAAATGAACGAATACACCAGCTGACCACCCCTCAAAAAAGGATCTTCAGTCCTACAACCACCAACAACCTGAGAGAGCCTTTGACAGGACTACAGCCCTGACTGACCTGATTGTAGCCTGCTGAGACCCAGAGCGGAGGCCACAGTTGGGCTCTGCTTGAACTTGTGACCTACTGAGAGCGGAGGTAACTGATGTGTGATATTTCAAGTCACTAGGCTGTGGTCATTTGTTATGCAGCCACAGGTAACAAACACAGACAGCTTCCCTCTCCTTTGAGAACACATCAGCCAAATGCCTTTCATAAATATTGCAGCTACCTCTAGGCTAAGAGAATGTGAACCCTTGAGTATTCAGTACCTGCCAGATCAGAACTTATAGGACATTGAGGGGGACATGCAGCCTGAAAGACCTGGAAGCTGATCTGGTACTTGCAGCTCTGCCTTGATGGACTCCTAGGGACACAAGCAATGCCAAAGAGCACCAACCCCAGACAGGGACACCCTGTGATGGTGGGAGCGGGGGGCAAGGCAAATCAATACCTCTCTGTAATCTGGTCTGGTCACAAATGAAAACAAGAACGTGGTCAATACCACAAATATGCCTAGGCATCCCCCACCCCTGGAGAATGTGAGCAGCTGCTGCTTTTTCACCAATTGCAGCACCAGCCTCACTCCATTTCTCCCACCTTCCAGGACAATTAATTAAGACATTCAATCACAGAATTCCTCCCATCTCCACACAGCACTCCATCTGACCATGGCCTGTGTATTAGTCAGGGTTCTCTCAAGGGACAGAACTAATAGGACAGATGTATATATGAAGGGGAGTTTATTAGGAGAGCTGGCTCACATGATCACAAGGGGAAGTCTCACAATAGGCCGACTGCAAGCTGAGGAGCCAAGAAGCCAGTCTGAGTCCCAAACTTCAAAGGTAGAGAGGCTGACAGTGCAGCCTTCAGTCTGTGGCTAAAGGCCTGGGAGCCCCTGGCAAACCACTGGTGTAAGTCCAAGAGTCCAAAAGCTGAAGGACCTGGAGTCTGATGTTCAAGGGCAGGAAGCATCCAGCATGGGAGAAAGATGAAGGCTGGAAGACTCAGCAAGTCTGCTCATTCCAACTTCTTCTGCCTGCTTTATTTTAGCTGCTGTGGCGGCTGATTAGATGGTGCCCACCCAGTTTAAGGGTGAGTCTGCCTCTGCCAGTCCACTGACTCAAATGTTAATCTCCTTTGGCAACACTCTTACAGGCACACCCAGGAACAATCCTTTGCATCCTTCAATCCAACCAAGTTGACACTCAATAGTATCCATCACAACCTGTTTCCTTGACTCTCCCCAAGATCACCTCATATAAGGCAAACCCTCCAAGTCTTTCCCAAGGCCCTCTCACTGCTGCTGCTGAGCTGCTGCTGGCTCCCGGTGGTGCACAGCCTTCCTTGTTGTGATGAGCCAGTCGATGGCCTCAACTTTGCTGGGCTACAGGTGTGTTTCTGGTGGCCTCTGGATGACATCACTGACAAGATTATGACCAAGCTAATTTTGATGCATCCCAGTTTCAGCATCAAATTTGGGAAAGCATTCATTTAAAAATAACCCATACCAAGGTTTTCACAAAATACAATCAAAATCCAGGGCGTATTAGTAGGTAGCTCATACGTGCACCTGTTCCGTGCGTGCTGTTGTCACTGATGTCTGGAATGAAGTAATGAATTAGAAAGTCTTCAAACACCAAAGAATGATTTCATGAACTATATTTACGTAGCGTATATACCACATATAACGTAATTACTATGTACTAAAAGATAAGAAATTATAATTGTGCATTTTAGAAAGATTTGGTCAAAAGAGGAGGAGGGATGAAGATTTTATCATGATTCTCAATTTCCCAAGCATTTCTGTAAATTAGAAGCTTACTGTACTAACTAGAAATGGTGGATGGGTTTTTAGCTTCAATTCCACCCATCATGTCCCATCTAAATGCTCTGAGGTGGTAACAACAAACTGTGTCCTAGATCTTCTTCAAGCTGAAGTGTTTTGGGGTGATCGCATATTCCAATAATGCCCCCTGGAGGCCAGCCTGGCCAGGGCCAGTGGACACTTGTCCCCACAGAAGCAGGTCTGTGCCACTGCTCAGCTGTCAAGGTTCACTTTTCCACCCTGATCCAGCTGCTAAACTGTCCCTATCACGTGTCCCTCACCCACTACCAGGCGGTGACTCCTAGCTCATGCAATTTCCGGTGCTCACTTCTTGCTGTCCCCCATCTGGCCCTATCATCAGTTTGTGTCCATGTTGCATTCAGTGCATGAGACACTGAGAGCGGTCTCCAGCCGACAGCCACCCATGACTCATTGACAGAAGAGAAAGGGGAGAAGGGAAGAAATCTGTTACACCTGTGAGACAGAAGCTGCCCCTTTACACAGGTGCATGGTGGGGAAGTGGGGAAGGCAGAGGCATCCCAGCTGTACTGCAAAAGGACCACATTTTGAAAGTTGGTTTCAAGGCCAGGTGTGGTGGCTTACACCTGTAATCCCAGCACTTTGGGAGGCTGAGATGGGTGGATCACAAGGTCAGGAGTTCAAGGCCAGCCTGGCCAACATGGCAAAACCCCGTCTCTACTAAAAATGCACAAATTAGCCGGGCGTGGTGGTGGGCGCCTGTAATCCCAGCGACTCAGGAGGCTGAGGCAGGAGAATCGCTTGAACTTGGGAGGTGGAGGTTGCAGTGAGCCGAGATCATGCCATTGCACTCCAGCCTAGGTGACAAGAGCAAGATTCCATCTAAATAAATAAATAAAAATAAAATGAAAGATGGTTTCAAACCACGTGTTCAGTCAGATGTAGAAAATATATAACAGCAAAATGAGCTTTGGTATAGGCTTGATTGAGTATATAGCCTGAAAATAGAGGGAATCAGTGAATAAAGTCCCCTATAATAGCAAATACAGCTTCTATTGATAAGACGTAATGGAAGTGGGCTACAACATAATATGTATCATGTGATTACAATATCCAATGATGAGTTGGCTAGTACAATGCTAGTCAAGCCTCCTACTGTAAAAAGGAAAATAAATCCCAAGGCTCAGAGCATTGCAGGGGATCATTTGGTATTGCCGCTGTGAAGCGTAGCCAGTCAGCCAAAACTTTGACGCCAGTGGGAATAGCAATAATTATAGTAGCAGAGGTGAAGTAGGCTCATGTATATACATCTATGCCTACTGTAAATATATGGTGAGCCCATAAGATAAATCCTAAGAAACCAATTGATATTATAGCTCACACCATGCCCATATATCCACATGGTTATTTTTTTCCAGAATAATATGTTACAACATGGGAAATTATCTTGAAGCCTGGTAGGATGAGGATGTAGACTTCAGGGTGACCAAAGAATCAGAGTAAGTGTTGATATAACATAGGATCACCTCCGTCTGTTGTTGGAAGTATATAAGAGTCAAGGCTTAATTCTTCATAATCTGTATATTCGTAGCTTCAATACCATTGATGTCCGATTGTTTTAATGGTGAGAGAAGGGTTCTTGATTTCATCTGTTATATATAAGATGCGTAGAGATGGGAGGGCGATTAAGACTAAGATGATGGCAGGGAAGATAGTTCAGATGGTTTCTACTTCTTGGGCATCTATGGTGTTAGTAGTCAGTTTTGTTGTGAATATTAGAGAAATAATGTATAGAAGTAAGGAACTAACTAGAAAAATAATTATAAGGGTGTGGTCATGGAAGGTAGTTCTGTAATAGGGGATGTGGCATCTTGAAGGCCTAATTGAGCTGAGTGAGCCAATAAGATATACAGGGCTTAACCTATAACTTAACTTTGACAAAGTTATGAAATAATTTTACTAATATCAAAAAAGTCATAGAGGTTATGGGATTGGCTTGAAACCAGTCTTTGGGGGTTCGAGTCCTTCCTTTTTCATTTAGGTTTCCATGTAGGTTGGTTCTTCGAATGTGTGATAGGGTGGGAGACAGCCATACGGTCATTCTAAGTTTGTAGATGGTTGTTCAATTATTAGAACCTTTCATTTTGAAGTGAAGACTTCTCAGATCATGAAAATTATTAGAATTACTGCTGTCAGGGAAATAAATGAGCCTACAGATGAGATAATATTTCATGTGGTGTACGTGTCGGGATAATCGGAGTAGCGTCGAGGCATGCCAGAAAGGCCGAGGAAATGTTGTGGGAAAAAAGTTAAATTGAGGCCTATAAATACAATAGCAAAATGAGCTTTAGCATAGGCTTGGTTGAGTATTTAGCCTGAAAATAGAGGGAATCAGTGAATAAAGCCCCCTATAATAGCAAATACGGCTCCTATTGCTAAGACTTAATGGAAGTGGGCTACAACATAATATGTATCATAATAGGGATTACAGTCAGTCATGGGAAGCTTCTCTTATTGTGCAAAGGAGAAACAGATTTCCTTACAACACCATGTGAAGGCAGAATTCTGGAAACCCGCCTTGGGGACTATCTTTCCTTAATTAGACATCCTAAGAAACAAGGGCAAAGCACTGTAGCCTGGCACAATTTGGATCTTCAGGAAATCTATCAGAATTTTCCAAAAATTGAGAAAAGATATATAGGATCAAAATGAGATTTTGATGAAATGCCTCACTAAGAAAGAGCAGGAAGAGAACTTTCCTGAAATAAAGTAGAAAATATTGACAGAAAAAAAAATACTGGAAGAAAAGCCCATGTTTGTATGCATGCTCAGACATTATTTGTAACTATTAACACATTTGAGACACAACCGATGAACGAGGTATTACACAGATGAGGACAGTAAGAAAGAAAATTCCAGCGAAACCACTGAGACTGACCCAGCATAACCTTACAAATAGCCACTGTCCACATGCTGATGGCCAATCAAGACTCAGATCCCATCTACCTAACTTGCTGTGAGCCTCACTAATGTGTGGGGCACAGGTGCATATCGCCCTCAAAGCTGGCTTAGAACAGCCACTCTGCATTCAGCATGTGGACATCCTTAGGCACATCTTAAAAATCTGAAAATACAAATTAGGCCGTATTTAAGATGGACTTGCTGACTGTCTATAAGATACGTAACGGGAACTCGTGGTGAACTGTTTTGGAAATTCAATCTGGCCAGGCACGGTTGCTCATGCCTGCAATCCCGACACTCTGGGAGACTGAGGCAGGAGGATGGCTTGAGGCCAGGAGTTCAAGGCCAGCCTGGGCAACATGGCAAGACCTTGTCTCTACAAAAAACAAAAACAAAAACAAAAAGTTAGCTGGGTGTGGTGGTATGCACCTGTAGTCTCAGCTAATCAGGAAGCTGAGGTGGGAGGATCTCCTGAGACCAGGAGGTCAAGGGTGCAGTGAGCCATGATTGCTCATTTGCACTTCAGCCTGGGTGACAGAGTAAGACTTTGTCTAAAAATAATGATAATAAATAAATAAATAAGAAAAGAAAATTCTATCTGGCTTCCCCAAGTTTATGTATTTCATTTTTTTATGGTGGGTTTTCATGGGGCCATCAGAAGAACAATGAATATAAAAACGCGTGAGCTCCCTCTTAGGCATTTTGGAACTTATGATGGTTTCATGGGGCCATCAGAAGAACAATGAATATAAAAACGCGTGAGCTCCCTCTTAGGCATTTTGGAACTTATGATGGTTAACTTCATGTGTCAACTTGGCTGGGCTATGGTGCCCAGTTGTTTGATCAAACACTAGTCTAAATGCTGCTGTGAAGCTATTTTAAAAATGTGATCATAAATTAATGTGGGTGGATCATCTAATTAGTTGAAGGCCTCAAAAGCCAAGACTGACATGTTCCAAAGAGGAAGCAATTCTGCCTCAAGACTGCAGCACAGAAACCCTGCCAAGGTGCCAACCTGCTGCCCTGTGGAACCTGGACTCAAGGCTGCAAGATCAACCCTTACCTGAATTTCTAGACTTCTCACCTGCCCTGCAAATTTAGGACTCACTAGCCCCTCCGATCATATGAACAAATTCCAATCAATAAATAAGTAAATGAACAAACAAACAAATCTATCTGTCTCTGTATCCACCTATCTGTCTCCAATTCGCTCTGTTTTTCTGGAGAACCCTGAATAACACAGGGCCTGCAGGTTGCTTCCTGTCTAAGGGTAGAGTATCTGAGTGCCTATACTGTTCCACTGTCTCTGCTAAGTGTTCATAGATGACTTTCCCTTCCTCACCTCCTTTGGCCCCTTCCACTCAGTACAAACCCAGGCTATTTCTTCCAGCTTTGGGTTGCTTATCAAGGGAAAAATGAATTATGTAAGACTAAGACAAAATGAGGAAGATAATTCTACTGCCATTAACACTACATAGTTTATTTCAAAGCCAAACAGAAATAACTTTGGGGCTTTGTACTGTTTAGAATCACCTCTTCGATTGCTTTCTTTCAATAATAAGGCATTTTAAGGGATGAGTATCTGTCATGGTAGAGAAAGCTGTGCATCATCCATTGACCTGACTGTCAGCAAATACTCATGGAAGCCCTGTGGGGTACTCGGCACTGTGCCAACCACTGCCTCCCAGATTTGGGACAGACAGACACCCTGCCCATATGCAGCCTCACAGACATAATACTCAGTAATATAATATAATATAATATAATATATAATATATAAGACCTATAATAACTATTCTCAGTATTTATTGTCTGCTTATTATATCTTGGATACTGATATAAGCTCTTTACTTAAATTAACTCATTTAGCCTTCATACAAAACCTAGGAGATAGGTCCTGTGTCTATAATGCTCTTTAAAGTTGTAAGAAAAAAAGATAATTTGTTTCCAATTTCTGCTGTAACAAATCGCCACAAACCTGCTGGCTTGAAACAACACAACTGTATTGGGTGTGACCTGCAGTTCTGGAGGTCAGAAGCCGGAAGTCAGTCTCATTCCTGTGTCTGAAGGTGTCGGCTGGCTCCTTCTAGAGGCTTGAGAGAAGACACATTTCTTTGCCTTTTCAGCCTCTGTTGGCCACCTGCATTCGTTGGCTTGTGGCCCCTTCCTCCATCTTCAAAGGGCATGAACTACAGTCTCTGCTTCTATCTGCACATTGCCTCTCCTCTCTATCAAACCTCCCTCTACCTTCTCTCATAAGGATACTTGTGATTACATTTAGGGTTCTTCTGGATAATCAAGAACAATCTCTCCACCCCAGGATCTCTAAGCCTAATTATATCTGCAAAGTCCCTTTTGCCATACAAGGTAGAAGGAGTTGGCAGCGGGTAACTCTGGAGCCATTATTCATTCAGCTCACCACCTGCAGACACAGAGACAGGGCTTACCCCAGATGATGCTGCTGGTCATTGTTGGCATCTAGATCCATGGCAGACACCTTTAACTACCTTGCACATGGCCTTGCACGGTCCTCAAAGAGACGTGCACTCAACAGTGAGCACAAGACACCAAGGCAACTACAATGACGTGACCATGATGGCATTTCTGCTACCAAATGCTGCTCCCCAAAAGTCCAGAGCAGGCTGGTGATAAAGCAAAAATGAGCTTGCTGCTTACCACAGTCAGGGGAACACTACCTGGATTGTCTTAGGTTCATCTTGGAAAGGGTGGGACAAAGGAGGGACATTTATGAGGTTTTCATTGTCTAGCTTAAGGCAGGTTTTCAAAAAGGGAGGGTGATTAGGATTAGTTAGTGTTCATGATACACTCATTGAGGAGGGGTGTGTACCTCTCCTAAGGTATAACAGAGAATGTCCAATGTTCTTCATTGTAAACTGAGTAGCTGAATGTTGATTTAAGTTAATTCTGGAGAAGTCATTGAAATTAGCAAAAATGTTGTTTGATAAGTTTAATCTTTCTGGGCAAGAGTTAGCTGCAGTAGCAATGTCAGGTTGGTTAAGACAGTGGAAGAATAAATGGACGTTAGTGTAGACAGTAAACTAATGTGGGTGTAGATGTTTTGATTCTCAACACTCAGCCCACCAAAAATGCCTGGGTGAATCAGAGAAAAGAAGATCGTGTCACAGTGTGAGGCTGTTGCCTCTGGAAAGCGCCCACTTCATAGAAAACCCAGAAGTCACCCCAAGAAATTGAGAGAGCAGTGGTGAGGTGGGAGGGGAGACCCTGGGTGACCTACAGAGAAGGCAGCTGTTGGACAGGACATTTTCTTCCCAAGACTTCCAACAGCCACACCCAGAATGACTTCCACAGGTGTGTTCAAAAGGAAACGGAGAAGAATTCCTTAAGGGACAACTGCGTGTGCTGCAAGCGATTAGCCCACAGAATTCTGACCTGCACACCCACCAGCCATGCAGGAGTGCATTTCCACACTGGAAGAAACAGCATGCCAGTTACTGCACGCTGGGGTTAATTTTCAAAGTGGGCACAATGTGAGCCTTTTAAAAAAAAAAATTTTGAAAAAACAAGGAAGCCATTCTGTTAACCATGTGGATCTACTTCCAATGAAAGTTCAGTCTGCAGCAAAAGGGGAGACAGAAATGAACAAGTACTGAGATTTTGACCTCATATTTTAACTTCTGTCACTTACTGGGAACCAATTTGTCAGCCAGATACATTATATAGCCGATTACCTCAACACGGGGGAAAGTCTTACTGCCCTCATTTTACGACGTGTGAATAAAGACCCTCTTCAAAGGTTATTTGGCCATGGCCACACAGTAAGAGGTTGTGTTCTAAGGGTCTCCGTCTTTGCTTCACACCATGCAAATTTCTAGAAGGCAAGTATTTCTAGAAGGCAAGCCCCTCAGCTTCTGCTCCACTTACTGTTGCACAGTGCTGCGTTTGCACAGTATGTACATATAAATCCACACACTGGCATAAATCATCCACTGTAGTCTGTGGGTTTTTATTTCTGTCTCATAGAAAAAAAGAAATCCATCCCTAGAAAGGTCTCCTCCTTGGAAGTCCAAATGGTTATACAAATCCCTTCCCTGCCCTTCCCTGACTTCCCACAAAACTCAATATTCTTGCTGCCCAAATTCCTTTCCTGCAACCTAAAGACCCCCGAAACCCACTTTTACGTAATACTTCCTTATTACTCCCTAGACAACCTT
Source organism: Macaca mulatta (assembly GCF_049350105.2). Taxonomy (NCBI): domain Eukaryota; kingdom Metazoa; phylum Chordata; class Mammalia; order Primates; family Cercopithecidae; genus Macaca; species Macaca mulatta. The sequence goes on from NC_133411.1 coordinate 6,526,061, forward strand.
CCTTGCAGCCATATGCTAATACACACCTCTCTTCATTAAGCCAATATTTTTATGCCAGGTGCCCTTGCCAAAATTGTTCCCTCTCCCCTGGGAATGAGCTAACTCTAATGGCTCTGTTCTTGGCAAAGTCCTGTCTTAGCCTCCAGCTCGGAATTCAAGGCCCACCTCCTCCGTGAAGTAAGCCTGGATGACCGGTGAAAAGTCTTGCCCTGACGCTGCTGCCCCTGGCTGTGCCTCTGTCATTATGCTCAGTGGAGAGCTTCGTAACTCGCAAGGGGCTCACCTGGCCAGTATGTGAACACCCTGAGGACAGGGAGTACATCTTCGCCATCTCTACTTCCCCAGAGCAATGCCTGGCCTGGAGCAGATGTTTAGCTTGTTCAGTAAATTAGGATTGAATAGGAATGTGTTGATTTCTAACACGAACGCTTACTTTTCTGGGAAGATGTTTAGATGAGGAAATCATGTACTTTACTCCTATAACATATGGGAATTTCATCAACCTAGTGGGATACAGGAGTTTCCCCTCAAAAACAACAATAACAAAAAATAGCAAAACTTTGGATAAGTGAATTGAAAACATAAACTCTGGTAGAAACAAGGATTTTTTTCTTCTTTTCTAAATTAGTACCACTTGGTTCAAGGACAAGAGGTCACCTTTGTCAAGTTTAAAATTTATTGGATTTCTTTTGCTTCTCTCAAATTTTAGATCCGTGACTTAAACATACTTCATGAGGAAAGTTACACTGTTCTCTTCATGTTGCTGTATATCAGAGAATAGAGATGCTTTACAAACAATGCTGTACTTCACAGGACTCCTGATAAATGAGTCAATAGACTTACCCCCATTTGGGGGGGGGCAGGAAATCTCAGATACAAGTGAAAAAACATTTTATGCACAGAAGACACGCATAACTGAGCTGATATTAGAACACACAGTATTTACCATCACGCTCCAGGGTTGATTGTGAGAGCTGTTTCCCCTTCCATGATTCCCAAATATCCATTTCAGTTGAATAATTATGGAGTAAGCCCTGCTTTATGAATCAATTTGTTATATGCATTGTGGATGACACAGTGATAATCTGTGGTTCTCAGGATTGATGACCTACACATTAAAGAATGTAGAATAGTTTGAGAGATAACAAACCAAAAACAAACAAAATAACACATAAAAACAAACAAAAACATCCAAGAGATAGCACAAGGCAGTGTGAGATTGAGTGCCTGGCTCAGTTGTTTACCAAATCCTGTAGGAGTTCATAGGACAGAGTGGTCATTCTGAGCTAGAAAATTAGGGGCAAATCATGGGAAATGTGGGCCTTGAGCAGGAAGTCAAAGGTGGCAGGGTTTGGGCAGATGAAGGAAGCCAGTCAGCACTCCCCAGGAGGGAGATGTTTGGAATGAGGGCAGAGCCAGGATGATCCACTGCATGACCAGGGGGCCGAGAGTTGGTGTAATGTACCAATCAGTAACAAGGCTTCAAAGATGTTTAGATGAGGAAATCATGTACTTTACTCCTATAACATATGGGAATTTCATCAACCTAGTGGGATATAGGAGTTTCCCTTCAAAAACAACAATAACAAAAAATAGCAAAACTTTGGATAAGTGAATTGGAAACATAAACAGAGGGGAGGGGGAGGATGCTAACTCCATATTATGGTGTTTGGGGCTTTGTCTTGTAGGTTGCCTTAGTGACTGGGTTTTTTAAACAAGAGAATAACACGCTTATTCTTGTTTTGTTGTTTTGCTTTGTCTCAAGGCAGGGTCTCACTCTTGCCTAAGCAGTAGTAGAGTGGCATGATCATAGCTTGCTGTAGCCTCAAACTTCTGGGGTCAAGTGATCCTCCTGCCTCAGCTTCCCAAATAGCTGGGACTAGAGGTGTGCACTACCAGGCCCAGTTGATTTTTTTTTTTTTTTTTTTTTGTATTTTTTTGTAGAGATGGGGTCTCACCATGTTCTCCAGGCTGGCATCAAGCAATCTTCCTGCCTTAGCTTCCCAAAGCACTGGGATTACAGACGTGAGCCACTGTGTCCAGTCCTTTTTTTTCGATTTTCTTTTCTTTTCTTTTTTTTAAGAAAATGAATGTGGCCGGGCGCGGTGGCTCACGCCTGTAATCCCAGCACTTTGGGAGGCCGAGACGGGCAGATCACAAGGTCAGGAGATAGAGACCATCCTGACTAACACGGTAAAATCCCGTCTCTACTAAAAATACAAAAAATTAGCCGGGTGTGGTAGCGGGCGCCTGTGGTCCCAGCTACTCGGGAGGCTGAGGCAGGAGAATGGCGTGAACCCAGGAGGCGGAGCTTGCAGTGAGCCGAGATCGCACCACTGCACTCCAGCCTGGGCGATAGAGCGAGACTCCGTCTCAAAAAAAAAAAAAAAAAAAAAATGAATGTGTCAAAGCTCTAAAAGATGGTGGAATGAGATGAGTGAAGCCATACCATAGATGAGTAGGTGATGCTGGGTATACCTGTGTGGTAATGGAGCCTGCCTGCACTAGGAGTGAGGCAGTGTGGATGAGAAGAAAGAGGAATTCAGAGAAGGCATGAAGAAAACAGCAGAGAGCTGACAGGGAGAATGAGCTATCATTGATACAAGGGAGGAAGATAAACTGAGAAACCAGCTTGGGAAAAATCGAGAGTTCATATGTAGTTTTTGTGTCTTTTTCCAAAGCACTGGAAGAAAGTATCCAAGCCACACTCAGGCTAAGAAGCAAGAAGCAGGAATCACGAGCTATCTTAAACCGAAAGGGATTTAATGAAGAGAATCAGACGCTTCCAGCAGGGTCAAAAAGTTGGAGAAGTATTCTGTGCCCTCGGCTCCAGGCATAACTCTGGAAGGCCTTTCTGATAAGCTGTGCTTACGGGAGAGGTTAGAATGGAGTATCGATCCACCAAAAGTGTCACAGAAACCTGTTTAGGTAACTCAGCATCTACACACCATTCCATACTGAATCTGCTGCCATACTGAATGAAAACAAATGATCCTGCCCAACACAATGGATTTATTCTTCATACAAATGAAAAGCAGCCCCACCTTCTCTGCAAAAGAAGAGCTATCCAGGGTCTTGTCCATCAGCACCTTCATTACTGGAGATGTTCTTGCTTGTCACAATCATAATCTCTGCAAACGAAAGACTATATTAAGGTGTCAATCACTGCCAACACATCTGTCAAATTAAAGAGAAAAGGAAAAAAGAAAAAAGGAACTTGGCTGATACATCTTTCACAGAATGAGCAAGAAATTGTAGTTAGTATAGTCCTCATTTCTACCAGCGATCACAAAGCCTCATTTCTATAAGTGATCATAATTATAATTATTTGCAATTGACTTCTTTTTGTCCACTCAAAAAACACTTTGGCTATTTGCCTGGCAAATGAAATCTTCATTCTTCATGGGCTTGAGCCCTTTGTGTCCTGTTTATATTGGATCGTTGTAGTCTTCTGTTAACTTTTGCCACTGGTTTGGCACTACTGATGTCGCTGTTGATAACCTGGGGTTCAGCATTTCTGATCTGAGAACTGATGCTTTTAATCAAGGAAAGCACAAAGTTAGAGGAACAGGAAGTCAACATTTGTGAGTGGGCTATTCGCTGTAATAACAAAAAGGATTGTGGATTCTCACTTCCAGGAATCTGGGGCCCATATATTTTGGCCATTGGGAAAACAGCCTCACATCTTGGTCATCCTTTCAAAGTGCATACGGCATACTATAGGACATCACCCAATCTCACACGATGCCACTGATGGACGTTATCTGTGTATGCAAGAGGTCACTCTCCCATCTGTTAAGACCAGCTGCACATGCGTGTTGAGATAAAGAGGAAGATTGCAGAATGCCATAGGAATGAGGCCATTTCTTCACTTCTCTTGCTAGAATATGACTTATTAGGTCAGAAACAAGGTTTATGGGATACTGTAATCGTATTAATGGATTATTTTTGATGGTAGTACTGGCAGAAGCATTTCATACCCAAAATACCTATTCCATAGAGGACAGATAACTGTTTTTTTCACAATGAAAAGGATTTATATAATGAACCTTCCCCTGCGTGTCTGTCTGCCCCCAACAGAATGACTTCATATATGACACTTAACGTTGTCTACTCTTTTTTCTTTTCTTTTCTTTTCTTTATTTATTTATTTGAGATGGAGTCTTGCTCTGTTGCCCAGGCTGGAGTGCAGTAGTGTGATCTTGGCTCACCACAACCTCTGCCTCCAGGGTTCAAGCGATTCTCCTTTCTCAGCTTTCCAAGTAGCTGGGACTACAGGCACGCACCACTATGCCCAGCTAATTTTTTGTGTTTTTAGTAGAGACTGCGTTTCACCATGTTAGCCAGGATGGTCTTGATCTCCTGACCTTATGATCCACCCACCTGAGCCTCCCAAAGTGCTGGGATTACAGGCATGAGCCACCGCACCCAGCCCAACGTTGTCTACTCTTAATAGGAGGCGCATACAGCAGGGATGGGCCAACTCAACCATACGGAGGGAAAGTCCATGTTGTGGAACTCATCTTTAATCTTCATCCCTGATACCATGGCTGTCTTATTCCTGAGCTCACTGGGAAAACACAGATGGCATAAGAAAAGGCTGGCTGACCTTCACAGGCTGGTCATCTCCCCACTTAGTTCCTGAAACACTTATCTGAAATTGATGTCCTGTGGTTAAGAATCATAGAGAACACAAGTATCTTATACTCTGTGCTTATGCCTCTTCTACAGAACTCTTTGTCACCGATTCTCCAGGGTTATTTCTTTCAGATTCTCAAGTATCCAACCTGCCATCGACTTCCTGTGAATCAGTTATGAGCTATACATCTGGACATGTATCCTTCCAAGAAAAAATGAGACATTTCATATTCTGCTCGATTTCCTCCCTTGGGAGAAATTCCCTTTACTACTCTTCTATCGGAGCAAACCTAAGAAGAGCTGCAGAAACCTCTCACGAGCTGTTACCAGCACACCATGCAGAACCTTCTGTAAACTAGCATCAACATTTGTTTTCCTCAGACAATCAAGGGAGGCCATAGTTGAGGGCTGGTTAAAAGAGAGACAGCTGTGCGGCATTGGTGGGCGTGCTGAGAGAGAAGTCTCTGGATCACACTTATGCTCAGCCTCACATATGCCACTTTCATTCCACCCCGTGCTGTTATAAAAGTCAAACTGTGTGACTCACGATTTAGATCTTATGGTCTATTTAGATCTTGATGTCCCATAGTAAGGCATCTGGTCTCTACCAGGACCCAAGAGCAACAAAGAGCCATTTCAGGGGAAAAAAAAAAAATTGTAGTTATTTTCCAAAAAAGCATTACTAGGTGATATGGTTTGGATTTGTGTCCCCCGGCCAAATCTCATGTCAAATGGTAATCTTCAACGTTGGAGGAGGGGCCTGGTGGGAGGTGACTGGATCATGGGGGTGGATGTCCCCATTGCTGTTCTCCTGATAGTGAGTTCTCACAAGATCCGCTTGTTTAAGAGTGTGCAGTGCCTTCTCCTTCTCTTTTTCCCTCCTGCTATAGCCCATGTAAGATGAGCCTGCTTGCCCGCTGCCTTCTGTCTTGATTGTAAGTTTCCTGAGGCCTCCCCAGCCATGATTCCTATACAGCCTGTGGAACCATGAGCCAATCACATCTCTTTTCTTTATAAACTACTCAGTCTCAGGTAGTTCTTTATAGCAGTATGAGAATGGACTAAGACACTAGGCTTGCAATAGTTTCCATGAAGCATCTGGTCCTTCCTATTGCATCAGCTGGGATACCAGACAGCAGATCTCATTGCCCCCTCTAGCTTCAAGCTCTCCTTAAAACCATATTTTCAAGGTACTCAATAAGTGGGTTGGAGCATCATACCCAAAGGAGGTATACTCTGCCTCCAAAATAAAATTAAAAAAAAAAAAAGCCTAACTAAATGAAAAAGGAGCATTGAGCTTCAGTTCAATATCAGATGGAACGAAAGTTTAATGCTTATTTTTTAGTTAGAGGGTGTGAAATACCAACAATTGACTTTCAGTCCCCATCGTTGGGTTACATCTGGACTAGCAGAAACTCCAAAGTTGTGGTGGCCCTTGCAAATTTTCATTGGGATTATCTCCCTTACTCTATCTTACATGTGATTGACAGGATATTGCTGGCTTACCTAGTTCAATAAGTATGATGTCATCAAGAAATTGAACCAATATACTGCCCTGTAGAATGGCAAGGTAGTCGAGTTCCCTAGGGTTAAATTGTGATAGAGAATAAGAATGCTGGTATCTAGTAAAAGAAAGAGTCCAGAATATCTGATACATTTTGCCCAAACTAATGTTCCTTTTACCCTGGTTTAACAACTTTGTAATATATGACAAGACATATTACCCAGCTTCTTCTGTAATTCAATATGAATAAATGTAAATTAATGTAAATAAGTATAAACAAATTGTAACACATCATAATTACTTTGATGAGTAACTCCTTTCTTCCTGAGTCAGATTCTATACTGTGCCTCTAGGGTATGCAGTGATCCGATTATAAGTACAGGTGTAGAGGCAATTGGGGAGGTAGAAGTTGGTATGGGAAGAACTGTCCCTTCTTTCAAGGTATTAAGTGGTGGTAAGATTGGCCTCATCAAAGGAGGAGCCTCTGTTAGCAGGAGAAGTTCCGAAGTCTTCATTCCTTGTCTCCTATTCTTACTCCTAACCAAAAAATTCCTATATTTGCTAAAGAAGACCTCGTGGATGAAGTTCTGAATCAATTTACACTGTAATTCAGTCATGCACATGATTGGTCTCCATTTGGGATTTTTGGCGACATCAGGCCAGCAGCTACAAGAGATAAGCAATCATTTAGGACTTAGAGGCTTGTCACTGGACATACCTTGAACTGAGAATGTAAACCCCCGAGCTGGCATTTTCTTTCTTTGAACCTTTCAGTCTGGTCATGAGCAGCCAGGCCCCCACCCTTCTTAGAGTCCTCATTCTTACTATGATGATGCTGCAGTCACTGGGTCCTCCGTCTGCCTTCGACAGGCTTTGTATTCCCAGGGACCACAGGCGATAATTTAAGCAGCTGTTTCCCAGTATGTCATATGTCCAAGTTCTCATTTACTAGTGGTAATTAGGTTCTTATTGCCTTCAAATCCAACCAAGGCTGATAAGCCGTTCTACGGTCTTGTTCTTGAGGGACTGTTGCCTACAACTACTTTGTCTAGCAAATTCCATGTTAGTAAGCATTAAATTGCAAGAAATAAAAACAGGCACAAAAAGACAAATACTGCACGATCTCACTTACATGCGGAATCTTAAGAAGTTGTTCTCATAGAAACAGAGAGTAGAGAGGTAGTTACCAGAATGGTGGCTGAAGGGGTAGGGTAAGGGGAAATGTTGGGAGCTAAACAATGTGTACCCATGGACATAGAGAGCAGAATAATAGACATGGAGACTAGGAAGGGTGGGAATGTGGGAGAGGTGAGGGATAAGAAATTACTTAATGAGTATAATGTACACTACTCCAGTAATGGTTACACTAAAAGCCCAGCCCCTGTCATCACCACACAATATATCCATGTAACCAAAAATTGCACTTATACCCCTAAATTTGTACACATGTTTTAAACAAGATACAAAATTTCAATTAGACTAGAGGAGTAAGTTTTGGTGATCTACTGCATTGCATGATGACCACAGTTAATCATAATGCATTGCATATTTCAAGGCTGTCTAGACCCTCCAATCCACACACAAAACAATAAGTTGGTGAGGGGATGGATATATTAATTTGCTTGATTTAATTTTTCTACAATGTATCTATAAATCAAAACAGTACATTGCACCCCGTAATATACACACTTGTTAATTTAAAATATATAATTTTTTTAAGCTAACCATTTTAAGTAGAGAGGAATTTAAAATGGAGTGTCCACAATATTGCTGTACACTGGGTTGGAAAACTGGTTCCAGCCTGGGCCTTCAGAAAGGACCCCAGAGCACTGCAGGCCAAAGTACACCAAAGGCTGCTACCTCTGCTGAGTGAGGAAGGCACAGATTCAGGAGAGGATGCACTTGATGTCTGCAGGTCCTCCTTTCCTAGCGAAACAAGAAAGCTCCAGCCATCTCTGCTGCAAAGGGTCTTGAGGCCTACAAGACGAGTGAGGACATCCTGGAACACTATGAGGATTGCAGGGCAAGCTCTCCTATACAGCCAGAGCAGCAGAAGTGGGTCTTTCCCTTGCTTCTTCCTTCCACAACTTTTGTGAGTGCATCTAATCGGCAGGCTCTAACTTACACCCAAAACTCTACTATGAACATGTAGGGTTGTTAGCTGTCCGGACCCTCCAATCCACAAAAGACCTGCAAGAGGGAAGAGTAAGGATGCTGTTGCCGACCACCTCTATCTACCACATTAAGCCACGTTTAAGATGATATCTACCATAACTTAATGCAATCAGTTTCCTTGGCTGTGATTTATCATATGTGTCATTTGTTTGCAACCTCAGTACCACTGGAGAAGTTTGTTGTTTTCTAATTGTTTTTCTATAATTTGATTTCATTTCCATTACTTAAGTTTTAGGGTCCTGAGATAGCTACTTAATCCAAACAACTAATCTTCAGCTGGGGAGCTAACTAAATGAGTGCTGAGCAAGTATTTTTGCTCACTTCTTTAAAATAACTACTCTCATAGGGTCAAACGTTTTGCTTTTTATATGATATTCACAGAAAGCTTTTTTTTTTTTTTTTTTTTGAGATGGAGTTTCACTCTTGTTGCCCAGGCTGGAGTGCAATGGCACAATCTTGGCTCACTGCAACCTCCACCTCCCAGGTTCAAGCAATTCTCCTGCCTCAGCCTCCCGAATAGCTAGGATTACAGGCATGCACCACCACGCTCAGCTAATTTTGTATTTTTAGTAGAGACAGGGTTTCTCCATGTTGGTCAGGCTGGTCTTGAACTCCTGGCCTCAAGTGATCCACCTGCCCCGGCCTCCCAAAGTGCTGGGATTATAGGCATGAGCCACCGTGCCCAGTCCACAGAAAACTCTTTAAATAAATATCCAGATATAAAACTCTATATATGTAACAGGGTTTTTCTCTGTTACCTAGGCAAGACCCTGTTCAGTGGTACAATCACGGCTTCCTGCAGCCTCAACTTCCTGGGCCCAAGTGATCCTCTTGCCTCAGCCTCCTGAGTAGCTGGGACTGCAGACACACATCACCACAGCCAGCTAATTAGAGATGAGGTAATGTTGTGTTGTCCAGACTTAAAGCAATAATTTTTCCAGTGATATTTTATCATTAAGTTTCTTAAGACTTCTGTTTCTTTCTTTTGTGGCTTCAATGGCAGGCACACTTTGCTCCTCACTCTCAGTTATTAGACTCAGAAGAGTCTGAACCTTCGTGGCTTAGCTGTGGCTTAGTTGGAGCTCACTGCTACATCTCTACCAGTAGGCAAGTTCCTGGGGAGGAGGCCCATTGAGTTTGTTCATCTCCACGTCCCAGCACATAAAACAGAGCCTGTGTGAAGCTAGGCCAGCAGCTCTATAAAACATGTTCAATGAATGGACAAATTAATGGAGTTTGCCTTCATAGTTACCTTCCCAGATCTGGTTTCCTACTATTTAAGTATCTACTACAGTCAGTCATCTCATGAATAAAGGTAGGCATTGACCACCCAAAAGGCTATGTTTCTGCCTTCTTAAGTGGGGCTGGAAAGTGGGTGGCATTATCACTGACAGAATCTTCTGTAGTGGCCACTTGCATGAGGAATGGCCAGTAACCAGTGTCTTTCCATGGTAGTCATGTCTGATCCTATGTGTAAGGAACATGGCTGTGCTGCAGCTAATCAGGCATAGGGCAGCAGGCATAGGCTGAGGTAAACAGCCTGGATGACTCAGTGGGTTTGTGGCGCAGGTGCACAGTCCCATGACTTATATAATCATAGCCGTGTAGACATAACATAGAGAAGTTCATCACCTGGCTCTCAGCCACTATTGTGTAATGTATAAAAGTAACACTGACCCTGGGAGGGAGTTGCTGAATAAAGGCATGCCTCATCTACCTGATGTCTCTTGAGCATTGAGTGTTCTTCTAGCTCCCTGCCTCACATCCACCTGCTCCCCTCAGCCCTCACCTGGGGCTGGAACCTGACCCTGAGCATGACCCCATGTAGGATCTGCCCTGGCCTGTTTGTGCAGCCCATGTGGGGCAGGGGGAGCTGACTTCACTGCAGTAAAGCAGGGCACAGGACCAAGACCCAGGCTTCTCTCAGCTGCAGAACTGGTGTGAGGTCCAGTATGAGGACCTGACCCAACTGAGCCAAACACAGTGAAACATGGGATTTTGTTTGCTAGTGGCTGGCATAGATGTTCTTTCTTAGTGGATGAGAACCCAGAGGGATGCAGACCAAGGAGTGGCTATAAGGGGGCTTGTCTGATCCTTGAAATAGAATCCAAACATCAGATCCACTGAACTCTTGATCTGACAAGTTACGTGAGCCAATACATTTCCGTAATATAAAATGAAGTTGAACTTTCTGTTTCTTACAACTGAAGTATTTCTAAGTGATAGAACTACCTGACTTTGGCAGAATCTCAAATAACTTTGCCTGATCAAAAGTCTCCATGATTGTTTATATTTCTGGTGGTGGGAAAAAGGAAACATCATCCGCATTTTTCCTTTCCTCTTCCTTTCCAACACCTTTGAGTTTCTTGGCCAGTTCTTGAAAGCAAGGATGAATCTGACAACCTGCAATGTGCTTTTCAGAGTCTAAGACATGACATGTCTTTACAAAAGTCCTTCTCATATCTTATTTCTGAACTTTCAAAGCGGTCTCAACCTGTACTTCAACAGACATTTAAGTTTTCTTCTCAACACTCATAAAGTCCCTTACTAGATAGGAAATCTCTTCTTTTAATAGAAATGTATAACATAAAAAGGATATATGCAAGAGATATTTGGGGTTTATATTATCCTTTTTTTTTTTTTTTTGCTGGAAGACTCTTTTTCACTATGGTCTAAGTTGAATAATTGTCTAAAAGTCTCGAAACTTTCTGCACATATCTGGAATGTGTTGTTCAAGTGTAGCACTGTTTTTCTTTATGTCAGGGCTGAAAGATGAGGCCACAGGAAAATTTCTGGCCAAACATGTTGCTATCTATTAAATGTTTATTATCTCTGAAACCAATGTTGAAACTTAATTCCCAATATCACAGTACTAAGAGGTGAAGGGCCAGCGCAGTGGCTCATGTCTATAATCCCAGCACTTTGGGAGGCCGAGGTGGGTGGATCATTTGAGGTCAGGAGTTCAAGACCATCCTGGCCAACATGGTAAAGCCCTGTCTTTACTAAAAAAAAAAAAAATACAAAAATTAGCCGGGCACAGTGGTTTGTGCCTGTAGTCCCACCTACTCGTGAGGCTGAGGCAGGAGAATCACTTGAACCTGGGAGGCAGAGGTTGTAGTGAGCCCAGATTGCACTAATGCAATCCAGCCTGGGTGACAAGAGTGAAACTCCAACTCAAAAAAAAAAAAAAAAGAGAGAGAAAAAGAGGTGGAGTCTTTAAGAGGTGAGTGGATTAATGCAGTCCTGGACTAATGGGTTATAGAGGGCATGGGTTGGTTATCTGAAGAGCAGGTCTATACTAAGAGCCAGTTTGGCCATCTCTGATGAGTCCCTACCACGTGATGCTCTGCACTGCCTTGGAACTCTACAGAGTGTCCCTACCAGCAAGAAGGCCCTCACCAGATGCAGCCCCTAGACCTTGAACTTCCAAGTCTCCATGTCTGTAAGATCTGTGTGATCTTTCTTTGTTAAATCTAGAAAGAAAGCAAACAATCTCCTTACAGTTACAGGTATCTTTGAAGTAACACATCTCGATTTCCTGCCCAAAGCTGATTCTTTATTCCCAGTTCAGGAATGACAACCTCCCACCCTTTCTGTACTCTTACTTTCTAGTTGTTCAAGCTAGAATCTCAGGAGTTGCTCCTAATTATTTTCCTTAATTCTACATGTAATCCCCATGACCGCCTTGCCGACAATAACTGCATGAATCCTCACTCCTTTTTCTTCTTCTTTTTTTCAGTTCCTTTATTTGAAATTCCCTGTCATTAGCCTGCATTTACTTTCTATTTAACATCTTTAATTAAAGTATAATTGACATATAATAAATTGCACATATTTAAAGCACACAGCTCGATAAGTTTTGATATATGTATATGCCCATGAAATCAGCACCACAATTAAGATAATGAACATATCATCATCCCCAAAAGTTTCCTTGGGACTTTCTGTAACCCCTCTTTCTTGCTTCTCCCTACTATCCCCAGGCTACCACTCATATGCCTCCTGTCACTACATATTAGTTTGCATTTTTTAGAATTTTACATAATGAAATCATATGGTATGTACTCTTTTTTATTGTCTTCTTTCATGCAGCATAAGATTCAATAATTTTGTAACATATATCAATAATTCATTCTTTTTTTATTGGGGAATTCTTTGCATACTATCAATAGAATGCAATACAATTCCACAATAAAAAATGAATGTCACAGTTTGCTTAGCCATTCACCGGTTAACATTTTTTTGTTTAGCCATTCACCAATTTGTTTAGCCATTCACCAGTTAACATTTGGCTTGATTTCAAGTTTTGGCTATTACAAATAAGGTTCCCATGAATATTTATATACGTCTTTTTTTTTTTTTTTTTTTTTTTTTGAGATGAAGTCTTGCTCTGTCACCCAGGCTGGAGTGCAGTGGTGTGATCTCAGCTCACTGCAACTTCTGCCTCCTGGGTTCAAGCAGTTCTTCTGCCTCAGTCTCCAGAGTAAATGGGACTACACGTGCGCACCACCAAACCCCTCTAGTTTTTGTATTTTTAGTAGAGATGAGGTTTTCCCATGTTAGCTAGGCTGGCTTAAACTCCTGATCTCTGATGATCCACCTACCTTGACCTCCCAAAGTGCTGGGATTACAGGCATAAGCCACCATGCCCAGCCAGTACAAGTCTTATATAGTCAGATGCCTTCATTTCTCCTGGGTCAATATGTAGAAGTGGGATGTTTGCATCATTTAATATGTGTATGTTGAACATTTACAAAACTCCCAAGTATTCTTATACACCAACAAGAGACAAGCAGAGAGCAAAATCATGGATGAACTCCCATTCACACTTGCTACAAAGAGAACAAAATACCTAGGAATGCAGCTTACAAGGGACATGAAGGACCCCTTCAAGGAGAACTACAAATCACTGCTCAAGGAAATAAGAGAAGACACACACAAGTGGAAAAACATTCCATCCTCATGAATAGGAAGAATCAATATAGTGAAAATGGCCATAATGCCCAAATTAATGTATAGATTCAATCCTATTCCCATCAAGCTACCATTGACATTCTTCACAGAATTAGAAAAAAAAAAAACTGCTTTAAATTTCATAAGGAACCCAAAAAGAGCCCATATAGTGAAGACAATCCTAAGCAATTAGAACAAAGCTGGAGGCATCACGCTACCTGACTTCAAACTATACTACAAGACTACAGTAACCAAAACAGTAGCTACTGGTACCAGACAGACAAATAGATCAATAGAACAGAACAGAGACCTCAGAATTAACACCACACATCTACAACCATCTGATTGTCAACAAATCTGACAAAAACAAGCAATGGGGAAAGGATTCCCTATTTAATAAATGGTAAACTGGCTAGCTATATGCAGAAAACTGAAATTGGACCCCTTCCTTACACCTTATACAAAAATTAACTCAAGATAGATTAAAGACTTAAATGTAAAACCCCAAACCATAAAAACCCTAGAAGAAAATCTAGGCAATACCATTCCGGACATAGGCATAGGCAAAGACTTTATGATGAAAACACCGAAAGCAATTGCAACAAAAGCTAAAATTGACAAATGGGATCTAATTAAACTAAAGAGCTTCTGCACAGCAAAAGAAATTAGCATCATAGTGAACAGGCAATCTACAGAAAGGGAGAAATTTTTTGCAATCTACCCATCTGACAAAGGTCTAATATCCAGAATCTACAAGGAACTTAAACAAATTTACAAGAAAAAAACCAAACAACCCCATCAAAAAGTGGATGAAGGATATGAACAGACACTTCTCAAAAGAAGACATTTATGTGGCCAACAAACATATGGAAAAAAGCTCATCGTTACTGATCACTAGAGAAATGCAAATCAAAACCACTATGACATACCATCTCATGCCAGTCAGAATGGTGATTATTAAATAGTCAAGAAACAACAGATGCTGGTGAGGCTGTGGTGGAATAGGAATGCTTTTACACTGTTGGTCGGAATGTAAATTAGTTCAACCATTGTGGAAGACAGTGTGGTGATTCCTCGAGGATCTAGAACCACAAATACCATTTGACCCAGCAATCTATACACAAAGGAATATAAATAATTCTACTATAAAGACACATGCACTCATATGTTTATTGCAGCACTATTTACAATAGCAAAGGCATAGAACCAACCCAAATGCCCATCAATGACAGACTGGATAAACAAAATGTGGTACACATACACTATGGAATACTATGCAGCCATAAAAAAGAATGAGTTCATGTCCTTTGCAGGGACATGGATGAAGTTGGAAGCCATCATCCTCAGCAAACTAACACAGGAACAGAAAACCAAACATCACATGTTCTAATTCCTAAGTGGGAGTTGAACAATGAGACTACATGGACACAGGGAGGGGAACAACACACACCAGGGGTGGGGGGCAAGGGGACAGAGACCATTAGAACAAACACGTAATGCATGTGAGGCTTAAAATCTAAATGATGGGTTGATGTGTGCAGCAAACCGCCATAGCCCAAGTATACCTACGTAACAAACCTGCACATTCTGCACATGTATCCCGGAACTTAAAGTAAAATAAAATAAGTTAATTAATTAAAAAGAAAAGCAAATTGAGGAAATGTGCATTAAGGAAATACAGAAGAAGTATTACTACTACACTCATATTAAATTGGCTAAAATTAAGAGACTGATTATATCTAGTGTTGGCAAAGAAGGGGAGGAATTGGGACACTCATATATACTGCTCGTAGGATGTAGTACAACCTCTTTGGAATACAATTTGGGATCCTCACTCCTTCTATTTCCATCTAACTCCACTGCCAGGACTGCAGCCATGCCTCCATCCTCTGTGCCCTGGATCACAGCCTGGTCCCTGGTGTCCCGGCTTCTTCTGACGCCTTGTCCAGTCCATCTCCCATGAGAGGTAGTATGAAATATGTTTAAAGTAAATCAGATTATGCCACTCCACTTCTTAAACCTCTTCAAAGATCTAAAACTTTTCTACCCTGGCTCACAAGACCCTATATGATCTGGCCTGTGTCTAGCCCCTCCTCTCAAGTAAATCAATTTCAACTGGCCCCTTGTTCACTATAGTCTGGGTTCCCTGTGCTGACTTCCTATGCTTTAACATGCCACATTCACTCCAGATAGGGAGACTTCCTGTCATTACTCTCACTGCCTGGGAGTTTGCTCTTGGTTTTTGTCATTGCTTTTTTCTCCAGAGACTTTATTTTTTAGAGCAGTTTTACTTTCACAGCAAAATCAAGAAGAAAGGACAGAGTTCTCATACACCACCTGCCCCCATGCATGCACAGCCTCCTCCACTATCAACACCACACTCGTAGTGGTACGTCTGTTATAACCGATGAGTTTACACTGACACATTGTTGTGTGTCACACCAAAGTTCATAGTTTACCTTGGGGTTCACTCAGTGTTGGACATTTTAGAAATTTTGACAAATGTATGACATGTATCCACCCCTACTATATATAGAATACTTTCACTGCCCTAAAAATCCTTCTGCCTATTCATCACTCCCTCCCCATCTCAAACCAAGGAAATCACTTTTTTTAATGTCTCTATCACTTTCGCTTTTCTAGAATGCCATATAGTTGGAATGATACAGCATATAGCCTTTTTCAGGTTGGCTTCTTTCCCTTAGTAATGTTCATTTAAGGTTTCCCCATGACTTTTCATGACTTGAGAGCTCATTTATTTTTTTGGAACTGAATAATATTCTACGGTCTGTGATATGGTTTGAATGTGTCCCCACCCAAACCTCATCTTGAATTGTAGCTCACATAATCCCCATGTGTTGTGGGAAGGACCCAGCGGGAGGTAATTGAATCATGGGGGCGATTACCCCCATGTTGCTGTTCTCATGATTGTGAGTTCACACAAGATCTGATAGTTTTATAAGGAGCTTTTCCCCTATTTGTTCCACACTTCTCTTTCCTACCACCATGTGAAGAAGGGCATGTTTGCTTCCCCCTTCCTCCATTGTTGTAAGTTTCCTGAGGCCTCCCCAGTCCTGTGGAACTGTGAGTCAATTAAACCTCTTTCCTTTATAAATTACCCAGTCTTGGGCAGTTCTTTACAGCAATGTGAGAATAGACTAATACGGTCTGTATGCATCATAGTTGATTTATCCATTCACCTACTAAAGGAATATCTTGGTTTCTTATGTTTTGACAATTCTGAAAAAAGCTGCTTAAATACTCATGTGCAGGATTGTATGTGATGTTAGGTTTCAGCTCATCTGGGTAAAGACCAAGGAGCACGATTGCTGCAGCTCTTGGTTTTAACCTCGCTGGGTTATACTTTTATCCAGATATCAGCTGTTTAACACATTAATTTATTAATTCACTCAGCTCACTGATTCAGCAATCATTTCTTGGTAACTGATGTGTAGGTGACATGGTCTGGGTGTTGGGGACATGACAGTAAGTAGAGTGGGTTCTGCCCACTGGGACAGATGTCAGGGCACAAGCACTGGGGAGGATGACGCACACAGTGAGAGGTGCTGGGAGTCGCACATGTGCTGACCATGTCTGGCTGACCCTGTGACAGGGTGTGGGAGTGAAGAGGAGTCGGACAGCCTCCCCAGTTTTCAGCCCTAGCAAGTGGGAGAACAGGGGCACATGCAGGCAGTGTGCTGCAGGGAGATGCTCCTCACAGGACCCAGGAGAGAACCAACTGCCAGGGATGGCAGTGACCATGATGGCTGTGGTGGGACAGGCAGACAGCCATCTTACCAATGGAACTCATGCTGCTTATACGTAGGGAGGAGACAAAGGGTAAAAAAGGGAAGGACCAAGAATGATACCAAAAAAACCAAAAAAGTTTGATATTCAAAACACTCTCAAGGACATTTCCCAGAGAAACTGGACTTGAATGAACCTTGGAGAACTGGTTGGATTTACTGCCTGGGATGGCCAGGGGGTGCCACCTGCATGCCAAGCCGAGTGACTGTCATCTTCTGCCACTGGTGCTGTGTGGATACAGTTCAAAGGGAGGACTTTTCAGCTGTGGATATCCAGCTACAGTTCTTTGAATGGCGGATAGAACAGCAAAGTTTTATTTCTGGCTGCTCCCTTCTGGCTGCTCACTTTGCCTCAGCCTTGCTTTCCTCCCAGCTCCCACTGAACTGCCCGCCGTACCCAGTACGAGAACCCCTGCTCATCCCAGTGCTGGTGAGCATGCAGCTCAGTCACCTCCAACCCATCTCCTGGAGCTGTCCCACGGTTCCCTCGGAACCACTCTAGGGCACGTAGTGTCTGACTCTGAGTGCTCCACTTTGTGGGGCACTGCTTAAAACAAAAGCTCTGGAACGCAGCACCATCGAGAGGCAGCTGTTGATTTAATTTATTAGCATATGCATCCCCTGAAATGGCTACTAGGTGAGGTCTAGAAACCAAGGAGACCCCTCACCGGCCTCAGGTGAAGGGGAAACCTGCCCCTCCCTTTCCCATTCCTCCTGGGAGGTGGGACATGCCCCTGCCCACTGCTCCACAGAGAATCTCCTCCTCAACACATGCGGTCACCTCTGAGCACCTGCCTTCTTCTTCCTCCGATCCCGGAAGCTACAGGAAGCTTCTCATGTGACCAACTGTTACAGCTGCCAGGTGTTCTCAAATCTGAACTGTTACAGCTGCCAGGTGTTCTCAAATCTGAACTGTTACAGCTGCCAGGTGTTCACAAACCCGCAAGGCAGAGCGGGCTTGTCCTCCTTTACAGGGGGCGACTGCGGCGTGAAAGTTGTGAAAGTCCTTTCAAATGTTGCTTTACCTTTTTTTTTTTTTTTTTTTTTTTTACATTTCTCAATCCACTTTCTCAGGTTGAAGAAAATTTTGCTTAATAATCATATCAGTTTTGCATTCTATTTCAAACTAATTGTTTCAAAACTAAGTTGTTTTTGTACGGTTTCTAAGTAAAATCAGTGTTTCAGGAAGAAGCAACATGTTTACCCTCTGGCTTCGAATCACTTCGAGGGTAAGTGCGGAGGCTGTGAGCAAATTGCCGATGTCTGGGGACAGGTCGAAATCCCACCACTATAACCTGGAATATTGAGAAAAACTGGAGCAAAGATAGCTTAGGACTACGCCTGGTGGAATGCGTGTGGGTGGATACTAAGGTGGTTCCTACAAGATGCCTTCCCCCCCAGGATAACCCAGAGGATGGCCTTTCCCTTTGGCAAGAAGGTTTGGTTATGTCCTAATAGTGTTGGAAATTCTATTTATGTGGAAAACACACAGGGAAAGACAGACATCTTGTGGGCATATGGTAGCATTACATCACAGGCCTGGAAATTAATACCTAATAATCAGATCATATCATTGAATAACACACTGTCAGTCACAAACAATTCCATCAAACATCTCTCCAGCTTTTAAAAGAAAAAATGAACATATAGTTCATTTTTCTTATGGTTAAATGCATCAAATAAAAGCATAGCCTTGAACTTCCAAAGAACAGATGGCTTTCCATTTTGAGTTCTCCCTGGTTTCTAGACCATATCTATTAGCCATTTCAGCAGAGGTATATGTTAATAAACTAAATCAACAGTTACCTCGCAATGATGCTAATTCCAGAGCTTTTGTTTTAAGCAGATACCAAGTATCTGAGAGGTAATGAATGTGCGGGGTAAGAATTGAGACTTTTTGAGTTGGATCCTCTGAACAGCTGGCTGGATTCGACAGGCACAGGGAATCCCAAGACCAGAGTCTGGAATGCAGACATTCCTCTGGGTCTTAGGGTTTCTCTGGCAGAAAAACAACAAGTTTATCTTGGAAGTTGGACAGGAAAAATGCTTTTAAAGAAAAAGCAAACCATCTTTTTCCTATGAGTAAGCTGAAGATATATTTATCTCCTTTCCAAAAATGGATATCATCATCAATAAATTATTGATAACTACTCTTTGTCTGGTGAATCCTATAGGGTTCCCATCCTTGTCACTTTCACTTAAATTACAGTTGTTTTTCTGTAAGGAAACACCAGCACAAATAGGTCATTTGCTTAAGAATTTAAAGACAGATGTGTGGTTCCGAAGCCATCATTCACCACTTGCTGCAGTATAGACATTTGCTTGTTTCCATCATGATGAAAAAACAGGTGTGGCCCATCATGCAGGAAAGAGAAAAAATGTAATTCTGACCATTCCTCAATTAGCGGCCTACTAAATTTTCATTATGACCAATAATCACCCTGTTTTTGTACAACCTGCATGCTAAGAATGACTTTTACATTTGTAAGTTTCTTAAATAAACAGAAGATGACAAATAGGTGGCACAGACCTGGGTGACTTACAAAGCCTAAAATATTTACCATGTGGCTCTTCAGAGTCTGCCTATCCCTGCATTACATAAACAAGACTTGTTTTCATTAGATGTCTTGAGAACTGGCTTTGAGAAAGGCAGGAGAAAATACACTTTTATTAACATTTTTGAAGGGAAATATTTGTTACTTCGTACCTTCAATTATTTGCGGTAAATTTGATTCCTTCTGACATTCATTTGACATCTACTATGCAGCACTTTGCAGCATTTAAAGGGAAGACTCATCTCTAAGACATAAAAATCACTCTCATCCAACTCAAAATGTGGTGTTACTAAAAATTACTCCGTGCTAAAGGGCAAAAAAAGGTTGGAGATCCTTGGGGTTGTGGAGGTAAACCACGGAAACTGGAAGAGCAGGTAGGCTTTGCACACCTAGAGCTGGAAGGAAGTGTGTTCCAGGTGAGGGAAAACACTCGCAAGGGTGCACAGACAGGGAGGCAGCAGTGAGAATTCCAAGGGCCCCTAATCATAAAAGCGCGTCATGGCTGTGGGTGGATGGTTTACAGGGAGAGAGAGCTGGTGTCTTCTCCAGTAAGGTACTTTGGAAAAACACTCATTTAAGTAACCGTACATAAAAGCGAAGTAATGGTGAAGATAAATTTGTCTGGGATCAGACGCTAGCACCAGAACGATCATGATCCCTACAGGTCTCTCTCTAATACCTGCAGCCCCTTTCCTTAATGGGTCACATGGTCTGTCTTCCATTGTATAGCTGCGTCCCGCTGTGAATCTGCTCACTTCCCTCTTCTTTTTTAACCTTACCCTTGTTTTCTGCCTACCTGTCTCTGAGAAAAGCTGAGACTTCTACCACGGGCAGGTCCTCAGGTACACGCCTTTCTTGCTTGGATGTCAACGTCAGGAAATCTAACTATCGCTGGATGTCTGCTTCCGCCACTCCGTCATTCCACAGCAGGTGGTATCCAGAGTGTGTAAGCAAGGTCAGGGGTGCTAAATTTGGAGAAGAGAAAAATGCAGACTGCTTTTTTTGGAAGGAGTGTTTTCAGTTGCAATTTCCATACTGAAGAGATAGAAATTGGCTGGTAAGGTCTAGACAGTAACTTAACTAAACATGCACTCCTCCTCTTGAATTTGGACTTTATAAGGAATTTGGATTTTATAACCACACGATGGAGGTTGCCAGAGGCTTCTCAACAAGGTACTGATGGTGACAAGCTGTGAATACTAAAAAGACAATTCTGAAAAACCTCGGTTCAAACGAGATCTGAATTTACCCACTAACTATGGCCACGAGGAGTTTATTCCTTTTTCTTTCCACTTTCCCTCTCTCCCGAGAGGTGTCAAAAACAGGATTTGGAGGTGGCAGGATAATGGCCAAATGGATGGACAGGGTGGCGAAGGATTCAACCAGGCTCTGGGCTTGGCGCATGGTGGGCGGTGGCGCCCACAGCTGGGCCTGGGAACCCTCCGCTCGGGCATTAGGGGCTGCCGCGGCGACCGGCAAGGACACGTAACCTAAGAGCGAGAGGTCGGAAGACAAGGGGACTGTTACAGGAGGAGAGCCGCCACTGGCTGCCAAGGCCATGCAACTGGCGCCGAAGCGCACTGGTAAAGTGCACGATCTCCGCCCGCCCCGCGGCAAGTCGGGAACTGTAGTCCCTCCCTCTCCTGCTCCCTGGCCCAGGACGGGTCCCGGGACAGCGCCTGTCCCTCTAGTTGTAAATCACGCACTTTCCTGTCCTGGACGCGGGGTCCTCCCACTTCTCAGGCGTCTAGAGCTTACGTCACGGGCGGGTCACCGCCCACATAGCGGAGGCCTTTAGGTGTCTATGGAAAGCCTGTCGTACAGCAAGCTGGCAATAAAGGGTCGACCCTCAACAGTGGAAGGAATGCACCTTCGATCCCTCCACTCCTCTTGGCTGCTCCTCTGCAGGGGTTTCCCCCGCCGCATCGCACAGCTCCTCTCCCGGTGTTGCTCAGGCAGCGCCTTAGGCAGTCCCGCGCCCTATGGAGGGGCGGGGCGAGCCAGGGCGGGGCGGGGCCCTGACTGGACTGCGTCGCGCTCGGGGGCCGCGCCGGGTAGCGTTTCTTTTTAGTGCCTGAGGCAGCTCTGGCTCGGAGAGCCTTTCGCTAGCCCCACGGGGACCTCTGTGCACGGATGGACCCGCCCGGACCTGGCGGGAAGCGGCCTGGCAGGCGGCGGCCCCGGCGGCATCAGCAGAGACAGGACGGGGCCGACGCCGCGGGCCCCTGAGGCGTGCGTGCCCACCGGGCCCGGCGGCGGCACCATGATGCCGGGCGAGACCCATTCGGCGGCGCCCGGGACGGCGGCGGACCTGTCGCGATGTCAGGGCTGCGCCTCTCTGCAGCAGGTGTGGCACCTCCCGGGGCCGCGGGCGCGTGGGGCGACTGGGCCCGGCCGGCCTGGAGCGCAGGGATGTGGGGTCCGGCCGCGCGGACTGTGCCTCAGTGCGCTGCTCTCTCTTCCCGACCGAAGCTCATGCTCGCTCGTCTCCCTGCTGCCTTTTTCCTACATGAGTTTTGGGGACGGCTTCCATTGCGTTATTTAGAATTGAAACCCAGAGTTCATTGACTGGAATGCGCTGGTGTAACGGTGGGGGTGGAGCGAGCGAGTTCTGGAGGGCCCCCACCTTCCCTACCCGGCCTCAGCGCGGCCTGGGGCTGACCCCCTAGGTCAGTGAGGGACAGGTGAAACGCCGAGGGCAATCATCTCCCTGAGGATAACGCTTTGGTCTTCTGGCCCATCTTGAGTGTTTGTTGTTTGGAGGCAGAATCTTACGTGACATGTGGGTTGTCTGAGTCATTAGACTCGAAGAGTCCAGGGAGGCATTTCAGCTTATATCAGATGTGCCATCCCGAGGCTAATATTTTAAAAAGCAAGCCAAGTAATTGGCCAAGTAGCTTGTCAGTTGTTTGATAAAAGTAGTTTATTAAAGACATGCAGAGCCTGGAAGTTTCTAACAGCGGCGTGGGCTCTTCTTTATAGTGACATAAGGGAGAATTGCTGGAGTATGGCTCCAGATCTTATGGGGTGGTGCTAGGGAAATAGTCCCCCTCATTTCCCACGACTCTCCTAGCTGCCTGATGTCGGGGGTCTCTTTTAACTTCCTACTATCGCGGTTTCAGTGATAAAACGGAACTCACCAGCACCTCATCACCTACTCTGCCTAGTGTCCTAGGAACTACAGACATTGTGGTGAACAAAATAGGATCTCTCATAAGTAATATGCGTGTGTGTGAATAAGGCCTTAGAAGATTTTAGGTGTTAGAAAATAAAGGAGGATGTTGGAATATTGGTCTTGTCTCTCAGCTAGGGTAGTCAGGGTATTTTTGAGTCAGTAACTTTTAGATACTTGAATAATGAGAAGGATCAGGCTGTCAGAAGAGATGTGGGAGAGGCTTTCTGGATAGAGGGGTTAACAGGTGGAAAGGTTCCTGTGGTGAGAAAGAGCAGGGTGTCTTTGATGAGCACAACATGGTATGGTTGGCATGAGCACAGTGCTGACGGAAGATGGTTGATGTGACCGGAAGGGAGTGCAGGCTTAGGCCATGCCGAGAAACTTGGTTTCCATTTAAAGTGCAGTATCTGTGAAGTGATTGCAAACATTTTAAGTGTTGAGGGGAGGGGAGGAAGGAAATGTGCTGCTTTTGTGAGTAGAAGGAGAACTAATAGTAAGATCATTGCCTTCACTGAGCTGCATTGTGTAGGTATCTTATAACGCGCCCCGCCCCCCCCACCCCAGGAACGTGATTGCAGTTCTCCCGAATATTTAATACATTGTATTTATTATTTGAGCCAATTCACTCAACAAATATTTATTGATCACCTGCTGTATTTTAGACACTGCACATATGGCATTGGGGGAGAAAAAGACAAAAATTCTTGATCTCTTGGAGCTTCCATTTTAGCAGGGTGGCAGGATAAATGAAACAAATGAGTTATGTTAGAGGGTAAGGAAAACGTTGTTGATGAATTGAACGGAGATGGGGAGGGAATGAATGGGTGGGGACTAGGCCAGTGGCTGTTGGAATTTAAGTAGGGAGTCCTGGAACGTTTATGTTGGAGCAAAGCTGAGAGAATAAGCTCTGTTGAAATCTTGGAAGTAAAGTCTCCCGTACAGTGGAAACATCAGATGTGAAGAATTGTAGCAGGAGCTGGCTTGGTGTGCTTGGGAAGAGCCAGAAAGCCAGTGAAGCTGGAGCGGAGTGAATGCTGGGAGTCAGGAAGGTAGGAGGAGGGCCTGATTGTGTGGGCTCCTGTAGACCATTGTTGGGGTTTGGGTTTCTCTGATGGAAATGGTGAGTCATTGGAGGCTTTTGTGCAGAAGAACTACTGATGTGAATTGTGCTTTTCGGTCATGGATCTGTTCTGGTTAAATTTAGCAACTGTATCCTTCTGGTTACTTAGGCCAGAAACTAGATGACATCCTTGGTGCAGCTCTTTTTTCTCACAACCTGTATCCAGTTTATCAGATTCTGTCTGCTCTACCTTCATAATTCACCCGCTTTTTGACATCTCCACTGCTTCCACCGTGGTGTGAACTACTCAAATCTATGGCCTCGAGATTGAATCTCCTTTCTTCCACCCTTGCCACATTCCCGCTGTGGGTTCTCAAGACATCAGTAAGGGTAATCCTAGATCCAGGGGTCTGCAGACTTTTTCCGTAAGGGGCAAGATCACAAGTATTTAGGCTTCGGGGGCTTGTTCAGAACTGCTCAGCGCTGCCATTTTCATGTGAAAGCATCTGTAGACAATTCATAAAGAAATGAGTATGCCTGTGTTCCATTGAAACTTTGTAAACGCTGGCGTAGGGCCTTAGTTTACAGAGCTCTTCTCTAGGTCAGAACACTTGCATTTGGATTTTCTGTGGCCTGGAATTGGATCACCTTTTTAGGGGAAAGTTATGAGTGGAGTCTCCGGAGGAATTCTGTAGTTGTGCAAAGTGAGTCTAGAAAACTAGGTTCCTGGCAGTTTATAGAGAACCTTGAATGGTAACTATCATAAATTATCGTACTTATTTCTGTCAGTATTACGGGATGGTGAAGGTTTTTGCATAGTTACATTAGGACAGTGCTTGTAGTAGAAGTAACAGTTAGTGGTATGCAGGATGGATTGAGGGGTTGCAACTAGGTATGGTTTTGGTGTTGTGACTTTGTTTTGAACTGTAATGTTAGGCTAACTTGCCTCTGTCTTGAATAGTGGTTTGCTTGCACTGAAAATCTTCCTTTCATTTCTTAATCCTCCCTGTCCTTTTTTTCTTTAGTTGTTGAAGAAATAACAGTACATTTGCAGAGATCATTATTTGATTCAGAAGTGTATAGATAGACTGTGTTTTCTGTGCCTTTTGTTCGTAGTCTCACAAATTACTTCATATCTGTTTTGTTACTCTCATTAATTACAGTAGTTCATTGCTGATCCATAGCCCAATGCCCACGTGGGTTGCAGAACTTTGGCAGTCAGATAATGTGGGTCCTCACTCTGGTCATATTATGTATTACGTATGATTAAGTAAATCTTAAGTTGTGTATTTTAGTCAAGCTAGTGAAGCTGACATAGGCACTTTATTCTGGTGAAGGAGAGGCCCGTATCTGCCGACTTCACTGCAGTGCAAAACCATCGGATTCTCCTGGGGATCCAGATGAGCGTTTGAAACACGATTATGTTGTTCATCTCATGTATATAGATTAGATTCAGTGAGTTTGGTGTATGGTTGTCCTTGGTACAGATTTGAGCCTATCCATAAACTTGTGCTGGACTCCCACTGATAATTGCTAGTGATTTAAGTGTCGTTTGGAACTTGAAACATTTTATTCCAGACCTATTGATTTATAAATGGCTCTGTTACAGGGAATGCTCACAAAATTGTAATTCATTCATTTACCAAACACATTTATTGAGCGTCGATGTATATGTGATGCTATGCTGTGTTTCAGAATATAATCATGAACAGAAGAGGCATGGAGCTCATTCTAGTTGAGGTTACAGTTAAGTAGAAAAGCAACCACAGTTTATGTGTAATATAAATATTATGGTAAGGGACATATGAGGTACTCTGGGAGCATGTAGCCGGGATAGCCATATAGGAATTGTGCCACCTCTCTGAAGGCTTCATAAAAGTGAATCTAAATTGAGGTCCGAAAGATGGTTTGCAGTTAACTAAGAGGGAAAAGATGGAGGGAGAGTGTTGTAGACAGAACAGGTTGTGCCGAGGCTTGGAGGGGAGAAAGTAGTTGATGACAGATGAAGCACAGAGTAGAGGTGGGGATAACTGAGGTGGGGCTGTAGAGACTGGGGTTTGCCTTCCCAGCACCCAGAAGCCACTCTGCTTGGGTTTGGTGGGTGGGTGTGGTTGAGGCACAGTTAGAGAGAGGTGGACATTCCTGCCTTGTCGCCCTGTTCCAGTCCACACTGTGCCAGAGGTTCTAACAGGTGAGAAGACGCAGTCATCTCTGCTAGAGATCACTGTAGGCTTTGATTTTAAATAAGAGCAGTTAATAAACAGCAAGCACACCAGGAAGAAGTGGTTTATCAGAGAGGAGTCATGCTGAGTAATTAGCCAGATCTCTTCCAGCAAAACAGTAAGTGTGAGTAGTGTGATGTTTAAAAATAATTTATTTTGAAATAATTTCAGACTTACAAGAAAGTTGCCAGAATGATACAAATCACCCTGATGTTCTCAAATTCACAAATTGTTAACATGTTACTGCATTTGCGTCATCATTGTGTGCACACATACACTTTGTCTCACGTACATGCTCCAAGGTATACTTCCTCCAAATATGAACTTTTTCCGACATAATTACGCTACACCCCTTCAAATCAGGATAGTAACATTGGTGTAGCTGTAGACCTATTCAGATTTTGCTTGCTGACCTGGGAGTGGCTTTTTGCTTTCTTATTCAAAGTCATGTCAGGAATATGTGTTATATTTTATTGTCATGTCTCTTCAGCCTTCTTCATTTAGTCTTTGTCTTTCATGTTTGTGAAAGTTTAAGCAGCAGAGCCTTGCATTCCTCAGCGAACGTTTTTACAACTTCTGAAGACATTTTGGGTTGTCAGTGTTGGAGTCCCTAGGACCATACTCAGGTTCAGTACTCACAGGACTTAGCATATAGATATACTCATGGCTGTGGTTTCTTATAGGGAAACGATACAGAGTGAAATCAGTAAAGGGAAAAGGCATAGGGGGCAAAGTCTGGGGAAATCAGGCACAAGCTTCTGAGAGTGTTTCCCAGTGGAGTCACACGGGACATGCCTAAGTGCTCCAGTATCGTGTTGTAACCGTACTTGTGAAGTGTTGTCTGCTAGGGAATCTCATTAGGGACCTAGTGCCCGAGTTTTTTATTGGGGTCTGGTCCTGTAGGCACCCTCTGCCTAGCAAGCACCAAGATTCCAGACTCCCACAAGGAAAGCAGGTGTTGAGCATAAACCACACATAATGAGCCACTTCCATCAGTTCGGGGAATGATGGGAAGGAACCCTCCAGAAATCCGAGTCCCCGGGTGACAGCCAATGGCCCGCCTTGCAAGCAGGTCTTGCTAAGGATCATGTTTTCAGGCCTGCTGTGTTAATTGTGTGCTACACACACACCTTGGGGCTTGGGGAGTGCTACAGCCAGCTGGTAGAGGCCAGGGATTCTGCCGAACATGCTGTCTTCCTTTTAGCCCAAGATGTCAGTAGTGCTGAAGTTAAGAAACTGTCCTCTCACATATTTACTGATGTGTTTGAGCAGACTACATATCCCGTTATCATCTGTATTTATTTGTTTGCTATATTATCTATATATTTACTGCCTTAGCGTAACCATTTTCCCGGCTGCATTGGCCATGTCTTCTGTCATGTCTTCGCAGCCAGTAGGCCTGCTAGCTTGCTCCTTGCCCTGAGTGCTCAGCCAGGCGTGACTGTACTTTCCCAAGAAAGGAAGGAAGCATGGGCATCAACATTCATAGTAACAGTTCAGGAGGGTATTGTATGGATAAAGTTAAAATTGTCTACTAGAGGGGAGAAGTAAATGGGGATCAAAAAGTCTTGAGTAAGGGAGTGGGCTGCTATGGGAATTGTGTTAGTGAATAAGTATGGCTTAAGAAAATCACCCAGAAGGCAAAGCATAACAAAAGATGGTAGTTATGAGAGAAAAGAGGAGAGAATTGAAAATAAGCCTGAACTTTCCAATAGACTGTATAATAGAAGCTCTAGAAGGGGAGAGCAGGGCTGCTAGGAGAAAGCGATAATCAAGGAAACAACCCTTAGTGTCTCCTGGAGAGGAAGAACACCTTGAACCTCATTTCTTCCATAGTAGGTGGACCTGTGCAGGAATGAATGTGGATCAGAAGAGCCTGAGCGCCCTTCACCCAGGCATACCCTGCTCACTCTCACAATTGAGAGGTTCATTATTTAGAGGCCTTGGTTTCAGCCAACATAAATGACATTTGAATCTGACAGGAGGAAAAAAAAATGTTTTATTAGAGTATTACAATATCTGACCACAGATAATACAGTATCTGACCAAATTTGAGCTGATATGCAGCAGGGCCTTGGGAAATAATGTTAGTCAGAGACTAGAATGCTATTGGATAACAAATCTTTTGTTCTCCCATTATAATGGTGTTTTGTGATTTTTTTTTTATTATCACAGTTAAATATAAAAAGGCAACTAGATAGATACACAAGAGTTGTTAAGACAGTCAGCAGCCCCCAGTCCCACTCATCCCTGCTTTCCAAGAGAGAACCATTTTTAATTGCTTCCACTGTGTGTTTTACAATGAACTTGCCTGTCGTTAAGTAGTGGACTCTCATTGCTGACTTTGGGAGGTGAGGATTCAGCTGTCTTACTGCCCCATACTCCACCATACCTAAGCATCTCTCTTCTCTCTCCATTTGTTCAGTATAGTCATGATTTCAACGAGATCAGTATTTGAAGTTGACATTTTTATGACTGTGTTATTTGAAGCTAAGCTGTGGTGTTTTCTGCATGGTTTCTTGTTTTCCCTGGTAATGATTGTATCTTTAATTCAGTTTTTCATCCTGAAGATATTAGTGAGTGCTTACTACTATGCCAGGGACTGGGTTGAACACTTTATATGGTGCATCCTATTTAATCCTGATAGTATGCCAGTTATTTAAACTCTTTGTGCTTCAGTTTCTCCATCTGAAACTGATGAAATAGTTTCGAGGCAACGGAGAGGTTAAATGTGCCCAAGGTCACTCAGCAGAAAGTGGTGGTGGAATAGGAATGTGAATCTGATGCTGTGACTCTGGAGCCTGAGGTTTCTTTGGTGTCTCTCCCTAAGTACTTGACAAGTCAAAGTGACATCTGGAAGCCTCATGGGAAAGCTGAGCTAGGATACCAAAGAACTCAAAAGAGAATGGGAGGAAAAAGGAAGAAGAATCACTTTTATTTTAGAAAAAATAATAGTTTAAATGCATGTCGAAAAATAACTCCTTTCCCTTGCAAGTCTCTTCCAGTTTGGCATAAATACTCGTTTTTCAGTCTTTGATTTTCTTCTCCCTTCGAGCTTTGGGGCCTGCTCTCCTCTGGTACACAGCAGCATTCTGAGGGCTCTCTTCACCTTCGTCTCCGTTCTGAAGGACCATGTTCACATCTTTCAGTACCCCCTGAGAAAGGATGTCTGGGAAGTAAGTTTGTAGAGACTTTGCAGATTTGAAAATATTTGTTGTATAGAATTTTATCTTGGAATTACTTGCCCTTTGTCATTTCAAAGGCTTGCTTTCTAGGTCTCTAGTTTTTAGTGTTGCTATTGAAGTCTGAAGCCATTCTGGCTCCAGATTCTTTGTGTATCACCTGATTCATTTTATTTTGCTCTTGGGATTCTTGTAGGATCTTTGCTTTGTCTCCAGTGGTCAATTTTTTGTTCTTGTTTCATGGTTTGAATCCTGTCTGAGTCCATATTCCAGGCCATTTCAATTAGAAATTTCTAGGTTTGCTTCTGGGAACTGTTCTTGAATACCAATATTTTTATTTTTATTTTTTTATTAGGTCTCCATCTTCGCCTTATTCTTTATGTGGAACTCTTGTTGTTGGGTATGTGGGGCCTCTTCTGTTGATACCCTATTTGTTTTTATTTATTTTCCTTCTTTCTTATGTCTGGGTTTTTATTTTATTTTCTGGGTCCTTTTTTTTTTTAACTTTATGGTCAAATATTTTGAGTCTTTGTCATTTTTGCTGTCCTGGTTTTCATTTAGCTATAACAGCATTATTGAAATATAATTTACATATAAAATTCAACCTTTTATTGTATGCAATTCAGTGCAATTCACATCACCACTACATAGTCCTAAAACATTTTCATCCCCCACCTTCCCCAAAGAAACCCTGTATTAATTACTAGTAATTTCCTGTCTTTCCACTCTTCTTCCAGTCTCTGGCAACCACTGGATTACTTTTGGTTCTGTTACAGAAAATTCATATGAATAGATTCTAGAATATACATGGACTTTTGTAACTGGCTTTTTTCACTTAACATAATGTTTCAAGGTTGGTCCATGTTGTAGTATGTATCTTTCATTTGTTGTCATTGTCAAATAATTCCTGTTGTATGGATATGTGACATTTTGTGAATCAATTCATCCTTTGATGGACATTTAGTTTATGTTCACTTTTTGGCTAGTGTGAATAGTGCTGCTATAAATATCAGTGTGTAAGTTTGCCATGGACTCTGTTTTCATTTCTCTTGGGTGTATACCTAGGAATGGGATTGTTGGATCGTTGGGTAACTATTTAACATTTTGAGGAACTGCAAAACTAGTTTCTGCAGCAGCTGCCCCATTTTATGTTCCCACCAGCAATGTATGAGGAATGTATTCAGTTTCTCCACATCATCAGCAACACTTGTTATTGTTTTTTAGTTTTAGTTATTCTAGAGTGTTCATTTTTAAGTTTTTTTTTTCAATTTTAAGAGCTCTGAATATTCCTTTCAGAAATAACTTGTTTCACAAATATATTATTTATCTCATCCTTTTAATAAACATTTTTAAAGTTTTCTTTTCAGTTTTTGTTTACTTCGGGTTGCTTTTGCTTGTTTTAACCTCTTTCACATTGCAGGTCTGTCTCATGTTCGGAAATCCTTGCAAAGAGTGAGTAGCGGATACACTGAGGATATGGGGCTTCTGCCTGAATGTCAAGGCAGGCTAGTCTGGTTGGGCCATTTATTGATTGAAGAATATCCAGTGTCATTACCTTTAGATCTTATCTCTAAGAAGGTATTTCCATTCTTCTTCGTAGAAGACAGAAGGACTACACTGTTTGGAAGCCAAATGGAGAGAGACAGGCAGCCAATCTTAGACCACTGTGCTTAGGTTTATTTAATCCCTGTTCTTTTGACATAGTACACCTGCCCCAAGGGGCCGTGGTGTTACAGAGACCTTCAAAAAGCAAACCTCCTTCTGCTGGCTGCAGGGGAGCGATTTCTCTGAGGCTTGGTGGATGGTTGGGGATTGGGATTAAATGCTCATGAGAAAGTTTGCAACTAGTGCTTGTTTTAGTTCCATCCCCATTCACCTTCGTCTCAAAAGAACCCATGTTACTGATTCTCAAGCTTGTTGAAGTTTTGCAGTGTAAATGGAGTTGGTTCTCACTTTTCCCCACTGCTGGCTTTCTTGGGTGCTAAATCAGCACTCTTGAGTCTGCTTTCTAGTTTCCGTTTGTCTTTTATCCTCTTGTCATCCTTGTTGGTTTTGCCTTTTGAAAAAAAAAATTTTTTTGACTGTACTTTTAGCTGGTTTTAGGGAGGGAAATAAAAGCAAACGCATGCATCCCCTCTGTCTGACCACAAATCTGGATTAGGGCCCAGTCTAGTGCAGTATGACTTCATCTTAACCTGATCATATCTGTAAAGACCCTATTGCTAAATAAGGTCATTCTGAGATACTACGAGTTAGGACTTCAGCATGTCTTTTGTGGTGCAGGTCATGATTTAACGCTTAACAGATGGTGACCCAACAATTCTGTACCTAGCAAAGTGTTGTTCATGTATGAGAGGTGTTCCTAGTTTACTGCCTCCTTACAGTTTTTAGCAAGGGAAAGGCATCCTACTCATTTTAGTGCAAAAATGGTATAGGCGTATCACTTATGAACATAGATGAAAAAAAAACCTAAGTAGGATATTGGGGAATGGAATCCTCATTGTGTTTAAATAGTGTTAACATAGTATTCGATTACTTTTATCCCCAGGAATGTAAGGCTGCTTTATCATTAGAAAGTCTATTGTAGTTCACTGAAATTAATAAATAAAGGGAGAAAAATACATATTGAAACTAAATAGATGCAGAAATTTATTTGATGAAGTTTGATACCTATACATGAAAATCTTTTAGCAGACTGTGTAGAAGTTTCATAACATGATTAAAGGATATCAACCAATAACCTGGAACAGAGCAAATTTAATTAACTAATTCCAACTTTTAAGACAAAAACACCTGTTATTACTCCTACTATTCAATATTGTGCTGAAACCTTAGTCAGTTCAGGAAAGAGGGCAAATGAAGTGTAAGCATGAGTAAAGGTAGGATAAAATTATCAGTGAATGTTGCAACTAGTCACATAACACATCCAAGAGAATCTGCAGCACTGCTGGATTTACTTTACATATATCGTCTTTAGATCTTTTGTGTATATGTTTATAAGTGACATTGCTATAAAATGAGCAGGTCTTACTGTAATCAACAAACAAAAATTAGTAATTACCCACAAGAACCAATTAGGAAATGTAATATAGCAAAAACAACAACATAAATGTAGTACTCATGCTAGTGGTAAAAACAAATTAACCTTGGGTATAAAAGCCAACCAGGATGTAGAAAACATCCTTCAGGAATGCATAGAGGAAAAATAGAAAAAATTATTACTGTACGTGTTTTGATTTTATCATATGCAGCCAAAATGCTCTTCAAATACTACCACCCATAGTATGAATTTTATTTTCCTTAAATCCTTACCAATATGTTTATTTCAGTCTAGCCTAGTGGACGAAAAGTAAATTTTTGTTGTTTTAGTTTGCATTTCCTGATACAAAAATGGTGGAATACCTTTTAAAAAAAATGTCTGTTGTCTATTCCAGATTCTTAATCTGGGAATTGACAGTTTATATCCTTTACCTTTTTCAGTGTAAACCTCTGAAATACGTAAGTCTGGTCGAGCAGTACCAACCAGTATTTGGACTTTATTCTTAGGAAAAATAGAACTGTCTGACAAAGGAGTGGGCAAGGAAATTCATGGCATGCTGTCTGTAAAGACTGGAAAATGACCTAAACCTCCCTCAACGGCAATTTGATAGATGGAGTACATCCAAAAATATATTTTATATATGCGGTGGCAGTTCTGACAGTTGAAAGTTAAAAACACACTAAGTGATTTTTGACAGATGGTGAGATTACAAGAGAAACTATATATTTGACTTTATTTTAATGTGTAGATGTTTTAACAGATACATAACACAACTGAGAAGAAAAGGCAGACATTATCATCAAGGGAAATATTACTGTAAATATGAAAATCATTTGGATTATCTAGAAAACTATTGGGATAATCAGTTAAAATTGAACATAGTTTGGATAATTTCAAATTATTACTTGGTGTAATTATTACTTGTGAAAGGCTGTTGTGGTTATGTTTAAAAGTAAGTCCTTATTTCTGAAGTATTTAGTGATGGAAAAAGTAAGTCCTTATTTCTGAAGTATTTAGTGATGGAAAAAGGAGACATTAAAGGAAAGAAGCTAATGAAAAGAAAAAATTAGCTCATTTTAAAATCTTAGGTACATTTATTTCAACAGTGTAATGAGGGATGTTTTCCTTTTGGGTTGATAGCAATAATTTAGAGCCAAATTTGTGGTTGGTCCCTAAAATGTAATATAGATGCATACACACACACACACACACACATATATACACACACACACATATGTATTTTTTGAGACGGAATCTCACTCTGTCACTGGTGAGATCTGTAGTGGCACAATCTCAGCTCATTGCAACCTCCGCCTCTCAGGATCAAGTGATTCTCCTGCCTCAGCCTCCTGAATTGCTAGGATTACAGGTGCCCGCCACCACACCTGGCTAATTTTTGTATTTTTAGTAGAGACAGGGTTTTACCATGTTGGCCAGGCTGGTCTCGAACTACTGACCTCAGATAATCCGCCTGCCTCGGCCTCCCAAAGTGCTGGGATTACAGGCATGAGCCACTGTGCCCGGCCTAGATCCTTATATATTTTTTCACTTAATCTTAGTCCATTTTAATATTTCTATTCATCTCTCCCATGTTTTTTTTTGTTGTTGTATTTTTTATAATTTATGTATCTTTTGGGGTAGCCTTAAATCCTTTCAGAAACAATACAGGGTAAAGATTGATAATTAATAGCAAACTAAAAATAGTTAATATTTGTTGAGCTCTGTCACAAATTGTACAAAGTAAAAGCATATTTACAACTAACTGCCTTGCTGTTAAAGGAGTACTGTCGTTCAGATAAAGAAACATGTTTAGAGAGAGGCAGCATGGGCTCAGATTGTGCTCTACACAATGTAAGTAATACATTAACATTTCTATGTTTATGTAATTATTAAAATTATTAGATTTGATAAATAATGTTACAGACAATAATTACATTTAAAGTAATTGCATGTGATAAAAACAAACAACTGACTGTGGCTTTTTTTCCTTTCAGAATTTGAATGAATATGTTGAAGCATTAATTACTTTGAAACAAAAAATTATCAATACAGAGTAAGTATATTTGCATGTTGTTTGGCAGAACTTTGTAAACCTGACAAACTGGCTGAAGCAGGCCATGCTTTTAGGCCCCCAGGGCTGGACTGAACACTAGAGTTTCTCCTTTGGAGGCCTACATGGTGCTGATTATAATAAAATTCCCCGTGAGCTTTGGGACTTGAACCTTTTGTTAGAGGTTCACAGGCCTTTAAAACAAAGCTCATGGGTTAGTAGGAAGTTATTTTTACTAAACTGGACTTTTTAAAAAATCTGTTTTCTATCTTCGAAACCTTCTTAGCTTTACTGCTGGGCCTCAAACCTCCTAACAGTATTTTATAGCCATGGTGTGAGATTTCCTATGTTTTTGTTTTCAGCTTTGTAATAGTCTCATGAATGTATGAGCCAAGATACTACGCAGATCAAAAGGATTTTAAATAAAAGGCTTATATATCAACGTGATGCTTTTGAGAAATTTAAGGTGATATAGTCATTAATTTAGGATACATTTGTTTCAGGAAATCTAGGAAGTCTAGAGGGTGCCTTGCATGGTTTGAAACATAATTTTAACATAGTATATTTTCTAAGTTAAAAGGTAACGTAATTTTTCTTTTCTTTGTTGCAGTAATTTGTTAACAGAATATCAGAAGAAATGTGATGATATCCTTTTACCGGCTTCTTTCGTTGAATTTTGGAACTAACTTATGTATAATTCCTGAAAGAGATCTGAGAATTGTTCGTCATAGGCCTTTTGGAAGATAGTACTTAACAGGTTTCAGCAGGGAGCATGTCTCACAAGCACAGTAAACAGATAGTCCTTTTATTCTTAATCCACGTTTAATGATGAGTTTTAAAAATGAGTAGATTATTTTTCTTGTTGATTCTGATTTTCTTAACGTCTCATAAGCTTTTTAGTGGGTGGGTTTCTCTTAATTTGTACTGAGGATATAACATGTTTTTTAGGTATACGAATAATGTGAAATTGAATGTGATACTTTCTGAATGTTACTTTTGAATCTGCAAGAAGTACAGTATGGGAAATTCAGAATGTTGGGCAATTGACTTGTATCAATTATTTTTGTGATTTACAGGGAAATGTGTGTAAATATATATATCTCTCCAAAATCATTTAGAAATAGTGTTGCTGTATATTCACGAATGCTCTTGGGCAGTCGGAAGACAGTTCTTGGCCTTATAGTCACCATTTGTTCAATAGCCATTTAATGAGCTCAGTTGTGGAGTTAGCATCTGGTCAGCTGTTTTTTTAGCAGTGGGAAAAAGATGTGTGTAATTGATCCTTCCATGTCTTGCAGTGGTGACACCTTGATTTAAATATTTCCTGTAAAAACATAAAGTTTCTCTCATAAAAGTTAACATATGTATTCCTTTAGGGAGTCCCTGAAATTTAGCTTCATATTTGATGTCAGGACAGATTCAGCTGTTCAGCTTTGGCAATAACTTGAGGCCTGCTTCAATATTATTTCTGTCATACCTGAACTTACATGTCATCACCAGTTATTTATTTATTTGTGTTGGTACCATCTGTACTAGTTGATTCTCATGCTGCTATAAAGGACTGCCCGAGACTGGGTAATGTGTAAAGGAAAGAGATTTAATTGACTCAAGAGTTCTGCATGGCTGGGAGGCCTCAGGAAACTTAGAATCATGGCGGAAGGGGAAGCAAACACATCCTTCTTCACATGGTGGCAGGAGAGAGATGTGCAGAGCGAAGTGCAGAAAAGCCCCTTATAAAACCATCAGCTTTCATGAGAACTCACTCATTATCAGGAGAACAGCACGGTGGGGACTGCCCCCATGATCTAATCACCTCCCACAAAGTTCCACCCCAGCACCTGGGGATCACAACTCGGTTTACAATTCAAGATGAGATTTTGGTTGGGGACAGAGCCAGACCATATCATCATCATTTCTAATTTGTGTGAAAATCGTAAAATTAAGAGATATCCTTTAGATTTATTTTTAGTATCTGAATTTTTACATTAAAAAATAAAGGTCATTGGAAATCTCACGTGCCTTATTTGTTAAAACCATCAGTCCATTTAACTATACATGCATATTATGGCAGGAATAATACCTTCAATTGTTAGTGAAAGGTGTATGGAAACAATTATTACAACTTTTAGATAGCTAAATAGGGAAATAGATGGGCAGTTCCAGTATTAGGAGAGTATGTGTTCATTATATCATTCCTGGAAAAAATATGCACACTCTTTGAGGTAACTTACACATGAAACCTAGCAGAGAAATAATTGTTTTACTTTTCTAGAGTTTGACCAGAAATATTTTTAAACAGAAATTATGAGAATTCTTTTTTAATGGATAAAACTTTTAATTATTCCTGGATTTCAGAGGTTCATTCTGTGATATGATATTTGGCTTCATTGTCAGCTACAGATAGATACATCAAAAAAAGTTTCACATTTGCTCCATATGCATTTGTTGTACCTCAAATATGCAGTTGTTTGCTCTGCAACTTGAAGTACCAATGTCATAGATTTAAC
The DNA here is from genome assembly GCF_049350105.2 of Macaca mulatta. NCBI lineage: Eukaryota > Metazoa > Chordata > Mammalia > Primates > Cercopithecidae > Macaca > Macaca mulatta. Next base: position 6,562,928 of record NC_133411.1, read on the forward strand.
ATGGCTTTTAAAAATATAATTTGGTTCCTTTTGCTACTAAAGTAGCAGTACATTTTCCCATTTTTTTCAAGGTAGGAAAGTTATTTCTTCAATAACTGCACTATGATAATTCAGTATTTCAGCTCTTTTGTGTAATTCTTACTACTTTATTATCACCTCTTTCTAAATGGCAAGAAATGTATTTTATTTCATCAGGTATTTTTTAAATTGTCCTGTTTTGAAAAGATTACTGTAATTTAGGATGAATAAAATATAGTTCTTGACCTTCAGAAACCTTCAGAAGCTTACATTCTAATAGAGTAGGATGCAGACATGTTTTTATGAACATACATGTGCTATATTGTGATATAAATACAGGAATTCCTAGGAGATGAAACAAAAAGGAATTGTTTTTTGCTATCTTAGAATATTTTACTGGCTTTATGAGATGGTAAAATAAGGTTATCAAATTACATAAATTGTAAAAAATGAGAGTTTATGTAGATTTTATGATCTGTTTTCTAATTAAAAAGTATGGTTATGTATGGTTTTTGTAAGCACATAACTTTTTGCTGAAATTATTCTCTGCACTATTTGAAAAATGAAGGACAGGTTTGGGGATTCCGCTATATAGAGAAATCATGGTATTTTCTGTTAGTTGCATATTGCTTTGTCTGTATTCTTTTAATTCTAATCATACATTTATTCACAGAACTCTATTTAGAGAAACATATTTTTACTTTTGATACATGTTATTATGGTAAATGGAAGTAACTCAGTAAGATGACTTACTGCTGTGTTATAGATCGCATTTTGAATATAGTTTTCTAGTATTTATGATATTGCCTGTATATATGTTGAACACAAATTATTAAAAATAATTGTAAAATGAGTTTTATCTCCAGACAAGAATCAGAAGATAAAATTCTCAGAGTTTTCTTTAATAAGTTTTACAGCTGCAGTTTGCAAGAAGGTGAGCTAACCTGTTTTCATAGTTTATGATACCACCTATTTGAGTAGTTGATCTGAGATACACATTTATTAGAGCAGATTTTTAAGCAGCTTTGAGCAAAATGTACATCGGATTGACTCATAATACAGAATGCTGCTTTGATGCTCACAATAAAAGAAGACTTCAGTTTTCCTACTATTAAATTTTTCAAATGAATTTGTTACTAAGGTCTTAAATTACAACTTGGTGCTTTACTTTTCAGTAACTTTTACTGACTGCATTGCCATTGAAGTGAAGCTTATTGCTGTCAAATTAACTGTTGTGTACCTGGTTTGCACTATTTAATGTGGTTGTTTATCTTCTGTTACTTTAAACAATTGAAAATAGGCCTACACAAAATTTTGGTAATGTTTCATTGTCTGCTTGGATTCATCACCCAGTAGAAGACAAAACGTGGTTATAAACTAAGCCATAAAATTGCCTGTCACTTGAGTTGAATATATGGGTATTAACTCAAGACTCAAGATTGGAATAGCCAGACTCTCAGCCAGGTTGTTTGGGTGATTTTACTGTAAAGTATTCTTAAGCAAATTAAGAATCTATTTTACTTGTTTCTCACAGGGCTTTTTGGTAGACTTTTATCAAGAATAGATTACTAGGCTGGACGCAGTAGCTCATGCCCATAATCCCACCACTTTGGGAGGCCAAATTATAAGAGTAGTAATAGTACTATTTAATAGTATATATTAAATAGTAAATAGTACTATTTAATAGTAAAATTTTTATACTATTAATTTTTTTTTAATTAGCCAGGTGTGGTGGCCCTCAAATAGTAAATAGTACTACTTAATGGTAAAATTTTTTTACTATTAAAAAAAATTTTTTTCAATTAGCCAGGTGTGGTGGCACATACCTGTAGTCCCAGCTACTTCAGAGGCTGAGGCAGGAATATCATTTAAGCCTGGGAGGTCGAGGCTGCAGTGAGCCGTGTATGTATGTACATACTGTAGTACATACTATATGGTACATACTGTATACTAGTATAGTACATACTAATAGTACATACTATACTCCAGCCATTATATTCCAGCCCAGGCAACAGAGTGAGACCCTGACTAACAAAAAAAAAAAGAAAAGAAAAAAAAAATACTATGCCTAAGAAATAAAGGCAATGTGAAGATCATGTTGGTATAGAGAGGAATGCATTTAAAAAGATTTTTTCATCCTTTTTTTTTGTTCCAAGTTAGAAATCTGAAATTATAAGCACATATATTTAATAATTCCTTATAGATACTTTTCTGTAATAATGTTAATTCATTGTCTTTAGAGAGAATAGTACTCTGCATCACCAAGTGGAAGAGATGCTTCAAAAAATTTCTCCCCTGCAGAAATGTCAGGAAGAGCTGGGATCTTTAAAAGCAGAGCTAGAAGAGAAAAAGGTACCAATAATAATTTTCTGTAAAGATTTATGGTCAATGAATTAGGATCGGCTTATTCAGTGTAATTGGGACAAGGGGGCTTTGATGTGTTCAAGGAGATAAAGGCTAGTCAGGAGTCAGTGTGTTACCAGCTTTAGAGAACACTGAACTAACTGCTTAGTAGCTTAGTCTTTACAGTGATTATTAGCTCTGCAATACTGTGTTAGTTGCTTATGCTTTTTGAGAGGGTCAGCAGAGGACACTTCTAGCTGTGAATTTGTGTGGTTTTATGTGTTCTGCATTAATTGATTTGTATACCTTTGTTTTTTGCTTAAATGTAAAATAACATGCAAAAATTCGAACTTGAAATGTAAAGGAATTGTTGTATATAAGAGAGAGGGAGCCCAAGATAATTTTATTTCTTAAGTAGCTCTGGCCTAGCTCTGGAGAGCCCAGTGGTGAATGAAGTGTGTAGGGCTTCTGCTGTGGTATGAGTTAAGGTGTCCTTTAAAGAACCTACTCTCATAATTCATAAACTAGTCAGTATTTTAAGCAATGTCTGTATACTTCTGTATTAACAGCTTTGTTTGGTCCTTTTTAAAAAAATCTCTTATTTCTGTTTTTTGACAATCATGTGTAGTCTCTTGTGGTTTGTCATTGTGAGAGGTACACAAAAATGAGTCTTTCAATAATGCTTTTATAAGTAAGCTTCAGGGTAGGGGTTACTTCTTTGAGGGCGTGTTTGATTTCTTTGGGTGATACTTATTAAGCTGAGATGGAGCATTGGGAGAAGATGCCCACTTCAGAAACAAAAATCTGATACATATATCCTTTCATGGACGCTCTTCTTCTTTTCAAAGTCAGGTTGCAGTAACACAGTTTGTTAAAAATGCTATAAACTCACTTTTCTATGTAAATTGTTGTTTACTCCCTACACGAATCTTAGAATTCATAGGTTTTACAGATAAAAACATTAAAGTCCATAGATTTAAGTGGCATGAGCCAAGTAGCAGCCACCTGGAATGATCGTCACTTCTTAACCTCTTCTCTCTAGGCACTTCTCACAGTGGTGTGTGTACCTCTAGAGAGTGTTCCTCAAATTGTGCTATTTTAGTGGTGACATGTAGCTGTCTGAGGTCTTATGTGCTTTAATAGTACATATTTATTTTTCTCTTTATATAGAAATTCTTACTATATGTGTAACTATGCTGTCAAAGTTAAACAGAAACAATCACAGTGTTCAATGATCTCTATTCTGGTTATATAATCTTTTCAGCCTTATTTGAAAAGAAGCATGAACATTGGAGTCAGACCTTAATAATAACCCTCATTAGTCGTTCAGTCACTGTCTTTGGAAGAATAAGTCAGCCTGTCAAACCCTCAGATTCCTCATTTGTAAAAAAGGAATAATGAAGCTGTTGAGATTAAAGAAATCTCTGAGAGCTGTTGAGATTGAAGAAATGTATATGTATCATACCCCACTAGAACTCTCAATAGCAGTGTCTTTACCATTTTATAGTTGCTGTCAGGGTGTATATATCAGTATTCACAGATTTTCCCCAGCTATCTTTAAGTATAATTATTTGTTTTATATTTTTCTGTAGCAATACCATTAGCTAAATTTATTATGCTCTAATATTTCTTCAGGATAATATTGAATTTTAATTAGTTGAGGCAAAAATATTAGCTGTTTGATATTTAAACCAATTATGAAGATTTAGAATTACAATAAAATTAGTATATTGTTTTTAAGTGTTATACCTTTTGATTGTATTGTTAGTCATATGTCATCTATTAAGAATCTGGTTACCTCTATTAAAATATTCAGTGAATTGTACTTTGGTTTTCTGCCTGATATCTGTTTATTTGGTTAATAGCTTATCAGAGTCAAAGCAAGTTATGACCAATGGTCAGTGACTTTCATTTTGACAATATCTGTTTTTTTTTTTTTTTTTTAAGAGTTCTTTAAAGTTGTATCAGGATACTCATCAGGAATATGCTCGTGTAAAGGAAGAATGCTTGAAGAGTGATGCTCAGTAAGTAGTTATTAAATTACTACAGAAATAGCGTTTCATTTTTGAAAATACATAATTCTTAAGTCAATAGTGTTTTTTTTTTTTTTTTTACAGTCTTTGGATTTCTTGGCCATAATTAGCTGCATGGTCTTGAACTTGTTAGTCTCTCAACCTTGGTTTCCACATGTGTAAACGGGAAGTTATATCTACTTTGAAGGGTCATAAGGAACATTAAATAAATAGTCATATGTTAAAGGGCTGCACAAAGAAATAACTCCATAAAGGTGTTTGTCTCTATGTATATGCGTTATAGATGCATGCACATGTGTCTGTGTGTGTCTAAAGGTGTTTATGTATATAATGCATTGTATATGCATTCACAACGTGTCTGTGTGTCAGAACATAGTGACCCACCCCTTGCTTTGTACCAGTGCTTTAACCGATAGCATGTGGAATGGGTGTCTTTGTTCATAAAAAGGGCTGTTCAAAAGCATCCCATTGATCATTGAGGTTCATACTGTAGTCAGGTTTATTCACAACAAATGTGAGCTATACATAAAGCAATTGAATGTAGATGTAATGAAGCAGTGACTCTAGAGAGTTACCCACCTTCTCAGACTCTCAGAAATCCATCTGAAAACAAGTGCAGCTCTCCAGCCACTTCTTCCCGTACAGTGGTGCTGTGACCACTGTTAACACCATGCATGCTCCTGAAGAGTGACCTTAACTCATTAGACTCTGGACTGACTCTTAGAGAACACTTAGACACTTCAGCTAGGCTCATGAATGTTGTCACTGCGGTTCAGGAAAGGTCCCAGATGTACTCATGGCAGAAACTCGACAGGCCCATGGCATGTGTTTCTGGTGGAAAGGACAGAAGTTTTTAATCCACTGTAAAGATATTTCACACTAAATAGTATATTATTCTCTCTTAGGATACTAGTTCAGACTGAAAATTTGTTGTACAAATATTAGTAATTTAAAAAATATGTGCCACAAATTATAAGAGCGTATTTTTTCCTATTCCACTGTTTCTTGGCATTTAACTTATACAATTTCATTATTAGGAAGAAGAAACTAGAAGCTAAAGTGAAGAAGCTGCAAGGTAAGTGGCACTATTGTTACCTGAAGTTTTTGGTCAGTACAAAAAATCATTGGTAACTGTATGAGAAGGTACTTCTTGATCAAATAGTTGAATTGTTGTGGTTTTGGATGGTACATCCATGGATGACTGCATCAAGGGGTCTGTTAGAGAGAAGTGTGAATACTACTCTCAATTACCATATCGTAACGTAGAGATGGAATGTGGCAAACCTCTGAAATGTTACTGCACTCAAAATAATAGCAGGCCATACTTTTGCTACAAAAAGCAGTAATGAAAATTTAATTTGGAAAGTTGAATCTCATAGGGCTTTTTCATTTTTTCTTAATGAAATAAGTGGCTGGTAGAAAGGGTGGCTACTTTTAGTACCAAGAAACTGGTGTGTTTAGATAGTTACAACACACATACAGAGATTTCCATGACATTTTGTACATTAGGCATTGTCTGGTTTGTACCTGATCCTCTCCCATGCCCTACCCTCTTGTTGGGGGTTCTAGCCTACAGTGAGTAGGTACGAATGCAGAGGGACTATGTGAGAATCTAAGTGCTGACATTTCAGCTAATAACCTTTCAGGAATTGGTAGGAATTGAACTCAAGATCTTTTTATTTGCTTTTTCCTCCCTTCATTGTGTGGTTAGGACACAGACCTAATACCAAGTAGAGACAAAGGGGCTTTGCCAGATAGGACATCTTAGCTGCTGTGGGTTTCTGACCCATTGCCTTGCTAGTGCTCTACTTCAGAGATGGTTTATTTTCATTTAGGATGTGAAGTAAGAATTTGAATTTAGTTGCGTCAGGGCACATATAATAATAGTTGCTGAAAGTATTTCTAGTCACTAATTTATCTTGATTGAACCAAATTTTTTGGACTTAAACTCTATGAATATTTTGGTAACAATTTTTCCTCTGATTTGATTATTGCACTAACACTGACAGTTTGGCAGTATGAATGATATTTTGTGTTCTGTTTTTTTTTTTTTTTTTTTTTTAATTTATTTATTATTATTATACTTTAAGTTGTAGGGTACATGTGCATAACGCGCAGGTTTGTTACATATGTATACTTGTGCTATGTTGGTGTGCTGCACCCATCAACTCGTCATTTACATCAGGTATAACTCCCAGTGCAATCCCTCCCCCATCCCCTCTCCCCATTATAGGCCCCGGTGTGTGATGTTCCCCTTCCTGAGTCCAAGTGATCTCATTGTTCAGTTCCCACCTATGAGTGAGAACATGCGGTGTTTGGTTTTCTGTTCTTGTGATAGTTTGCTAAGAATGATGGTTTCCAGCTGCATCCATGTCCCTACAAAGGACACAAACTCATCCTTTTTGATGGCTGCATAGTATTCCATGGTGTATATGTGCCACATTTTCTTAATCCAATCTGTCACTGATGGACATTTGGGTTGATTCCAAGTCTTTGCTATTGTGAATAGTGCTGCAATAAACATACGTGTGCATGTGTCTTTATAGCAGCATAATTTATAATCCTTTGGGTATATACCCAGTAATGGGATGGCTGGGTCATATGGTACATCTAGTTCTAGATCCTTGAGGAATCGCCATACTGTTTTCCATAATGGTTGAACTAGTTTACAATCCCACCAACAGTGTAAAAGTGTTCCTATTTCTCCACATCCTCTCCAGCACCTGTTGTTTCCTGACTTTTTAATGATCGCCATTCTAACTGGTGTGAGATGGTATCTCATTGTGCTTTTGATTTGCATTTCTCTGATGGCCAGTGATGATGAGCATTTTTTCATGTGTCTGTTGGCTGTATGAATGTCTTCTTTTGAGAAATGTCTGTTCATATCCTTTGCCCACTTTTTGATGGGGTTGTTTGTTTTTTTCTTGTAAATTTGTTTGAGTTCTTTGTAGGTTCTGGATATTAGCCCTTTGTCAGATGAGTAGATTGCAAAAATTTTCTCCCATTCTGTAGGTTGCCTGTTCACTCTGATGATAGTTTCTTTTGCTGTGCAGAAGCTCTTTAGTTTAATGAGATCCCATTTGTCAATTTTGGCTTTTGCTGCCGTTGCTTTTGGTGTTTTAGACATGAAGTCTTTGCCCATGCCTATGTCCTGAATGGTACTACCTAGGTTTTCCTCTAGGATTTTTATGGTATTAGGTCTAACATTTAAGTCTCTAATCCATCTTGAATTAATTTTCGTATAAGGAGTAAGGAAAGGATCCAGTTTCAGCTTTCTACTTATGGCTAGCCAATTTTCCCAGCACCATTTATTAAATAGGGAATCCTTTCCCCATTTCTTGTTTCTCTCAGGTTTGTCAAAGATCAGATGGCTGTATATGTGTGGTATTATTTCTGAGGACTCTGTTCTGTTCCATTGGTCTATATCTCTGTTTTGGTACCAGTACCATGCTGTTTTGGTTACTGTAGCCTTGTAGTATAGTTTGAAGTCAGGTAGCGTGATGCCTCCAGCTTTGTTCTTTTGACTTAGGATTGTCTTGGAGATGCGGGCTCTTTTTTGGTTCCATATGAACTTTAAAGCAGTTTTTTCCAATTCTGTGAAGAAACTCATTGGTAGCTTGATGGGGATGGCATTGAATCTATAAATTACCTTGGGCAGTATGGCCATTTTCACGATATTGATTCTTCCTATCCATGAGCATGGTATGTTCTTCCATTTGTTTGTGTCCTCTTTGATTTCACTGAGCAGAGGTTTGTAGTTCTCCTTGAAGAGGTCCTTTACATCCCTTGTAAGTTGGATTCCTAGGTATTTTATTCTCTTTGAAGCAATTGTGAATGGAAGTTCATTCCTGATTTGGCTCTCTGTTTGTCTGTTACTGGTGTATAAGAATGCTTGTGATTTTTGCACATTAATTTTGTATCCTGAGACTTTGCTGAAGTTGCTTATCAGCTTAAGGAGATTTTGGGCTGAGACAATGGGGTTTTCTAAATATACAATCATGTCATCTGCAAACAGGGACAATTTGACTTCTTCTTTTCCTAACTGAATACCCTTGATTTCTTTCTCTTGCCTAATTGCCCTAGTCAGAACTTCCAACACTATGTTGAATAGGAGTGGTGAGAGAGGGCATCCCTGTCTTGTGCCAGTTTTCAAAGGGAATTTTTCCAGTTTTTGCCCATTCAGTATGATATTGGCTGTGGGTTTGTCATAAATAGCTCTTATTATTTTGAGGTACGTTCCATCAATACCGAATTTATTGAGCGTTTTTAGCATGAAGGGCTGTTGAATTTTGTCAAAAAGCCTTTTCTGCATCTATTGAGATAATCATGTGGTTCTTGTCTTTGGTTCTGTTTATATGCTGGATTATGTTTATTGATTTGCGAATGTTGAACCAGCCTTGCATCCCAGGGATGAAGCCCACTTGATCATGGTGGATAAGCTTTTTGATGTGTTGCTGAATCCGGTTTGCCAGTATTTTATTGAGGATTTTTGCATCGATGTTCATCAGGGATATTGGTCTGAAATTCTCTTTTTTTGTTGTGTCTCTGCCAGGCTTTGGTATCAGGATGATGTTGGCCTCATAAAATGAGTTAGGGAGGATTCCCTCTTTTTCTATTGATTGGAATAGTTTCAGAAGGAATGGTACCAACTCCTCCTTGTACCTCTGGTAGAATTCAGCTGTGAATCCATCTGGTCCTGGACTTTTTTTGGTTGGTAGGCTATTAATTGTTGCCTCAATTTCAGAGCTTGCTATTGGTCTATTCAGGGATTCAACTTCTTCCTGGTTTAGTCTTGGAAGAGTGTAAGTGTCCAGGAAGTTATCCATTTCTTCTAGATTTTCCAATTTATTTGCGTAGAGGTGTTTATAGTATTCTCTGATGGTAGTTTGTATTTCTGTGGGGTCGGTGGTGATATCCCCTTTATCATTTTTAATTGCGTCGATTTGATTCCTCTCTCTTTTCTTCTTTATTAGTCTTGCTAGTGGTCTGTCAATTTTGTTGATCTTTTCAAAAAACCAACTCCTGGATTCATTGAGTTTTTGGAGAGTTTTTTGTGTCTCTATCTCCTTCAGTTCTGCTCTGATCTTAGTTATTTCTTGCCTTCTGCTAGCTTTCGAATGTGTTTGCTCTTGCTTCTCTAGTTCTTTTAATTGCGATGTTAGAGTGTCAATTTTAGATCTTTCCTGCTTTCTCTTGTGGGCATTTAGTGCTATAAATTTCCCTCTACACACTGCTTTAAATGTGTCCCAGAGATTCTGGTATGTTGTATCTTTGTTCTCATTGGTTTCAAAGAACATCTTTATTTCTGCCTTCATTTCGTTATGTACCCAGTAGTCATTCAGGAGCAGGTTATTCAGTTTCCATGTAGTTGAGCGGTTTTGATTGAGTTTCTTAGTCCTGAGTTCTAGTTTGATTGCACTGTGGTCTGAGAGACAGTTTGTTATAGTTTCTGTTCTTGTACATTTGCTGAGGAGTGCTTTACTTCCAATTACGTGGTCAATTTTGGAGTAAGTACGATGTGGTGCTGAGAAGAATGTATATTCTGTTGATTTGGGGTGGAGAGTTCTATAGATGTCTATTAGGTCTGCTTGCTGCAGAGATGAGTTCAATTCCTGGATATCCTTGTTAACTTTCTGTCTCATTGATCTGTCTAATGTTGACAGTGGAGTGTTGAAGTCTCCCATTATTATTGTATGGGAGTCTAAGTCTCTTTGTAAGTCTCTAAGGACTTGCTTGATGAATCTGGGTGCTCCTGTATTGGGTGCATATATATTTAGGATAGTTAGCTCTTCCTGTTGAATTGATCCCTTTACCATTATGTAATGGCCTTCTTTGTCTCTTTTGATCTTTGATGGTTTAAAGTCTGTTTTATCAGAGACTAGTATTGCAACCCCCGCTTTTTTTTGTTCTCCATTTGCTTGGTAAATCTTCCTCCATCCCTTTATTTTGAGCCTATGTATGTCTCTGCGTGTGAGATGGGTCTCCTGAATACAGCAGACTGATGGGTCTTGACTCTTTATCCAGTTTGCCAGTCTGTGTCTTTTAATTGGAGCATTTAGTCCATTTACATTTAAGGTTAAGATTGTTATGTGTGAACTTGATCCTGTCATTATGATATTAACTGGTTATTTTGCTCGTTAGTTGATGCAGCTTCTTCCTAGCCTCGATGGTCTTTACATTTTGGCATGTTTTTGCAATGGCTGGTACCGGTTGTTCCTTTCCATGTTTAGTGCTTCCTTCAGGGTCTCTTGTAAGGCAGGCCTAGTGGTGACAAAATCTCTAAGCATTTGCTTATCTGTAAAGGATTTTATTTCTCCTTCACTTATGAAACTTAGTTTGGCTGGATATGAAATTCTGGGTTGAAAATTCTTTTCTTTAAGAATGTTGAATATTGGCCCCCACTCTCTTCTGGCTTGTAGAGTTTCTGCTGAGAGATCTGCTGTTAGTCTGATGGGCTTCCCTTTGTGGGTAACCCGACCTTTCTCTCTGGCTGCCCTTAAGATTTTTTCCTTCATTTCAACTTTGGTGAATCTGGCAATTATGTGTCTTGGAGTTGCTCTTCTCGAGGCGTATCTTTGTGGCGTTCTCTGTATTTCCTGGATTTGAATGTTGGCCTGCCCTACTAGGTTGGGGAAGTTCTCCTGGATGATATCCTGAAGAGTGTTTTCCAACTTGGTTCCATTTTCCCCCTCACTCTCAGGCACCCCAATCAGACGTAGATTTGTTCTTTTTACATAATCCCATACTTCTTGCAGGCTTTGTTCATTTCTTTTTCTTCTTTTTTCTTTTGGTTTCTCTTCTCGCTTCATTTCATTCATTTGATCCTCAATCGCAGATACTCTTTCTTCCAGTTGATCGAGTCGGTTACTGAAGCTTGTGCATTTGTCACGTATTTCTCGTGTCATGGTTTTCATCTCTTTCATTTCGTTTATGACCTTCTCTGCATTAATTACTCTAGCCATCAATTCTTCCACTTTTTTTTTCAAGATTTTTAGTTTCTTTGCGCTGGGTACGTAATTCCTCCTTTAGCTCTGAGAAATTTGATGGACTGAAGCCTTCTTCTCTCATCTCGTCAAAGTCATTCTCCGTCCAGCTTTGATCCGTTGCTGGTGATGAGCTGCGCTCCTTTGCCGGGGGAGATGCGCTCTTATTTTTTGAATTTCCAGCTTTTCTGCCCTGCTTTTTCCCCATCTTTGTGGTTTTATCTGCCTCTGGTCTTTGATGATGGTGATGTACTGATGGGGTTTTGGTGTAGGTGTCCTTCCTGTTTGATAGTTTTCCTTCTAACAGTCAGGACCCTCAGCTGTAGGTCTGTTGGAGATTGCTTGAGGTCCACTCCAGACCCTGTTTGCCTGGGTATCAGCAGCAGAGGCTGCAGAAGATAGAATATTTCTGAACAGCGAGTGTACCTGTCTGATTCTTGCTTTGGAAGCTTCCTCTCAGGGGTGTACTCCACCCTGTGAGGTGTGGGGTGTCAGACTGCCCCTAGTGGGGGATGTCTCCCAGTTAGGCTACTCAGGGGTCAGGGACCCACTTGAGCAGGGAGTCTGTCCCTTCTCAGATCTCAACCTCCGTGTTGGGAGATCCACTGCTCTCTTCAAAGCTGTCAGACAGAGTCGTTTGCGTCTGCAGAGGTTTCGGCTGGGTTTGTTATTGCCCTGTCCCCAGAGGTGGAGTCTACAGAGACAGGCAGATTTCCTTGAGCTGCTGTGAGCTCCACCCAGTTCGAGCTTCCCAGCAGCTTTGTTTACCTACTTAAGCCTCAGCAATGGCGGGCGCCCCTCCCCCAGCCTGGCTGCTGCCTTGCTGGTAGATCAGAGACTGCTGTGCTAGCAATGAGGGAGGCTCCGTGGGTGTGGGACCCTCCCGGCCAGGTGTGGGATATGGTCTCCTGGTGTGTCTGTTTGCTTAAAGCGCAGTATTGGGGTGGGAGTTACCTGATTTTCCAGGTGTTGTGTGTCTCAGTTCCCCTGGCTAGGAAAAGGGATTCCCTTCCCTCTTGGGCTTCCCAGGTGAGGCAATGCCTCGCCCTGCTTCAGCTCTCACTGGTCGGGCTGCAGCAGCTGACCAGCACCGATCGTCTGGCACTCCCCAGTGAGATGAACCCAGTACCTCAGTTGAAAATGCAGAAATCACCGGTCTTCTGTGTCGCTCGCGCTGGGAGTTGGAGACTGGAGCTGTTCCTATTTGGCCATCTTGCTCCGCCTCCCATCCACCGATATTTTGTGTTCTAAGTGTTGACATCTCTTGTAAGAATGTGGAGATAAGTTTTGTCTATTGTATTTAAACAATTTTTTTTTCTTAAATTTTTAAACTTTTTAAATTTTTTATTTATTTTATTTTATTTTTTGAGATAGGGTCTCACTCTGTCGCCCAGGCTGGACAGGTGGTGCGATCTCGGCTTACTGCAACCTCTGCCTTCCGAGTTTTAAGAGTTTCTCCCACCTCAGCCTCCTGAGCATCTGGGATTACACGCACCACCAAACCTAGCTAATTTTTGTATTTTTTGGTACAGATGGGCTTTCACCATGTTGGCCAGACTGGTCTTGAACTCCTGACTTCAAGGGATCTGCCCGCCTCAGCTTCCCAAAGTGCTGGGATTACATGTGTGAACCACTGCACCCAGCCACATTTTTTATTTAAAAAGAAATTTTTTTTGAGACGAAATCTCGCTCTGTCTCCTAGACTGGAGTGCAGTGGGGTGATCTCGGCTCTCTATAACCTCTGCCTCCTGGGTTCAAGCGATTCTCCTGCCTTAGCCTCCTGAGTAGCTGGGCCTATGGGGCATGTGCCACCACATCCGGCTAATTTTTTTATATTTGTGGTAGACATGGGGTTTCACCATGTTGAGCCAACGCGCCTGGCCCACTTTTTGTGGTTTTTAGAGACAGGTCTCACTGTTGCCTAGACTGGAGTGCAGTGGCAAAATCATAGCTCACTGTAACTCTGCCTTAAAGCGATCCTCCAGCCTCAGCCTTCAGAGTGATGGGACTGTAAGTGTGTGCTACCACACCTGGCTAATTTTTAAATTTTTGTAGAGATAGGGTTGCCCAGGCTGGTCTTGAACTCCTTGGCTTGAGTGCTTCTCCTGCCTCAGCCTCCCAAAGTGCTGATATTACAGGCGTGAGCCACTGTGCCCAGCCAAGGAAATTATTATTATTTTTCTGAGACGGGGTCTCACTCTGTCACCTAAGCCGGAGTACAGTGGCACAGTCATGGCTTACTGCAGTCTCAGCCTCCCAGACTCAGGTGATTATTCCATCTCCTGAGTAGCTGGGAACTACAGGTGTGCACCACCACATCTGACTAATTTTTTGTAGAGACAGAGTTTCACTGTGTTGCCCAGGCTGGTCTTGAACTCCTGGGCTCCAGAGACCTGCTCAGCCTCCCAAAGAACTGGTATCATAGTTGTGAGCCACTGCAAGGAAATGTTTTTAAAGAAATCTGAAGTGCCAATAAGACTATATATGCAGGTTTTAGAACAGACTTTCTGTGAAGCAAAATGTCGCCTTTATTTTTCATGTATAATATTTTTTCTAGTAAAAATTATCAATGTGACTTAATAAAGATTACTGAGTAAAAATACCCATACTTGTTAGAGGAGTCAGGAGAGGATTGTTAGTGAAGTGTTTCATGGGATTTTAGTTAGTAATTGTATATGAGCGTATTTATGTAAAGTCAATACTGGTCAGATTCTTAATAGTATGTCTGGACCATTTGAGGCTTCAGAACCAGAAATCAGAATGAAGGATTACCTAAAATAGATCTCTAATAAAGAGATCTATTACCTAAAAATGGATCTCTAATAAAGGTCCTAGGGATTATGTTTAGCTAACTTGTTGAAGGGAATTCCAGGGAAGAATAACCATATCTGTAATAAGCATTGAGAAGGTCGCCTCTCCCCTCCCTAATAAAGACACTATATTCTGAGATAAAATCGCATTTCTAAAATTTCTAAGACTTCAGGGTTGCCAGTGATTGAAATGGGAGGGCAACTCCCTTTTATGCCTTGAATTCTTCCCTAACTGGGGATTGGGATTGCTGTGCCTGGTTTGGAAAGGATTCTTAAGGCCCATGCTAGTTCTGTGGTTTAAATGACAGTTAAAGAAAAAAGTGTATTGCATTCAGCCCCGATGATAAAATATTGAAGGAGCAATGGCTTTTTACAAAATTTATTTCAAAGTTTTAAGAAATGAGAAAAACTTGTAATAGATAAAATTTTGAGTATTTCATTAACCACAGTAGTAAAGTTAGTAAATTATTTTTCTCTCCCTGTTGCTTCATTGGACTTAATAAAGAGGCTGCCGTCAAGCAAACTCAGGACTTCAAGCAACTGAGAAATGAAAAGAAAATACTTGAAAAGGAATTTAAGAAGACACAGGTACTAGATGAAAGCAGCGTACACACACCTTAAATATGTGGTTCCAGGGCCTCTGTAGTGTCTCTGTGTTGTAACTCACGTAGGAGTCAGACACGAGGCCCCCTGGCAAAAACAGTCCCAGCTGCCTGTTAAGTTGCACCTGTTTTACATTTGGTCTGGAATGGCTGCACTTCTTGTTCAGCATAAACACTATTAATGTTTTGTTTTCACAGGAAAGGCTTGACGAATTTTCTAAACAGAAAAATGAAAAGGGTGAGTATTCAGTTAATGCTTACATAAATTTCTTTTTGATATGTAGTATTTTATTAACCATTTTTTCTCCATGTTTTTAGAGTTGAGACATATCGGAACACAAATTTCAAGTGATTCATATGGAAGCATAGATAGAAGTGAGTATATTGCAACTTTTGTTTTAGTATTGTGTATTACTCTTAGTGGGTTGTGAGGCTGTGTTTTGCTCCTACATATAATTGTGAAAGTGCCAGGGCTTAG
This sequence comes from Macaca mulatta, assembly GCF_049350105.2. Lineage (NCBI taxonomy): Eukaryota > Metazoa > Chordata > Mammalia > Primates > Cercopithecidae > Macaca > Macaca mulatta. The sequence continues at coordinate 6,578,195 of NC_133411.1, forward strand.
TAGATGTTTCGTTTTAGTAGAAGTCATGTATTATTGTGTCTTCGTTAGATCCATATATAATCAGCTTATTGTCTTATAAAATAATACAGTGAATAAGAGTCAAAAATCAATATTGTTTGGGATAGGAAAACTAGTTGGAGATATAATATCTGCTCTTTTTGATTAATGAATACAGATTTTCTCTCTGGATTATAATTTATTAAATTAATTTATTAAATTTCCTAGGTACCAATTATATAAGAAAATGTTAAAGTCAGGCAGGAAAACTGTAGAGTTCAAGCCTTATAGTATATTATGTAGTAAAGCCCTATAGTATAGACAGAAAAGTTTAGGGAAGGCCCACAATTGCAAAGAAAAGTGGTGGTCATGGAACAAGGGAATGTAATACAAATGTGGACACACTGCGTTACTTAGTGCCACGTCTCATAGGTGAGAAGCATAACTCTAGAGGTGAGAAATGAGAATTTTCACTTCAGTCCTTCCATTTGTTGTGTGACTCTGCCATTTACTTTCCGTTTTTGTATTTTCATTTTCCTTTTAAAAATGGAAATAGGAATTTGAATTTCTGCTCTACCTCAGAGGTTTTTTGTGGGGATGCATTTAAAATGTTTAATTAGTAAATAATGGTATTTCATCTCACTAATGTGTAATTTTTTTCTCCAAGTGGAAATGATTAAAAACATTTAAATTGTGTGCAGGTATGTGGTGTCTCTTAGAAGTCACCTTTACCTTTTTTTCTTTAATTTTTTAAAAAATTCATAGTACAAGTTCATGTTTTCCTTGGTGTAAGGCTTTAACAGTTCCCGCCTTTCAGCTCCCTGGGCATTGATTGCTCACCTACCACTATCACTAGATATGATTCCATGAGCTTTTGACTAGATTCTTGTTCTCTTGTGTATGGAAAATGAGACTTTAAGTAATAATTATTGCTGAAAGAAATAGAAGACTTGACAACATTCGCTTTCCTGTTCAGTAGTCAGCGGTTGAATGGAATTATCTTCGTGTTTGGACTGACGGATTTGTTACAATTCAGCTCTTCCCAAGCCTTACTGTTCAAAGCAGAAGCCTTCTGTCCTCTTTCTGTCGCTGCCCTATCCCTGCGTTCTGTTGTATTTGTTTCAAATAACTTACTACTCTCTCAAGTAAAATTGTCTTACATTTTGTTTCTATCTACCCTCTTAATCAGGGCAGGGATAGTGTCTGTTGTATATTTTACTTTTCCCAAATACATACAGTTTTTGGGAATCTGCTGGTTATTTAGCTGTGGACCTTGATGGGTTTATCCTTACTTCTTAAGTGTATTGTTAACACTAATACTTGACTTATGGAAAAGATTTGCAAAGTAAGCACCAGAGTATTAGATTGACTTCACTTTATAAAAAAAGGCTTTCTGAGTGCCACTTTGCCTTTCTTTTCTTTCAAATTCCAACAAAAATTTTCGACCAGAAAAAAAAAAAAAACCAGAAACAGCAGCAGCTCCTGGATAGTTACAAAGATTACCATCAGTAGAAGAAATGAGGAAGATGCACAGCAGATAGTATCAATTGGTGATGAAACCCGCAATTGCAGAGAAAATAGCAGCTCTCACAGAGTAAGTTTTCATTGCAGAAGCTGCGAGTTTTCCCAAATCAGAGGTGGCAGGGAGTGGGAGAAGGAGCAGGACATTAGCATTTTGCCAGGTAATTGATTAAAGGGTGAAAAGAATGCCACCCTTCTGGTTTTCAAAAATTGTTTCTGGCCTTTGCTCATGAACTGTGGCGCCAGTTTAGTTTTCTAAAGTTTTAGCTATGACATTGGAGCTCCTCAGAGTGGGTGTGGATATCACAAAATCGGGTAATTATGGCTGCTTTAAGGGCTAGCTCCTCCTATTCCCAGAAAATAAGGTGTTTATATACTCCATGTAAACCCTCACAACTGCATCCACTTTCCACTGCTTCCTCTGCAAGGCGGGGTCCCACAGATTTATGAAATGAGAATCTACATTTACTGCGAAAGGAATAGCGCCAAAAATGTAGGCTGAAGAAATATACTTTGTCTGCCAAAGATGTTCTGCCTAAACGCTTATCTAAAACTTACAGAAAAAGCAGTGAGAAAAAAGAGAAAAGCAACAGATGCGAGAAGACTGAGAGAAACTCTTTAGTTATGAATGAGAAGGAAATGCTGAAAACTGATTGCATTTCCTTTAGAGAAAGTCTAAGAACATGTCCATAGGCTGCTGCTATGAAATTGAACCAGCTGTGGATCTTGAAAATTAAAAATCCAATTGCATAAATAAAATAAACCCAGTAGAAAGGTGGAAATACTGGATGGACAAATAAAATATCAATTAAGTTGATCCTAGAGACTGAATCCTAGGCAGTTGAGAACATCGTACAAAGGGACAAACAAATGAAAGATACTAGGGAAAATAACAAGATTTGGAGGACAAAGCCAGATGTCTCAATATGCATCTGCTAGGACTTCTCAGAGGGGAGAACAGAACCATAAGGAGAGAAGGTGATCAAGACATGACAGAAGGAAACTTTCCTGAGCAGAAAACAAATGGAATATTCATATTCATAGGGGCCACTAAGTGTTGAGCATGATTTTTGTATGCAGTCTCCATCTCTGACACTTTCATAAGAAATACCTAAAATTAGATGAAACTGACTGAATATTAGAGGGATGGACAAAAATTTTCCAAGCAATGCTGACATTAAAGCAGTCATATAAGGCAAAAAAAATAAAAGCTTAGAAATGAATTTACATGATTGAAATGTTGATTAAAAGTATAGTTTGCCAAGAAGATACCACTAGTATGTACCTAAGAGTGTGAAACGATGTCAAGCAATACTCTTGGAAATCTAGGGGGACTGGCCACATCTATTTTTGTCATGAGAGACTTCAATATGTTTTTTAGAAAGAGAGAGCAAAAGCAGACAAGGGATGGAATTGGAATCACAGTTCCAAATGGATAATTTATATACAACTCTTTGTAAACCACACACCTGGAGTTCGTTAAAATACTTTTCAAACATGTATAAAAGTTGACTAGTAAGTAAACAACAAAAAATACCGACAATTTAATATGGGCTTTTAATAAAAATCCCCCTCCCCCTGCAAAAACAAAACCTGCAAAACTTACCTAGTAACTCAACTCACATAAACACACACAAAAAAACCTCTCTTGGGTAACAGAGAAAACAAGAACTGAAATACTAAACTGTTCTGAAAGTAAACAGTAGGGCAATCCTTCACTGTTCAAAGGAATCTGTTATGGCCTTATGTGATACATTGTCACTTTAGAAAATAAATACAGAGAATGAACTGTTTAAATGAAGGAAAAAAATGATGAAAATGCAAACTTAATGAAATAGGATACAAAGCAATTGATTTAGTAGAATTAAATCTGATAGCTGGTTCTTTGTAATGCTGATGAAACCGACATCTCTTTGGTAATCTTTGATTAAACAAACAAAAAAATAGCAGCACCAGGATTGAGAAAGCATTAAAACTACAGTAGAGAAATTTTTTAATTCACAAGTTCATATTCAGATGTGAAAATATAAGTAGAATGGTCCATTTTCTAGGAAAACATGCTCAAATTGATTCAGAACAATTGCTGCAAACTTAAAATAACCAGGAAGAAATTTTTAAGAATAGTTAAAGATCTAACAGCATAATAAATCCAGATAGTTTATAGGTGAGCTTTGTAAACATTAATTGAAAAACTAGTGTCTCTATTATTAATTTTTTTGTTTCAGAACTTAGAAAATAAGGAATGTTTCCATTTTATTCTCTTAGGCTAGCATAATGCTGTACCAAAAGCAAATAGCATGCACACATATTCTCAAGACTCAGGACTCTTCTGTTGTTAGTATAGCTGCAAAAATACTAAGTAAAATTTTAAGAAATTAAATCCACACAGAATTTAGAGTACAGACAAATTATGCTTGAAGATTTATCTCAGGAATACTACATCTGGGTCAGAGAATGTTGGGATCATCTCAATTCAGCACCTAGTCCCAATTTCAAAAAATTGATGAGGTACTAGAAAAAAAAATTTAACTTGAGAAAGGTGGAACATTCAAAGTATAGTTATTACTGTCAAAAACAAGGCAAGCATGCTTTTTGTTAGTTCCATTTTTTTTTCTTTGTACTGGAGGCCTGAACCAGTGCAACAGAATAAATGCAGAAGAGTGGGAGCTGTGAATACTAATAAAGGAAAGTAGAAATTGCCATTATTTCAGATGATATTACTAATGTAGAGAATTCAAAAGACTCAACTACAGTTGGAATTAGAAGTAATAGAGCTTGGTAAAGTGCTGGCATATACAATGAGCATATACATTGTTCCGTTATTAACCTGTTAGAAAAGGAATGGAATAAGAACAACCCATTCTCAAGTGGTACCTGAACCAGCAGATGTCTAAGAAAAGACCTGAAATCAGTATACAGTGTTTCTGAGGAAAACTGAAACTTTCCTTAAAAGCATTAAGGAAGACCTGAGTACATAAACATTATGTTCCTGGATGAGAAGATACAAAGTATAAAGATGTAAAATTTCCCCAAATATATTTATAAATATACAGAAACATTCAAAGTCCCATAGAGGTTTTCTATGGAAGAGGACAAGCAGATGGTTTATAGGGAAGAGTGTATGTTCAGAAGAATACAGTTTTTCAAAAGGAAAAAACAGAATAAGGACTATGCTCTAACGGATATTCAGTAGCCTACCCTGATTAAAGAAGTGTGATATGGATACAGAAGATGACAAAGCAATGAAGTAGGAAAGAAATTTCATAAACGAATATGTAAATCCTTAAATATTCATACATGCCTTAGAGTTTGATAAAGGAAGAATTTTAAAGGATTAGAGGAAGTTGTGCAATTCACTAAGTATAAAGTTAACGCTGAAGATTTTTTTTCTGCTTTGTTTAGGAGTAGAGTGCTTTCATTTATTTTTTTGGGTCAGATTAGCAGTTGGAATGCTCAGTTAGAAAAGGCATAGCTCTGGATGATAGCCTCCATAAGAATGGAAAAGTAACTTTTTTTCTTTTTTTTTAAGGTTCCTTGTTTGCTGCTTTGGGTATACGTAATAAGCAGGGATCCTGGTCAGGTCATTTAAGCAAAGGGGATTACAGTGTTTGGAAGCAGGCTTTTGGGTAGGTTATATCACAATGTAGATAAGCTGTTCGATCACAGAATTTTGGAACTGAAAAATGGATGTAGCTCACACACAGTGGCAATCAGAAGGTGGTTTTGGCTCAGGAGAGTTGGCAGTGTCCAGCCTTTCACACTTACTTGAGCTGTCCTCCACAGTTGTCCTTTCTGTGGACTTCTGTGGACTTCATTTTTTGTGTCCCCTTTCTGTGGACTTCATTTTTTGGAGCGAGCAGTGTGCCAGCTTAAGTAGAGCTAATCTCTTACAAAATCTGTGATTCCCTGAGACATTTTGGTTTTTAAAGGTTGGTCTTTAAGCTTCTCTTGAACTGTATTAATATTTCACTAATTTCAGTAAATGCTTAAGGTTAATTAAAAAACTTAAGTTCAAGGAAACTCTAATAGAACTTTTAAGGTGGCCTGAGAGTTACATACACTTAAGCTACTTTTAGTTGAATTTTAATTAGTATGGGTTGTCTTTTTTATGCACATTTCACCACAAGCTATTCATAATTATATTTTCATAAACGCTTTTTGCTTTAGAAGGTTTTGAAATTTCTATTAATGTAGAAAAGCTTTAAAACCAGAGTATAATATTCTTAATGTTACATGTATCGCATTAGGGCTGTCTTAGTTACAGCATCCCTTGGCCTTTCAATTTGAATTACTGGTTCTTAACTATTTTAGGAATTTACATCTCTTTGAAAATGTATAAAAATTCCAAAGGTTTTACTTTCCTTATAAAAGTATGTGCTTCTCTGTCTGCTTGTGTGTGTGATGATCGGTTTCTATTCATATGTTCATACACACACATTTCCCATACCGTCTCCCCTCAAGTCCATTGATGGATTATCTGTAATCCTTGAACTCCCCAGGTTAATTACAGCATGGTGAAGTCTAATGACTTTTCTGATAACCTCTTATAACTGAGGGATGCTTCTCTACTCCTTATAGAATACATAGAGCCCAGATCCCTTATCAGTTATTAACTGTGTTTCCTTCCCCCATCTCAAAGCAGTCTCTGGTGAAAATATGTGGGCCCAAGATTCATTTGTCCCATGCATACATAAAGGGGTAATAAAACCCTTTAACAACAAGTACACATGGTCTTTTGAATCCCTTGTCTCTGCCACCAAATTTATTAAAAATAAGCAAACAAATGTACCTTCAGCCTTCAATTTTTAGCTAAAGTATTGCAGACCTTTTTATCAATAACTGTATTGTGCACAGTAGTTGAGTTTGGGGAAGATGTTTAAGTTACCTAATTTTCTAAGTCCCTAATAAACCCTGTTTTCACAGAAGTATGATTTGGTCTTATGTACGGTGAGCCAAATGATGTGACTTTAATGCTTTACTGTGTTTCACAGGAAAAGTAAAACTGCTTCTGAAGGAACTCTGGCTCTGTGTAAACACAACACACAGACTACCTGGTGAAGGCAGCAGATGTATCCCAGGTGAGAGAGAAGCTTCCAGAAATGGATTTCATATGTGAAAGTAGAGAGGTTTACCATAGGCATTGCAGCCGTTAGTTTTTAATAGCTCCTGATTCTAACATTGAAAGAATGAAATAAACACGAATGAGTACTTTTTATTATACAAAACTCATTTCCCTTCAGTGTGAATTTTAATCCCAGTGAATACATTTAGCTTTCATCAGAGAACCTTCAAAAACATTAGAAGGTCGAGTAGCAGAGGCATACTGGCAGGTGGAGAGGGGAGACTTGAAGGATGCACAGTTTCTTCAGAATCATTTCGTGAATTTGATCAATCCGTGAGCACTTTAGCTTCATTTATTTTTAATATAGTTTATCAGTTCCTTTGGTTGAACATCTTGATTTTCAGAGTATCATGGAGGCATTCTAGCTCATTCACAGTTATAGTCGATTTAGCTATCCTGAGTGGAAGGGGAGAAGATACCTGTCTTGTATAAGACAAAAGTGCTACTTATTTAGCTTTTTGTCATTTTACTAATTTCTTATGATTAGCTGCTGTAAATTCATGGGTCACTGAGGTTCTTAGTCTATGGAAACCTGCACCTTATTTTCCTCTCAGGCTTCTAAAGACAGTTTCCTTGGAAAAAAACGTTAAGGGACAAGTTACTGATTCTTACTTATGGTGGACTCAGAACTTGTCGAGTGTACAGAGGCATATGGGGTTTCGTTAAGTAGATGTTTCCCTCAGTTCACCTACTAGGTATCCACTGGTATTAACCACATGGTGCCCGCAACTCCTAAATTAGTCCCCTCAGTTTATAATTTATCAATTCATCTGTTTAGGCCGAAGCAACCGGGGGATGCTTTTTGGCTTTCTGTATCAATCAGCATTCTATTTTAAGCATTTGATTTTATGTTGTCAAGCTGTTATTAAAAGAGCTATTCTTCATTTCATAATCTAATGTTTGTATTTAAAAATATGCTTTTGAGGGGTAAATATATTATGTTAATTTTTCCAAAGTAGAAGGGAAAACATGGCATCTTTGGAATCTTCTTATACCATAAGACATATTCTTTTGTTTTAGCTTTTTATTTTCATATGAGGATGGTTACAAAAGTAGTTTAGAGAATCCCCATGGATCCCTTAGCAGATTGCAGGATTTTTAGCATTTTCAGTTACCAGTGATCAAAACCAGGACATTTGGTACAACTTTATTAACTAAACTGTGAATTTCACAGTTTTCCCCAGGGATCCTCCTTTCCTTCCAGGATGCCGTACAGGAAGCCTTCAGTAGTCATCTTGCTTTCACCTCCTCCAGTCCAAAAGTTCCTGTTTCGTTTTTGTTTTTGTTTTTTTTAAATCTCTCTTGTCTTTTACACTTTGGGAGAATATTATTTTGTAGAAAGCCCATTGCTTTGGCTTATCTGATGTTTTCTCATGTTATACTGAGGTTGTGTAAATAATTTAAGGCAAGAGCGTCACAGTGGTGATGTTTCTCTTTGCTCAGGGAGTTGTTCTAGGGATAGGTGATATGGATATGTATTATCACTGGGCTCTAACCTTGATCACTTGGTTAAGGTGGTATCTGCAGGTTTTTATGTTGTAAAGTTACTCTTTTTTTCCTAATGAATCAACTTGAGAAAGGTTCTTTAACATTGTACAAATATTCTGTTTCTTTCCGATTGTCACCTGCTGATTTTAGCCTCCAGCAGTGGATCTTGCCTGCTATAATTGCTGCTTTATTCAGTGCTATCCTTTTAGCTTTGGTGGGAGCTTCTTTAGATTGGCTTCTGGGCCCTTCATAAATACTCCATTTTTTTTTTTTAGTTGTTTACTTCTGGTACCGCAAGATATTTCAATCTCGGATTTTCCCTCCCCAGCCCTATAATCAACCGCTTATCCAAGGAGCCCTGGATCCTCTATAAAAGTTATTTTTAAAGCTTGCAAATATAATAAATGGTTATGGAATCAAATGTTTTTGTTAATAATTAGTACCAGTGAAGTTCACGAAAATCAAGACCCTGAAAGGATTAGGTTTTTATAGGAACTTTGCTGTTGCATTATCATACTGAGTATTCATAGACCTCATCAGATCTCTCAGAGAGCATTGTACAGATATGGACATGGGTAGGCTTGATATTAGTTGATTTCAAATCACTTTTTGGACAGAAAATAGTGTTCTTTATCAACCTATGGGCACAAAGTTATTTCTCTGCCACATTCTGCTGTTTGTACGGGAAGATTCATCCAGAGACCGAGTGAGCCAGCAAGGCCCGTTTTCATGAACGTGGATGTCTTTCCAGCTGTGTCAGCCATCCACCCACCAGTCCGTCTCACCTGTCTGTCTCACTTTTCTTACTGCAAGACTAGCATACTTGTATGAAATGTATTGATTTTCTAGCATAATGTTTAGAAGGCAGCTGGTTGCCTTTTAAAAAATGTTTCTGCTTACTTGGAATTAGTATTTCAAGCATTTTGAACTGTTGTAATAAGGTGTGCTTTTTTGTTTTGTTTTGTTTTTAAGTTTTCTTGATACTGAAAATACCTGATACCTATTTTTGTTCCCCGACACAGAAAAACCTGCCAAAGCAATCACCAGCTCCAGAGTGCCTGGGGAAGATGGTACGCTACCTCCAACACAAGGCAGCCCTCTCAGGACCTCAAATGTGCAGACATGCCTCACAAAACTGTCCATGGAGATAAAGGAGGACTTTTTATGTCAAAATGTGGAAAAACAGAGCTCCAGTGGAACAAATTGTAGTTCTGACCATGTTTTTAATGAGAATGGAAATCTTGAGGTTTTAGTACAAAGTCATCATGACAGTGGCAGCACTGAATTTGTTGACCATGATCATTTTTTTGATGACGATCTTCAAGCTGCAATTGACTTCTTCAAACTTCCCCCTCCTCTTCTGTCACCAGTGCCCTCACCCCCTCCGATGGCATCACCACACCCGAGTTCCTTACCTTCTTCATTTGCACCTGTGAGTTTTGCTCTCTGAGTTTGAATTACCAAGTGGGTACATTGTCTATCCTAATATGTCATTGATGCTCAAAGGATTTAGTGATATTCTTGCAAAGACCATTCATTTTAGCCAATTTTGTTAGGGGGTAACATGAGGATTTTAAAAAGCATGCCACTACCCTTTGGATCAACATATATAATATGATTTTTTTCACTTTGTATTAGGGTTGCATTTTTGTTAGTCTTTCTCCACAACCAAATTACAAGTTTTCTATAGGAAGACTGTGTCTTAATTGTTTTTATCTATTGATGTGAAATAACTGAATTAAAGACATATTTGTATATATGGAGTTATATAGTGATAGGAAAATCCATGTATACAGCATCCATGCCCCTTAACCTAGTGTAGCCGAGTTCTCTACCTTTATTTGATGAATTCGTCATCATCTTGTGTGTTTGCTGAATGGTTTATAGTAGTTTCTTAGGAAGTTAGTCTTTATGAAGCAGATATATATATATTTTGGCTTAAGGAGCAGATACATGTTTTGCTCCTGGAATCAATTTCTTTCTTTACGAAAACACCATGTGTACCTGTTATGTTCCAGGGACCAGGCTAGACACTGGGTGTGCAGAGGTGACGAAAGATGCCATTGCCTCTTAGTGGGATTCATTGTGTGGAGGTGGGAGCAGTAAAGGAGCAAACAGATGCATTGCTGTGTAGAGCCCTGCAGTGGTGGAAAACACGCTCCTCAGGAGGATAAAGAAAAGCAGCTCAGTCCTGAATGGAAGCCGGGGCAGGTCGGGGGCAGGCAGGATTCTTCTGAAGATTCGGTCCCCACACTGAGTTTTAAGGAGTGAGTGGGGGTGCTTCAGGTGGAGGAGCTGTTCTCACAACAGTGCAGAAGCAAGGGTGAGCTCTTTGTGTGGCAGATTCATGCAAGTGAGACTGGGAAAGGCCATGTGCATCCTCCCAAGGAGTTCCCACTTTATCCTGAAGGGGGAAATCGTTGATGAATCCAAAGACGTAAACTGAAAGATAGATAGTTATTTGCAAGTTTCATTTCAGTATGAATGAGTAGGAAGTGGGGGGATAGTCAGAAAATAGACAAGACCACAGGCAAGGTAGTGGCTTAATAAGCAGCTCAAGTAAATTTTTTTTTTTTTTTTGAGACAGAGTCTCACTGTGTTGCCCAGACTGGAGCACAGTGGCGCGATCTTGGCTCACTGCAAGCTCCGCCTCCCAGGTTCACACCATTCTCCTGCCTCAGCCTCCCAAGTAGCTGGGACTACAGGTGCCTGCCACCATGCCCAGCTAGTTTTTTTGTATTTTCAGTAGAGATGTGGTTTCATGGTGTTAGCCAGGATGGTCTCGATCTCCTGACCTTGTGATCCGCCTACCTCAGCCTCCCATAGTGCTGGGAGTACAGGCGTGAGCCACTGCGCCCAGCTGCAGCTCACTTAATTCTTGATACCTGAACCTAAGTTGTGGCATTGGTGTTAAAGAGGTGGGAACTGGTTTGAAAAATGTTATGAGGTCAGATGAGCAGCATTTGGTGACATTTTAAATGTGGCAGTTAGGGGAGATGGAGGAGTCCAAGATATTGAAAAACAGCAAATATAAGAAGAGACCCTGTTTGGGAGAATAATGTATAGAACGTTAGATATGAGGTATGCATATACACAAGCGAGGTACTGGAGGGAGGCTGTGGTGGTGCACAGACGTTCAGGACCTGCCAGCGTTTGAGTGCAGCGGAAGTCATGCAGCTGTGATATCATCCAGTAAGAGTGTAGAGGAGGAGAAGATGGACTCCCAGTCAGGACCCTGGGGAGCCGTCCCTATGTAAGTGACAAGTAGAAGAAGTTTGAGGAAAGGAGATTGAAAACAAGGGCAGAATAGACGAAATCCAGGAGATGGTGGTACTCTGGAGTTCAAAAGAGGAAAGAATTCTTTCAGTAGGAGCAAGTTGATGTCAGCAGCTGTTAATCTTCACCAGTCCACTGTTCTCTAACAGAATAGAGACAAGGTGGTTGATGGTGTCAGCGCAAGCCAAGTGGGCCACATGCTCTAGGCAGTTAACTCAGGAGGGGACCAGTTGGGGGTCAGGAAAAGGTTCTGGAGCAGAGGTGTCCAGAGAACGGGCTGGGAGGGAGAGAGCGTTGTAAGGGTAGCACAGGTGTGGTTGATGACATCAGTCAGACTGCAGCACTCCGTGAGGACATGTTGGGAAGGAGATATGTGGTGGGAGATACCCACAAGACAACGCCCCTCCCCCCCTGCACAAGGCTGTACCGGGCACAAGTCAGATACACCAGAGGGAGAAGAAATAGAGAGCTATGAAGCCAGAGACCAGCAACCTGGGTCAGAGCCTTTGTTACTAGATGATGGGGAAGTAACAGTGTACAAGTAGGAATGTTCGAAAGTTAAGAGAAGAAACATAACCCTGTGTAGAGTGGGGTGTGGCGCTTGGAAGCATGTCTGTTATTGGGGGAGGTGTCTCTGTGGGTTGCTGGGCACCCTTAAGGAGAGAGCAGAACAGTGTTGGACCAAAGCTGGAGAACTCCCCACTCACCACAGAGATTCCAGGCTCTAGCCTGCCCTTGCTGAAATGTGATTATAAAGATTCTTCAGGAAACATGTACTTTTAAAAAATAATGCATGTAATTGATAGTCACGTTAATCTGTTGAATTAGTGTTTGACAAGTATAATTCATATTTTTTAAGGAAACCTTCTTTGGAGAGTATGCAGATTCCAGCGATAATGACTCAGTCCAGCTTAGAAATTCTGCTGAGTCCGTTTCAGAAGATGATACAGCTGAATCACAGAATTATTTTGGCTCATTGAGAAAAAATAAAGGAAGTGGTACATGGGAGGAAAAGCCCAAATCACATGAAGCTATCCAAGCTCTGAATACATGGGAAGTAAATAAAGTGACAACTGCTGGACTTGAGACTTTCACAGCAACACTGAGAGAATCTTCTGCCACACACTCCTTAGTTGGTGAAAAACACTGGACCACAGCATCTCGATCCATGAGTGATAGAAAAAGAGACATTTTACACGAGACAAAGACACAAATGGAGGTTAGGGAAATGGATAAGTCAGTGCAAACTGAGAAGACCGTTCATAAACTCACTCGAGGTCTGTGCATTGAGAGATTGTCTGCCAGCCCTGCACAAGAGAAGGAAGCTGCCCCTAGGAAGTCCGAGTTGTGTTCTTCTCACCTTGGCAAAAGGCCATTAAATGAACTCATGGAATCTGAAGGAAAAACCCCATTGTCCAAAATGATAGGATCACCCAAATCAGAGTTTACTAAGTGGACACGAATTAATGAAATCACTTCTGAACCAGACTGTATCACAGTTTCTGGCCATTTTCATGGACTATCTAGAGAATTAGAAAAGGAAAAAGAAGATACACAAGGGTTCTCTTTAGGAGAATCACCTGAATCAGAAGATGACGACTCAGGTGATGCAATGGATGTAGCAGGGCTTGACTTTGAAACCAGTTTTTCCTCGTCTTCTACCTTGGTAGCATTGTCTGTTGGCAGTAATCCCCAGTCTTCTTCTAGGTTAGACTGTGGTAATGATCCAGATATTACTACTAAAGTTTTCTCTACTGAACCGCCTCATTCAGAACATAAATTACAAACTAAAACTTTAAACACATTACATCTGCAGTCTGAGCCACCGGAGTGTTCTATAGGAAGAAACACCTTGGAGAATAGCCTGCGTGCCTTGAGCCCTGAATTAGGAGCATCTAATTTTAATGATCAGAAGAGCAGTGGTATAGAATATGCAAAAGTAGTAAAAGACTTAACCAAAATACATTCACTTCCTCGGTCAGTATTTATGAAAGCTACAAAAGATGGGCAATGTGAAAGTCAAGATCCAAGAATTGAGCTCACACTAAATAAGCCAGATTTCACATCATTAATAGGTTCTCAGGCTGCCTTGATCAAGAGTGGTTTGGGTTTTGTTAAAAGTACTTCATGGCACCATAGTGATTTATTAAGGAAAGGTGGCGAAGAAAGTCTGAGAGCTAAATCAGAACATGAACAAAAGACTAGCCAGTTACAAAAGGCAGTGCCATCCCTACAAAATAGAGGACCAACACCCAAGCCTAGTCTTAAAGAGAATAACAATCCTGTAGAATTCAAGACCACTGCATCGGTGTTACCTAATCAAGTATCAGTTATCACAAAACAGACAAGAACTGAAAAGGTTCAGAGTGCCAAATTGGAACACTTGAGGCCACATAGGAACGAGCCTACCTTAGTAACAGAAAATAATGGCAACAAAACTGGTATGTCAACTATAGCAGAATGTGCTGGGGAAGGAGATGATACAACACAAAATATCAGGGAGGTGGCTGCTGTGAAAAGCATTTCACCAGAAGTTTCTGCCTCTAGGAGAAAATTAGATTTCAATTGTGCAGGTGGTTCTTCACCAGTAGAAAATTCTGATTGTTCCACAAATAGCAGAGTATCTTTCTCTTCTGAAAACGTCCTTGTCCAAAACCAAGACATTGTGAGAGAAGCTGCAGTGCAGGGAGATAGGCAAAAGCAAAGGCAGCCTCAGGCCACAGATCTGGACTCCAGTGGGACAGATGGCAGTGAGGTGCCTCCAGCCACAGAAGTGACCATGTCAGGAGGTTTTTCTGTTGAAAAAACCAGCTGTGGAGACACAGGGAGATCTGGTGGTGAGGCCCTGGCTGTTGTAAATGATTCTACTGGCACATCACAAAATGCTAATGGACTTTGGAAGTTGAAATCTACGACTCCCGGTGGTGCTTTGCTTGAATGTTTTGGCACTGCAGACACTACTGTTTCTTCAGCATTTTGCCAAAAAGAAGGAGAGACACAGGATACCTCCCAAAGTAGCCTGCCTGGTACCTTACATTGTTACACAGGCATTCGAGAAGGGGGAGACGACACTGAGGTAGAGGAGAGTGAGGCATTTAGCTGCAGTGAGGGGAGCGAACAGCAAGATGCTCCTGATGACTCGCAGAAAAATTCAGGAGATACAGATGCTGGTGTAGCTGAGGTGAGACCTTCCTTAGAGGTAGGTTATTTGACGTCAGCTCTGCAAGATTTTAACATAAGTACTTTTTCTGAGCTAGATAGACTTTCCACATCAGAGGTTGTGATGTTTCTTGAGAGCTGTCAATTAGGGGATTATAGTTCAGGGGACTCTGTTTCTGAATGTTCTAGTAAAGGAACCCTAAATAAAGAAATGAACAAAGAATTAAAGCCAAGTGAAATAGCAGGAGAAAAATACAGAAAGCAACCCTGTGAGGAGGAAACACTTGGAACCTGTGAAGAGTGGATTGAACCAGAGGAAGATGATTATTTGTTAAAAAATACAAGTCAGCTCACTCAGTGTTCTTTGGAAACTCTGTCTGAGGTTCTGACCAAGATTAGGCAAGAACTTCAAACAAATGCTGAAGATTGCAATGGTAAAGACACTGGCAGTTTATTGCTCTTAAATATAAATAACAACATGACCACTGAGAATTTAAGAGAGAAAAGTCCATTTCGGGAAACAACTGGCTCCTCATCACATGCTTCAGAGCCAGCCCCACAAACAGCTGCCTTGGACACTGAGGGCAGCTCTCCCATCGGCGGTAGGCCTCAGAATGAAAACACTGAGACCAGACCAGAGGCCAGTTCAGATGCAGGCGGGCAAACCGATGGTGGGAAAGAAGTCCTGCCAGAACCTGTGGAGCCATCAGCCTTGTGCTCTGACTCTGTAACAGAGCCATCGACAGAGCAAAGTTCTAATTGCGAGGCCGAAACAACATTTCAGTGTCAGATAGCAACAGTGACCTCAGAAGTTATAAATGTACTTATAAATAAGGATCAGAATCTAGTCATTGAAAAGGGGGACAACTGGACAATTATCAGCGGCGTAGCTGTCCTGCCACATGTGGACCAGGTCACACTGTGTGACTTTCCTGGAGACATCCCTATTTCTCAGGCTCAAGGAGAGCTGGAAGCCGGTTGCATCCCAGTGACTTCTGCTGAGAAGTCCCCAGAAGCCAGTCACACTGGCCCCGCATTACAGGAGGTTCCATGTGGCAATAATCTTTCATGTCCCCAAGAGGATGTTTCAAGCACTGGTCAGAGCACCAACTTTGATAAAAGTCGTTTGCGAAATAGACCCGTTAAGCCTAGTATATGGATTAGTTCTCAAATATATGATCAAAACTTTGAGACTCAGATTGTTGCGTCTGATCACACATATTATAACTCAAAACTAGAGCCATCTGGCAAAAATAAGAATCGATCAAAGATTTCAAACAAAGATCAGTCAAACAAGCCAGTAAAAACTTCAGCATCAAGCAGAGTTGAAACTCATCAGAGTGAAGTTGCTCAGTCATTTTCAGGGGAAAAAGCTAATACAAAAACTCAAAGAAGCCAAACTCAGACCATTTTAGCAAATGCTGATACATCCACTCCTACAGATTGCTCTCCTGACACTCTGAGTAAAATACGGCAAGAGGTGGGGCCTCCTTTGCCACCTCTGCTTGCTCCTCTGATAGCTACACCTCCAAGGACTTCACAGCCACTGTCTCCACTGATATCGAGTTCTAGTCCTTCCTCACCAACCTCTCCCGTCGGCCAGATTTCTCCCTTATGTGAAACTCCAGTGCCTCCTGTCATGTCTCCATGGCTAGAGGACCCGAGACGTGCCTCTCCTCCAGATCCTTCTCCATCTCCATCTGCTGTGTCAGCCAGTGAGAGGGTAGTGTCGTCTCCTCTGCAGTTCTGTGCGGCCACACCGAAGCACGCACTTCCTGTGCCTGGCCGACTCCCACCCTGTGCATCTGGCCATGCTGCTGTGGGAGGGCCTCAGGAGAATTCTGTGAAAATCCTTGACACCATGTACCCAGAGTTATCTGCCAGGGCCCGGACCCTCAACATCCTCAAAGGGAATATTCAACTCACACGAGGTCCATCTGCTGACTGTAAGAATTTACCAGGACCTGCCAGTGCTATGATAGGATTCAAAACTATCACTTCAGCAGCAACTGCTTTTGTCAAAACTGGGAGCAGCTCTGGTGGTGACTGTAACCAAGACAAGTCAAGAGATTTGGGGACTCAGCAGGATTCAGGTGGGAAAAGAACATTGTCAGCGTCTACACTGAGAAGTGCTAAAAGACTGCGCCTGGACACTGGGTCCCCAGAACCAGAAACCAGGGGAGTCACTGCAGAAGGAATCCACAAGAACCTCCCAGGGAACCTCCCTCCAGCTGAAATTGCAACAACAGATGCGGAAAGAAGTTGTTCTAGTCCAGCCATCAGTGCAGTTTCACAGTTGCCTTTAAACCCGAAAGAAACTGTGGAGTCCCATGATAAAGCCATAGCTAATGCCCTGAAGAAAATTGCAGAGTTTTCTTTTGATCTGTTACCTGTCATTCGTAGTCATGTATATGTGGGAAATATCTCCAAAAAGCCTGTAATGAGAGATCAAGAGAAAGAAGTTGTTTATGAATTTAGCACAACAAAAAAGGTATGTGGCTGCTCTTTTCTGAGTGCATTAAGGACTACATGTCCTCAAAGACAGATGCTGTTTACTGTCAGCAAAATGTGTAGATGACCATGGACAAAGGTTTTACTGCAAGGATGAGAGTTATCCATGTAAACATTATGATTACTTTATTTCTAGCCAGCATTTTACAAATTTAAAATACGATAAAAGACTGCAGATTTCGTCATTTCTCTTCATCAAATTACTTAACATTTTTTTTTAAAGTATCTGTCGGGACTAAAATTGCATATATCCACTTGATCCTGGCATGTTTAGAGGCTTAAAATTATTTTCTTCAAAGCTTCAACTTACCACACAATTTTTCTTTTCCTTGAGTGTTTGTTACAAATCAAACAGGAACAAATGCTTAGTGTCAAGAGAGGGAAAAAAGGGATGGTTTAAATTTAAATATGTAGTTTATTAGGACTTTTATAGTTCTATATTTTCTAAATATCCACTGGAACCTTGCATGGATGACTTCTAGTGCTAGATGGATCACACTTAGTGCTTATCTGCATTTACTTGGAGTTATTTTGGCATAAATATTTATTTTTTTAGATTGCTTACTTGCAGAAAGCATAAGGAGCTCTGTAAGTCACTTTGAAAGGAAATGAATGCATATATCAAATTATTTAATGCTCCTCTTAGGACAAAAAATGTTACTTAGTATTTTAAATTTAAACAGTATGTAGAGTAAATTAGAGTTTAGAAAACAAGAATGACAGTAAAATTATATACTGTATTTCATGCAGTCACATACACAGATTACATAAGGCAAAACCCAAGAAATTATGATTTATTTGACTAGAGGTAGTGACAGTGTGCAGCTAGGTCTTTTGAGACTTGCATTCTGGCATCTGTAGCATTACCAACCGTAGGAAACAGACAGGTGTGGGGATCTCTTCAATGTCCCCGACCTCGATTCTCGTGACTTACATGCTAGGTAAGTTCTTACCAGTTATTACTGTGCTCTACCTTCTGATGTAGTGCAAGTTTTATTTTTTCAATAGATACTTAAGTTTTGTAACTTTTAGATAATCTTTGGTAGGCTAAAGATAAATATGAGTGTACATTGCCATTTTAATTTTTTTTTCAATCCAGCATTTAGCAGAGTGCTTGCTTCACTCTATTCTCTCAGAACTAAAAATTCAGAAGATATCTATGGACCACAATTACATTCATGCCCTCTGCAGGGTGTATGTGGGTATTTGTCGGCAACTTGGAGACTTGGAAAGAGCTCGCTTGTTTTGCTACAGCCTACTTAAAGAAGGTATGCTTAGATTGTGACAATTTTGTATTGAAAATATATGATTGCCTTTTCCCCTTATACTGGAGTCTATATTTTCAGCTCTGTGATTACTGTGTGTCTTTTAAAATAATGTTATGTTTTGTCCATTGAATAGCTTTAGCTATACCCAGCTGCACCTGGTCTTTAGTAGGGCTTACTTATATCAGCACATATATTTCCACTTATAAATAAATGAGTATTTCTCATTACTGTGTATTTGTTCTGTGCCCTGGGCAGCTGCTTTAGAATTAGATATAGTTGCTGTAAAATGTGGGAGGGATACTTTAAGTGACAAGCCAAACTGCTGTACCACTAGGTGGAAAGGGTAGCAACTTTAAGATGGAATTGATGAAAAGAAGTAGATGACAGAAAGCTGAAAGGAGATGGTGATATGAGGGTTGTCCTGTAATTCTCTTTTCTCTTTACTGTTTCTTCCATCCCTACTAGTGGATCAGATTGGAAATCATTCTTTGCTGTATGAAATCATCAGTATTTTAAAATCAGATGATATACATATGAAACCTAATACCATATCAGTCTTATCTCAGTGTTAAACATTTACAGTCTCTGACTACCATGTTTATGGGGCTTATCAATCAGGATAATTGAGTATATCCATCACTTTTACTGTTGTGAATGAAGCTGCTAAGTGTTTCATTCACCCACTTCATTTCTTTGTTTACTTTTTCAGTCATTTATTCAACAAATCATTATGGAGTGAATGTTAGGATTTCTGTGGTGATTACATTCATATGGAGGTACAGTTGTCCAGGGGGACTGACAGGCCATTGTCACATCACAAAAACACACATGAAGTTCAGCAGTTGGCGGGTGGTGGGACGGAACAGGGTGTGGGCTCGGCCAAGACCACAATGGATTTCTTATTCTTCCTCAACCACAACAGGCCCATTCGTAGCTCTAGCTTTTGTGCTGACAGCTTTCTTGCTCTGTTTCCCTCAACTCTTGTGTTTCACTCCATTTTCACATACCTTCCTAGTCATCCTGGATCCCTTATTTTTCTTTATTTGCCTTCATGGCACTTAACCACTTCTTAAAGATTAAATATTTTGTTTGCTGTCTCTCTGCTCCTCTAGCTTGTATACTCTGTAAGGAGATAATTTATTTGTCTTGTTTCTACTCTGAAGTGTCACCAGATAAACATAGGATTCAGAAATTAACAGATCAAGTTTAGTGCAGTGAGTTTATGCTTTGAGCTACCTATTCTTAGGTGTGTCAGTGATAGATAAAGCAGGACAAAGAAAACTAAAAAGATGTGATTGTACAGCAAACAGGATAAAAATCTTTACTTTGGAAGGCTCTTGACAGCTTCTTATGAAATTAAAACATTCATTTATCCTGTGGCCCAGAAATTCTACTCATAGGCACTTATGCAGCAGAAACACAGAGTTAGATCATTACATCATTACATAAACTAGCACACGGATATAACATCTTGACTCATAGGAGCCCATAACTGGAAACAAATGTCCATCAGCCAGTGAATGGAAAACATTTTGATATATCAAGCAAGCAATTAAATACTACTTGGCTATACAAAGGAATAGACTACCAATGTATGCATCAACATGGATGAATGTTGAGACCAACATGCTGAGTAGGGAAGCCGGACAGAAGAGAGTGCATACTACACAAATCCATTAATAAATATTTGAGAAAAGGCAAACTAATGTAGAGTGACAATAGATCATGACTTCTCTGTATCTGGGGTGAGGTGATTCACTGCAGAGCACGAGAACGAGAGAACTTTTGGGATGATGGTATTGACTGTTGTGGTGGTTTCGTGGATTTAATCATTTGTCAAAATTCATTGAACTTTAAAAGAGTGTATTCTATTGTCTGTAGACTACACTTCAATTGATTTTTTAAAAAGAGACAAAGTCAGAATGTAGGAGAAAGTGTTTACAACAAAAGAATTGTCACCTAGAATTTATTTAAAAAATTCTTCAAATCAGAAGCTTTATGTGTTCAATGAGTAAGTGTAATGCATAAAAACCTATGTAATATAATGTAAAACCTATGTAATGCATAAAAATTGCCTATAATGACACATACCAAATGGAATAATTCTGAGAACAAGGAAGTTGGAGAATGGATTTTTCTTTTTTTTTTTTTGAGACGGAGTCTCCCTCTGTCACCCAGACTGGGGTGCAGTGGCGGGATCTCGGCTCACTGCAAGCTCCACCTCCCGGGTTCACGCCATTCTCCTGCCTCAGCCTCCCGAGTAGCGGGACTACAGGCGCCCACCACCACCCCTGGCTAATTTTTTGTATTTTTAGTAGAGACAGGGTTTCACCATGTTAGCCAGGATGGTCTTGATCTCCTGTCCTCCAGGAGATCTCCCCGCCTCGGCCTCCCAAAGTGCTGGGATTACAGGCGTGAGCCACTGCGCCCAGCCGAGAACGGATTTTTGAAATGACTGTGACTGGAGCCTCATCTGGGCTCCCCATTTACAGCTTCCTCCATTGCAGGATGCCTTGCAAGGCACCAGTGAAATTAATACAATATATTCTTAATTTGCAATTTATTCACTTGATCATACATAAAAGATTTATTGTATTTTATTTCTCATAGATTTTCCAGAGTCTGAAAAATTAACTTTGTTTATTGCAAACATGTGGCATGATATATTTCTCTCTCAATCGGTGATTAATAAAGCAATGCAGTTAGTTGCCAGGCAACGTGCTAAAGGAGAGGTTCTGAACTGCTTGAGAGCTTTTCTTAATTGGGAAAAGGTGAGCTTTATTTCTATTTCTTACAGTACCTTACTTTTAGATATTATATAGATGTTACTATTTTGTTGTGTATTTAGTTTTATATTAGTTCATAGGCATTTTCTTCTTTCTAAATCTTTTAAAATTTAATCAGTTTAACCTAAGCTTATTCATTTTGTTCATTAAGTATGCATGAGACATTCAAGGAAGAATTGTAGACCAAAGGATTGTGTTAATTAACAGTTTGTTTTGTACACTAATTTGTGACTGATGAAACCCACACGTAGGTATATATGTTTAAAAGTCTCAGAGAAGCTACAGAATGATTCAGTTCTTCAGTAGATACTTAGGTAAAACAAAATTATGTATTTCAGTTTTTTCCTATTAGGACTTTAAAAAATCTAATATGCTTTATTTTTCTTTCTAGTTGATGGAATTTGTTTTTGTGCTAACTACTTTGTTCCCGTGTTATCTTTTATTATTTTTAGTTATTGATATGTTAAAGTAAGTGTGTCTAGATGGGTATTCTTTCCTCATTTTATTTCATTCGTTCATTTTATCTAATGAGAATCTAACTACCAGTAGCAGACTTCAAGAAGAGGTACTGAAGCCAGTGATAATGATTTTTAAATTTTATTTTGTTTTTAATGAGCATGTATTTCCTCTGCTAAAAACTCCCCTTGGTTTATGTGTGGAGCAGAATTTTATATGCTGTTTTGCCTTTTTTTATTATTACTTTTGAAGTTAGTATTTGTTAGGCTTTTATTTTTTATAAAACGGAAAGAGCTTTTGGTGGTCAAAAGTTAGGTAAATATTGAAAAGCAAGTTTGTAATGATCTCTTCATCAATCTATCTAGACACAACAGAGTACATTCATGTGAGGTCTTGTCATAAATTCTAGTCTGTCATTTTGTGTCAGGAGAGACGTCCCGCCTCCTGCCGATGGATACCAGCAACCACATACATATCTGCTCCAGAGGGTTACTAGCCTCTGGAGAGTTACCTGCTTCTGGAAGGTTACCTGCCTCCAGAGAATTACCTGCTTCGAGGGTTACTGCCTTCAGAGGATTACCTGTTCGCAGAGAGTTACCTGCCTCCAGAGTTACCTGTTCCCAGAGAGTTACCTGTCTCCAGAGTTACCTGTTCCCAGAGGGTTACCTGTCTCCAGAGTTACCTGTTCCCAGAGGGTTATCTGCCTCCAGAGTTACCTGTTCGCAGAGAGTTACCTGCCTCCAGAGTTACCTGTTCCCAGAGAGTTACCTGCCTCCAGAGTTACCTGTTCCCAGAGGGTTACCTGCCTCCAGAGTTACCTGTTCCCAGAGGGTTACCTGCCTCCAGAGTTACCTGTTCCCAGAGGGTTACCTGCCTCCAGAGTTACCTGTTCCCAGAGGGTTACCTGCCTCCAGAGTTACCTGTTCCCAGAGGGTTACCTGCCTCCAGAGTTACCTGTTCCCAGAGGGTTACCTGCCTCCAGAGTTACCTGTTCCCAGAGAGTTACCTGTCTCCAGAGTTACCTGTTCCCAGAGGGTTACCTGCCTCCAGAGTTACCTGTTCCCAGAGGGTTATCTGCCTCCAGAGTTACCTGTTCCCAGAGGGTTACCTGCCTCCAGAGTTACCTGTTCCCAGAGGGTTACCTGCCTCCAGAGTTACCTGTTCCCAGAGAGTTACCTGCCTCCAGAGTTACCTGTTCTCAGAGGGTTACCTGCCTCCAGGGGGTTACCTGTTCCTAGAGAGTTACCTGTTTCTGGAGAGTACTTGCCTCTAGAGGGTTACCTGCCTTCAGAATGTTATCTGCCCAGGCTGCTCCTGCTGTCACTTGGTCTTTCCGCTTGCACACTAGAGCCCATCTCCTTTCACCTGTTCGGAATTAAGCAGGGTATGGTTAAAAAGACATTACTTATGAAGAACATACCATTTTAGTAAATGTATTTGCTAAGTATTGTGTCAAATAAAAATACATAGTCAAAGCTTTAAGAAAGGGAGAAATACTTGGGGCATAAAACCCCATTATATTAGAGGATTTTCAAATGCTTGCTTACAGAATTAAACATCTAGTAAACAAAAATGAGGACATAGTACAATTCATTAATTTAAAAGTAAATGTGGGCCGGGCGCGGTGGCTCAAGCCTGTAATCCCAGCACTTTGGGAGGCCGAGACGGGTGGATCACAAGGTCAGGAGATCGAGACCATCCTGGCTAACCCGGTGAAACCCCGTCTCTACTAAAAAATACAAAAAAAAAACTAGCTGGGCGAGGTGGCGGGCACCTGTAGTCCCAGCTACTCGGGAGGCTGAGGCAGGAGAATGGCGTGAACCCGGGAGGCGGAGCTTGCAGTGAGCTGAGATCCGGCCACTGCACTCCAGCCTGGGTGACAGAGCGAGACCCCGTCTCAAAAAAAAAAAAAAAAAAAAAAAGTAAATGTGTATGAAGAATATTTTTTATATATCTGTGACACATTTACACAAATGAATGATGAATTGACCACATGAAAACATTAGTTTCTAAAAAGTAAAGATTTCACACTCAAAATTCCCTGGTAATAATTCAGTAAAATTTAACAGAAAAAAATTTCAAAATATTTACGTTTACTTTGAAATTGAGACATACATTTGTAGACAATCTGGGAACAAATAAAATACGAAAAGTAAAATCACAGTCTTAAAAGTCAATGAAAAAGTAAACTCAGAATCAAAGATCTCTAGCTTTTTTGGAAAACATGTACTCATTAAAGTATCTTAAATGTCTTAGTTGTTTAGCAGAAAATAAATGAAGTTAACTGCTACTCATCTTCAACATTAGAAATATAATAAGGGAACCAGAGAAAAAGAATAAATTTTCGGAGATAGTAGTAATGAAGTGGAAAAGAAACAGACACACATAGAAGATAAAAATACTGCTTTTTAGCTGACAATGCAGATCAGCAGAAACAGAAAAGAACAGAAATAGTGAAGATTTGAAATGGGAAAGTGGACACATAGGACACAGAATGAGAAGACGACTCTCTGCAGTAGATTTGGAAACGGTGATTTCCTAGCAAAATACAAATGATCAAAATTGGCTTTGGGGTAGAAAACTTGAAAAGACTGGTTGAAAAGATAAAACTTTTCTGTACAAAGACATGTATAGATTCCACCTGAGTTTTAATCTAATCTTTAAAGAACCAAGTAACTGTAATCTATTTTAAGCATGAGGAAAAACTGAAAGCCTTCTGTTCATTTCTAATAATAAAACCCAATTAAAAATGCTATAAGAAGGAAAAAGCCAGTTTTTAGTGAGTCACTTAGATATAAGAAGTGTCACTAAACAGGAGATTTCAGTAATGTATTCAAAGAATAATACTTTATAACTAAATAGAGTTTATCCTGATAAAACAAGGAGAATTCAGAATCAGAAAATCAATACATTACTAAATTAAAGAAGAAACCCCCATGGGATTATTCCTAGACTAGGAAATAGAAGGCAACTTATTAAATATAATACTGCTAGTTAACAAAGTAGTATTATCTTCAGTGTAAATTTTGAAATTATTTCAGTTTTTAAAATCATGAGTTAGCGATTCCTGCTGTAACCATGGTGGGAAGTATTTCCCTGTGTTGGGTTCTTCAAGGTGGTTCCTCCTGCAAGTTTTTCTGGTGCAGTTGATAAAATCTTTAAGGATGCTCTATGTGTAGAAGTGACTTCTTGGTTTAAATTACTGCTGAATTTTAAAGTTGTAAATTTATAAACCTTTTTAAAAAACCTTTAAACTCATGAGTCTTGTTTCATTTATAAATCAATTAATTGTTAACAAAGTAAGAATGTGTTCACTTTGGCCATTGATTAATGTTAGTTAACTCATGTATTTAACAGATTAACATTTCCTAAATTATCTTATTTACAAATATCAGTACATTAATTATCTTAAAACTTTAAACATATTCATAAACCTAAGATATATTCTTCAAAAACACTTAAAGTAGGCCTTCAAATCTAATAAGCATAATCTTCCTAAGCACTTAAGCAACTCTTGAATATAAAAAGTCAAATTGAGAATGTAGAATGTGAGTTGTAATAAATATTCAAACAGTGTTTACAAACTTAATTACATTCTGTTAAACATGTCTAATTAAAATTATGATTCTAATACCAAATACTTCCAATTACAGCCACACCTGAAACACAGGAGATTCTCAGCACTTTTACGGAACATGTATTGTATACATGCCGATCATCCCATGTTCACAATTACTGCAAAATGTAAAATGGATACTCAAAAAAGTGAATATATGGATTTGGTTTCTTTCATATCAAAATTTATTTTTGCATCTCCTCAGGTTGCAAAGTCACTGATTTTTCTCAGTGGGAAATATTTACCATTCTGGCTGAGTTTTGGTTATCAGGTATATTACTTTGAACCATGATTTGGCTATGGATTATCTTACAGAAACCTTGAGACTTAGACCCTTTCAGGATACAGGTTCTGAAAGGCTCACTTACTGAGTCCTTCTAGTAATAAAGCAAATTTCCAAGCCCAAGCCTTTTCTTGTATTACGTATATTGAGTATTATATGTGTATTGTTTTTATAATAAAACTCTCAAGCAGTGCTGGTGGAAACATGAAAAAGCATGACTACTTTGCAAAATCGTTGGGCACCTTCTTATAAAAGTTAAACCATTTCTTAGCCAAAGGCCCAGGAGTTCCACTCTTAGGTATTTTCAAGAGAAGTGAAATTTACATCCTCACAAAAGCTTGTACATGAATATTCATAGCAACATTAACAGTAGTCAAAAGTGAATTGATAAACAGTAATATATCCATATAATTGGTTACTATTCAGTAGTAAAAAGTGTTCAAACTATCTTTCATGTAGCACTATGGATAAATATCACAACACATTATACACAGGTGTGAAAAAAGCCAGAAGTAAGAATCCGTTACTGTCTGATTCAGTTTTATGAATTTCTTGAAAAGGCAGACTGATACTCAATGTCAGAAAAATAATAGAATTTAAATAATTTTTAGAGGTTTATTTTTGAAATTATAACTAGCTTCCTAACTTTAATTCTCTTGAGTTGATGAAACTGTGCATTCCTATCTGGATTACAGGTAAGTTCTTTTCTGCCTGATTGTATCCTGCATCCTGCCTATATAGCTTTTTAATCTGGCTCATCCAACTCCTGTTGTGTCATCATTCTGTGACTAAGATAAACATGATCAAACTGTTTTGAAAAGCTGTTTCTGATTAAATGATTAGTCATCGAATGCTTATTATAGTCTTTTAGATAACTAAGGTAAGATACATTATATTTGAAACTCCGGATTTTATTTTATTTCTTTTCATTTGCTAGAATGCCCCGGTAGATGTTGGCTTCATGGTTTCTAAGCTGCTTTTGACCATACAGTTATGTCCAAAAACAGAATTTCAATCTAGTGAAAAATTTGGTGAAGACCTAAGTGATAACACTTGGGAATACATATTTGCCATTGATCTGCTCTGCTGCCATCAGAAATGGATCTGGACACATGATAACATCATAAGGTTAGTTATTTTACTAACTTAAATAAAGATGTGTTATTGTGAGGTTGAGTTGTTGAATGCTGAATTGTGGTTTGAATAATTTTTATTGTTTAAGCATGTAAGGCAGATGAAACATTTACAAATGACGCTGCTTTTATTTTGTAAGAGTTAATAAAACTACCCTTAAGATACCTTCATCATGGCCGGGCATGGTGGCTCACGCCTGTAATCCCAGCATTTTGGGAGGCCGAGGTGGGTGGATTTCGAGGTCAGGAGATCGAGACCATCCTGGCTAACACGGTGAAACCCCGTCTCTACTAAAAATACCAAAAATTAGCCGGACGTGGTGGCAGGTGCCTGTAGTCCCAGCTACTTGGGAGGCTGAGGCAGGAGAATGGCGTGAACCCTGGAGGTGGAGCTTGCAGTGAACCGAGATTGCGCCACTGCACTCCAACCTGGGCGAGAGAGCAAGACTCTGTCTCAAAAAATAAAAGAAGCTACCTTTATCACTATCACATTTTCTTGCTTTATTTTCCTTTAGTACCTGTCACTACTATTTGTTCAATTCTGCTGTTATCATCTCTCCCCAGTAGAAATGACTCTGGAGGGGCAGAGGGTGGCCTTGTTTGGCTCGTGGCGTATCCCCAGCACGTGGAACAGTGCCCACACAAGGGGAGCACCTGGCCAATGTATGTTGAATGGAATTATCATTATCGTAACATACAGATACTCACAAAACCTAAAGGGAAGAGAAATATTCAGAATTATAAATTAGCAGCTCCTCCCACCTGGGAGAAAATTAAGCTCCCAGGCATTCATTATATGTAGTAAATTAACTTTTCTCTGTGCATTTATAATTCTGGCAATAGCTTTGTACCATCTCTGGGAGAATGGAGAAAATTGTCACTCAAATAATTTTTCTGTAGGTCTTAATTTTCTTGTGGAACCCTGGCTGAGAAAGGCTGGTTTAAGGGAGTTGGTGACATTAAAAAGGATGCATCAAAGGTTTAATAATCCATATCCTTGAGATACTTGAAGCTGTGGAAGTTACCTTGTCCAAGGATCTATGTGTGTCCAAAGATGTGTGTTACTCTTGTTCATCATCTTGACACTAAGGGAAGATTAGACATCTGAATGTCAGACAGTAAGGAATCAAATCATGGCACTCCTCTATGAGATGATAGCTATATTAAAACACATAGCTATGAATGGATTACTATGTATTGACATGGAAAAGTATTTCCCAGTCTGTTACTAAATAAGAAAATGACAGAACAGTTTGTCCAGTGCCAGTCTGTATAATGATGTGTCAGGGCCTACTGTGGGCCTCAGCTTTCTGAATCCTCATGGGAACCCACGAGGCAGGGGCCCTGTTGGCCCCACTTACGCTTGAAGAGGCCGGGGCTGGTGCCCGTCAGAGATACTTGGTCCACGATCCCTGCACTCATGGTGAAGATGTCAGCAAACATGAGGATCTCTACCTGAGCAACTACAGACCCTGCTCCCTTCCTCAGCGCTGGTGGCTCTCTACAGGTTGTTTACATCCATGGAGAGTGGGGAGTATCTAGAAGAAAAGACAGAATTAGAAGAGTAATAATGATCTGAGACTGAGTTTGGTGTGCTTTTAATTATCATTTTTCTTTTGTCTAATAAACTTTACTAGTGATACTTTATGAATGCCATGAAAGAATTAGATACATTTTTGAAAAAATAGAAGACAAAGAGGAATTGGCACTGTTTTCAGTCAGTGGAAAGTTTCTTTTATCCATCTAAAGTGCTACTTGATTACTGAAGTTACCATTTTCCTCTGGCTTAGCTCCTTTTTACATGCACAGCTTTATTTGTCTGTGATCCTGCCAGGTAACTTGGCTTTTAAAACACAGGGGCTGCTTTTGCACCTGGAGAGTCCAAGTGAAAACTGAGGCTCTGCCACTTCCTAGTTCTGGGACATTGGGGTTGCTGTTCAGTTTCTGTGTCCAAAGCCTTGTTCAGAAGAGTTAGAATAAGATGCAAGCACTGAATTTCCAGCCATGTTAAAGCTAGCGTGGGCACAGCCATGCTGTTGGAGAAGATGTGAGCATCCAGTATCTGTTCTCACTTGAACTTACAATGTTAGATCCTTAGCAATTACCCTCTTTCACTGATTGCTTAAGGATCATTTATAAGATAAGTTATTAATATTATTTGAGTGATGATGAGCATACATCTTTTCATGTTGCTGTTTTATAGTAAGGAGCTGTGGCCTGTAATGGATAAGTGGATAAAATACAGAAAAGGACATGCGAACATTGCGTATACTCCTGATATTATTATAGCCTCAATACTGAGGCTGATTGGTAAGTTATCTGTTTTATTATTATTTTTTCTTGTTATTGATGACATCTTCGTGCAAGGATGGGGGGTAACTGTATAATAATATATGTTGACTTTGAAAATTTTCCGTAATGACTGATTTTACAACCATCAGAGTAGATACTTTTGTGCTTTTAAGTCAGTCTTCTTTCTCTTTTCTTATAATGTTTTATTCATCTTTTTCAGAGGTTAAGATTTTTCATGTTAGTACATTTTAGTTATAATTGAGCTCTTTTTAGATGCTAATACTAATACACATAAACACTAGGATATATAAGTTACTATAAATTATATTGTAGTTTCATTTGGTTTCTAAAATAAGGATTATATTAAGCCATTCTTGCATTGCTATAAAATACTACCTGAGATGGGATAATTTATAAAGAGGTTTCATTGGCTCACAGTTCTGCAGGCTTTATAGGAAGTAGAGTGCTGGCACCTGCTTGGCTTCTGGGGCATTCTTAGGGAGCTTTCAATCATGGTTGAAGGTGATAGGGGAGCAGACACATCACATATGTAACGCAGGAGCAAATGAGGGGTAGTGGGGAGGTGTCACACACTTTTAAATGACCAGATCTCCTGTGAACTCAAGAGTAAGAGCTTGCTCACCACAGGCATGGCCCAAGGCATTCATGAGGGATCCACTCCCATGATCCAGACACCTCCCACCAGGCCCCAACTTCAGCACTGGGGATTACAGTTCAATGTGAGATTTGGGTGGGGACAGATACACAAACTATATCCAGGATATCTTCACACCACCTGCCCCAATGTTTTCATACTTGCCTGTTAAGGGTCACTTAAATGAATTACAGAAGTTAAATGATTGTTTAAAAATATTTTAAATGAAACATGGATCCTTCTTAATCTCATATTTAAAGAGGACCTCAATGGCCATTTGGTTCTCCTTATTTCCTACGAATTGTTAGTTTTTGTTTTTACTTATCTTCTACGAATCTTTATTTTTATTTTTACTTATTTTTTTGTTCTATCTCGTCTTCAACAAGCTGCTGTCAAGGCCCTGCAGAATTATCAGTGATAAGATCTATTAATTAGAAAGATGTCTTTGATACAAAAAACCCTTCAAAAAAAATCAGTGAATCCAGGAGCTGGGTTTTTGAAAAGATTAACAAAATAGACCACTAGCCAGACTAATAAAGAAGAAAAGAGACAAAAATCAAATACACACAATAAAAAATGATAAAGGGGATATCACCACTGATTCCACAGAAATATAAACTGCCATCAGAGAATACTGTAAACACCTCTATGCAAATAAACTAGAAAATCTAGAAGAAATGGATAAATTCCTGGACACATGCACCCTTACCAAGACTAAACCAGAAAGAAGTAGAATCTCTGAATAGACCACTTCAGAACAAGTTCTGAAATTGAGGCAGTGATTACTAGCCTACAAACCAAAAAAGCCCAGGACCACAGGATTCACAGCCAAATTTTACCAGAGGTGCAAAGAGGAGCTGGTACCATTCCTTCTGAAACTATTCCAAACAATAGAGAAAGAAAGAATCCTCCTTAACTTATTTTAGGAGGCCAGTATCATCCTGGTACCAAAACCTGGCAGAAACGAAACAGAAAAAGAAAATTTCAGACCAACGTCTCCAATGAACATCGATGTGAAAATCCTCAATAAAATACTGACAAACCAAATCCAGCAGCACATCAAAAAGCTTATCCACCATGATCAAGTCAGCTTTATCCCTGGGATGCAAGGCTGGTTCAACATATGCAAATCAATAAACGTAATCCATCCCATAAACAGAACCAATGACAAACACCACATGATTATCTCAATAGATGCCGAAAAAGGCCTTCAATAAAATTTCAACATCCCTTCATGCTAAAAACTCTCAAACTAGGTATTGATGGAACATAATGTAATTAGAGCTATTTATGACATACCCACAGCTAGTATCATATTGAATGGGCAAAAGCTGGAAGCATTCCCTTTGAAAACCAGCACAAGGCAAGGATGCCCTCTCTCACCACTCCTATTCAACATAGTATTGGAAGTTCTGGCCAGGCCAGTCGGGCAAGAGAAAGAAATAAAGGGTATTCACATAGGAAGAGAGGAAGTCAAATTGTCTGTTTGCAGATGACATGATTGTATATTTAGAAAACTCCATTGTCTCAGCCCAAAAACTCTTTAAGCAGATAAGCAACTTCAGCAGAGTCTCAGGATACAAAATCAGTGTACAAAAATCACAGCCATTCCTATATACCAATAATAGACAAGCATAGAGCCAAATCATGAGTGAACTCCCATTCACGATCGTTACAAAGAGAATAAAATACCTAGGAATACAATTTACAAGGGATGTGAAGGAACTTTTCAAGGAGAACTACAAACCACTGCTCGAGTAAAAAGGACACAAGTGGAAAAACATTCCATGCTCATGGATAGGAAGAATCAATATCGTGAAAATGGCCATACTGCCCAAAGTAATTTATAGATTCAATGCTATTTCCATCAAGCTACCACTGACTTTCTTTGCAGAATTAGAAAAAAAACTTTAAATTTCATATGGAACCAAAGAAAAGCTCATATAGCCAAGACAGTCGTAAGCAAAAAGAACAAAGCTGGAAGTGTCACACTAGACTTCAAACTATTCTAAAAGGCTACAGTAACCAAAGCAGCATGGTACCAAAACAGACATATAGACTAATGGAACAGAACAGAGACCTCAGAAATAACACCACACATCTACAACCATCTGATCTTCGACAAACCTGATAAAAATAAGCAATGGGGAAAGGATTCCCTATTTAATAAATGATGCTGGGAAAACTGGCTAGCCATATGCACAAAACTGAAATTGGAACCTTTCCTTACACCTTATACAAAAATTAAGATGGATTGAAGACTTAAAGGTAAAACCCAAAACCATAAAAACTCTAAAAGAAAACCTAGGCGATATCATTCAGGACATAGGCATGGGCAAACTTCATGACTAAAATGCCAAAAACAATTGCAACAAAAGCCAGAATTGACAAATGGGATATAATTAAACTAAAGAGTTTCTGCACAGCAAAAGAAACTACCATCAGAATGAACAGGCAACCTACAGAATGGGAGAAATTTTTTGCAATCTATCCATCTGAAAAAAGTCCAATATCCAGAATCTACAAGGAATGTAAACAAATTTACAAGAAAAAAAACAACCCTATCAAAAAGTGGGCAAAGGATATGAATAGACACTTCTCTAAAGAAGACATTTATGCAGCCAGCAAACATGAAAAAAAGCTCATCGTTAGAGAAGCGCAAATCAAAACCACTATGAGGTACCATCTCATGTCAGTTAGGATGGTGATCATTAAAAAGTCAGGAGACAACAGATGCTGGTGAGGCTATGGAGAAATAGGAACACTTGAACACTGTTGGTGGGAGTGTGAATTAGTTCAAACATTGTGGAAGACAGTGTGGTGATTTCTCAAGGATCTAGAACCAGAAATAACATTTGACCCAGCAATCTCACTAGTGGGTATATATCCAAAGGATTATAAATCATTCTACTATAAAGACACATGCACATGTATCTTTATTGCAGCACTGTTTACAATAGCAAAGACTTGGAACCAACCCAAATGTCCATCAGTGATAGACTGGATAAAGAAAATGTGGCATATAATACACCATGGAATACTATGCAGCCATAAAAATGAGTGTATGTCCTTTACAGGGACATGAATGAAGCCAGAAGCCATCATTCTCAGCAAACTAACACAGGAACAGAAAACCAAACACTTCATGTTCTCATAAGTGAGAGTTGAACAGTGAGAACACATGGACACGGGAACATCACACACTGGGGCTTGTCAGGGCATGGGGGGTAAGGGGAGGGGAGAGCATTAGGACAAATACCTGTGGGACTTAAAACCTAGCTGATGGGTTGATAGGTGCAGCAAACCATCATGGCACATGTGTACCTATGTAACAAACCTGTAGGTTCTGCACGTGTATCCTAGAACTTTAAAAAGAAAGCTCTCTTTTGACCTGACTTCTGTATCTGCAGCATGTATTCTTTGCCCCTGGGGAATATGAAACAAGCTTCATCCAGTTTCTGCATTATAGCCCTTAGATACTTTGAAGACAGTTATGACTTTTAAGTATCTTTGGATTTTTCTTAATTAAAACTCACAGATAGCATCATTTGAAATAAGGTTAGTGTTTGAGAATACGTTATATAAGTGAGTCTAAAAATAGATCACAGTAGGAAATACCCTGTGAATTTTGTTACTGTATTGGCAAATTTGCATTCCTCCTCTGTGTGTGCTTTGCATGCACTTATAGCAACATTGCCCTGAGTAAATAAAATGGTTCTAGACAAAAACTTGGTTACAAAGTAGACACCAAATTTCACTGGAAATAACCAATAAATACACTTGGAGATAAGTTACCAAACAAGAGGATAGGAGAACCAAATGATTGCCAAAGACTGGGAATTCAGAAGAGATATATCAGAAGATAAACAGAGGCACAGAAGTGGAAATGAAGAAACTATGCCACGTGGTGCACAGGTTCAAAACTTTTGCTGAATTCCTCAGTTCAAGATAACCCTCAACAACAATTTCCATTCTAGCTGTGGCGCACTAGGGAACACAGGAGGGTCAGTGATGGCATTCCCAGCAGTTAGGTGACATCCGTGTATCTGGAAATGCTGATTTCAGCAGCAGCTTCTCTTACGAATTCAGGAAAAAATGCTCATGCTTTTGACTCATTCTAAATTGTGAAATCTTTCTGAGAGTTAAAAAAAATCAGAAGAGATGTTTTAAGGTGTAAATATATATGTTATCCTAGATAATCTGTGGAATTTTCAAAACAATAGGATATTTTTTTAAGTTACACTTTAAAATATGGTGATTTTTTGGTTCTTGTTTTAGCGGTTGTATTTCTGTTTTGGTTAATCTTGAGAGGAAATGAGTGAAGATTGTGTTTTTTGTGCTCAACAGCCTCGTACAACAGCGGAAGCAGCCTCTTTGCGTTTTAGAGGAGGGTCAGCTGGACATGTGATTTATCTTGGTGTTTTCTCCAGTGTCTCTTCTAATTAGTGTTTATCTTCTGGGGTTACCAGATTTGGCTGGCCATCCAAATTGCCTGAGAAGCTTTTTAAAAAACACAGATTCTCAGGCTCCATCTTCCG
This sequence comes from Macaca mulatta, assembly GCF_049350105.2. Taxonomy (NCBI): domain Eukaryota; kingdom Metazoa; phylum Chordata; class Mammalia; order Primates; family Cercopithecidae; genus Macaca; species Macaca mulatta. The sequence goes on from NC_133411.1 coordinate 6,612,296, forward strand.
AGGTTCTGATAGTGTTAGGGTTGTGTCTGCAAAGCTCTGTAGGCATGCGCATGAAATAATGGGTTTGGAAAAGAGAATGATTGCCATAAATAAAATAGTATACACAGGCATTCACCGCATAACACTGTTTTCATCAGCACTGGAGCACATACCAGAAGGTGATCTCAGAAGATGATAACACCTTGTTTTCCTGTACCCTTTCTATGTTTAGATACACAAATGCTTACCAAAGTGTTACAAAAGCCTCCAGTATTCGGTACAGGAACATGCTGTACAGATTTGTAGCCTATGAATAGGCTGCACCATATAGCCTAGGTGTGTAGTAGGCTACTCCATCTGCATTTGTGCAAGTGTACTCTAGGATAATGTTTGTCCAAGGACACGATCTCCTAAAAGGTGAATTTCTTAAAATGTGATCTCCTGGCTAAGCAACCTGTGACTGTACTTTACCTTTCATTTAGATGTCACAAAACTCTTTTAAAGAAAACTATTTAAGATTATATACTTTCAAATATGTACCTTAAAATATGTGAATTAAGAACATGTTAATAGTTTATTTAAAAAGAAGGATGTGTAATTGTAGGGAGAAAATATGGCTTGTCATTTTATTCAAATCAAGTCTAGTTTATTCTTTGAATCTTTAAAATTCTGGCTGTTGAGAGCCAAATAATTTATGACTTCAATAATATGTATTATTTAGAGTAATATATGCATACTTATACAATTAAGAGTGATATACAATACAATTATATGTTATAGAGAATAAGAATAATGTGTAATTAACATAATATATAATTGACAATACCATGTACTAAAATGCTTATAAACATATAAAAGCAGTTCAGAGGATGGATAATTAGCGTAATGTCGAAATAAGAGCAAAGTCAGGAAGAATAAGCCCTTCTCAGGTCTGCTGATGAAGTCGTGTGCATGAGCCAGATGGATGTGGGGAGGCTGGAGCACAACCTAGCGGGCCGCCACGTGTGCACAGGTGTGCCAGCACAGGAGAGGAGCAGCAGAGCCTGGTGCTGCCTGTCCTTTTGGTGCCGTGGCACTATATGCAGGAGATGGGACTCAGAACCAGGCAGCTGCTGGGTGACAAGGATAGTGGTGTGGGCTGAGGGCAAGGGGTGAAAGTGAGTGAGGCCTGCTGTTTAGGCCGGGCAGATTTCTCAGAAGTGACATTAATACCCCCACCCCCCAACACACACACATACACACAAAAACACAGTCATCTGGATTGGGAGTTTGAATTGTTCCTAAGGAGAAACTGTTAGTGAACTTTCTTGCCATTTCTGAATCTGACCTTGACTAAAAAATTGAGTAAAAGTGATATAATGATATTAACTTAAGTCATACACTAATCTTCATAAAATAAAGGAATTGTCTTTATTCTTTTTTTTGTTGTTTTTTGAGACGGAGTTTTGCTCTTGTTGCCCAGGCTGGAGTGCACTGGCACCATCTCGGCTCACCACAACCTCCGCCTCCCAGGTTCAAGCGATTCTCTTGCCTCAGCCTCCCAAGTAGCTGGGATTACAGGCATGTGCCAGCACGCCCGGCTAACTTTTGGTAGTTTTTTTTTAGTGGCAACAGAGTTTCTCCATGTTGGTCAGGCTGGTCTCGAACTCCCGGTCTCAGGTGATCTGCCTGCCTTGGCCTGCCAAAGTGCTGGGATTACAGGTGTAAGCCACCATACCCGGCCTCTGTCTGTTCTTAATTCAAAATCTGCACATCCTATTAATGAGATTTTTATTCCATGGACAATAAAAAAAGTTTTATATCAGTGAGACTTGCGTTTTCTAATGTTGGATACAGGTGTGAGCATTGCTAACGGCAAATGGCCACAGGATTAGTACATGGGGTTTAACTCCAACCTACCTTAATGCTAAACTGTTAAAAAGCATTTTGTGGAATGTTCAAATTGCTCTAGAGTCACAGAAATGTGGTGGAGAACAGAAACTCATCTCACTGCAGTGCTCAGTTCTTGGCAGAGCTGAGGCCTGGAAAGATTAAGTCCTTGTCTGAGGCCATACAGTGGAAAGGTAGCAAAGTTGGGATAGAAATTTGCCTACCACTGGATTCAGTGGAGTGTAAAGTTGTGGAATACCATCTTTCTGCCCCAAAGAGCTTTTACAATCCTGAATAATTTGCCCCTCCTGGTATTAACTGGAACCTAGAGCTAGAAAAAGACTATGTCACATGTCAGGTTTCTGCAGGTCAGACTGAAGTAGCCATTATTCAGTGATTTCTATCCGTTCTCTTGGCAAATCTGTTAGCTTTCCTTCGAAATTGTGTCAGCTCACCATTCCTTTGCAAACTTGCATCCAAAATTTTAAATGAAAACCCTGCTGTCTTTATCTTCTAATTAGTGTTTATTGGAAGGGTCTGTCCTGTAGACTTACTTTGTGTGCAGGCCTCAGCTCTCCTCCAGCTCCCTTGACAGTGCTGGGGATTGCATTGTCGTGGACGTTGAGATTCGCTCCACATTTCTTATTTGTATTCTAATACAGCTGGATGGCCCTGGGCATCCTCACATACCTTCTGTGGGGAGCTCTTCCTCCATCATAGCCAATCTGTCATCTGTGTTGCGTCATCGTATATTGAGTCTTTTTCCCCAAATCATCTACTAGACTCATGATTTCCTCTTATTTTACTCCTTAGCTCCATTAATTTAAATCGCTTATAAAACTGAATTTCATTAAGCGCTTTTAATTGAAAGAAAGGGATCCATTATAACATGATTATATGTTTCCTGGGAACGCATGCACATCCCATGATTGAATAATGCCATAGCTGTGTTGGATGCACATCCCTTTCTCTGCTGTTAGTCCTACATTTAATATCCCTGGTAGATTGTTTCAGAGGACAGATCCAGTGGTATGCTGTTAGCAGTTTAATCTAATTGCAAAGAGATATTTGAAAGTGGTCAGTAACCTGAAATTTCTGATTTCTGAAGTAAATTGCTTTTCAATTTCCTAGGCTCCCCAGAAATTATTCAGATATTTACAGTGTCATCTTAAATTGGGAGTTATCCTCATATTCTTTGATCAGTAATTATTTACTGAGCATTTGCTATGTATCACAATATTCAGGCTGCACATACCTAGCACTAAGCTAGTTCCTGTAGAGGTTACAAAGTAATACAAATTACTTAAGTGCCCCATGCGTCAGTTTCTCCACATTTAAAATAGAGATGAAACTCTCATACTGGATTCACATATAGACCTGTGGGACGTTTGTAGTATTGAGAGAGAATGTGAACACAGAACGCTGAGCATACAATATGATATTGTTGTAAAAGCACATCCAAGATATGTTTCGCAATCCTCCTACTTAAGAGTCAAGAGAAGATGAGGACTTGCCTGGATGGAGGGAACAGGATTCCACTTTGAATCAAATTCTCATCCATAGGAGAGCTCCTGGAGTAAGAGAAGGCTCCAAGTGTAGAGGAATGGGGGGAATGATGCCATTCTGCTTGCTTTAGCCTCTAATGAATTTGGTTGCCCTGTGATCTCAATCTTTGGATCTTTGGTTCTCGTACCTGTTAGTTATCATTGAGAACCCTCAAAGAACTTGTCGTTACTCCAGGTTATATCTATCTGTATTCACTGTGTTAGTAATTAAAAACTGAGAAATTGTTTATTTAGTTATTCATTTAAAATGAACAGTAATGAACCCATAAACGACATTTTTAATGAAAAGAACTATATTTCCAAAACAAAAAATAATGAGAATCGCATTGCCTTGTTGCAGACCTTTGTACTGTCTGGTTTGATAGAAGGAGGCTGATTTTTCATCATCTGTTCTGCATTCAGTCTCATGTGTTTTTCATATACATAAGACTGAATATATGAAGAAAACCCATTCTCATACAAGTATGTCGTTGATGGCAGAATCTTTTATTAGCCTTTTCAAATATGGATATTCTTTTTTGATACTACAATAAAACTCAACAAGTAGTAATTTCTTAAAGGTTACTTGAAGTGTGAAATCTGAAATGCTGCAGTGAACTTTTTGTACCTTGTTATACTAGAATCCACTGAGCTAGCTTAAATGTCAAAGGGATCCTTTTGCCCAGTTATGATTTTGTAACCTGCATTATTCACTTGGAAAATAATTGACATAGATATTCCAAATGCCAACAATACCCAAAAAACACGTTTAATGTCACCAGTCTCATCACAGAAAAGTCTTAAATATTGTAAAGGTGTCAAGCTCAGAGTAGCTGATGAAAATTGTTCCAAACTTAATTTTGCTTAAAAGCTCAAATGTTGTTGACCACGAGGATAAAGTTCCTTTAAGTCACAGGTTCACTTTGTTTATTGTTGAAAAAAATCTACCTTGTTCCAGTTAGCCATCGTTTGTCAGTTCTTTCAATCAAAAGTGGTGTCCTATGAGAAAAAGGGCGCCTGATTTCATTCACAACACAAACAATTGGATAAGTGCATTTCTTCACAACAGCCAGTGCACTCAGTGTACGGGGGAGTGCTTCCTGTGCCGTCTACAGCATGATACAGAGTTCTGTGTTTAGGGGTCCAGGTTTAGTGAGAGTAGTTGCGACAAAGTGAACTTGGCTTTTGACTGTGAGCACCTGGCAATGGGGAGTAACTCCCATTTAGCGAGGTGCCACTGTCTGGACTTGCACTCAGAGTCCAGTAGTTTCATCTGCTGGGGCTTTTCCACCATCAGACCACATGTCAGCACTGGGAGGAAGGCACAGAACTTCTTAGCATTGTTGTGAAGTAGTTTGACTTAGAGGACTCTAAGGTTTCTGCAGACTACATTTGAGAATTACTGCTCTGTGGTATAATAGCAGTTGCCAAAAGTCAGACCAAAAATACGTATTTTGGTGGTACCATAGTCTTATCTTGGATCTGTTAATTTAATAGAAGTCAGGCGTTTCACGTTGGTCCTAGTGAAACCATTCTTTCTTCTAACTTCTGTTTATTCCATTGTAACTTGGAGAGCAGCACATTGTATATCATCTGCATAGGTGAATTCAAGAAGAAATGATGAGGCATTTGATCACCTCCTGTAAGAGAAATGAACCTTTAAATTCTGAGGAGAAGTTAATCAACATTTAACTGGACTGTTTCCATTTTGTTTTGTTTCCCCTAGGTCGTTTAGGCCAGTTGGGTTTGAAAGAAGGATTTCCATCTGCTGTGAAAAATATTAGTTCGGTCATCGGTATGTTTATACAGCATGCTCACGATGAAGGTAAAACTTACATCTAGTAAAATTACTTTCAAGTAACTTGTGTTTCTCACAGTTAAACCTTTTTTGGGGTCCTTACTGTGTGCTGTGCTCTGTGCTTCGCTTGCTGCCTCATAGATTAGGGAATATTTGCAAAACCTTCCAGCATTAATATTGGAATGTGTGTGTGGATTTTGTGGTGGTGTTTGTTTACTTAAATGAAAGTCGTTTGCCCTGTTGGGCGCTACTTCCCTAAGGAGGAAGAAACTCTCTTTTCCGGCAGCTAACATTCTGCCTCTAAAACTCTGCACTGTGTGATCCCTGACAAGTGACTTAACCTGGGCTCTCTGCGAGGCCTCCTGGGTGGAGCTGTGTCTTGATGGAATGAAATCAGTGATGCACAGGTATCACAGAGTACTTAGCATCATCAGGAGAGAGCTTGGAAACCTGGAAACCTTGTGAGCAAGGCTTCCTAGTGGGGATTTCTGTTATCATTTACATATTGCATAGCATGTGATTTTATGTCTTTTGTGGGAGAAGCTTAAAGTCACTCTCATAAGGGATGAATCTAGTTTTTGTTTTGAATATTGTAGAATCAAGGAATAATACAGTTAAGCAGCATCACATCAGAAATGCACAAAGTGACATTTTCAATACTGTATAACACCCAAGATGATCTTAACATGGTAGGTTCTTTGTCTTCAGCTTTCAGTGGAACACTGGATATTGAACTTCATGAGAACAGCGTTTCTCATTAAGCTGCTTTCTCTGAAATACCTTCTTTCACTTTAGGATAGCTGCTGAAGTGGTGCACATTTCTTCCATATAACAGTGTTCTATTTTACAATTCAGGTTGTATATTGACATAAGAGAAAGTAGCCAGAATAATGGCTGATGGGTTGTCTAGCCAACAGATGCAGATTAACTTTGCTCCTAGGGTGGGTGTAACCTCGAAGCTGTGGTAATCCTCGTCCCCATGAGGGAGAAGGAGGAGCTGATGTTGGGACCTGCTATAGATTAGACCCTGTGCATGGCACTGCCCCACAGCCTAATCCCTAAGACAGCCATCTGCATGGATGGCATTGTCCTTCTTATATACAGGAGGAAACCAAAGCTCAGAGGGAAGAGTGATTTGCTGAAGGTGAGGCTAGGAAGTGCCATCCCTGCTGTTTGCCCAGGTCTGTCCCTCTCCAGAGCTAGCTCTTTAAACAGTGCCACGTTTTATTTATTAAAATTCTTTTTAACCTCTTGTGTTTCTCTTACTGTTAAACTTTTTTATTTGTTTGAGTCATGGCCTTACAACTTACCCCGTGCTCTATGCTTTCTCATTGCTTGTCGTTTATGGTGGAGGAAGTAATTTTCAGAGCTGCAGTTCTGCCTGCATTTTCAGCATTAATGTTTGAATGTGTGGGCTTTTGTATTGTTTGAAATGGTGCTAGTTTGCCCTTTTGGAGAAAACTGAGATACACATTGAGTATATCTTATTTGAAATGTTTGGGACCAGAAGTGTTTTAGACTTCAGATTTTCTTAAATTTTGGAGTATTTATATTTACGAGTTGAGCATCCCTAATCAGAAAGTCAAAATGCTCCAGTATTTCCTTTGTTGGTCATGTTGGTGCTCCAAAAGTTTCAGCTTTGGAGCATTTTGGATTTCAGATTTTTGGAGTAGGAACACATGACCTATATATAGTTAATAAACTTTAACTCCTAAATTGTTTAACCTAAATTATTTAAATACATTAAATTTTAACTAAATTAAATTTTAATAACTCTGAAATAAACTTACCTTAAAAGAGAACTGTGATAGTATACTGTAATGTATAACCTAGCTATAATTTAGAATCACACACTATACTGTAGTTTTTGAAAGTATGGTATGGTAAAACAAAACAAAACAAAACAAAAAAAACCCAGCTTTTCATTATAGCTCATTTTCTTATGCTTTTTCATTTCCAAAGTCCATTTATAAATACTTCCTGTGGATATCTCATAGAGTCATGTGTTTAATGAATGTTTTAGGATCACATTTGATTAAAACTTAAATATGAGAGTGTGATCCTTCCAGAACTGTTTTGGGAAGCTTAGTGGTGGCCATGGGTTACTGGGATCTTTGAGGCCCTCTCCCTTTTACAAACACACCAGCAGTCCTCAGGACACTGCTGGGGCCAGGAAACCACAGACAGCTACTGTCAGGCTTTTTTTATTTTTTATTTGTGGACAGGTCTTAAATGAATTTTTTTATTGTGGGTTTTTAAAAATATTTAATTTTCATTGCTAGCAGAAAGCATTCTGTTACTTGAATAGTATTCCAGTAGGTTACATCACTAAAATTTTGGATAACAGATACTTTCTTGTCTTATGACTGATTTGAAATTTCTTTTCAGATATACCATGGGGTATACAGTTAGCAGCTGTGTATGCTCTTTGTGACTTGAGTCCCAGCAATCCAGCAGAAATTTCGAAGATCCTGGAAGCTTGGCGGAGAGAGGCCTCCAAAAGCGTTCCGTCTGCGATTGTCAGCTGCTTAGAGGAAGTCAGTGCCCTGAGCACAGAGGAGCTTGGCTGACCCGGGATGCCACTGAGGCTTGAGAAGTGCCTTGACACATTTTGAACACAAATAGTTTGATCAGCTTTGAGAACACAAAGGGAGGTTTAAAAACGAAAGACATAAAATAGATAAAACAGATCAGAGGCTCTCCTTATTGTTTGGCAAGGAGACAGGAGAAACAAGCAGACGCATAGTCGTTTTTCCCTAAATCTCATACATTTCACTTAAGGCTGTTGTGATCTGTGACATATGGGTTATATTATTGTGTCTTTGTCAAACAACAAAAACTTGAACTTAGCCCTTTTTTTGCTGCAGAAAGTGTCCTTTTAGTGGCTTTTTAAAATTGAGTGGCGTTTTATAATAAACTTACCAATATAAAAACATGATTTGGTTCCTGAGCTATTGTTGGACTTGTGCTCCAATGAGTGACTAGGAAAAAATAAATTGGCAAAAACTTAGAGTTTTCTGCTATCTTAGCTGGAAATGAGCTGCAAAAGTTTTTCTCAAGATGTAGTGCGTAATTGATCAGAGCAAAACATGGAGAGCCCTTAGCAGAAACCCACTTTAATGCATTTTCTTCATATCCGTAACGTTCCTTAAAAATACGTGACAATGTATCAGGAAGAGGAGAACTGAAGAGTAGAAGTTCCCTTGCAGATTTTTTTATCAGTGACATGTAAATGAGCAACTCACAGATGAGCGCAGGCAGAGCTCTGTGTGCCGTGTACATATGGACCGTGCTATGATGTGTCTCACATTTGATGATATTCCACTTTCGGAATTTTAGTATTTGTATATAGAAAATGGGTTTAATAACTCACCATGGTTTTGATTTGTCTTATATTCGTTATTTCTTAAAACTCTTGTATGTGTTTTTATAATAAAAAATAAAAGTAAACGATGGATATTAGTGTTCTGATTATTAGAATGAAACTGGGTGTTACTTCTGTTCTACCAAGGGCGAAGAAGACATCTAATCAAAGAAGAAAATGGTCGTTCCTAGGGAGACTTACCTTCTGGGGATATAAACATTGCATTGCCAGTACTTGCCCGGCTTTGAGTATTTACAGAGATGCTCTTTAGTGATACCAGATGCCAGATAATTAAGTGCTTGCAGGCCCTCATGATTGGATTTTTTTTTTTCATTACAATTGTTGCCCTTTAATAATTGCATTTGGCAACAGTTTTGTTACTCCTTCCTTAAGTAACTATAACAGGCATAACTGAAATTTTTAAATCACTTGGTTGCCCTTTTGGAAGCTTTGTGTTGATACGAGTCATTCTTCCTACCAGTATGTTGAGCATATTCTCTGCCAGGTGCCTTGCTGTGAGGAGCTGGTCACATGGCATTTGGGTAAAGGAAAATCCTAAACGAGTGATCACCCAGTATATGCAACAATCATAAACAGGGGAAATAGCAAAGAAAACCTGGAGCTTTGCATATAGAGTAGCAGGGTAAACGCCTCTTTCCATGTGGTGGTCAAAGAGGGTCTCTCTGAGGAGGTAACATTACAAGGACCTGGACCCAGCCTTGAAAGCAGGCAGGAGAAATGTCCCTGCCGGATTGGAGGATTGGATGGCGGGGTTGGGGGGCGGGGGGGATGGCAACCCTGAAAGGCAACAATCCCGTGAGTGCCAGAAGGAGTCTCCTGGAGCCAAAACTCCTGTCACGTGCCCATGAGATCAGGTTAGATAAGAAACTGCCAGTCACTCAAGACAGCTGGGAGCACTTTCATGATGAGTGGCAGCCGAGGCTCCAGGGAGATTGAGCAGACATGTCACATGCAATAGTTCACCGGGGCTGTTCTGAGGAAAAGGGATGTGAGAAGGGCAAGAGGTGAAGTGGAGAGACCTGTTAGGAGGCGACTGCAACAGGTGGAGCTGGGAGCTGACGGTGAGGGTGCAGACGGTAAAGGGCAGATGGACTTCACATCTGTCAGGGTAGAATTGATGCTGTGTTCATGAAGTCCCGGGGAAGAATCAGGGAGGACTCCCAGGTTACTGAGTTGAGCACGCGGAATCGGGGATAGATGCCCAGGTTTAGGAATTGCAGGTGGTAGGAATCATGACTCTCGAGCTTTCCATTTGGGACATGGGAACCATAAGACCTCCAAGTGGAGGTGGCAGGGAGCCTTTATGGGAAAAACTCTATAGACGGGATGTGGCAGTTTTGGAAGCTGATAGCATATGGAGACTACTTAAAGCTCTGTGTATTTCTGCGTTCACCCAGGGAGACAAATAACTTCCCCCTAGTCCCTCCTATAATTTGAAGTGCCATGGGAGAGGGAGAAGACAAAAGACAGGGCAGGAGGTGGTGTAGGAGGAACCTTGTCGATCATTCACTGTCCAGACACTTGGCTTCCTACGTGGCTAGAAGCTGCAAGGTCAGGTGAGGTGAGTGACCTTGGTGAGCATCTCCCACAGAGTGAAGGGCTTGGAATGGGTGGCACAGTGAGTGGGAAACATGGAAGAGAGAAGAGCAGGGCGTGGTCCACTGAGCTTGTGGAAATTGTGCTTCGTGAGTGGATTTGTCAGGTGGTTCAAGCATGCTAAACCTCAGCAGTCGTATGTGTTTGTAATGAGTGGAGAAGAGGTGCACTGTCGTTAATCAGCACCGGTGCCATACTTGTTCCTTGAGTTTACTTGGCAGCATCCACTCCATATGAACTGATGATAATAAATAGGCTTGAAGTTGCCCATGGTACTGTGTTACCCCCAGAGAGTGGAAAGGTTTTAAGCTGTTATTAATTTCTAGTACCTAAGCAGAACATTGTTGTAAGGTTTTATTACTTGAACCAAAAAACAAACAAAACTGTAAACACAAAAATAAATGAACACTTTTCAGCCTGGAGTTGGGTGAGGCTTTCAACCACACTGGTGCTTGGCGGCTCAAGCTGGTTCCCCTGCAGCTTGGTAAGCCTTTCAGTGCAGAGCTAAGCAGGAGACACTGAAGCAGGCTGCGCCGGGCAACAGCAGAGATTCTCCAAGCGTCCGCACATGATGGTAATTGGGCGGGAAGACAGGGCAGCAGTGAAGAGAGTGAGGGTGGTCAACAGAGTGTGGACAGAGCACAAGATGATTACACACTTCAGAGTGTCATTTTCCACAGAGAAAGTACTCTGTTACATTGTTTAATTCGTTTTTTAAAATGGGATGTAGCAGTATAATTCAGCAAGTTCAATATTTAAGGAACATGAAATAGAAATAAATTCATACCTGGACATGGAAAGAACCGCACTGTAGCCATTAGAGGGCACTGTAGACTCACCCATGAACAAACTATCGGAAGAGTAAGGGAACCTTAACTGGAGAGGTCGTCTGGGTGCAGAATTTTGTGCACTGAGAGCCTTTCTATCAGGGAAACGTTTCCATTTATGTTTGGGGTGTTCCTTGTACTTCCTAGGGGTATCAGTAAGTAAATGGGGATAATGCTTGGATAGAATAACAGGTAAAATTCATGTTTACGAGCAGATTTCAAAAAAGGAAAAGCAAGTATTTAAGTGCTTTGATTAAAAAAAACAGAAAGGAAAGAAGGAAGGAAGAAGAAGAAAAGGGAGGGAGGGAGGGAGGGAGGAAGGAGAGAGAGAGAGAGAGAGAGAGAGAGAGAGAGAAGCAAGTGGCCAGGTGAGTAGTTGGTAGTGGCAGTGAAGTGAATGGGCAGGTTGTGTCACTCTCCTCTGATGAACTGACGGGCAAAGAAACTAGTCAATTACATTGAACATTACTTTTTTTTTTTTTGAGACAGAGTTTCGCTTTCGTTGCCCAGACTAGAATGTAATGGCTCGATCACAGCTCACTGCAACCTCCGCCTCCCAGGTTCAAGCGATTCTTCTGCCTCAGCCTCCCAAATAGCTGGGATTACAGGCATGGGTCACCATGCCCGGCTAATTTTGTATTTTTAGTAGAGACAGGGTTTCTCTATGTTGGTTAGGCTGGTCTTGAACTCCCGACCTCAAGTGATCCGCCCGCCTCAGCCTCCCAAAGTGTTGGGATTACAGGCGTGAGCCACCGCGCCCAGCCTACTTTTTTCAAACATCCCTGACACATTATCTTGCGTAGAACCATATTACAAAGAATTTGTAGTGCAAATAGAGCTCATACCTGTAAATCTCATCAACCGCCCTCATTAAGATTTAGGATGTAACAATGTTTCCATGAGGGGTGTTTTAAAAATTTAGGAGAAAATTGAAAAAGTCAGATCTATAACCTTGTAAATGTTTTCCTCTCTTGCTTACTTCCATCTACCTGACACTTTCTCAAAGAAATTCAGAGTGTAATTGTGAACAAGAAGTTCATTTTCTTGCCCCTCTAAGGGGAATTTTGAGGAATTAAAGAGCCCTCACTGTATTGCAGTTTGTTTTGCACAATTAAATAGGTTCTGATGATAGAGGCAAAAACAGAAGTGTGAGTGAAGAGCCATAAAATTGATAGAATTCAGTTTTTTATCAAAATGAATGCTTTTGCTTCCTTTCATGAAGAACTTTGTGTTTCTGTGAAGGACATTAGTACTTTGGAATGCTTTGTCTCAGGCTACCTTGCTTTCCAAAAGCGCACACAAGATGTGTCTCATCAGGGTGTCAAGGTGCCAGCGTTCACACTGGAGCCCAGCCCTCACCGGCCATCCTCTAATTGCACCTTCCACGGGGCCTGTCGGCAGTGGGGAGCCTAAATCACACCTGGCTTCTTAAGACTGGAGATTCTAGAGCTTCACCCAAAACCCCCGAGTTTGAAACTCCGGGGTTGCCTCCAGGTGACACGGATGCCCCCAGCAGTTGGGTAGACACTGTCCAGTAAGTGCCCTGAGCATTGCAGCCTACTCTGTTCTGCTCCCGAGGTCTGCCCATCCTCCCCCTGCCTGAGCGGCCTCTGCCTTCTCAGCTGCTTTCTGTCTTCAGAGGGTCACAGCTCCAGTCTCTAGATGGCTTTCCCCACTGTCCCACCTCTTGATCCATTTCCATGGAATTTTGGAAAGAGGAGAAGGTAAGCTGTTCACTGCCTTCCACCACCTTGAACTGAATCCAGTCCTTAACTGGTTTTGTTTTTAATTTCTCCCATAATCTTTAAGAATATTACTTTTTCCTTAACAGTCATCAATTGCTGCTCTGAGATAACCTCACCCTAAATTAGGAGTACACAATTGAAACACAAACTCAAAAGGGAAGGCGAGGAGCTGAGAATGTAAACCCTGAACTACCAGACGTTCCATAGCCATAAACCGACCCTCCTAGGTATTGTTTTTCTGTGTTAATTATTGTTATACTATATCCATTTTAATAGTTTCACTTGTAATGCAATATGTACTATTCTTGAATAGTCTCCTGCTACCTGTGTATTATTGTATGCATATAGCAAATTAAACATTGAAATGGGTCGACCCTGGAATGTCCTCTCCCTGTCGCCCAGGCCCTGTTTTCCCGGAGTTGCACTGACTGGCGGGTTTTTGGCTGCCCTCGCAGAGATGCCTGGGCAGGTGGAGGTCTCAGGACTGGGGACCCCGCCTTCGTAGCCCCGCCCCCGCCCCGCAGCCCCGCCTCCAACGCCCCGTCCCCTCAGCCCCGCCTCCGCCGCCCCGTCCCCTCAGCCCCGCCTCCGCCGCCCCGTCCCCTCAGCCCCGCCTCCACCGCCCCGTCCCCGCAGCCCCGCCTCCGCCGCCCCGCCCCGCAGCCCCGCCTCCGCCGCCCCGCCCCTCAGCCCCGCCTCCGCCCCCCCGCCCCGCAGCCCCGCCTCCGCCGCCGCGTCCCCTCAGCCCCGCCTCCGCCGCCCCGTCCCCGCAGCCACGCCTCCGTCTCTGCAGCCCCGCCCCGCAGCCCTGCCCGCCGGTGCCGCACCTGCAGCCCGGTGCGGCACAGTGACCTCGCTGTGCTGCACTCCCTGCGCGTTGGTCACTTCCAGTCGTCGCAGAGGTGGATAAAACTTGAGGTGCCTCCTGCTGCCCTCTGAGCTACTTCTTCCTGCCAGTGCATACTCGGGCCCTGGGCCCTGTGCCCTGGGGCGGAAAGGTGGAGTCCTCCGTGGGCTTCAGGTTACTTGGAGAAGCTCGTGACCCTTGGAAGCGAAGCTGCTGGGAAGGCCGCGGGAAGGCTCCCTGGCGCGGGACTTGAGATTTGGGATGCAGGAGCTTCCCCCAGGGGCGCGCCTCCTCGCTCGCCACCAATGACCGGGCGCTGTCCGGCCTGAGGCCCGTGTGCCCCAGCTCCCCCACGGCGGCTGTGCTGGAAACGCACACTTGCTGGACGTGTGTGCCGGGATCCCCAAGTCCAAGCCAACACCAGCGAGATTCTTAAAACTATCCTTGATAAAAATGTAGCGAAACCTCAAATAATGTAAACGTTTTGATTTTTGAATCATAGTCAAATTTAGAATGTTGCAACAGTTTTGTAAGAAAATAACAACTAGAAATGTTTCAGGAGTTGGAGTTCAGAGGCAAAACCATGTTTGTGATGAGGTAACCCGAGTATCTGTGTCTTCGCATCCTGCCGTGTCCCACCGAGTCACCGACCCTGTGGGATGGCCAAACTGCACATGCCCAGCGCTCTGCCCACCTCAGGGCACCTCTCCCAGCTGCCAAGGAACCTGCTCCCACTCCGACCACTCGCAGATAATCTAAAATTCACTGTATCTTAATGGAAAACCACAGTCACATTTGCAAATGTTTGGACAACCCAGATCTGACCTCTAGCAAGGAGAGCCCCGTGCATCCCCTGCGCAGGAAGGCTTGGCTGTGCATGTGAAAGCGTGCAGCTGTGAGGAGAAATCCCTTCCTGGCCTGTTTCCCTGTGTTTTTCAGACCACTACTTTTCGTTTGTTGGAAAAAAAAAAAAAAAAAAGTCTCTGGAGGAAGATGATGGAGTCCTTTATTAGAAGGCATTTAGCCTACAGGAATGTCTTCTGCTAAATTAGGTTCTCTGGCAACCCTACAGCTGCCTCAGACATAAAAAAGGTGGATGGGGAAGGCTCCAGGGTCCTGAGCCTATCGAGCACGTGATCCTGAGCCACCGCTGACATTCCAGGACGCTCCCATTAGTCACTCAGAGGCTGTTCATGAGCTTCTGCTTTCAAATCACCCCTGGTGTCCTGGGAAGAAGGGGAAATGGTCTAGAAGGCGGGAAGAACCTACAAATTGTAGGATGTTTACTTAACCCACGGCCTTGTTAGTGTGGAAACACATCTATAAATGCAGAATAGAGCTCACTATGCCCTGGCAGCAGCGATGCTCTTTAGAACTGTGTCACTGTGTTCCAGGAGACATGTGTTCGCCAAGGAGGAGAAAACCAAACAGGACCCTGTCCCTACCTTAAAATGAGAAAGTGCTTTATGAAACATAATGAGCTGCTCTTGCAGGTTATTCTTCAGAATGCCAATCATATACTTATTATTCCTGCTTGAGAAACGGGAAACGTATTCTGTTGTCCAGGAGAGCCATCTGCATTGTGGTTGCTGCACCTTCCTGGAACGAGGAAAACTGTCACTTACAGTCTAAGCAGAGGGTGCCAACAACTTTTGTTCTGAATTTCTGTAACTGAGGGCCGTTCTTTATTTGCATATTGAAAATGTGTTTGTTAAGTCTGCAGTGGAGCAGAAAATAGAATTTTTAAACAATCTCTCCTGACCTTTTCTATTTCATATTTTTTAAGAGACAGAAACTTAACCCCTATCACACTGGCAGTCATCTGGAATAATATTTTAAAGGCATCTTTGTGTTTGTAAAACTTGCTTAGTGATGAGAAAGGAAGTTTCCTGGATTTTGATGCAGTTTTGAAGTGCAGCATGTTAATCTCTAAATAGAAGCACTGGCATTGGAGAAACTAAAGTAACAATATAATTCTAGGAACTATAACCTTACTGTAAGCTTACTTTGCTTTTTTTCTGGCTTGCTTGGGCTCTATGTACCTATTTTTTAATGCACTTAAGAAAAAAGTGATGCAATTGTGAAGGTTTTTTGCTGTTGTTGTTCACAAATTGAGCTTTATTTTGTCTTTCACCTGACAATTCTTTTCATTTAAATTCCACAATATGCCTGAGTGAGCAGAGAGACAGGAGTCAGGGAGACCGAAATCTTAAAACTAAAACAAACAAGCATGCTATGCCTGGCTCCCCACGTTGACTTTTTGGTTACTATTATTACCAACCCCATACAAGTGTTTTTAGTGGGAAATAATGTTGATTCAGTTCCCCGGCTCTGGTCCACACGCGAGGGCTGCAGCTGCCTGTCCTCCCCAGCAGGGAGAGCTCTGCACTTTGATCATGAACCCTGGCTCTCAAAACGGTTCTTTCATATGGAAGCCCTCCTTTTGCAAACCAAGCACAGGCTTAGGAAAGAAAAGAAACAAAAGGTGTTTTTCAAATCCGCCCAATGCCATCCTTTTTCAAACATGTTCCTCGTATATATTTTAAAGGGGCCGTTTCCACAGAAGCAAAGGCTGCATGAGCCAGTGGCGGCAATGCTTCTAAAGTGCTTGGGAGGGGACTTTCAATAAAGATAGCATTGAGAAATTAGACACTTCCGTTAAAAAAAATCACAATATAACTTGCCTGGAATTGCTGTTGTTGAAAAGGGCCAGGAATACTTGCATGTCTCTCAGATTGAGGTGGAAAGGGGAGCACCTATATTTTCTCATGGCTCCTTGGGGTTCCTTGCACTCCTGGTACTTGTCTTTTGTCTTGGTGTAGCAATGATGAAACAAGACAAGTGTATCATAAGTCATATTTTTATAAAAGTCATCCCCAAATTTTTGGTAGAGCTTAAAACTTTTTTTCTATAGAAAATACAGCACCCCCAAGAAATGCCCATTCAGATAATGAGAATTTGACCTCACAAGTCATTTCCACTCAAAAGACATTTCTTGGACCGGGTACGGCAGCTCACGCCCGTAATCCCAGCACTTTGAGAGGGTGAGGCACCTGAGGTCAGGAGTTTGAGACCAGCCTGACCAACCTGGTGAAACCCGTCTCTACTAAAAATACGAAAAATTAGCCAGGCGTGGTGGTGCATGCCTGTAATCTCAGCTACTCAGGGGGCTGAAGCAAGAGAATTGCTTGAACCTGGGAGGTAGAGTTTGCAGTGAGCCAAGATCACGCCACTGCACTCCAGCCTGGGCAACACAGCAAGACTCTCTCAAAAACAGAAACAAAAACAAAACAAAACAAACTAAAAAACCACACACACACAGAGAAACGACATTTCTCTTCATTAACAAAACCACACTGCATTTTGTTATTCTGGCAAGGTCCTGGCGGTTTGTTAGTTTATAGAATTAGCAGTCTTTCACTGTTGAGATGAAATAATTTTGATTGCTTTCTTTTGCCTTTATCTTTTATTGTCATTTTGTTTTACGGGGGTTGAAATGGGCAGGGATTTACATGAAATTTTCAAGTTTAAACATAGATATTACACTATTATTTGTTAATTATTGAAGTAATGCCATGCCACTAATTTTAACTAATTAAAAAAATCTTTGCTTGATAAAGAGTTTTTCAGAACTAACTTGGTTTTTCTTTTAAACCAAGGAATATTCAATCTCTATCTTCCTCAGAACATGCTTGAAAATCAGATATTATTATCATTATATCTGCTTCTAAAACTGAGGCACAGGCAGGCTAAGTGACCTTAACATCAATGAAAATATGGACTTGTGAAAAGCACTGAGTAGATTCTCTAAACCTGCCTGCTGATTCCAGTGTCCTCATGAAGGATCCAATGGCCTAAGATAAAATGTGTTTCCTGTCTCCCAGACCCTGTGTTTTCACCATTTTAAGCTGGGGAAAGAAATGACAAAAGGTGGCAGAAAGATCAGACTTGGTTTACAGCCACTTCCATCATCTCTAGGAAGAAGAAAGATGCTGGTTGCATTGGGCCTGTAGAATGGGACCCAAAAATTGAGCACACGAGGCAGATTTGTGCAGGGAAATCAAAAGCACTGTGTTTTCGGCTGCCTGGGGACCTGGGCACCAGGCACAGTGCTCAGAGCAGCCATTCCAAGGCAGATTTCACCGTGCACAGTCTATGGCGTAAGAGCCATGCTGCAAGAGCTGGTGAGTGGCAGACAGAAGTTGCAAACTAGGTCTCTCTGCCTGTTCTCTGGAGCCTGCCTTTTTCCTGGGCGTCTTGGACCTTCTCACTGCCATATTGTATGCATCCCCATGTAAGGTTCTTCTTTTTCTGCAAGAAGAAAGAACAAAACATATTAAGAATTTCAAGATTCTATCCACCTTATTAAATAGATTTTACCCCAGATAAATTCACAACCTTTTTATATAATTCCAGATTTGATTAAACACTTCCCTTCTCAGTTCTGAAACTTGCATGGATTTAGTCAACCAAAATATTTTCTCACAAAAACCTCACACACACAGAAATTGTGTTAACACACACAATTTCTAGTGGTCAGGTAAAAAAAAATATATATATATATATATTTCAACCTATTGATTCATTTAAAATTAGAAATAATTGCTAGGCATTTTAAGAAAATTATTAGGATCAGTTTGAAATTTAAATAGGGTAGAA
Organism: Macaca mulatta; assembly: GCF_049350105.2. Classification (NCBI taxonomy): domain Eukaryota; kingdom Metazoa; phylum Chordata; class Mammalia; order Primates; family Cercopithecidae; genus Macaca; species Macaca mulatta. The sequence continues at coordinate 6,630,545 of NC_133411.1, forward strand.
GTCAGTTTGCAGGAATGATACATTTACTTTTAAATTTAGTCATATCCATATTCAGGTCAACATTTACAGTGTCCAAAATGAAATCATTTTAACAGAATATTTTTAACGCAGAATATTTTTACAGTTGCAATGGACCGGGGTCCTGAGGAAGGAGCAGGCTTTCCCTGCTGGCGCTCTGCAAGGTGGACCTCCAGAGGACTGCCTGGCTCCCTTGTCTAAGAAGGCAAACATCTTCACCTAGCTGAGATGAAGCCTGAAATGTGCTTTAAATCTATAATCCCTGAGTGCTCCTGGAAACCACAAACCTGCCCACTCATTGTCAGTAGAGCCCAGTAAAAGTCAAAAATAAAGAGGGTGTTTCTGCAGAATTGTAGACTAATAACACAATTAAGATGCTGACTAAAAAATATATATTTTTTTAACTTTTATTTTTTGAGATGAAGTCTCACTCTGTTGCCCAGGCTGGAGTGCAGTGCTGTGATCTCAGCTCACTGCAACCTCCGCCTCCTGGGTTCAAGTGATTCCCCTGCCTTGGTCTTCCGAGTAGCTGGGACAACAGGTGCCTGCCACCATGCTTAGTTAATTTTTGTATTTTTTAGTAGAAATGGGGTTTCACCATATTGGCCAGGCTGGTCTCGAACTCCAGACCTTGTGATCTGCCCCCCTCCTTGGCCTCCCAAAGTGCTCGGATTATAGGCATGTACTAAAATATTTTTAATGCACAGTTGAGCTAGCAATAAGTAAGGGAATCTCTTCAAAGTGAGAAAGGACAAGAAAGCTTAACTCCACAGGAGAAAGCACTGACGTCATTTGCCCTAGATTTGAACAGGGTAGGGTGTAGACAGTCTCAGCTGGGATGCAGATGGAAGGTTACAGGCCACATGGAAGGGCAATGGAGACAAGGTCTGGGGCCAGAATTAGGGGATGTCATATGAGTGACAAACCCCACCCCCCAACACCACAAAAAGCCAAGTCACACAGAGGGAGATATCTTGGGGCTAAGCCAAAAAAAAAAAAGAAGCCCCAAAGAAGAAAGAGGTAGGGATGCTAACTTACCTTCAAACTAACTGGGTGGATCAGAGAAAAAAGCACACACAAACAACAGTATCTCCCAGAAGAATTTCTACCCAAAGGCCTGTACTCATGAATTTGGGGCAGGAATATACACCACTTGTGGGCTCAATTCCCCCCAAACATGTTTTCAGTGATGCCAGGTTAGAAGTACCATCGAGGACCTGCAAAGGCAGTTGCAAGTCTTCACTAGAGGAAAGTTATTTTGATTCCAGTCCTTAAAAGATCCTCACACATGAAGTTCCAAGGATCATGAATTCGTACGCATACCCACAAAATCCTAAGCAGATGAGAAATAAAAGAACAAATAAAACGTCATGAGAGAATTTCCAGGAACAACAAACTGTGCTTAGAGTCAGACTTACAGAATTTGTGTATATTTTATTTATCACATTTAGAATGTCTAAAATGTGTGTGTTTAATATGTTTAAGAAATAAGAGAGAAATGTAAAAGGATGACAAAAGGATAAGAGATTACAAAAATTTACCAAGTTTGAACAAGAACAAAATGGAGTTTTAACAACAAGAACATACACACACACATAAATATTTCAAAGTATAAAGCCAGGAAACAAGGATAAAAGCAGATTAGTTGCAAATGATGAGATAACTTATGTAAGATTTCTCTGAAAACACCCAGAAAACAGCACAGGGAGACGCAGTGATAGACAACAGAAAGTAAGAGGCATGGAAGATTTCTCTTATGTTTGGAATGTAGAAAATAACAAGAGACTATTCTTTTAATGTAATAACTCAAGCAAGAGGTAAGAAGTCACAAAATCATAGTCTTTCTAAACTAACCAAAAAGCTGAAGATTAAAAAACAAAAACTCATACATGAATTAAATTCTAGAAAATAGCAGAGAATACAGAGAGATTTTATCTCTGTCTTCCTTACAGCATGCTTGAAAATCAGATATTATTATCATTATATCTGCTTCTAAAACTGAGAGGCACAGGCAGGCCAAGTGACCTTAATATCAGTGAAAATATGGACTTGTGAAAAGCACTGAGTAGATTCTCTAAACCTGCCTGCTGATTCCAGTGTCCTCATGAAGTATCCAATGGCGTAAGTTAAAATCTCTTTTTTTTCTGAGAAGAGAAGAGATTCTCATTCTTGATGTAAACACAAGAGAAAAAGAAATCTGCCATAGATGGGGATAAGGATGAATTAGGATGAACTTTAGTAAACGTGCAATGGCATATATGGCTGACAGATTAGAATTCTGAGGCTCCTCGATAATAGAGTATGCCTCCCGGACAGGCTTTCCTCAAATGCTTGGGAACAGTATGTGTGATGGTTAATGTTAGGTATCAACTTGACTGGATTGAAGGATGCCTAGATGGCTGGTAAAGTGTTGTATCTGGGTGTGTCTGTGAGAGTGTTGCCAGAGGAGACTGACATTTAAGTCGCTGGACTGGGAGAGGAAGACCCTCCCTCCAGGTTGGTGGGCACCATCTAATTGGCTGCCAGCATGGCTGGAACCAAGCAGGAGGAGAAAGGTGGGATAGGCTGGCTTGCTGGTTGTTCTGGTTTCCTTCTTTTTCCTGCGCTGAATGCTTCCTTCTGCTCCTCCTGCCCTTTGACATCAGACTCCAGGTTCTTCAGCCTTTGGACTCTGGGACTTGCACCAGTGGCTTGGCAGGGACCCTCAGACCCTTACGCACTGACTGAAGGCTGCGCTGTTGGCTTTCCTGGTTTTGAGGCTTTAGGACTTGGACTGAGCCACTACCAGCTTCTCTCTTCCCCAGCTTGCAGATGGCCTATTGTGGGACTTTGCCCTGTGATAGTGTGAGCCAATTCTCCCAAAAAGAAAAAAAACCAAACAAACAAAACACTCCATTTTATATGTACATATCCTATTAGTTCTGTCCCTCTGGAGAACCCTGACTAATATAATATTCCAGAGCCTGCGGTGGAGACCAGATAGAGACCTGGAGATTCCCTTACAGTCCAAGGCAACTTCTCCCAGACCAAGGCAACACCTACTAGAGGAGGAGAGAAGCAGAGCATGAGATCTGTGATAAACCAACCCAAGGCACCCTCCATTTTCAATTTCCAAGAGCCTGGCATAATAAGAGACCTGAGAAAATCCTCCTCTCTTAAAAAGCAAAAACAAAAAAACCTCAGACTTTCAAGTGACAATAGCTACAGGTGGGGCAGAAAATATGAAAGAAACTCCTCCAGGGCATTCCAAACAGAGCAAGATCTCCATGTGGATCCAAAAGCCTGGGCTGGACTGGAGAGCAAAGGAGATTCTCCAACAACATACAAACCATCATTTGAGTTGTAAACAGAGAGAGATCTCTCATGATTTGAAAAACTGGTGATTTGGGTGACATGAAAAAAATTAGGGAATTTTGCTAGTGCTCAGAAACCCACACACTGCAGAATGGAAAATTCTGAGCTTACTTTCAAAATATTTGAACCTAGTAGTAAACCTTAGCAAGCTTAATGTGCCAAATAGCTCAGACACAGCTTAACTGCAAAATACATCTATTCAGTGACATGAAGCCAGTGCCTGACACATGAAGGAAAATCGTGTGCACTTTGGGCTCTGCTGTTCTGATGTCTTACAATAGAGAATGGAACAGTTAACAGCTAGACATACAGATGGGCCAGATGCTGAAATTATTTGATAGGGGCTTTAACTAAAAGTGTGCTAAATAATATTTTGGAAAAAGTGTACAGCATGTCGGAAGAGATGCCAAATATCACCAGAGATAAGGAAGCTATGAAAGATAATGCAACGGAAGTGCTACACATGAGAAATACAGTATCAGAAATAAGTATGTTATTGGATTTAATAATAGAGTGACTTAGCAGAGGAAATAATCAGTGAACTTGAGGACAAGTTATTAGAAAGTATCAAAGCTGAAATACAATGTTAAAAACTGACAAATAAAAAATAAACATAAAAAGACCAAAAAAAAAAAAAAAACCCCACAAAACCCAGAATAGGTGATGATGTCTTTCTTTGTGAGACAATATCAAATGACCCAACATACATATAATTGGGATCCAAGAAGGAGAACAGAAAATGAAGAAGAATAAATATTTAATAAGATATTTGCTGAGAATGGTCTAAAACTGATAAAAGACATAAACTCACAAGTTTAAAACAATGAGAAAACACCAATCAGGAAAAATACAAAGTACCTAAGCACATCAGAGCTAATTGGTGACCACCAAAACTAAAGAGCAGATTTTTAAAATAAACCAGATAAAAGATGCACATTATGTACAGGAGAACAATGATAAATGCAGTCACTGACTTCTCACCAGACTTAATAGTGGCCAGAAACAACAGACAGATATCCTCAAAGTGCTGAAAGGATACATGACAGCATGCATGCCCACACATGTGTACAAATAACTACCAACCTAGAGTTCCACATCTTGCAGAAATAGCCTTCCAAAATGAAGATAAGCCAATCTCAAAATATCAAATACTGTATAATTCATTGTTGAAATGAGAAAATTATAGAAAAGAGAAGACAGATTCATGGTTACCAGGGGTCATGAATGGATGTAGGGAGGAGACAGTTAAGTGTTTCTAAAGAAAGGGCAACATGAGAGATCCTTGAGGTGATGGAACTGTTCTATATCTTGCCTGTATCAATGTCTATACCTGATTATGATATTACACTATAATTTTGTAAGATGTCATCATTGGAGGAGACTCAGTAAAAAATATATGGGATCTCCCTGCATTTCTTATAATTGTATGTGAATCTACTATTATCTCACAAAGGAGATTAATTTTAAAATGAAGGGAAAAGAAATACATTTTCAAGAGAGAAAAGCTAAGAGAATTTCTCTCCATCAGACCTTCTCTTTAAGAAATACAACAATTGGCTGTGTGCAGTGGCTCATGCCTGTAATCTCAGCACTTTGGGAGGCTGAGGCAGGCAGATCACTTGAGGTCAGGAGTTCAAGATCAGCCTGGCCAACATGGTGAAACCATGTCTCCACAAAAAAATACAAAAATTAGCTGGGCATGGTGGTGTGCAGCTGTAGTCCCAGCTACTCGGGAGGCTGAGGCATGAGAATCACTTGAACCCAGGAGGCAGAGGCTGCAGTGAGTCACGATCATGCCACTGCATTCCAGCCTGAGTGACAGAGGGAGACCCTGTCTCAAAAGGAAAAAAAAAAAAAAAGGAAATACTATGATAATTGTCTCAGGCTGAAGAAAAATTATAACAGATTTAACCCTGAACCTGTAAGAAGCAATGAAAAGCACCCAAAAAAGGGTACATATTTGTATAAATATAAAAAACCTTATAAATTTGTGTATGAGGGAGAAAAAGAGAGTATATTTATTCTTTGAACTGTGCATATATATCCATGAATGGTAAATTTCATAATTTAAAAAAAGGAAAGAGAGAAAAATATCAAGTGAGGCAATACCATCTGGAGAACGTCTGTCACATGTGCTGTGCTACACACAGGGGGGATGAAAATAAACTTCTATTTTGACAGCAAGGAAACCGACAGTGATAAATAAATGTGGTTAGTAAGTCAAAGTAGTCCCATGTAGAGGAAGTGGAAAAGCAAGAGGAGGCGGTGAATTACATGAGTTTCTCTAACTCTCTCAGGTGTACTAAAGCCAGTTTTCCAAACCGGTGTTAATAGACAAATGGAAGCAAGTGTCTATTGCCACTGTATTACAGTTGAGCCCTAAACAACATGGGTTTGAACCCCGCAGACCTTCTTTTGCCTCTGCCACCCCTGAGGCAAGGAGAACAACTTATCTTCTCCCTCTTCCTCCTCAGCATACTCAACAAAAGACAACCAGGATGAAGACCTTTGTGAAGATCTTCCACTTAATGAAGAGTAAATGCATTTTCTTCTCCTTATGATTTTCTTAGTAACATGTTCTGTTTTCTAGGTTACTTTATTGTAACAATACAGTATATAATACACACAATATAAAAAACATGCATTAATTAACTCTGTTATTGGTAAGTCTTTCAGTCAACAGGCTATTAGGAGCTAAATTTGGAGGGAGTCAAAAAATTTTGGACTGTGTAGAGGGTTGGTGCCCTTGACCCCACATTGTTCAATGTTCAAGAGTCAACTGTAATCAATATTTTGTAATTCATATTTTAAAATGTGCCTTATGTGAGATCCATTTAAAAAAAGAACTTGGCCAGGCGCAGTGGCTCACGCCTGTAATCCCAGCACTTTGGGAGGCCAAGGTGGGTGGATCACGAGATCAGGAGATCGAGACCATCCTGGCTAACACGGTGAAACCCCGTCTCTACTAAAAATACCAAAAATTAGCCGGGCGTGGTGGTGGGCACCTGTAGTCCCAGCTACTCAGGAGGCTGAGGCAGGAGAATGGCGTGAACCCGGGAGGCGGAGCTTGCAGTGAGCCAAGATCCGCCACTGCACTCCAGCCTGGGCCACAGAGCGAGACTCTGTCTCAAAAGAAAAAAAAAAAAGAACTTGATCACTAATATACTGCATACAGAATCAATTTGAGATGAATTATGGACCCAAATGTAAAAGCTAAAACAATCATAAAACTTCTAGAAGAAAACACCGAAGACTGTATCTGTGATCTTAGGGCAAGCAAAGGCTTTTTAGGAGACAAAAAACATATTGATAAAATTAAAAAATGATTAATTATACTTCAAGATAGAACAAGATAGAACACTGGAGGCGCAGTGGCTCATGCCTGTAATCTTAGCACTTTGGGAGTCTGGGATGGGTGGATAGCTTGAGCTCAAAAAATACAAAAATTAGCCAGGCATGTGGATCGCTCCTGTACTCTCAACTACTTGGGGGATTGAGGTGGGAGGATCGCTTGAGCCCAGAAAGCAGAGGTTGCAGTAAGTCAAGATCATACCACTGCACTCCAGCATGGGTGCCAGAATAAGACTCTGTCTCAAAAAAAATAAAATCTTCATCACAAAACAATATCAACAGAATAAACAGGTAAGTCACAGACTGTGAGAATGTATTCATAAGAAAGAGGATTGTATGCAAATTACATGAAGAGCTTCTGAAACTCAATGATAATAAGACTGAACACAATTAAAAAAAGAAAAAGGCAAAGAGGCTGTTCACAAAAGAAGATGTGAAAATAGCAAATAAGCACATGAAAACCTGCTCAACTTAATCAACCATCAAGAAAATGCACATTAGACACCCAAAGAGCTCCTACCTCATGCTGCCCTTGAAGACCCGCAATGCACAAGGCCAACTGCAATGGGTGCTGGGAGAAATGCGGAGCCCTGGCATGCTTGTCTGCTGCTGGCAGGGATGGAAAATGGTACAGCCACTTTGGCAAACTGTCTGTCCTCTCCTAAAATAATGTACTTCTATCCTATGACCTAGTGATTTCATTCCCAGGCATTTATCAAAAATAAATGCAATATATCCATAAAAGTTCCTTTACAAAAAAGACGGTTATAATAGTCAAACCTGTATTGTTTAATCAACACGTGGGTAAAGTATGCTTTGCTTATGCACTTGGAGAGCACTCAGCAGTAAAAAGGAATGAAACGCCCCTACACAATGTGCATGAGTCTCAAGAGTAACAGGCTGAGAGGAGTACGGCAAACACAGAAGTGTACACCCCAGGTGATCGAATCCATACAAACTTGTAGAAATCAGCAAGAGAGACTGAGGGTGACAGAAATCTGATCAGTACAGGCTTTTGCAGTGGAGGACTCAGGGGAAGGAGAATTAGGTGCCTTTCTGGGACACGGAAGATGCTCTGTGTCTTGACAGGGATTGTAAGGTACACTTGAGATCTGAGCACTTCCATGTATAAATTGCACGAAAATTAAAGTTTCCCTTGGGTGCATTTGCATAATTATGTCACCCCCGAGGCTGAGAGAGCATGGCAGGAACTACCGTGGTCCTTGGAGATTCCTCAACAAAACCATCTAGGAGGAAAAAGGGCAGAATCTGAGAGCAGTGCAAGAACCACCAGCGCTGTCTGTCCCTCCCTCTTCCATCTGCAGTTCCCTGTGCTGGGAGCTCTTGTGGTTCCAGGACAGCAGCTGATGGACCCTGAGGACTGGCTGCTTTCTGGGGAAAGATCACTGTTCTTGCCCTGTGGAAGTTCTAGAAAGAAGGCAATCTATGCCAGCTGGCGTGATTAATTTTATGTATCCACTTGCCTGGCCTTTGGTGTATGGTAGTTCGGTCCAACACCAGTTTACATGTTGCTCTGAAGGTCTTGTCCAGATGTGATTAACATCTGTAATCAGTTCACTGTAACTGAGATGACCCTCAATGATGTGGGTGAGCCCCATCCAGTCAGTGGAAGGCCAGAAGCTCAAAGATGGAGGTTTCCCAAAGAAGAAGAAATTCTGCCTGAAGACTGCAATATGGAAACTTGATTGAGTTACTAGCCTGCTGCCCTGGGGAATTTGAACTCAAGATGGCAATATCAACTTTTCCCTAAATTTCCAGATTCTGATGCCTGCCCTGTGGATTTCAGACTTGCCGATCTCCACAAATATGTAAGACAGTTCCATAACATTTCTCTCTCTTATCTCTCTCTGTCTCTGTGTCTGTCTATCCATCCATCCATACATACATCCATCATCTGTATTGTATTAATCAGGGTTCTCCAGAGACACAGACCCACCGAACCCACGTGGGGATCCATCCTCCTGGCTCTGTGTCTCTGGAGAACCGTGACTAGCACACGCCAGCTCTGTTTTCCTCTGCACCCACGCAGCATCCCGATTTGGAGGAAGCAGGTGGCCCAGTGTGAAAGGTCATTTATCTGAAAGGAAATATTCCTGAAGTAATTGATGAGTGTGCCTTTCAGCTGGCACATTTGGGGACAGGGGCATTCATATTTCTGAGTCCAGATGCCCTAAAATGGGATGCTGTATTGCTCATCACATAACTCTTCATGATGTACCTGTTCATTATTTTCTCGATGAAAAATAGTGGTTGGCTGCAAAATTGTGAAACTGCAATCTCTCTCCATCTCAGGGTTTGTGGGCTTTTTAATCACACGGACCCTCTTTCTCTTCAAGGGCAATTATGTTGTTGATTACTCCAGTGTGAGCTCAGCAGTGAGGGAAGGTCAAATTCCCAAAGTCATATTCGGATTAATTCCTTGGTTGTGACTGGAAGCCCAGAGTGAACTGTGGTAGGAGGGCTTAGTCCACCGCAACACAAACCCAAGCTCATGGCCCCACTCACACTCAGGGCTGCTCCTCCCCTCTCCCCAGGATTTATTAAGCCCTTGCTTCTGTGTCCCCAAAGCAGAAATTCCTCTCAGTAGTCCTACCATGGCCTCTTCTAAGGTCCCTGTCCTCCTTTTTTGAAGGAAAGTGCGGGACTGGTTGCAGAACCCTACGTGGCTCCAGCTGCAGCCGCAGACCGGCGGCCCTCAGTGCGTCAGACCGGCGGCCCTCAGTGCGTCAGACCGGCGGCCCTCAGTGCGTCAGACCGGCGGCCCTCAGTGGGTCAGACCGGCGGCCCTCAGTGCGTCAGACCGGCGGCCCTCAGTGCGTCAGACCGGCGGCCCTCAGTGCGTCAGACCGGCGGCCCTCAGTGGGTCAGACCGGCGGCCCTCAGTGCGTTAGACCGGCCGCCCTCAGTGCGTCAGACCATGGGGCTGAATGAAGAGAATTGCATCCAAACTGGGACAGGCCACAGCTCCTGGAACAGAAGAGACATCAGAGTGGGGCTTGAGGGGGAAGAGGGCGGGAGAAGCAGCTCTCTCATTCTTCTCAGGGACGTTTCATTGTCCTGCTGTGAACTGTGATGAACTCACCTTCCTGTGTCCTCCATCACTTTGCCCCTGCTTTTTCCACTCCCCTTGTCTCTTTTTCCCTCCTTTTCAAAGTCACAGAGAGATGAGGGGTCTGGGTGGGGCCAGGAAGGCTCATCCATCTCCTGACAGCCTTCACTCTCAGCTCTGGCGCCACACAAGCCTGCAGCCTCATGCTAGCCGCGAATCCATGCCCTCTGCTGACCTGATGGGGCGTGCGTTTATGTCACTGTCTCTACGGAGCAAATGACCGCATGGATTTTACCCATTGCTCTGGGTTGCCTGTTTGGCAGGGCCCTTGAGGAAGACACTCCCCACTCTCCAACTCTGCCTGTGGACACCCCCACTGGGTGCAGGGCCTCTGGGCACACCCCTGCTGCTCCACCCCCAAGACTTTGCAGACGTTCCAGAGCCAGGGATTCCCTTCTCCTCTTTCTCTTGGATAAGCACTGAGCTTTCCCCACACAGTCTGGGGCCTGCCCCTCTTTTCAGCTTTCCTCTCGGCCGTTCTAGGGAGACTCGCTGTCTGCCTTCCACCTCTACCCAGGCAGGTGCTGTGCCCCTCAGTTCTGTGTGAAGAGCCTACACACTTCCTTCATTGACTTCTGCTCCTTCCAGCGAGCTATCACCTGGACCCTTCTGGACTGGGCTTTTGCCTAAGAACGTTCCAAAAACCACACAAAATAGTGAATGGCAGTTTCTCCAATAACAATTCCAAATTATCTGAAAATTGCAAACCATGGCTAACTTCTTATGAACAATAATATCCTTCTCTGTGGCTTAAAGGGAAGTGCCAAGCATAGATGTGTGAGAGGCCACAGATGCATGGCCCTGAGCTGAGGGGGAAATGAGGAAAGACTCGGGGCTGATGTGCGGCTCAGTTCAGTCAGCATGGATGGTAATTGCTATCTGTTTTCCTGAGATCAGGAAGTTGCTTGCAATACGGGTAGGTAAAAAAAAAAAATCAAATATAATAAAACGGAAGAACTTTTCAGTACTAGAATAAAATCAGTATGTTGCAAGTAATTTCAGAAGCAACAGCAGCTTTCAAGAATAACTATTTATCAGGATGGGCACTTACGCATGTTTAGGGATCTTGTGGAATAATTTAGTGGCGTTTGGTCTACAGTTCATTCATTTTGCTGTTCCTGAGCCTCCATTCCACATGTGGCAAAGTACTCACAGGTGCTGGCATGGAAAGATTCCCTCCGCAGCTATAAACATACATTTAGGGATGATCACGTGTTACAAAATTATGTTGACATTTAAAATGCCAATATTGTATCATGATTGTAAACACAGATGGAGAGCAAGGGAAGCCACCGTCTATTAACCCCTTGCCTGTGCTAGCTGTGTTCTCGTGACCTGATGGATTGTGCAGGGTCGTAGTTAGGAAAGGAAGGTTGCCCTGGGGCCAGGTCCCTGAGTATGAAACCGCTGCAGCCCCTTAGGGGCTCACCCATAATTTGACGTTGAAGAGAAACCTCTTCAAGTTTCCGCCTCCCTCTCCTCTTTTGTGAAACCAGGAGGACAACAGGACCACCCTCACAGGTGGATGAAGAATTACAGATATTGAATGTAAAAGTGCACAGCACAATATCAAGGATACAGGAAATGGGCAATAAATGCTGGTTTCTCTCTGTTTAATTCTCACAACAAGCCCCTGAGATAGACCTCAGTGCTTGCAACCCATCCTGCACTCCCCAGTGAGCAAAGCCTGGGCAAGGCTGCCCAGCTCCAAGTGGGGGCCCTGGAATTAAACCCCGACTTTGCTGCTCTGTCCTCTGCTTGAACTGCCCCCTTCCCGACCTAATCACATGTCCCATTCTTAAGGGCAAACATCTGCCGCGCTGCAGAGTGGGACCTACTACTTAGGTCCCTTGTGGGGTCAGCCCAGGACCCCTGCACCAGGCAGACCCTTTCCAGCCAAATGGTATTAAAAGACACCGTGGTGTTTTCAGTTGTTTTCAAAGGCCCTCAACAGAAACCAGGGCTTTCCAAATGGAGAGTGTTTGTCTCTGTGGAAAGAAAACCCGTTGGAAAACACCTGCAATCTTTTCAAAGGGCACCTGGACATGAGAGGTCACTTTCTGTTCCTTTGCAGTCTCTATGTAAACAAGAGAATTCTTCAGAAAATGATGCGGAAGGTTGTCCCCAGATTCCCCGAGATCTTACAAAATGTTATATTTTTCACGTGACTCAGTTACATTTACTGTGAGAACTGAAGGTGGAAGGATTCACAGAGGGACACATGATAGTTGTAAGGAAGCGATGGTCCCGGGCGGCAGGCCCGTAGCTGGCACTCTGGCTGCCCTGAGCTCTGCATGGAATCCTGGAGAGCAGGGACATAGGAGGTGAGGCAGGGCATGGACCCCGTGGGCTGAGGGCCAGCGGCTGTGGGAGAACACTGGTTTGAAACAGCATCTTGTGGCATTTGTGTGACTTCTCTCCACATCAGGCAACCCTCGTGAGTGGCTGGATTTAACCAGGGCCAATGCTTTGAAAGTGGAGAGATGAATCACTTTTTATCATATTGTTGTGCTAATGAAGTAGAATAACACATAGGAAATCACCACGCACATGGTAGATCAGTAGACAGAAGTAAGTCTGGGTAATGGACAAACCACACCCGAGGTATCGATAATGATTATTCTATAAACTTAGAATACTCAATGTGTCCATTTCCTGGCCAAGCAGAACACAAAATTGCGAGATTTAAGTAGCAAGTACTTGAATGTGAGATGGGGGCAGATTGGATTTCTTTCTGCAAGTCCAGTAACTTCAAGAACCCTGAATGAGATAGGTTCTCAATGCCAGTGCAGAAGACAGCCTGAATGAAATGAACTATTTTATCATCTGTTATTCTCTGTTCCTCTTGTTTAGAAGACTTAATTGGTGGTTTATCTTGCATTGTTCTTGGAAAAACCAAGTAGCTGATGATATCAGTTTCAACCGTGTGATGCATTTTTAATCAGATATTTACTTACATTAATGTGCTCCTGCCAAAACCAAGGCTTACATAAACCAGATGTTTTTATCACGAGCCTTTGGTATCTGGGAAAAAAAAGGACAGTACAGCTTGCTGGCCATTAAACAGAGGAAATTTCAAGGAAAATGATCTTTAAATGTTGTTTTGAATATTCCCATAATTTTATTAGTTTTAGGAGCTACATTTGCCTAAAAAAGTAGAAATGTTAGTTATTTTGGAAAGTAATGGTAAGGATATTTGAGTCTGTTTGGCCAAATTCATTCTTATTCCAGATTTTTTATAATTTTTTTTCTAATGCTATTGATGTAAAGCTTGTGTTCTAACCTCCAGCCATCCTCTGAAGGAAACATGGGTGAAAAACAAGTTGGAATTCCATCATATTGATGCCACTGGTCAAGACTGTTTTTCTCACTTTCTTTTTTAAAAAATTTTCTTTTCTTAGCGGGTGGGAGCAGAGTCTCAGTCTGTTGCCCAGGCTGGAGTGCAGTGACTCACTGCAACCTCTGCCTCCTGGGTTCAAGCAATTGTCCTGTCTCAGCCTCCTGAGTGGCTGGGACTACAGGCGCACACCACCACACACGGCTAATTTTTGTACTTTTAGTACAGACGGCATTTCACCATGTTGGCCAGGCTGGTCTTGAACTCTTGACCTCAGGTGATCCGCCCACCTTGGCCTCCCAAAGTGCTGTGATTACAGGTGTGAACCGCCATGGCTGGCCTGTTTTTTCTCTTTCTTGATGACTCTTGTCTTGTCTTTCCAATACCCTGGTCTAATTCTGAGATCTGTGCATTTGCTTGGAGTTTCTCCTCTGCTTTTGGCTGTCCTCCCTGCCTTCATGCATGTGAGCCTCGCCACTGGCTCTGCGTCTCCCATTCCCAACATTGCTCCATCTCTCTTTTGCGCCGCCTCACTCTTTCCTTCCCCAAGGCTTGACGACCATTCCTTTGCATTTCTTTCTTCTTCTAAGGAATAATTTATCTGTTTTTGTATCTGGTGCTATGATGAACCTATTATTCCAGCCACCCTTCTTGTCAGTCCACATCTACCTGAGTTTGTGAGATAAATAAAGCTATGAGGTTTATACTTCAAGTCAATATTTTTCTTAATTATCTGATTAAGTTTAGCTGGAGAGAGTACAGTGATACAAGCAGGCGCATATATTATTGGTGGTCACCATGAGTTGTTATAACTTTTTAAAAGAGCTTTGGCAATATGCCTCAAGGGACTTAAGTCATTAATCCTCTTTAATCCTGGAATTGAACTTCTGAAAATCTATCGTATAAAACAAATCTCCAACTCGAGCACAAAATCACACGCAAAGATATTGATAATAGCATTATCCATAATTGTCCCAAATGGAAAATAATCTGAACATCCCATAATAGTAATATGTCCTGTAATAGTGAAATAATCTTTAAAATGGCAGTAAATAAACCAAAATATTATAATGAGAAAAACATTTGTGTCAAAGTGAGTGACTGGTAAAATGGAAGACTTGTGTAAGGGCTTACTTGGGATTGAGGGGTCTGTCTGGAAATGGACGGAGAGGTGGGGCTCTGGACAAGTTCAAGGGATGTGGCTGGCCGTGGTGTAGAGGGTTGTGGTTACCAAGTGCTGCAGAAGTGGCCCGAGCCTGAGTGGTACAGGGCAGCAGGGATCTTACTATGCTCCCAAACCGTGTGGGCCAGGAAATTATACAGAGCACAGCGGGAGCACAGGGGCCTCATTCCGAAAGACGAATGGCTGGAGTGACCTGAGACTGGGCCCTGGAACCATCTGGAAGCTTTTTCACTCAGCTGTGTGGTGCCTGGGCTGGGATGGCTCGGTACCAGCCTCCACTCCCATGGCTGAGCAAGTGTGAGCACATGGCATCTCCAACTGACCTGGGCTGGGTCTCGAGAAGGAGCGATTCAAAAGCCAGCGCTGCTGGAGGCCACATGGAGACTGCGTGGCTGTGTACGGCCTCACTTCAGGAGCCCTGGGGCATCATCACCTCCACCTACCGCATTGCTTGATTGATTTAAGGGGAGGGGACACTGACCCAGTCCCTTGAAGGGACGAGTGTTAAAGAAGTTGTGACTTTTTTATTTGAAGCCCCACATTAGGAAAGAGGTAACATTCAATTTGGCTTTTATTTATGAAGACCTAAACACCAAGGCCCAGGTGGATGGAGGAGACATCACCCATGAAAGTGCCCGTGGTTTAGGAAACTTTAGAAATTCATCATGGAGCTAAAGTCTCTTTTCCTCTGCCCAGTGCCCATGTGTTCAGTCAGAGGAGAGCTCACAACACAAAGGGCTTTAATGTCAAATGCTTGATGCAATGCACTCTCAGATCTGCATTACATTTCTCCCCAACCTCACCAGCATCTACTATTGTTTGGTGAAAAGGGAACACTTATACACTCTTGGTGGGAGTGTAAATCACTTCAGTCACCATGGAAAGTAGTGTGGCGATTTCTCAAAGAACTTAAAACAGAAATACCATTTGACCCAGCAGTCTCATTACTAGCTGTACACCCCAAGGAATATACATTTTTCTGCCACAGAGACACATGCACGCATGTGTTCATTGCAGTACTATTTACAATAGCAAATATATGGAATCAACTGGAATGCCTAGCAACAGTAGACTGAATAAAGAAAATATGTTACATATACACCATGGAATACTATGCAGATGTAAAACAGAACGAGATCATGTCCTTTTTGCAGCAACATGGATGGAGCTGGAGACCATAATCCTAGGTAGACGCAGGAAGAGAAAACCAAATACCACATGTTCTCACTTATAAATAGGAGCTAAACACTGAGTCCACATGGACACAAAGAAGTGAACAACAGACACTGGGCCCTCCTGGAGGGTGCAGGGTGAGAGGAGGAAGAGGATTGAAAAACTACCTTTGGGTACTAGGCTGAGTACCTGGGTGATGAAATAATCTCTACACCAAACCCTCGTGATACACAATTTACCTGTATAACAAACCAGTACATGTACCCCTGAACCTAAGTAAAGGTTACAACATAGAAAATAAATAAACAATGAAAAGAAACATTTTAATTTTGGGAAAAACAAGACCTTGATTCCAGGACAGCTATTGAGTAAAACAGTCCATCTTGGATAGTCTGAAAATATTTCCACTTAAAGTTGGATGAATTTGCATCAGATTCTTGGTTTCTATGATTCACTCATAGAAGTCATTTTCTCTTTTCTTAGTCTTTGAAGATTTATAACCAGAAATTAAAATCCATGCCACAATTCTTGAGACGAATTGTTTTTACCATTGACTGCTCATTATATACAATCCCAGAAAGGGTCCAGGAAATGGACCTGCATATATTATAGACATTGTTGGTATCTATCTGAGGATTCCAGGAAAAAAAATAATATAAAGGATCAGTCAATACATGAAATTTTGAAAGAATTATTTCTCCCTTTTTTGCCTTTTTGAATTTGAGAGCAAATTATAAGTATTTTAGAAATGAAATCCATGCTCATTCAGTAATCATCCAGAATGTTTATTTCCAAATCTCTTGATTCCATGTTCTCCCATGATATTGTTAACTGCCCAGTGGGTTCACCTTGCCCGCTGCCTAGACAGAGCTGATTTATCAAGAGAGGGGGCCATAATCCTAAGCAGATGCAAGGACAGAAAACCAATAGAGAAAGAGTAATTCATACAGAGCCAGCTGTTTGGGAGATGGAAGTTTTATTATTACTCAATCAGTCTCTCAAAGCTCCTAGCTTAGGGGATTTTCAAAGGCAGTTTGGGACAATAGGTTGGAGTGGCCAAGTAACAGGTGCTTGCTGCTGATTGGTTGGGACAGAGATGAAATCATAGAGAATGGAAGCTGTCCTCCTGCAGGCTGAATTGCTTCTGGGTGGGGCCACAGGAGTGGGGTTGGTGGGTCCAGGTGGAGCTATGGGTGTCAGACATGCAAAAAACCTGAAAAGATATCTCAAAAGGCCATCTTAGGTTCTAGGATACTGATACTACTTGCAGGAGCAGTTAGGTCAGTTGTATGTGGCTGACAATCATTTCTATCTGCACCCTAGCAGGGTTCAGTTTCCTCTGCTCCTTCTAGCCTGGCAGCCTCTCATTAGCTCTGCAAAGACGGTTGAGTTTGGTGGGGAGGGCTATTACCATTTAAACTATGAACTAAAAGTCTCCCAAAGCGAACCCAGGAATAATCAAAGGCAGCTGGGTGGGTGAGGAGACTAAAGCTAGGAGCTGGGTTGAGCTAGATCAGATCTCCCCCATTGTCACAACCTTCTTGCCAATTATAATTTTGGAAAGGCAATTTCAATATTGAGTTTTCCCAATAGCATGTATCATATCCTGTCTTGGATTATTGTTTTTGTCCACTTATCTAACTCATTATATGCTAGCTCAAATATGCTTCAATGATATTCTGCACACTTAGGATAGGGCTCGAGTAAATGTTTGTTTAACTGAATTAAGCTCCCTTTTTCCTGCCTTCTTTTTAGACAGGCACAATGATTAGCAGCTAAAGTTTTCAATCATGAAGGCATCTTTTATTTCCTCATATGCTTGCAACATTACTTATGTTAAGTCCACTTCTAATATTAATCTATATTCATAATCATTCATAACTTTATCTTTTACTTATGTTTTATGAAATATTCTGAATGACATGTT
Source organism: Macaca mulatta (assembly GCF_049350105.2). Lineage (NCBI taxonomy): Eukaryota > Metazoa > Chordata > Mammalia > Primates > Cercopithecidae > Macaca > Macaca mulatta. Next base: position 6,648,018 of record NC_133411.1, read on the forward strand.
TAAGTTTTTATCATGAGTGGACAGGATCATTTCTGTTGGGAGCCTTCATTGTGTTTTTTGAGAGCAATGCTATAAATATTTTTGTTTAGTTCATTTGTTTAACATGATTCTCTGATTACTGGGCACTGACTTGTCCTTCTTCCAACAGTTGGAAAGTTGAGTAAGAATCGCAGCAGCGGTTGTCATTGGTGTTAGAACAAGAGTGACTTCGTTTTGAGTGAGGGCTAGGAAAATGAAACTGAGACTCCATTTTGAGTGACGAGTAGGAAAATGAAACTGAGACTCCATTTTGAGTGATGAGTAGGAAAATGAAACTGAGACTCCATTTTGAATGAGGGCTGGAAAACGAAACTGAGACTCCATTTAGAGTGAGGGCTGGAAAATGAAACTGGACTCTATTTTGAGTGAGTGCTGGAAAATGAAACTGAGACTTGCTGGGCTGCATTCTCAGAAAGTTAGGCATTCCGAGGCTCTATATGTTTAAGGTTAAGGGGACAAATTAATAATGTTTACTAAATGTTGTCGGATATCTGGACAACAAAGGCATTCCTAATTTTGCTTTAAAGATAATAGTATTGAATCTTGCAAAATATAGTAGTTAAGAAAATTAATCCTTTATCAAAAACCCTTGTAGCAGAGCACATCTCCCCATAGACACAAGCATTGTACCTAGGGTGGACGTGTCCTCCTCTTACTTTCAGGAACAGCCTACTCTCTCTATGGAGTAGCTGTCCTTTCACCACTTTACTTTCCTAATAAACTTGCTTTGACTTTGCACTGTGGAGTCCCTGAATTCTTTCTTGCGTGAGAGCCAAGAACCCTCTCTTGGGGTCTGGATTGGAAACCCTTTCCTGTAACATGGTCACTGAGGACCTGTGGATGATGTGGACAAATCCTGTTACATTCCCTGCTGCCACTTTCTCACCTGTAAAATGGGATTTATATGTCTTGTCTACATCATGAAGTTGTTTTGGGAAAAAGTGAAAAAGTAACGATGTACTTTGACATGCCCTAGCACATTCTGGAATGATTATGATTACATGCTTCCTCTAAGGAGAGAAGTGGCAAACACACAAGCCCTGTTTTGTGGCTGTGGCTGACCCCACTCCTCACAGTGACCTTCTCCTGGACCTTGATTCAGCCTCAGCTTTCTCAACACAGTGCCAAGAGATTAAATTTTGCACAGGAGGTAAATTTGCTTTAGAGAGCATGTTTTAGGCAACCCAAGAGATGTCCAATGTGATTGAGCTGAAATACTCTATGCAGAGGGCTCCCTCTACGAGCACATCTCTGTTCACTCACACAGAGGCCAGTCCCTCAACCTCACTGTTTGGTTTTTACAAAAGGCTTCCCCTTCTTGCCCTTTCTCCCTGCCCTGAGACCCAACCTTCCCTCTCAGGCTCATTGATGGAGTCCAGAGCGCAGACACAGCCTGGGGTCAGAGGGAGCATGCACAGGTGGCTTCTGAACAAGGTTTCATCTCCTACTCATGCTGCTAGCTGAATCTCCAGAGGAAATGGGTTATAAATAAGTCTCTGTAAGATTGACTTGCTTGATTACATTTTTCTAATCTGTCATTTTGTTTTTTAAATTAAAGTTCTTTTTTTTCCCCTCAAAACACATTATTACATTTGTGGTTAGGTTGTACATCTTGAAACCCTTTATTCTGCCCCAACCACTACTTGAAAACTTATAATTAAGTAACCTGGCATGCTTTCATGAGAAATGGAAATTTTGTAAGAACAAAATGTGTTGGTGGATGTATCCTGAGAGAGATTTCCTAGTTAAAAAAAAAATTAACTCTATAGGCCCTCTCTGACAGAAAGAGGTAGAAATTTTTTTTTTTTTTTTTTTTTTTTTTTTTTTTTTGAGATGGAGTTTCTCTCTTGTTGCCCAGGCTGGAGTGCAATGGCACAATCCTGGCTCACCACAACCTCCTCCTCCTGGGTTCAAGCGATTCTCCTGCCTCAGCCTCCCGAGTAGCTGGGATTACAGGCATGTGCCACCACATCCGGCTAATTTTGTGTTTTTAATAAAGACGGGGTTTCTCCATGTTGGCCAGACTGGTCTTGAACTCCTGACCTCAGGTGATCCACCCACCTCGGCCTCCCAAAGTGCTGGGATTACAGACATGAGCCACCATGTCTGGCCAGAAAGAGGTAGTAATTTCAAAACCAAAGAAAAGTTTGTTAAGGAGATTAACGCAAGAGTAACATTCTTGAGAGAACGTACTAACACTTTGCACTAAGTCGTTTGCCGTTTGCCCAGTGAAATGAGTCTTTCTCCCATGTCTTTTCAGGTGTCTGCCACAGACTGCTGGGCTTTGGAAGCAAATAAGAGAATCTCTGCAAAATTGTTGTAAGCAATTAAGAAGAGACTTCTAATTCTGTTAACGGAAGACTAGATAATGAAGACCAGTCTTCCTACCAAGAGCAATTAGAAAAACTGAACACAACATTAAAAAAAAAAAAAAAAAAAGCTTATCTATCTGTTTAAAACTTTGGAGAACTTCCAAGACAGCAAGAACTCGAAGGCCGGCTGATATGGTTTGGTGCTGTGTCCCCACCCAAATCTCACCTTGAATTGTAGTTCTCATAATACCCATGTGTCATGGGAAGGACCCAGTGGGAGGTAATTTAATCATGGGGGCAGTTACCCTCATGCGTTCTCATGATGTTGAGTGAATTCTCATGAGATCTGATGGTTTTATAAGGAGCTTCTCCTCCTTTTGCTTGGCATTTCTTGCTGCCACCATGTGAAGAAGGACATGTTTGTTTCCACTTCCATCGAGGTTGTAAGTTTCCTGAGGCTTCCCCAGCTCTGCAGAACTGGAGTCCATTAAACCTCTTTCCTTTATAACTTGCCTAGTCTCAGATATTTCTTCTTAGCTGTGTGAGAACATACTAATACAGTAAATTGGTACTGAGGTGGTGGGGTGCTTCTGTAAAGATAGCCAAAAATGAGGAAGCGACTTTGGAACTGGGTAACAGGCAGAGGTTGGAACAATTTGGAGGGCGCAGAAGAAAAGTTTGAAGCTTCCTAGAAATTTGTTGAATGGCTTTGACCAAAATACTGACAGTGATTTCAGCAGTAAAGCCCATCTGAGGTGGTCTCAGATGGAGATGAGGAACTTGTTGGGAACTGGAATAAAGGCGACTCTTGCTATGTTTTAGCAAAGAGACTGGCAGCATTTGGCCCCTGCCCTAGAGATCTGTGAAACTTTGAACTTGAGAGAGATGATCTAGGGTATCTGGCAGAAGAAATTTCTAAGCAGCAAAGCATGTAAGAGGAAGCAGAGCTTAGAAGTTTTGAAAATTTGCAGCCTGATGATGTGATAGAAAAGAAAAACCAATTTTTCTGGAGAGAAATTCAAGCCAACTGTAGAAATTTGCATAAGTAATAAGGAATCAAATGTTAATCACTGAGACATTGGAGAAAATGTCTTCAGGGCATGTCAGAGATCTTTGCGGCAGATCCTCCCATCAGAAACCTGGAGGCCTATGAGGAAAAAATGGTTTTGTGGGCTGGACCCAGGGCCCCCTCTGCTGTGTGCCGCCTAGGGACTTAGTGCCCTGCATCCCAGCAGCTCCAGCCATGGCTAACAGGTGACCAAGGTACAGTTCAGGGCATGGTTTCAGAGGGTGCAAACCCCAAGCCTTGGCAGCTTCCATGTGTTGTTGAGCCTGTAGGTGTGTGGAAGTCAAGAATTGAGGTTTGGGAACCTCTGCCTGGATTTCAGAGGATGTATGGCAATGCCTGGATATCTAGGCAGAAGTCTGCTGCAGGGACAGAGCCCTCATGGAAAACCTCTGTTAGCACAGTGCAGAAGGGAAATGTGGGGTTGGAGGCCCCACTCAGAGTCCTCACTGAGGCACTGCCTAGTGGAGCTGTGAGAAGAGGGCCACTGTCTTTCAGAACTCAAATGGTAGATCCACCAAAAGCACCGTGCACCTGGAAAAACTGTAAGCATTCAACACCAACCTGAGGAGGCAGACAGGAGTGGGGGTGTACCCTGCAAAGCAACAGGGCTGGAGCTACTCAAGGTTATGGGAGCCCACCACTTGCATCAGCATGGTCTGGATGTGACAAGGAATCAAAGGAGTTCATTTTGGAGCTTTAAGATTTGGCTGCCCCACTGTATTTCACACTTGATGGGGTCTGTAGCCCCTTTGTTTTGGCCAATTTCTCCCATTTGGAATGGGTGTATTTACCCAATGTCTGTACCCGCATTGCATCTAGGAAGTAACGAACTTGCTTTTGATTTTACATGCTCATAGGCAGAAGGGATTTGCCTTGTCTCAGATGAGACTTTGGACTTGGACTTTTGGGTTAATGCTGGAATGAGTTAAGACTTTGGGGGACTTTTGGAAAGGAATGATTGTGCTTTGAAATGTGAGAACATGAGATTTGGGTGGGACCAGGGTGGAATGATATGGTTTAGCTCTGTGTCCCCACCCAAATCTCACCTTGAATTGTAGTTCCCATAATCCCCGTGTGTCACGGGAGGGACCCTGTGGGAGGTAATTTAATCCTGGGGGCAGTTACTCTCATGTTGTTCTCATGATAGCGAGTGAGTTTTCATGAGATCTGATGGTTTTATAAGGGACTTTCTCCCCTTTCACTTGTCTCTTCCTGCTGCCGCCAAGAACGTGTTTGCTTCCCCTTCCACCATGATTGTAAGTTTCCTGAGGCCTCCCCAGCTTTGCAGAACTGGAGCCAATTGAACCTCTTTCCTTTATAAATTGCCCAATCTTGGGTATTTCTTCACAGAAGTGTGAGAATGGACTAATACACCAAGTTTCTGGGAAGGCGATTGCAATGAAGAAACCCTGACATTAGGTGCCACTTTTTCCTTCAGGGCATTTGTTGTAACCAAATTTTGAGCATCTGAACAGAGCTCTCAGCAGGCTCCCAGATCTGGAAAAACAAATATCAGATACCAGAGACCACTGTGAAAAAGAGGTTCTGGGAAATACCCCATGCTTTCAATTGGAAATCTTGCAGAATAACATGTAAGACTAAGGATTAACCATAGATGGATCAGGCCCCAGAGAGACTGAAGCCCAGCTGGGAATCAGCTGAGTCCTCTTTTGGATTAAGGTCATCTTGCCCTACCCTGACTCCCCTTCTAAAGCAAAAATAAGTGTTCTCTAGGGAATGATAGCATAGATCAGTCCCTCACATGGTTTCTAATTTTCCATACATAATGTCCTAAATAAAGTTAAAAATAACAGGTAAAAACAGATAAGAATAGACCAAAATCAAAGAGAAAATACTAGACATCAGGAACAGAAGCACAGGAAATCCAGATATCAAAATTATCAGAAACAGACTTTAAAGTAACTATAATTAATATGCTCAAGAATTAAAAGTCAAGTTGGAGAATTTCATCAGAGAACCAGAGAATGGGTAAAAGAAAATAAAAAGAATGAATCGTAGAAAAATATAAATGATGGAAAATGTGGCAAAGAATAAAGAGAAATATTGACAAAAATGAAAGATCTAACATTCATAGAATTGAGTCCCCAAAGGTGAGAAAACAGAGTCAATGGCAGTCTTAAAAGAGATCATGGCTAAAGATTTTCTTTTTAAAAAATATTCACCCACATGTTTATTTTTTTTTATTTTATATCATTTTAAAAACTTTTATTTTAAGTTCAGGGGTACATGTGCAGTTTTGTTATATAGGTGAACTCATTTCATGGGGGTTTGTTGTACAGATTCTTTCATCATCAAGGCACTAAGCCTAGTACCCAAGAATTATTTTTTCTGAGCCTCTCCCTCTTCCCTCTTAGGTAAGCCCCTCTACTCTTAGGTAAGCCCCAGTGTGTGTTGCTCCCTTATTTGTGTCCATGTGTTCTCATCATTTATCTCCCATTTATAAGTGAGAACATGCAATATTTGGTTTTTCTGTTCCTGAATTAGTTTGCTAAGGATAATGGCCTCCAGCTCCAACCATGGTCCCGCAAAGGACATGATCTTGTTCTTTTTTATGCTGCATAGTATTCCATGGTGTATATATACCACATTTTCTTTATCCAGTCTGCCATTGATGGGCATTTTGGTTGCTTTCATGTCTTTGCTATGTAGAATAGTGCTGTGATGAACATATGCGTGCCTGTGTCTTTATGAGAACTATTTGTATTCCTTTGAGTATATACCCAGTAATAGAATTGCTGGGTCAAATAACAGTTCTGTTTTTCACTCTTTGAGGAATCGCCATACTGCTTTTCACAATAGTTGAAATAATTTGCACTCTTACCAACAGTGTATAAGCAGTCCCTTTTCTCCCCACAACCTCACCAGCATTTGTTATTTTTTGATTTTTTAATTATTTTTTATTTTTTTACTTTTTATTTTTTTGAGATGGAGTCTAGCTCTGTCACCCAGGCTGGAGTGCGGTGGCACAATCTCGGCTTACTGCAAGCTCCGCCTCCCAGGTTCATGACATTCTCCTGCCTCAGTCTCCCAAGCAGTTGGGACTACAGGCGCCCGCCACCACACCCAGCTAATTTTTTGTATTTTTCGTAGAGATGGGGTTTCACTGTGTTAGTCAGGATGGTCTCAATCTCCTGACCTCGTGATCTGCCCGCCTGGGCCTCCCAAAGTGCTGGGATTACAGGCGTGAGCCACCATGCCCGGCCTTGACTTTTTAATAATAACCATTCTGACTGGTATGAGATAATTATCTCATTGTGGTTTTGATTTGCATTTCTCTAATGATCAGTGATGTTGGGTTTTTTTAAAAATATGCTTATTAATTGCACATATGTCTTCTTTTGAAAAGTATCCATTCGTGTTCTTTGCCCACTTTTTAATGCGGTTTTTTTTCATGTAAATTTGTTTTAAGTTCCTTATAGGTGCTAGATATTAGACTTTTGTCAGATGCATAGTTTGCAAATATTTCCTTTCCTTCCATCCTGTAGGTTGTCTGTTTACTTTTTTGATAGTTTCTTTTGCTGTGCAAGAAGCTTTTAAGTTTAATTAGATCCCATTTGTCAATTTTTGCTTTCGTTGCAATTGCTTTTGGTGCCTTCATCATTAAATCTTTGCCAATTCCTGTATCCAGAATGGTACTGCCTAGGTTGTCTTTCAGGGCTTTTATGGTTTTAGATTTTACACTTAAGTCTTTAATCCATCTTGAGTTAATTTTTGTATATCGTGTAAGGAAGGGGTCTAGTTTCAATCTTCTGCATATGGCTAACCAGTTTTTCCAGCACCATTTATTGAATAGGGAGTCCTTTCTCCATTGCTTGTTTTTGCCAACTTTGTTGAAGATCAGATGGTTGCAGGTGTGGGACCTTATTTCTGGGCTCTCTATTCTGTTCCATTGGGCTGTGTTTCTTTTTTTGTACCAGTACCATGCTGTCTTGGTTATTGAAAAATGGCTGAGAATTTTCTAAAACCAATGCAAGACATCAATTCCCAGACACAAGAAGCTCCTTAGCAATGATCACTTTGTGATATTTATCAAGCTGTATACCCCTCAACTCTGATTTTCCTATATGTAGGTCATGCCATAATAAATTATTAAAAATAAACAACTGCAAGGCACTGGAAAAAGAAAGAACCAATGGTGAATAGTAAAAACAAAGTGATTCAAAGTGGTATGCGTGATACAATGGCATAGAAACTCTAGGGCAGTTGTAAGATATAATGGCTATATGTCAAATCCATTTTTTTTTTCTTTTTGAGACAGGGTCTTGCTCCATCATCCAGGATGGAGTGCAGTGGTACAATCATGGCTCACTGCAGCCTCAAATTCCTGGACTTAAGCAATCCTCTGCCTCAGCCTCCAGAGCAGCTGGGACTACAGACAGGCATGTGCCACCATGTCTGGCTAATTTTTTTTTTTTTTTTTTAATTTTGTAGAGATGAGGTTCTTGCTGTGTTGAGCAGTCTTGTTTTGAACTCCTGGCCTCAGGTAATCTCCCAGCTTTTGCCTCCCAAATTCCTGGGATTACAGGCATCAGCCACAGTGCCTGGCCTAAAATGCAATTCCTGATCAAGTAGTGGAAAGATTAATGGCTTTCAAGTCAGCTAGATTGAGATTTAAATCCCAAGTAGGTATCTCACTAGCTCTGTGACCTTGGGCAAGTAACTTAACTCATTTTCTTGTCTTAAAGAAAGAATACTACTTCTCAATCAATAAACCGAACTCCGTTTTTCCTCTCTGTCTGCATCTCACTTCCTTGGCAAGGCCCCAGTCCTCTGGTCATGCTGCCCCTTCCCCTGTGCAGCGGGAGGCTGGACAGAAGAACACCATTGCGCTGACTCTGCTCTTGTTAAATTTATGGCCACTGATCTCAAATGGGCCCTGAGAGCTGCCTGGTCATCACGTTGCACGTATAGATCACTGTCTCACACCTTCTCCTCTCTCGAAACCCGCATCAACTCTTCCTTCATCCTTATATCAGCTGATTTGTTTGCTTCTTTAGTTTCATGGAGGAAATCAGAGTGATCAGAAAAGAATTGTCGCCAGCTCCCTCCCCGTCATCCACCCACCTCCCCCAGCTGTGTCGACTCCTCCATTTCCTCTCCTGTTACTAAGGATAAATCCTATCCACTTTCAGCATCTCAAGGACATCACTCGGGTAATTCTCTCCTCTCTCCTTCGTGATCAATTTCCCCCTCCCTTGGGTCATTTCCATCAGGAAATGAACATGCCATTATTTCCTTCCATGTTACAAAATGACCTTCCTTTCTTTCCGCTTTTCCTTGCAGCAGCTGCCCTCGTTTTGCTCTCAAAGTGACCCAAATTAGGCCTTTGTTCCTACCGCTCCTGGGATCTCTGGCCAAGGTCACAGGTGATGGGCCCAAGGTTATATCCAGGGGTTAATTCTAAGTGTTCCTCCTTCCCCCAGCAGCACTGCCCATAGCTGGTCCTCCTTTCTTGTGAAGCGTCCTCTTTACTTGGCTTCCAGAACACACAACTGGCTTTTCTCCCACCTCCCTGGATTCCCCTTTGGTCTCCTTTGCAGGGTTCCTTCTCGGTTTTCTTTAAACCTTGATACACCTCAGGTTCTATCCTTGAATGTCTTCCTTTCTCTATCCATGCTTAAAGCCTCTTGGTTTTAAATATCCTAGGTTTGCTGTTGCTTCTCAATTTACATATCTAGCCATGATCAGCATCCTGAACTCCAGACACTGTATCTAATTTCCCATGCACCATCTTCACTTATAAGCCTAACAGGTGTCTGAAATTTGCTATGTTCGATCTAAAATTTGCTATGTCTGGAATATAACTCCTGATCATCCTTTTGCAACCTGTTCACCTTGCTCTTGTTATCACAGTAAATGGCAGCTCCATCCTTCCAAGCGTCCAGGGTCAAGAACATGGAGATTGCTCAGTGCTTTCTCTTGCCCTCTCTATCCTGGTTCTCAGTATATCCTGAGAGCTGTACCCCTCACCCGTATCCCAAATCCAGCCACACCTCCCCAGGCCCACCTCTACAGCCCTGGGCTGAGCAAGCATTTCTGTCACTTAGGCTTGTGCAGCGCCTGCCTGGTTTTCCTACTGCCCCCTACTCCTCACCCATTTCGGTCCAGCAGCCAGGAGAGCGTTAAAACATAAACCAGGTCACGCCCGCCCTTGGCTGCTGAACCTCTGCATTTCCTGTCTCACTTGGAATGAACACAGTCGTTCTCAAGTTGAACCACGATGCTCTGCAGTACCTATGCCCTCCCTGACTTCATCCTCTGTGACCCTTCCCTGCCTGACTCTGCTCCAGCTTCTCCAGCCCTGAGTCTCCCTGCTGGTCCTCAGCCCTTCCAGCTCTGCTTGTGCCTTCGGACCTGGGCTCCACTCTCCCATCTGCCCGGGATGCCTCCCCAGATAGCATCACGGCCGCCTCCACCCGCTTCTCCTTCCGTCTCCACTTGGCCACCCCTCCCAGTGATACTTCCCTGCCTACTCGTTCTCTTTCCCTGCTTTACTTTTCTCCTGCCCATCTTCACCAGGTAACACATGATGGAAGTTTAAATTTACGTTGTTTATCATCTCCCCTGTCCTGCTAGAACAAGAACTTCACCAGGGTGGGCATTTCCTCTGGTTGGCTGCAGGCTGGAATTCCAGGGAGAGGGCAGCACACAGCAGCTGCTTGTGAAGTGTGTGTTGAGGGATGAAGGGTGGCTGCAAAGTCCTAGCCATAGAAGCACCTAGGGGTTCCCTCCTCTCCGCTCTCCATTCCTCCTCACAGCACATCCATGGGAGCTGAGTATGCTGGGCTACAGTGACTGATGGTCCTGACTCTTAGCACTTCTTCCACCCCTACCCCAGCAGGAAGTGTGGCGAGCACCAGTGTCCACCCTGTGTCATGGCAGCAGTGGCTCTGTGGGGAGGTCGGTGGCACAGTGTCAGCAGACCCTCAGTGGCCCAGCCGGGACTCTAATGGCCAAATTGGCAAACTGAGAAATGAAACGTGTTTCCCTCGGGCTGTTGAGCAGGGGCTCCTCACTGCCAGAACCGTTCTGCTCACCCAAGGCGGTGACCTGGGCTGTGACGTCGAGGGCTTACCTCGAGAAACATCAGAGTGGTTGGGGCCATGGAACCTGCCTGATGTGAGCCTTGGGCATGGGCCGGTGCCCTCTGCAGGAGAAAATCCTTCCTCCACTCTATGCCCAGGATTACAGCTGACCCCTTGACCCCTGCACACTGTGGGCCTTTGTTTGTCCACATTGGAAGCAAAGCCTGCTTTGGTCTACATAGACATCTTCTAGTTAAAAATTTAATAGAGCCTCAAGGTCCCACAATTAAACACAGTGTAGTGTTTTCATTTCACATTGCAGGAAACTGAGGCCTAGAAAGGTGACAAGGTCCCCAGGGCTAGGAGGACCCATAGAGCTTGGTTTCAGTGCCTGAGCAACTGACTGCCTTTGCCATGTCCTTAGGGTGCTGCTGCTGGCTGTCTCTCTGATCTTTCTAGAAAGCAGGTGCATGCAGTGTGGGTGGTGTGAGATGCAGCTCCTCGGGAAGCCAATGGCAACTCCAGCATGACTGCACCTGCCACGGGAGCAGCCTCTCCACCCCACCTGAACTGGCAGGTGTCTGAGGCTCAGTGTGCTGAGACCACATGGTCACCGGCACCTGGGGTCAGCAACCAGTGGGCAGCCCAGCGATCCAGGAGCTCCAGCTGTGGTCCTGAGCCCCCACCTGCAGCCCCAGGTCAGGCTGGATCCAACTCCCACCATCAGCGCCGGCTTCTGCAGCAGCCTTTCCTGCCTTAGAGAACGCTTGGCCAGCACGTGTGCTCCATGTGCGGAGAGAGGAGAGGGATTTGCAGCTGAAATGGCAGCTCTGTTAGTAACTGGATATTGTGACTGTTAGAAACAATGCTGATGGGAAGTGCCCAAAGCTGGCCATGTTTAGGGGATTCAGGTGTAGAAGGCATTGCGTGAATATTGCAAGGTCAAACAGTTGGCTGCAGACCTCGGCTCTGCCCTTGACTTCCTCATCGTGCACCTGAGGGTGTCACTCCACCTTGCTCAGTCACAGTTTTCTCATTTGCCACAGGGGATGACAGGCCCACCTCCGGGCTGTCGTGAGGTTTCACTGGTCTGACCAAGGTGTGTGTTCAGGTCTTTGTGACGTTGTGACATTACCCTGCAGTCATGAACACTTAATCACTGGAAGCTGATTTTAGTATCTATTATTGCACATTGGCAAAGACTCTCTGCTTGACCAAACTTTAGACAGGTGCCTCTGAGCATTCTTTTCCACCAACCTTGTCTTCAGGCTGCCTCGCCAGTCTTAACAAAGGACCGTGCTAAGCCAGCCCCCACAGTGATACCTGATCCCTCCCACACCCCCCTGCATTCAGCAAGGATCCAGGTAAGCTGGCTTAGCACGTAATCCCTACCCTGATTCTCCTCTAATTTCCATGGACCAACTGAGCCCCTGGCACTGCCCCTTGGCCGCAGAGCCCCACCTCGTTTTGTGTTTGGAGCGGAGCTCAGCTCCATATTGAAGTCTCCTTTCCCCAGTTGCAGCAGCACTGAATAGAATCTGTTCTTAGCCTAGAAGCACAAACTGGGGGAAAAGAGGAAAGAGAGGTGGGCGGCCTTCCCGATTCACAAAGGAGCAAACAGGGTTTGTCCTGGATGACTGTCCATGTTGTACGATCATCTGAATACTGTACAAAATTTGGGCTGAGCACAGGGGCAGCCTCGGGGGCAACCTTGTGTCTGAGCCTGGAGACGCCTTCTTCAGGATGATGGGAGACGGGGATGGTGGGAGTCAGGGAGGCTGGGGGCTGTGGAAGCTGACAGAGGACGTCATCCCTTAAGTAGAGTGCATGAAGGAGTCACCCATGGCTTCACTCAGACTAACGTTGTTCATCCCAGGCCAAGTCTACTTCCTTTATGAAGATCTCTGAGGGGCCAGGGGCCTCCCTCCCCTGTCCGCACTCACTCGAGGCGGAGGCTGTGGTGGGCACTGGCTGGGGGAGGTGGGGCAGGCATGGCCAGGACACAGCCTGCATTGGCACAGCTCCCACTGGGAGGTCCTGCATCTTAAATGACTATTTTGTTTTGAAATATAGATTTGTTCCTCCCAGAAGTCTAAAGCCAGGGGCTGTTTAGCCTGTGGCAGAATCTCCTTTAGCCGCTCTGTGGCACCTCAGTCTGAGGGCTCCGGGGAACCCTGACCTGAGAACTCAGAAGCTCCAGGTGCAGAGGGGCACCTCCGTCTTCCGAGGGGAAAGGAGCTGAGAGTATGTGGCCAGGACTGGCTGGGGTTTCTTGACTGTTCTGGATAGTCAATCTTCTCACTTGGAAAAACAAAATGTGCCATCAGAAACAGTAGACACTTTTCTCTGAGAATCTCAGCCTCAAAACGTAGAAACATTGCCTCCTTTGTGAAATTGTTTGGTCATTGACCCTTGTGATGACGTGTCAGGGTGGAGGGCCAGGCAGGGGAAGAGATGCTGCCATTCACACACCTTTGTGCTCCGTGCATGGTCAGTGTGAGGGTCTTGTTAGCAGCTAGGAGTGCCAAGATGCGGCAGAAACTCTGCAGGTGCCGATAGCTGAGGGGAGAAGCAGATGGACAGACATTTCCACCTGGCTGTGCCGTGGGCCATGATGAAAGGTGCCCTGGTTCTGGGAACTCCGAGGCAGCCACATGGCCCGGCCTGGGTCAGGGCAGGAGCGACCAGAGGCTTCCTGCAATCAGCCCTGCGTGTAGTCTGATGACAGTGAATGAAGAGTGAAAGCAAGAGCATTCTAGCCCTCACTCTCAAAATAAAGACAAAGGATCAAACGCGTACCAAATGAAACACGCTGCCCTGGGCTTGGGTCTCCACATGTCCCGGATCATTAGTGTAATTTTGGATATTGTTCCAGATGAGGTGAGAGGTGGTAGGCAGGGCCTGGCTTGGGAGAACGGTGAGAATCAGGCTCAGAGGCTCCGACTCTCTGGCTGCAGCAGGAGCCTTGGCTCCTGAGCAGGTGAGGGAGGTGAGTGAGTCTCTGCTTTGAGAGGTCCCTCCAGCTGCATTGCAGAGGACAGACAATGGACAGCAAAGAAGGAAGGCTGAGGAGCCCATCAGGACCTCAGCCAAGGCCAGGCTGTATGACAGGGGGAGAAGGTGGAGAAATAGGTGTGATACTCACCAGACCACTGTGGGGGGATGGGCATAGAACTGGGGCGGTGTCCGTGGAGGACAAGGAGGCCAACTCAAGCTGCTTCCACAGGTGGGTGCTGTCAGTAGAATCGGGTCTCCCAGGAAGATCTATTGAAGTCCTAGCTCCCAGTGCCTGGGATGCAACCTTGTTTGGAAATAGATCTTCACAGATGGGATCGAGTTAAAAACGAGGTCATACTGGATTAGGGTGGGCCTTATTCCAAGAACTGGTGTCCTCATAAGGAGAGACGCAAAGGGAGCAGGAGGCACAGGGAGAACGCCAAGGGACAGGGGGCAGCAATCTGCAGAATGCAGCCGCGAGCCAAGGAAGGCCAGGATAGCTAGGAGCACTGGAAGCCCCGAGCCAAGGACTCTTTCCCAGAGTCTTTGGGGACCCTGACAGCACCTGGATTGTAGAGTTCTGGCCTCCAGAGCTGTAAGAAGATAAGTTTCTGCAATTTTAGCCTCTCCGTTTGTGAAACTTAGTTCCAGCAGCAGCAGGGAACTAATACTTTTACCTCGGAATGGCAAAGAAAAGGCATGAAAGGAGGAAGGTGTGGGGGTTCTGGGAAGCCTCACCCACAGGGAAATACAGCAGGGCTGTGTTCAAGGCTGAGTGGAGAGGGCTGCGGGTGAGAGAAGCTGTGGGGAGAGGAGGGAGACATATGGAAGTGATAACGGAGGCAGCGGTGGCCTGAGATATGAGGTGAAAATTCCAGAATCTCCACTAAATGCCATTTACCATCAGTGAAGGACATCCCTGGCCTTTGAAAATCCAGGCTTGGTGATGAAAGACATGAGGCTTTCCGGAAGTCATTTTGAGAATAAAAGGAAGGCATCCATGCCAAGGTTAACAGAATGCATGCGGCTGCACGGCAGAAGGAGTCAGTGTCTGTCAGTTCCGATGCCCCAGTGATCTCCCTCGAGGATGTGGTGTTTAATCCACTGCTACAGCTTCTTCCATTCACAGATTCAGAGGGTACTCAGATGCTCTGTGATTGTGAGTTCCTGGAAGGGAGCTGAGTCTGTGGAATCCATTCTCTAGATGACTAAGGGGCTTTGAATTAGTTTCCTAGGACTGATTTAAAAAGTGCCACAGATTTTGTGGTTTAAAACCATGGAAATGGGATTCTCTCACAGTTCTGGAGGTTGGAAGTCCAAATCAAGGTGCGGGCAGGGCCATACTATCTCTGAGGGCTCCAAGCAGGGGCTTCTTGCCTCCTCCTGTTTTGGGGGGTCGCTGGTGGCTCATGACATTCCTTGGCTTGTAGACACATCACTCCAATCTCTGTCTCTGTCCACACGTGGCATTCTTCTCTGTGTGTCTCTGTGTCTGTTTTGCCTTTTTATTAGGACACCAGTCTTTGGGTTAGGACCCAGCCTAATGCAGCATGACCCCATCTTAACCAATTACATCTGCAAAGACCCTGTTTTAAAACAAGATTATATTCTGAGGTTCATGGTGGACAAGAATTTCAGGGAGACACTCTTCAGCCTGGAAGAGACCTCGTAAGTATTTAACTTCTCAAGTTCACATCTTGAGTCCTGACACCCCTCTGCTCTGCTCACCTTGCTGGTCTCATTTGCCCATTTTGCAATTAAGATTTTCTTCAGTGTCTGCTCTAGTATAGGGCTTGTAAAAGGGGTCCCTTCTGTGCTATCCAGTTCCATGTCCACCTTTCCTACCAAGGACAAAAGCCGAATTAAAAATTGCATTTCACTCATAAAAAAAAAAAAAAGAATACTTCCTTAGGGCATGAATGGCTTTGGTGGTAAGAGTCATTTGAGAATGGTAAAATATGAGTATATATCTAGAAGAGGAAAAAAAAGAGAGAACGACGAAACAGCTAAAGAGATGGCAAAGTTATGTCTGCACCCACACAAACCAGTTTTGAAAAAATAAAATTATTCATGAGCAATCAGTAACTTGGAAATATGTTTTTTGGGGGGTCTAATTGGGTATAGAAATCACATTAGAAACCCAGTGACAATATACGTTTTCTGTATATTATCTGTCTTTTATAGAGTCACGAAACCTTATCTGTCACAGGAGTAGAGAAAAAAAAAAGTCATGAAACCTGAATATTTTAGGAACTTGAATGATTTTTCTTAGCAGTCTCATTGAACACATAACCTCTCTCCCCTGCTTGGTGTGAAAGATGTGCTGGCTGCGCTCTGCTTCTGCCTGGAATGGAGTTTCTCTGTGGGCATTTGTCTTTCACGTTTCTCCCTGAGAGCACTCACAGAGGCTGGCATGTTCCTTATTGTTTCTTAAGCACCATTATCCATTTGCCTTTAACATCCATTGCTGTCGCGTTGGATCTACTAGGTGCCGGCCACGTAAGCCTCTATGTGTGGCTAGAATATCTTCTCTGACAGAAGGAAAACCTACCATATCACCTCCACAGATGTTGGGTTTTGCTATTCTATTCATCCTGCTGTGTTTTCACGTTTTAGTAATTGTTTTGTTTATATTTCTCCTACAGACATGTTCTTGTGTTTATAATGTAGAACCAAATCTTTTCTTGGCAGCCTTAGAGCTTGGTGGTCTTGCATTCAGCATCCCCCAGCATCGCCTTCCAGGGGCTGTGTGACAGGGGCAGTTCTTGCATCCCGGCAGGCTTTGTCCTTGCCTTTCTTTTCTGTACTGATTCAAAAAAACAGAACTATTCAAGTATTTTATTGTGAAATTAGGAACATATAGCTTGCTTTTCAAGAATGTTCTCTTTTCAAAGGAATGTAATATTAAGGTACACACATCTGCAGTCTGTAAAAGGCCTTGAGGATACATCTTTTCAATAAAAAGATTGTCTTTTTATTTGCTTTGATTAAAAACAGCAGCATTCCCTGCTGCCAAATAATTCACCTGGGTTTCATCTCACTCATCACTATCAATGAGCGGAACAGGCATGCATCACAATGAGCTTCATTCAAAACATCAAGGCAAAAGAGTCTCAAAAAGGCTCCCTGTGGGGTGAGAGTGGGTTGCACGCTCAAGATCACAGGCAGCCAGTTTCTTAACATCTTTATTCTCAGCCATCTGGTCGGACGGCCTCCTGGGGTGAGGGGGCCCTCCTGCTCTGTATCCCTTGAGCATATAGCCACGCATCCAGGCTTGTCCATGGTGGGTCTGGATCACGCAGTGCTCAGTTGCTGTTGACACGCATGCCTGCCATTTCACGTGGTCAGAGAGAGAGAGAACATGCCGCTTTACCAGAACCTCTATGATGGGCATGGTCAGGTGCATTCTGTTCCAAAGGTCTCAGGTGGAACACTCAGGGGTGTGGGAGTCAAATTTTTTTTAAAAAGAAGACAGAAGCAACCTACCCATTCCAGAATGATGTTGTTAATGGTGGTGGTGATGATAATGTTGGTGTTGCTGGTGATGACAGTATTGGCAGTGGTGGTGGAGAGGAGGATGATGATGATGGTGAAGGTGATGATGATTATGGTAGTGAAGACAGTGATGGTGATGATGATGGTGATGATAATGATGATGATGACGGTGATGATGATGAAGAGAATGATGGTGACGGTAATACAATGATGGTAATGATGATGGTGATGATAGTGACGATGATGACGATGATGATGATAATGGTAATGGTGACAGCTATAACTATCATTTATAGAGTTTACTCTGTTTTGGATGCCTCCCTCTTATTTAATGTAATGTCAGCCTGAAGTCCTGGGATGCACTTACTATTATTAGCATGATTTGAAGACCTGAGAACTCTCCTTGGTGGAGTCTCACTCTTCTTGTTTGGGACAGTTCTTTTGGTAAAGCCATTATATGGCCTCTTGGAAGGGCCTGCCATGTTCCTCTCCTTGCATGTGTAGTGATAAACTCAGGACTCCATCCAAGTCATATGATCCCATGAGGTACAGAAGTAGAGAGCGAAGACAAAAATGTTTAGAAGTGGGTGAGAGTAGATATTTTCAAAAAAAGGGCTTAATGTCCCAGCCTTTGCCAGAAGCATGACAGTGCCTTATGTAACCAAAGTAAATGGGCATTCTCAGAGTTACTGGTGAAGACAGATGCAAGAATATTGCTGATCATAATTGTACTGTTTTCTGAACTGGGCAGACCTTCTACTGACAGGCTAAAAAGAAAGAAAGAAGCACATGCTCAGGTCAGTGATTCTCCAGAAGACCTTAGCAGAGCCAGTGCTACATATTTGCTCTCAGCCTAGAGCCATGAGATGCATTCTGTCTCCTTATGTCACCTCTCTGAAGACATCCTCAGTTACTCAAGATCTCAGAAATGTCGAATGTTGGGTATCTTCTAAGAAAGTGTATGAACCACCTGATTTCTCATCAGATACCTGTTTTTCTGTGGTTCTTCCACTTCCATTCCCAATGGGAGTTCTGCACATACAACCATGTACATTTTATTTAAAATTTATATAAATAAAACTCTATAACTAATATTTTATGCTTTTAAGAATGATAAAATAGTCTATATTTTATCTTCCAGATTAAAATATCTGCTAAAACAACATAGTTTAATGGTTGACCTGGGTCTAAACTATAGATATTTGGACTTTGAATTCCATGTTATTTTTTCTACTTCTTGAGAACTGCCTTTATATGTACTTCAACATAGTCCTTCTCTGGCAGAGGTCAAGAGTCCGCCTTTTTAAGTACCTGGGATTCTCTTATCAGGTGCTGGTTTCTGGGCCAAAAGACATACCTGGTCTATGATTAATATGTGGCAGGCCCTTAGTGAATGACTTCAAGAAGGGCCTCTTTCTTCACAGTTGGCCTGCCCTTACTCCCATAGAATAGCAGTATTCTTTTTTATGCTCAAAGTTCCATTTATTTATTTCATACACTTTTATATCTTTTAGAACACCAAGCACAGGTACCATAAACAGAATCTATTTTAACCAAGCATATCAAAATCTGGCCCAGAAGCTAAGTTCGAGGTTCTTAGGAAACTTATTTCCAACTTCAGCTACCAAATTTTACAGTTATTATGCTTTCAAGTTTGACATTTAAAAGTACACTATTTTTCCTTTTCGGGTGAAATATAATACAGGTACACAAAAGTGCACAAATCACTAGTTATAGCCAATCAACTGCTGGCACTTGAATATCCTTATTAGCACTACTTAGACCAAGGTACAGAACATTGTCAGGACCCCAGAGTGCGGCTCAGGCTGCCCCCAGTCATTGTGACCCCCCATGTGACTTCCAACATCTTAAATCAGCTTTGCTCGTTTTGAGTTTTGCATAGGTGGAATCATGTAGTATAATTCCCTCATTAGTGGTTTTTTTCATTCAACTCCATTTGTGAGATTCAGCCATGTCATAACCCATAGTTATGGTCTATTCATTTTCATTGCTTCATGACAGTTGTGTTAGTTTTCTACCATTTATTTCACATTCTGCTATGGATGAACATTATAATCGTTTTCAGCTGTTGGCTATTTTGAATAATGCTGCCACAAATATTCTCATCCATGTCTCTTGGTGAATTTGTGCATGCATTTCCTTTGGGTATAGACCAAAGAGTTTAATTTTTGGGTCACAAGGTAGGCATTCATTCAAAATCAGTAGATAATATCAAACAATTTTCAAAGCAGTTGTGCTATTGCTTGCTACCCTCAATCTTTCAATTTATCCATGTTGAATGGTGTGTCATGGTATTCTATTGTGGTCTTAATAAAATATTTCCCTGGATGCCTAAAAAAAATTAAACACATTTTATGTGTTCATTAACCATTTATTTAAATGTGCTCTTTTGTGAAATACCACTTCAAGCTGTAGGGGAAGAATGAATCCCATAGGTGATTAGTTGGAATGGACCCTGTAACAAAAGGCAGATTCAAAAGAGAAAAACAAACAAAAGTGCATTTCACATGTACCTGGGAAGTACCCAGGGAATCAGTAGATCTCAAAGATGTGACTTTGAATTCCAGCTTATGTGGCATCTGCAATAAAGGACAGTAAATTTTTAGAGCAGTGACAAGACAAAGAAACAGTCCATCGGTCTCCAGAGACCGCAACTTAGAGGATGACAGATAACTGTCAGATCAAGGCGAGCTGGTGAGGTTTGCTCACGAGATTCCTCTGGGGCCATCTCCAGGCAGATAAGGGCTTACTTGTTGTCAGTGGGTAACTTTGTTTCTTCCTGGTAGAAGGGGTGGGCAGGATCCCCTTTGTCTTTGTAAATCTATGTCTGGCTTTTAGGCAGATAGAGTGCAGAGAACTTCTCTGTTTCTGCTGCTTCTTAATCACCTTCAGGTCCACAACTCTTCGTATATTGGGGTCCATATTCTGTTCTCCCACCAAGTCTCTTGCCTGCTTTTCTCTCAGGGTTGTCTTTTTCTTGTTGATTTCTGGAGTTTCTGGATGCTAGTCCTTTGGAGGTTGTCTGTGATGTGAAGATCTTTTGTTACTCTGAGGCTTGCCTTGTCACTCCCTTATTAGTGTCTTTTTTGATGAACACACTTTCTTAAATTTAACACAGCTCTGTTAGTCTTTTCATTTCTATCTTTTCCAAGGTCATGAAGATATTCTATGTCATTCTCTAGAACTCTTTTTGCTTTGTGTTTCACAGGTAGGTCTTTAATCCACCT
This sequence comes from Macaca mulatta, assembly GCF_049350105.2. Taxonomy (NCBI): domain Eukaryota; kingdom Metazoa; phylum Chordata; class Mammalia; order Primates; family Cercopithecidae; genus Macaca; species Macaca mulatta. The sequence goes on from NC_133411.1 coordinate 6,668,224, forward strand.
GGAATTGATTTTATGTCCTGTGATCCATTTACTTCCCTATGGGTGTCAGCGCCATTTACTGGAGAGACCATTATATCCTCATTGTGTTTCACGACCACCTTTGTGATGCAGCAAATGACTGTATGTAGTTGCTAATGCCAGTTTTCCAGAGAGGTTATTCCATTTTTATAAGATTGTTTGTCCTTATGTCAGTATCAGGGTGTCTTAATTATGGTCTAGTAAGTCTTGATGTTGAGAAGAGATGTTCTTCTTTCTTGTTTTTCTCCTTAACATTGCCCTTTTTATTGAATTGATTGAGTATTTTTTTATAATAATTATTTCATTATTTCTTCTCCTCCTCCTCCTCCTCCTCCTCCTCCTCCTCCTCCTCCTCCTCCTCCTCCTTCTTCTTCTTCTTCTTCTTCTTCTTCTTCTTCTTCTTCTTCTTCTTCTTCTTCTTCTTCTTCTTCTTCTTCCTCTTCTTCTTCTTCCTCTTCTTCTTCTTTTTTTTTAGACAATCTCGCACTGTCACCTGGGCTGGAGTGCAATGGCACCATCTTGACTCACTGCAATTTCCACCTCCTGGGTTCAAACAATTCTCCTGCTTCAGCCTCCCCAGTAGCTGGGATTATAGGTACCCGCCACCACACCTTGCTAATTTTTTGTACTTTTAGTAGAGATGGGGTTTCACTATGTTGGCCAGGGTGGTCTTGAACTCCTGACCCCATGATCTGCCCTCCTCGGCCTCCCAAAGTGCTGGAATTACAGGTGTGAGCCACTGCGCCTGGCCTAATTGTCGAATTTCTTAGTCTTAGTTGGTTCGGGCTGCTGTAGCAAGCCTATCATTGACTGGCTGGCTTAAATAGCAAACATTTAATTCTCATGGTTCTGGGGCCTGGAGGTCTGAGATCAGGCTGTTGGCATGATTGGGTTTGGGGTGAGGGTCTTCTTCCAGGTTCACAGGTGGCTACTTTCTTGCAGTGCCCTCACATGGCACTGCCCTCACAGAGGGAGAGACTGGGGGGCCGGGGGAGAGAGACGTGCTCCTTCTTAAAAGAACACTTCTCGTGAGGGCTCCACCCTCCTGATCTGATCACCTGTCAGAGGGCCCGCCTCCTAGTACCATCTCATTGGAGATCACTGGGGGTGCAGGTTTCAACATAGACATTTTTCGGACACAGACATTCAGTCCATTACTCAGTCGTTATACACTCTTCTAAAACCAGCGATCCTGCTAAGAGAACATAACAGGTGTCCTTGACCTACCAAGTCAAATATACATAAGTGGGTTCACTCTTTTGCACTCAGTGAAGGAAATTGAGGCTGCCCTAACTCCATTTAGCTTCCTCCCACCTTGTGTATTATTATTGCCATTTATTTTAATTCTGTATTATTGTTTTAATCAACAATTCTGTTTAGATTTATTCACATATTTCAAGCTTCACCTCTCTTCCTTCTTCATGTTTTAGTGGGAGTCATTTTCCCTGCAGATGAGTACATTTGCTTGAGCATTTTCTTCAGTCTGGTTCCAATGCTGACACATTCTGTCAATTTTGTTTATCCCAATGTGTCTTAATTTTACTTTCGTCTTTGAGATATATTTTTATTGAGCTTAAATAAATTTAAAATCTTGTTTTTTTTTTTCTAAATTTGAAGATATCTTTTTATTCTCTTCTGGTTTTTATATCATTTCTAGTGAGACATTCGTTTTAAGTCTTATGGAGACCATTTTGAAAGTAATTTGCTTTTTTTTCTCTGCTTGCTTTTTCTTTTGTTTTTTTTTTTTTTTCTTCTTTTTTCTTTTCTTTTGTTTTTAGGGATTTTGTCTAGGTGTGGTGTTTTGCATTTATCTTGTTTGGGGTTTGTAGAACTTCTTGAATATGTGGCTTGAGAGCTTCCATCAATTTTGGAAAATCATCATTATTTTTTGCCTCTGTATTTTTCTCTTGTTTTTCTGGAAATTCAGTTATAAGTAATGTAGACCTTCTTACCACATCTCTGCATCTCTTCTGTTCTTTCTGTAATTCTCATTACATTGTCTGGATAATTCTTTCTGACCTATCTCAGTTTAATAGTTTCATCTTTAATTTTTTATAATTTTCTCTTAAATCCATTCACATGCTGTTATTGCAATTCTAGAACACCCACTTGGATTTAAAAATAAATAGTTTCTGGTTCTCTACAGGAATTCTCAGTGTAGCCTTTATTTCCTTAAATGTATTAAGCCTTGCTATTTTAAAGTCTGTATCTGATAATGCCATTATCTGACTCACTTATGGGTGTACTATTTCTCTTTATTTTAAATAACTTTTTCTTATCTCCTTATGCATAATAATTTTAGGCTGGGCATAGGCATTGTATTTGAAAACTTGTAGAGCTAACTTCAGTCTCTGGATGATGCCATCTTTCTATACAGAGAGTTTCAGTTGACTTCCAGAGGGTAACTAGGCTAGGGGAGTTCGAAGGCCAGGATTATTTTGACTCCTCAGGGATTGGCATGTCTCAAAGCTTGGATACTGATTTTGTCTGAGAGTCAGTGTGTTTCTGGTTACTCTTAATTCTGTAATATAACTCTTTGATGTCCCAGCCTAAATCATAGGTGCTTACCAGAGCCACCGTCTGTACCTGAAAGTGCCTTAAATTCCAGTTTCTGTCTCTGGGAATCTGTCAAGGGCTCTGTTCATCTTCACCTGTTCTGCAGCTTATTTCAGAATAAAGAGAAGCTTTTAGGGGTAAAATTGGCCCACATGCCAGAAACACCTGTCTATGTTTTATTTTTCTCTCAAACCTTGACTGGGTAAATATTTTTATTACTGTATTAACTTTCTGACATCTTTAAATACATTTAAACAATTTTTTCTCAGATTTTCTTCTTGTTCACATCAAGGAGGATTCATCTGATATTAGCAGAGGTATATCTCATCTGTACAGCAATATCTTTTTTTTTTCTTTTTTTTATTATTATACTTTAAGTTCTAGGGTACATGTGCACAATGTGCAGGTTTGTTACATATGTATACATGTGCCATGTTGGTGTGCTGTACCCATTAACTCGTCATTTACATTAGGAATATCTCCTAATGCTATCCCTCCCCCCTCCCTCCTCCCCACAATAGGCCCCAGTGTGATGTTGTTCCCCTTCCTGTGTCCAAGTGATTTCATTGTTCAGTTCCCACCTATGAGTGAGAACATGCAGTGTTTGGTTTTCTCTTCTTGCGATAGTTTGCTGAGAATGATGGTTTCCAGCTGCATCCATGTCCCTACAAAGGACACAAACACATCCTTTTTTATGGCTGCATAGTATTCCATGGTGTATATGTACCACATTTTCTTAATCCAATCTGTCACTGATGAACATTTGGGTTGATTCCAAGTCTTTGCTATTGTGAATAGTGCTGCAATAAACATATGTGTGCATGTGTCTTTATAGCAGCATGATTTATAATCCTTTGGGTATATCCCCAGTAATGGGATGGCTGGGTCAAATGGTATTTCTAGTTCTAGATCCTTGAGGAATCGCCACACTGTCTTCCACATGGTTGAACTAGTTTACAGTCCCACCAACAGTGTATAGCAATATCTTAACTGCATATTAGATAAATCTGCTTCACAAGAATGCTGTACATATGCATGGAAAAGAAATAGGACCTACTTATGTAGCTAAGGTCCCGAGACCCTGCCTCTCTCCCATCAGCCCTCCCCTCCATGGCTGTGATCATGCTAAAAAAGATAGTGCTCACATAACAATGTCATCCTTTTGCTCTGAAATGTTCACAACTTTGGGATATCTGTCCACTTTGTTGTTTTTCTGTTATTAACTGCCTATGAGATCAGCATGAAGACTGTCATGCCTTAGACACTGCGTGGACCACCTGGATGTTCCACCTGTGTTCCCACCTGCCCTAGAACCTGCAGTTCTGGCCACCACCACCCCTTCCTCCTTGAAGATGGCTTTCATGCTCAGGTCTCATCACAGCCCTCATCCAAGTGTGCCTTGGTTGCAGTGCACATGGCAGCTGATGGTTGGAAACCACACTGCTTCACTGGAACAGCTGTCATTTGCTGGGCCATTACCGTGTACCTGACACTACCATTAAGTGCTTTCCTTATAGGTCTCGATTACTTCTCACATCATTCAGCAATTTCGTCTTTCTATGTCCACTTTACAGATTAGGAAATAGCCCCAGGAGATTAATTTGATTGCCCAAGATTATACAGGAAGACTGTGCAGGAGCCCAGGAGTGGACTCAGGTTGGGCTGACTCCAAAACCTGTGCTTCTGAGCCTTGCGCCTTACTGCTTTGTTTAAGATTTCGTGCAAAGAGAATCACCTCAGTTTCTAGAAAAGACAATTTAGGGACAGAGAGGGACTCATCCCCACATATGAACAATGTCCAACACTATCTACTTTGATTTTATTTAATAGCACTTTAGTCACGGAAACCCAAACGTATTATCACCTGCAGGTAGACAAGCAGTACATTTTATAGACTTTCTTTACTGCTTTTTGTTTGTTTGTTTACTGGTTTTTTGGGTTCCTTTTTGCTTGAAGATGGATAATTTCAAACTACCTGGATAAATTTTACCTCTGTATATGTGTGTGTAGTCATGTACCATAGAATGACGTTTCAGTCAACAACAAACCACATACAAGAGGATGAGCTCATAAGATTATAACACCATATTTTTACTGTACCTTTTCTATGTTTGGATATGTGTAAATACAAAGATGCTTATCATTGTGTTGCAATTGCCTGCAGTATTCAGTATAGTCACCTACTGTACAGGTTTGTAGCCCAGGAGTGATTCACTGTTCCATGTAGCCTAGGTGTGTTGTGGGCTGTACCATCAAGGTTTGTGTAAGTCCACTGTATGATGTTCACACAGCAATGAAATCACCAAATGACACATATATCAGAACACATCCTACTTGTTAAGTAACACATGGCTGTGTATGTGATGGGTAATCTTATGTGTCAATTTGGCTAGATCATGGTACCCAGTTTTTGGTCAACACCAAAATGTTGCTGTGAGCCTGTTTTTTAGATGTAATTCACATTTAATCAGTATTCCTGAAACTGTAAAACTACTAGAAGAAAATAAGGGAAAGCTCCACAATATTGTTCTGTGCAATGATTTTCTGGATATGACTGCAAAAGCCCAGACAACAAAAGTGAAAAATAGATAAATGGGATTAGATCAAAGTAGAAGTCCCTGCACAGCAAAGGAAACAATTAACAAAGAGGCAACCCACAGTATGGTATGGTAGAAAATGTTTGTAAACTGTACATCTGATAAAGGGTTAATATCCAAAATATGCAAAGAATTCACACCTCAACAGCAAGAAAACAAAAAACCTGATTAAAAAGTTGGCAAAGGGCCGGGCACGGTGGCTCACGCCTGTAATCCCAGCACTATGGGAGGCCGAAGCGGGCAGATCACAAGGTCAGAAGATCGAGATCATCCTGGCTAACACAATGAAACCCCGTCTCTACTAAAAATACAAAAAATTAGCCGGGCGCAGTGGCGGGCGCCTGTGGTCCCAGCTACTCGGGAGGCTGAGGCAGGAGAACGGCGTGAACCTGGGAGGCGGAGCTTGCAGTGAGCCAAGATCGGACCACTGCACTCTAGCCTGGGTGACAGAGCGAGACTCCGTCTCAAAAAAAAAAAAAAAAAAAAAAAAAGTTGGCAAAGGACCTGAACAGATATTTCTCCAAAGAAGACATACAGATATCCAAAAGATTCATGAAAAATGCTCAACATCACCAGTCATCAGGGGAATGCAAATTAAAGCCACAAAGAACTATCACCTCACACTTGTTAGCATGGCTACAATCAAAAAGATGAAAGATCACAAGTGTTGGTGAGAACTCAGAGAAAAGAGAATCCTTGTCCACTGTCACTGGGGGAGTAAATGAATGCAGCCATTATGGAAAATAGTACAGAAGTGCCTCAAGAAACTAAAAATAGAACTACCATGTGATTCACAATCCACTTCTGGGTATCTATCGAAAGGACTTGAAATCAGAATCTAAAAGAGGCATCTGCACTCCCGTGTTCACTGCAGCCTTATTTACAATAGCCAAGAATGAATGAATGAATGAATTCATTCTTGAATGAATATAAGTTTCCATTGGCCCATGAAGAAAGACGATGTGGTGCACATACACAATGGAAGCTTATTCAGCCTTAAAAAAGGAAGAAGGTAATTCTGTCATTTGCAACAACATGGATGGACCTGGAGGACATTAGGCTAAGTGAAATAAGCCAGGCAAGAAAGATAAGTACTATGTGATCTCACTTATATGTGGGATCTAAGACAGCTAAACTCGCAGAGAAAGAGTGTAGAACAGTGGTCACCAGAGCCTCAGTGGCAGGAAAGTGAATGGGGAGATATTGGTGAAAGGGTGCAACGTTTCAGTTAGGCAAGAGGAGTAAGTTTTCGAGATCTATTGCCCAGCAAGGTGACTATTGTCAATAAGAATGTATTGTGTATTTCAAAATAGTTAAGAGTACATTTCAAACATCTTACTATAAAAATGATAAGTGAGATGTTGAATATGTTTATTAGCTTGATTGAATCATTCCACATGATATATGTAAATCAAAACATCATATTGCACCCCACAAATGTATCTAATCATGATTTTTCTCATTAAAAAACTAATAAAAAGTATTAAATTAGTAGACTTTGAGAAAAGCAAATTATCCTCTATAATATGGGTGGGCTTCATCCAATCAGTGGAGACCTTAGTTGGGAAAGACTGACCTCTCTCAGAAAAACAGGGAATTCTACCTCTCTATTGCCTTTGGACTTGAGCTGCAACATCACCTCCTCCCTGGATTCCCTGCTTACTGACCTGCCCTGCAAATTTCAGACTTGCCAGCATTTACAAATGAGTGAGGTAATTCCTCCTTAAAATAAATCTCGACCTCTATCTCTGTTTCTGTCTCTATCTCTATATGTGTGTGTGTGTATACACACATTACACATCCTATTGCTCTGTTTCTGTAGAGAACCCTGCCTAATGTATTTGTGTGAATAAGTATTTCATTTGTGAGTAGATTATTGAGTCCCAAGCCTTTGTAGACATACTCACATTTAATGCAGCTCTTGTCCTGGGGAAAATCTCTGTGGGCAGAGCACGATTTTCTGGGCCATGAGAAACAGTGTTCTAGTAGCCCGCTATTGAACACTGAGACAGTTTTCCAAAATCTCAATGCATAGTGTTATTTTTAAATGGTCAGAAATACTCTATGGAGTACATTCAAGAATGCTGTACAAGAGAATGGTTTCCGAAGCAATGTAGAAGAACTACCTGAACTCATGGAATCATGAAAACTTTAGGTGAAGAGAAAAACTTAGGTTCTGGCACCAATCCCTCTCATTTGGAACTGAGAAAATGGGGAACCATTTAGGGCTTGGGACTTACTCAAGACTTCTCTGGAGGGGACTTCATTTCTGAAGTTCCCAAAGTGGTCTGTGGGCCTGAAGGCCTCCTGTGTGATGGAAGCTGCCCAGAGCTGCAAAGCTTCCGGAACAGGGCCTGCAGGGGCTGCAGGGGCTCTGCTGGCTTCAGGAGTATGGAGGACCAGGCCACAGATGGTGACCACCCACTGCTGTAGGCTGTAGTGAAGACCAGGGTTTGGGTGAGTGGACAAAGGTAGTTCTGGATCCTTCAGACACATCACTGTGGTTTGAGGGTACAACATTAAGCAACATTTAAATGTAGCTCCTCACACTAAATACCTAATCATAAGAAAAAAAGAGCATGATTTAGAATTTATGCCATTATGTTTAACTATGATTTGGATACATGAAAACCACTACTGGGAAAATAGCCATCTGTAGATGAATAATTAGTGTGTGCACTTACCATGAACAAAAATTCTATCAGAATTCTGAACCCAAGGAATTCTTGCAGGTGAGGAAAAGCCACTGGATAAGGAGGAAACTCACTGTTATTGGATATTTCGCCTGGGTCATGCATTCTGTATTAATGATTGCATGTTATTTTCACAAAAACTCAAAGAAATACATATTATTATACCTGCTTAGAGATTGTGAAAATTAAACTCACCTGGTTTAAGGAATTCAGCCAGGTTCTTAGAGTTGGTGAAGGCAGCTCATTCCCACTCAACTTTAGGCATGCTAAAAGTAGGCCATCTACCATCTTTTTGCTATCACAGGGGTAGGGACACTTCTCACGTAAAGGACCAGACAACACAGTGTTCAGGCTTTGCAGACCATACAGTCTCTACTCAACTATCCAACACTGCCATTGCAACAAGAAGGCAACCTTGTATTATATAAGCAATATATCAATGAATGAACTTGGCTGTGTTCCAGTCAAACCTTATTTATAAGGACAGGAGGTGGGATGAATTTGGTTTACCAATGGCAGTTTGCTGACCCTGATCTATCACCTTGTCCTTGAGGATGGTTGACTTAGCTGATGGGCTTTTATCTATCACTGTGTGAATATACATTATGTACATGTGAATGTTGGATAAACTCCAGCTCATGAATAATGACATTGCTAGTGTCCAGCCAACACTGTGTTTACAGCTGAGAATATGACACTTTTACTCACTTAAGTCTTACATTGAACAGAATGCTTTTTTGTATTAGTCCATTCTCACACTGCTATAAAGCTACTACCTGCAAGCTGTCAGTGGATCTACCTTTCTGGGGTCTGAAGGATGGTGGCCCTCTTCTCACAGCTCCACTAGGCAATGTCCCAGTGGGCACTCTGTGTGGCAGCTCCAACCCCACATTTCCCTTCTACACTGCCCTAACAGAGGTTCTCCATGAGAGTGCTGCCCCTACAACAAACTTCTGCCTGGACATCCATTTCCAAAGTCACTTTCACATCTTTAGGTTATCTTTATAGCAGTGCCCCACTCTGCTGGTACCAATTCTCCGTTATTAGCCTGTTCTCACATGGCTATAAAGACACCACCTGAGACTGGGTAATTTATAAATAAAAGAGGTTTAATTGACTCACAGTTCTTCATGGCCGGGGAGACCTAAGGAAACTTATAGTTATGGCGGAAGGTGAAGGAGAAGCAAGTGAGCACCTTCTTCACATGGTGGCAGGAGAGAGAGAGAGAAGGGGGAGCTGCCAACCACTTATAAACCATGAGGTCTGGTGAGAACTCACTCACTGTCATGAGAACAGCATGAGGGAAACCGTTCCTGTGATCCAATCACCTCCCACCAGGTCCCTGCGGATTATAATTCGAGAGGAGATTTGGATGGGACACAGAGTCAAACCATATCACTTTTCCCTTCAGTTGAGGCATCCTTCAGCCTTACATTAGACTTCTTAGAATATGCAGTCATCCTAGTAGGGTTCCAAGTGTCTTTATTTTCAAAGTAATTTGTCTTTGAGATGCTCAGTGTGAATTCTCTAGGGCTGAATTCTCACTGAATATCGGACAAGGATGGGGAGTAAGTGCTTTGCTGACTGACAGCCACTGCAGCTGTCATAACGGGCTGGGAGATGCCTGGTTTCACAATACAGAATGTGCAGCAAAATTAGGCAGGCGGCCCAGGGGGCATGACAGACAGGGATGGAAACAGTATTGAAACAACCAGATGGACAGGATGAAGCACTTGATCTTCCACAGTATCTCTTTAAAAGGCTGGGTGAAGAGGGAGTGGAGGCCACCATCAGCACCATCAGGCAAGCAGACGATGAAATCAATGCTTCAGGCACTTTCATGTGTTGGCTTTTGGACAACCGTAATAAGGAGTATTTACCTTAGTTTGGCTGCTGTTTGTCTTTGGAGTCAGACAAGAAAGTGATTAATAGAAGAACAATGTTACTTTACTGTTTGGATGTGAGAAAACCTGCAAGCTTCCAACATCATGTTTTATCCAGCTTGGATTTCCCGACCCTCAGTGTCATGATGGCCCTCTGAAGCAAAACAGGATGGGTTGCCCCTCACGTGGAGCTCTTGTGCATGCATTGTTCTCAGTGACAAAAGGAGGCTTAGAGGTTAGCGTAGACGCCGCTGTGCAGAACCAGCCACTGCCCTGGAAGGCAATCAACATTCATCAGGGAGAGGATGCATGCACCCCTGCTTGCGGGGAAAGCCCACCTTTCCAGCTGTCTGCAAGGTCCGGGTTGGTCTGACTTTGCTCTCTACAGCTGGAATTCTCAGATGTGAGGTGTGGACTTGTTGAGGTATGGACTCTATATTTTTATTTTTTATTTTATTTTATTTTATTTTATTTTATTTTATTTTATTTTATTTTTTGAGGTGGAGTTTTACTTTGTTGCCCAGTCTGGAGTGCAGTGGCGCGATCTGAGCTCACTGCAACTTCCACCACCTGGGTTCAAGTGATTCTCAAGCCTCAGCCTCCCAAGTAGCTGGGATTACGAGTGCCACCATGCCTGGCTACTTTTGCAGTTTTAGTAGAAACAGGGTTTCACCATGTTGGCCACGCTGGTCTTGAACTCCTGACCTTAAGTGATCTGCCCGCTTCGGCCTCCCAAAGTGCTGGGATTACACTGTACCTGGCTTCTTTTTAATGGCAGTAGTGGCAGTGTGATAAATCTTTCCTATTCACAAGCCACTCATTCGAGAAACTTTGGGAGTACATTGTAAATCATGGGGAAATGTTCACCTTTCAATGACTTCCATTTTGAAGGAGAAATCTGTCTTTGGTTTAGGAGCTCATCAGAAGATTTATATAAGTAGTAATAGCGGAACAAGAGAGTAAATAAAGTTATGCACTAACACTGAGTCAGTGATGCACAATGCACAGAGTTAGACTTGAAATTGGTGTTGGTTGGGGTTGGCTTTTAAAAGGAAAGCGGAGGCTGGGCGCGGTGGCTCACACCTGTAATCCCAGCACTTTGGGAGGCTGAGGCGGGTGGATCACGAGGTCAGGAGATGGAGACCATCCTGGCTAACACGATGAAACCTTGTCTCTACTAAAAATACAAAAAAAAAAAAATTAGCCAGGCTTGGTGGCGGGTGCCTGTAATCCCAGCTACTTGGGAGGCTGAGGCAGGAGAATGGCGTGAACCCAGGAGGCGGAGCTTGCAGTGAGCCGAGTTTGTGCTCTCCTGCACTCCAGCCTGGGCGACACAGTGAGACTCTGTCTCCAAAAAAAAAAAAAAAAAAAAAAGGAAAGCAGAAAGGTTATGGGGCTATATGATGTCTGGTACATGCATGCATTTGCATACATTCTGTAATTGTGGAGGTGTTACTGATTAAATTGTTTCTCCCCAAATTCATATGTTGGAATTCTAACCCCCAGTACCTCAGACTGTGTCCTTATCTGGAAGCAGGGTCATTGCAGGTCTGTTAGTTAAGATGAAGCCTTACTGGAGTAGGGTGGGCTCTTAACCAATATGACTGGTGCCCTGATAAATGGGGAATCTGGACACGAGTCCGTGGATACAGGGAGAACGCTGCGTGAACATGAAGACGGATACAACAGTGACACTCCCACCAAGGTGCTCTGCTAAGACAGCCCTGGCAAACTTGTCCAGGGTGCTCTGTATATTATATACCATCTTTATATACATGTTATAGATGTGTGTGTGTGTGTGCACGCGCAGCATACATGTACACACACATTGAATGTGTCTTCCAAACGTATTCAGGTGGGGCCTGAAGACGGGTGGAACCAATGAAATGAATCATCCCAGGTCTATCACCTCCTGTCTGGAAATATCCTAGCCCATTCCTACCATCCTTTTGCTTAAACCACCTCCTTTTCTGAATGGCTATGCCTTTTCCTTCTTGTCTTCTGATCATGCACAGACTCTGGCTCCCAGCTTGACCTGAGCTTTTGCAGGAAGCCCACTAAGGTTTGGGTAACTCAGTTGCTGTTTCTTGCTCCATGTGCTGTCCACCATGCTGCCTGCTGATCTAGCAGGTGACATTGTGCTCTGTTTCTTCACCAGGGCTCTCTAGAGACATGGTTTTGACTCCAGGACTGGAGGAAACATTAATACCAGAGGTGGATGTATGTGTGGAAGAGGAAGGTCTTGGATTCCCAGGGAGTAGGCGGTCATCTGTGCCACAGGTTGGTGTTGTCCATGATCACACCAAGTCTCACTGAGTCACAATGAGAGGAAGCTACACAGAGAGATAACAAATGAGAATGGCAGGAGAGTGCCTGGCTAATGACAGGGAGTGTGTTTGTTCAACGGCACACATTCATTTATCCCATTTTAAAACTGTGCCACCGAGCTGCAAGGAAAGGAAGCTACTGAACTTACCATCCACAAACACGTGGTGTACTGATACTTTTCGCTGCTTGCTTAACTTTGTTTTTCCTAAGTCAGTAGATCCAGAATAGAAGGCAGTTCCCCTTCCCTTTTATTCAAAGGGAATTCATTTAATCAGGACTTCTGAAGTGAAGTTTTCCAAAAAACTTAAAAAATATTCATTTTAAATTTTTGTGGGTACATAGTAGGTATATATATATATATATATATTTATGGGGTACATGAAATGTTTTGATATAGGTATACAATGCATGATGATCATCAGGTAAACAGGGAATCCATCAGCTCAAGCATTTATCCTTTGTGTTACAAACAATCCAATTACACGCTATCAGTAGGTGTAAAATGTACAATTATTTTTGACTATAGTCACCCTATTGTGCCAGCATATGCTGGGTCTTAATCATTCTTTCTTACTATCTTTTCATACTCATTAACCGTCCCCCTGCCACTTCTCCCACCATCCTTCCTAGCCTCTGGTGACCATCCTTCTACTCCATGAGTTCAATAATTTTAGTTTTTGTCACCCACAAATAAGTGAGAACATGCAAGGTTTGTCTTTCTGCCAAGATATGTTTTTAAATTGAGGTAAAATTCATGTAACATAAAATTTACCATGTTAGCAACCTTACAGTATACAATCTAGTGGATTTTCATACATGCCCTATGGTGTGCACTATCACCTCTATCTAGATCCCAAACATTTCATCCCCCCTCCCCCAAAATGAAACACTGTGCCCATCAGTAGGCACTCTTCATTCTCCCACCCAGTCCCGGGCAAGCGCCAATCTGTTTCTGTCTCAATTGACTTGTGAATTCTGGACATTTCATGGAAGTGCAATCAAACAGTATGTGGCCCTGGTGTGGGGTTTCTTTCACTCAGCACAGCAATTTCAAGCTTCTTTCATGCTACAGCGTGTGTTAATACTTCATTCCTTTTAATGGCAAAATAAATCCCGTTATCTGGATCTACCGGGTTTTGTTTATCCATCAGTGCTTGATGCACGCTGGGACTGCTTCGACCATTTGGTTAGAGAGATACATTAAATACTTTTCTTTTGTTCTTTTTGCCACACGTCTTCAAAAATAGACAACTCATTCTTCTGAGTGCATCCCAGAAGACACGTTCTCAGTAGATCCTTGTCTAGGATTAAATAATGGCCTTTGTTTTCTTAGTATCCTTTTTGACAATTGGGATAAGGCAGCCAGAAGGTAACTGACATCTATCTAGTTATGGAGCAAATTGTATGTAGACGAATGTAGGCCTTTCCAATTCTCATCTCCAGATGGACTTGTGTGACTCTGCTGAGGTTAACTCTTTGCAGCACACCCGTCCCTCATGCACCCAGTTCTTATCCCCAAATGGACTTGTGTGACTCTGCTGAGGTTAACTCTGCAGCACACCCGTCCCTCATGCACACACGGAGCTCTGGAACTCTCCCCTGCTGCATGTTGCTGTGTAATTGTGGCCTGACTTATCCACTATGAGCAAAAGAATGTGACTCAGCAGAGTTCAGGGCCACAGCGGGCATCCTTACACACCCATGTTGAGATGTGCGGAAGCTGGGAGCCTGTGTTTGTGAGAAGGAAGACAGGCTTAGGGGGTGAGAAATACCTCTCATTGCAGAGGTGGTGTCCAACAGTCTGATTCATGCCTGTCCCTCAGTTAATCACGGTTTCCCAAATGCTGCTCTATTGACATTTTGAACCAGATAATTGTCCTGGGGGTTCCCCTGTGCATTCTAGGACGTTGGCAGCATGCTGGCCTGCACTCACTGGATGCCGATAGCACCACTCTGCCTTTCTCTCCCCATCATGATCATCTAAAGTCTCTCTCCAGGCATTGCCAAATGTCCCTTGGCAAGGGGCAAAAATCATTCTTGCTTGAGAACCACTGGGTCAGATAAAATTAAACAGACTTTCTATTCCTCAGACTCTAAGCCTGGTGCTTGGTGGGAATGCGGCGACAGATAACGCCCAAGGAAATTACGGGAGTAAGAGGGTTATCTGGAGCAGGAAAATGTGCCAGGTAAGATGCGTGTTTACTTGGGTTCGGGATTTTCTTATCTGGGGACTGAGTGGCTGATTACAGGCTCAGGGCTCATTACTCCCAAATTGCCCGTCTGTCACTGCTCATTAGAGGAGTTTTCATTCGAAATCTGTTTCTGGTTGTTGCCCTCTTTGAAGAGACGAGTGAATGAGGTCACAGGGATTAATGGCTGCTAAAAGCCATTCTGTTTCAATATTTCTCCAAGGAAAACTAATCGTCATGTTTTCTGAATGCAAAACTCCGAAATAAAGATACGGGGAGTAGCAGGCCCTCTCCAATCAGACAGGCTCGGGAAAGTTTCCCCTACTAAAATAGAGCCGCTTAGAACAAAGTAGAGTGGAGAGAGGGTGCAAGAGGGAGCTCCCAGGCACCTGCCTGGAAACTGCCTCATCACAAGAAAAGCCTGCATTCCCACATGCCACACATTGAGCACGCCTTGTAGCAAAACCCTTCTCAAGAGCCTCCTGGAGACTTCAGGGCTCTGGACAGGACACCTGCTGAAGGACACTGACCCCAGCAGCGGTGTCTCCACGAAGAAAGGAACAGCGAGCAATGAACAGCGCCGATTCCTGCCCTGAGCCTCTGTGACCTGTGGATTTTGTTTCAAAACAGCTTGCGTGGGCTTCCTTTGTCCATAAAATCTTACCCTTTGTCCTGGCCCCCTTGCTATGACTGTGATCATCGTAGCATGCACATCCCAAGTTGTGGCTCCCTTCACTATTTCCAAATACACTTTCTGCTTGGAAAGTTGGTCTGGTACTTATTTTAGGTTGACTGTCTATGTAGAAATCTATCCATGAACCTCTATGCCCTTTTTCCAAAACCTCCCTGGCAGGAAGTTCAAATAGGAAAATAAGAGCTACCAGCAGAATCATTTAACCCAGGATTATACATTTTAATCAAAGTCTTTGATGTGAGCATTGCCTCTGCCAGGTAATGCTAAGGGTGGCATTACACGTTTCCACGTGCAATTAACGTTTTCCTCTGCGGTGGTGTTTTGCATGATAAGTCTGTGGGGGTGGGGGTGGAAGTGGGGGGTTCTGCACTGCTCTCTTCCATAAAGCGATCTTTCCTTCACATGGTCGCTTTGGCATTTTCCCTTATTACCTGCTGTGTGTGCTGTTCTCCTTTTGACTTTTGGTATCTGTGCTTTTAACCAACTCATTCTGAACTATGTTCTCCTTCATCAGCTGTTATCTTTCCTAAGCTCCGTGCAGCCTGGGAACTGCTGTGAAATCCAGCTCTGTTTTCCCACCCCAAACTTTCCTGTTTTGACTCCTTTCCGGGAGAGCCTTTCCCATTCATTTCCTTCTGAGATGTGTAAACACTACCTCTGCTGCAAGTCACTCAACCACCTCCCTCTGCTCTGCTTCACATCCGGGCTCTTAAACGTTTGTGGGCCTTTGTCTTTTTCACATTAGCCAATGAGCCAGCAGGAGTGAAGAGACCTGGGTCAAGTTTACCTTCGACCACTAAAGAGCTCTGTGTCCTTGCTCAGGCCACGGGGTGGCTCTACCACACTGCTTCATTATAAAAGCACATCTGATGCCGTTTTTCCCTCTGGTATACTTAGGAGATTATGAGATGATCATATTTAAAATGCTTGGTGAAGTTAAAGTAAAAATGGAAAGTTGTGTCTCTATTTCTTTCTACTTACCTTATTTGCTGAGTTCATCACAGACTTTTCCTTCTATCGCTCTCTCTGGCATAGTTTTTAATCCTATTTGATCCTGGCATCTTCTACATTTCTCCATGTTTCTAATTTCTCATGTGCTCCGGGTAATGTCTTTTTTTCCCCCAATTAACCATCTCTTGGCAAAGGAGGCACATCACCAGTCCCTCCCACACGCCAGGTCTTGCTGCGAGCACTTTATATATGTTTTCTTTTTTTGAATTTTTAATTTATTTTTCCATAAGTTATTGGTGTACAGGTGCTATCTGGATACATGAGTAAGTTCTTTAGTGGTGATTTGTGAGATTTTGGTGCACGCATCACCCGAGCAGTATACAATGCACCCTATTTGTAGTCTTTTATCCCTTGTTCCCCATCATGCTTTCCTCAAGTCCCCAAAGTCCACTGTATCATTCTTATGCCTCTGCGTCCTCATAGCTTAGCTCCCACATATCAGTGAGACCATACAGTGTTTGATTTTTCTATTCCTGAAGTTACTTCACTTAGAATCACAGTCTCCAATCTCATCCAGGTCACTGCAAATGTGAATAAAGAAACTGGTGTATACATACATACGTGTGTGTGTATACACACACACACACACACACACACACACAAAATAGAATACTACTCAGTCATAGAAAGGAATGAATTAAGGTCCTTTAAAGGGTACGAAAGTACCTGTGAATTTCAGGGTCTCTTTCCTCTGAGATGCTTCTGGCTCTGATGGCTCAGCTGGAACCAGGGCTCCTCCAGCAAGTGTCTGCTTAACTCAAATAGGCGGCCTCCTTTCTGGGGTGGGAAACTTTCCTACCTACCTGGCCTCTTCTCACCTTCTCCCCAGTGGGATCATCATGCAAGGAAATAGACCAAGATTTCCCACACTGCACTCAACTTCTGCTTTCTCATTCTCATGTATCCCCTTTTGAGAAAGGGGTCAGAGGAGAGAAAGAGACAAGAAGCCATAAAGGAGAGACTCGACCCTGCCTGGCCTGGAGAGGGCAGTGTTCAGCCCAGACAGGACAGACGGCTCCTCTCCTGCCATCTGGGAATGGCAGGGGCAGATGCCGGGAGCACCGGGGCAGATGCCGGGAGCACCAGTGCAGAGGGTTCCCTAAGAAGGCGAATGGAGTCTGTCTGCACCATGCAGAGTGGGGACCGGGGGCAGTAATGCTGGATTCCAGGCTCCCCTCAGTTCAACTTTGGTTGTTTTTTTTCTTAGGGGTTGTTCATGACTGGCTTCCTGGTACCTTTTACTTTTCTGTCCTTTGACTCTAAAAAAAGAAGTAGTTTAATGTGCTTCTATTTTGCTCAAGGACCTTGGTGAGGAAGCTTTTTTGGTAGCCCCTGAGCTGCAACACCCATCTCAGAGTCAGAGACATTTCAAATGGGGAGGTTTTATTGTCTTCCGGATTCTGCATGGCAATGGCCCTGCCTTCGATTCCCTCCTGTGCTGTTCGCCAGTCCCCACGCTGAGTTCATGGGCAACGGAAGACGTTTCCATCTCAGTGAAACTTCACAGTCCATGTGGCTTCGATGACATGTCAGACACAGTGGAGGAATTTTCAGAACGGTTTTACTTCAAGGGTGCAGGGAGGAAGGGCTGTCTCCCAAGTCAAATGAAGCATTCCTTCTCTCTGTCCTGTCATTCCTACCTAGTGGGCCTGGAGGGCCTTTGCTAACCAGCATGACTTAGTTTGGAGACTAGTAGCTTTATTTATGTTGGATATCTTTTGCCACTCATCACCACTGCACCAACTCTATGCTAAAGGTAATTGCCAAGAGATTATGTTGTTATATTACTCTATCAGGGTGCAGGACCCCAAGGAGTTAATGGCCAAGAGTCACACTCGCCACATGGCAGAGTCCTGACTGCATCCTCACATTAGGAACAGGGTTTTCAGGTCTTTTCAACAGAGATTATCTTTTTTTGTTTGTTTGTTTGGGAGGCAGGGGAAGATGTAGTCTTGCTGTCATCCAGGCTGGAGTGCTGTGGTGCGATCCCGGCTCACTGCAGCCTCCACCTTCTGGGTTCAAGTGATTCTCCTGCCTCAGCCTCCTGACTAGCTGGGATTACAGGTGTGCACCACCATGCCCAGCTAATTTTTATATTTTTAGCAGAGACTGGGTTTTGCCATGTTGGCCAGGCTGGTTTCGAACTCCTGACCTCAGGTGCTCCCCCTGCCTTGACCTCCAAAGTTCTGGGATTACAGGCGTGAGCCACCACACCTGGTCTGAGCTAATCTTTTTTAATCTTTGGGATGAAGAAGGAAAAATGATAGCATTACAGGTTCTGATGTTCAATTAACTTTAAAACAGGGAAAAGAAGGAGGGTTGATATTCAACAAAGTTGTAGATAGGAGAGGAGACAGTTATTCATGGGGTACAACTCGGATAAAGAGACGGGAGAGTGCAGGAGCTGGGCAGGCTCTTCCAGGCTGGAGAGAGGCTGCCAGAGCTGTTCCAGAAGGGAATTTGGCAGTAGCTACAAAAGTCTGGGAATTTTGGGTATCCTTCGACCCAGTGATTCCACTTCTAGGAAGTTATCTGAAGAATATTTGTAGGTCGGCTAATTCATTAAGCTACAAATGTATTTACAATGGTGCTCTTGATGACAAAGAAATATGGAAAAGCTAAACATAAAAAGTCTCACTTAGGCCGGGCGTGGTGGCTCACGCCTGTAATCCCAGCACTTTGGGAGGCCGAGGGGGGCGGATCACGAGGTCAGGAGATCGAGACCATCTTGGCTAACACTAAAGAGATGGGGCTAAAACCCCATCTCTACTAAAAACACACACAAAAAATTAGCTGGGCGTGGTGGCGGGTGCCTGTAGTCCCAGCTACTCGGGAGGCTGAGGCAGGAGAATGGCATGAACCCTGGAGGCAGAGCTTGCAGTGAGCTGAGATCCGGCCACTGCACTGCAGCCTGGGTGACAGAGCGAGACTCCATCTCAAAAAAAAAAAAAAAAAAAAAAAGTCTCACTTATTGGGATGCTAGGTCTTGTAGAAGTTATTTCATTTATTAAGTAAAACAAAAAAGTTTCAAAAGCAGTATATGTAGCATTAGTAATTAAAACAGTGTGATATTGGTATAAAAATAGACATATAGACCAATGGAATAGGATTGAGAGTCCAGAAACAAACCCATATGTCTATAGCTGTCTGATTTTCAACAAAGGTGCCAAGAACATTCAGTGGAGAAATAGCAGATTGGTGGGGGCCAGAGGCTAGTGTGGGAGAAGAGTGGGGAGAAACTACTTAACGGGTAAGGGATTTTACTTGGAAGTGACGAAAATATTTTGGAAATAGAGGTGTGGGTTGCATAACATAAGAAATGTGCTAAATACCACTGAATTTTTCACTTTAAAATGGTTATTTTTATGTTATGCAAAGTTCACCTCAAAATTGTTTTCTCAAAAAAAAAGCAGCATATGTAATATCTCATTTTTGTAAAAAAAAATACGTACCCCCCTACATCCACACAGAGGGGAAAGGCTGGAAGAGCAGCACTCATTTATAAATGTGCTAATGGTGGTCATGTCCAGGTGGCACAGGGGGACACAAGCCCAGTGCTGGAACCTGGTTCAGAGTGGCTTAGTCACTTCCTAGATGTGTGACCCTGGACAAGCGACTTGACCTCTCTGTCTCATAGACTTGACATGAGGGTTAAATGAGATAGTGCGGCACACAGCATATATCAGTAACAGTTAGCTATAATTATTTTTAAAGGTTTTTAAAAATTTTTCTTAGTTTATTTGCATTTTCTAAATTCTTGAAAATCAGAAAGGTTTTATTTTAATATGTGGCAGAAATGCAGAGAGGACCAGACTCAGACACCCCTATGTGTGGTTGGAGGAGGGTATGTATTTTGAACAAACATAACAAATATGGGATATTGCATCAGCTACTTAAAAAAAAAATTCCTTTGGGTTGGAGCCCTCAGCTCTGAAAAACCAGGGCAGAGATGGAGAGGGGCTGTGGAGTCAGTGTGATGTCATATAAAGAAGAGAATTGCAAAACAGAGCTTCTATCAATCCATGCACACAAGCTTTTAGTATTAATGTGCGATGTTAAATGTTGAGAAATAACAGCTATTAAACAGACTCTCTAATGGGGCTTCCTTGTCTGGAAGGCCCCACCCTCCCTACTCTGCGCCTCCTCCTGCCCATCCCGCAGATCCATGCTGGGATTTTGGAGCCTCCTTAATTAGAGTCCCCTGGTACATTATCTCTTAGCAATTCCCACTTTCCCTTCCCAGCTGTTATTACAGATCTTCATGATGTATCAAGAATGAATGCATCAGATATATTCAATGAATGGCTTTCCATGAGGCAAGTGTGATGGATATTTTATTCACTGTATTTTCCCAGTTCCTAGTAGGAAGCCTGGCATACGGGAGGGTTGTGGTAAATATTTTTTGAATAATCAGAATGACCAGGTAGATATAGTTCAATAATCATTACCAGACAATCGGCTTCCATTTTCATTGATTCCATTACACTATTCTTCACAGGACAGTCCCACAGGAGGGTAAGCAGTATGGGTGGGTTAGTACTGGTGCTGTTGGAGGGGATCAGCAGAGAATCTTACAATCACTTGGGGGAAATACAGGCCCCCTTTTCCATACTCCATCTGCTTTTGTTTGGTTCTCTTTTCCATCCTGGTAACTGCTTTATCACCGTACAACCCACCTGTTCTCTGGGATGCTGGTGAAGTGTCACAGGGCCTCACGGTATCTTTTATACATAAAGAGCAACGGGAGGTAGTTTCATTCTTTTTTTTTCCTTAGTGCTTTTTGTACCTACTCGACGTCCATCACAACAATATGTGGAAATAATCTTTAGCAAGTTCTTGGGTATCTGCTTTTCAGCATGGTAACTCTTCCTCCAAATACAAAAGCCATAACTTAAATTTCCAAACTCGTGTGATCCACAGGTTCCAACTGATACTAAAACTCTAAGTCAGAGTCTGTCTCTCAAGGCCTGTGATTCTGTATCTGAAAACATTCTCAGGTGATTTTCATGATCGGATAAGTCTAGGAAATGCTTGCTTAAATACATAGTGCAACTAGCAAGCTATTTTAGAACCTTAGAAGTTGCTGCTTACAAGGGAATCCAATCATGGATATGGAGGCTGGAGCTATGCCTTCCATCTTCCTGCTTGATTTCTCCAAGCTCCTTCCTTCCTGGAGCTTGAACTAAAGGAAACAAAGGTTTAGTCTCTAGTAACGCCTCTTGTGCACTCCGCCACACCCCAAAGAAGTAGAGAAGCTGGCAAAACTCAAAACTCAAGACATCATGTGCTCTTGGATGAAGAAATGGCATCAGAAAGGGGAGTGCTCAAAGGGTATCATTTTATTGAAGACACAGATATTGGCAAACATGCCCACATGAGTCTACTGCCCTATAAGCTTGCCTGATTCCATTCCAGTTTATTATACTTGATTAATATCTACCTGGAAGTCTCCTTTCCTGGTGCAAAGAGAAACAGAGAGTCTGTGAAAAGCAGACTGGGAAGCACTTCTTTAGTGACTTAACATTTAGGATGCTCAGATTATATGGAGCCCTCAGAAAAGAAAGATGCGATTCAGTTATGAAGGGGGTATTTTAAAGCCATTTGCTGAAATGTCACTGGAATTTGTAGTTGAACCCAGTGAACAGCTGGAACTGCTGTAGCAAGTGACAATGTTGCATCCATCTGTGATTGTTTCTAACATCGCTGCAGCGGACAATGACAGGATGAAACCCTATGCTGATCCATCATGAGGTGGACTTTCTTGGCATGCTGGGGATGTCACCAAGATACTTTATTTTGTTTAGTTCC